>NC_061794.1:20740283-21465283 GCF_021462225.1 Girardinichthys multiradiatus | reverse complement strand
GGGCAGCACTATGCTCCTCTTCACCGTACAGCCAAGAAAAACCCTGAACGCACCAACACTTTTTCTGGAATCATGTTGAAAGGACTTTTAACCGTCAGAGAAGTTTGATAGAAAATGTTTGCGGTTTTGAAACTGTTCTTTTTTTAAAACCTTGGTACACCTTGATACCGGTAATCAGCCCACGCCTACTGTCAATCAGGGCAAATATTGTGCATGAATAAACACAGGGTGCAGCATTCTCTTGTTTATAGATCGGTTTTAATTTATTCTTGTCATTGAGGCCCCAAATTTATGCCAACATTGATCTAGCAAGGGAAAATATATAACAAATTTGGGTCGCTGTTTGATGACCCGTGGGGTCAAGGAGATAGTAACATTGGTATTATTGAGCGTGGCATCTGTCGTTTTTCACCTGGGCTTCTGTCCTTTTCACTGTCCCTTGCATTCTCTTCAGAATGAAAACAAACCAAATCTGTTGCGGGCAAGGTTATATAGCAGGGTGTCAGGGTGTACGCACAGTATGCTCAACATAATTATCACAAGAAATAACACAGCTTCACATTAAAGTAAAGGGCAATTTCTTGCTGTTTGTACTTTTTAATATGTGTATTTTCAGAAACTTAATGCAAAAGCAGATAAAAATTGTATTTGGAGATAAAAATGCAGCTAGACTGTTTAGATTTTGACACTAAATTACAACATGACCAATTTACATTACGCGTATATTTTTGGTTCCATGGAGTAATTTTCCTGATACACAGCCAATGCGATCTGTGCATTTTGTGCCATCTTCAAGTAGTCTCTTTCCAGTCAGGTAGCCAGACTGTTGCAAAGCGTCACTGCTGAGCCGCCGAGCTCCGACTAGAATGAGCCAGGTGTTGTGGTAACAGACTTCCCCTGTGGCCCACTGATGAAGAACATCTGGAGCGCTTCTGTTCCGCCACTTCTTTCCTGTCCCCAATATGACCAGGCGATGTAGCTAACACTGCGATGCATGTCGACACATGGCTCCAAGGTCCCCAGATAGGAGATGAGACGCTCAGATACTCTTACCTGACAGGGCTGCCCCGTCGACATGCTCTGAACTCTTTCCATATGTGTGACTGGTGTCGGGTCCAAAGGGTGCCGGGCCCAGGCAGGGAGATGCTGCTGCTACTGAACAGGCAACTGTTTATTAAGGCCCAAAAGGTTCCTACCCACATTTGAAAAGTTTGGGATTTGATTTTATCATTTTCCAAGGCTGTATAAGTAAGGAAACGGAACAGCAGAGTATGGCAAAAATGACTTTAGTCCTTATTTTATTATCTAAAAAATAAATGTCTTGTTTATAAAAATAAAGTGTTTTTCCAATTGATTTATAATTAAATAACATCATTAATCTTTGATTTGCAACGTCAGAACAGAATCAATCATTTCAGGAGTTACTGACAGATCCCACAGATAAAAATGGTCAATTTCATTGCTTTTTTGCCTCTAAACACCCTTAGTTTCGTTTTTGACCTGAGGTTATTAAACCGGGTCTGGTTTAGATGTGCCCCAAAGTATTGGCTGTAATATTTTGCGGTAATTTTTACAAAAAAGAGGGATCAGAGATTATTAACTGCTTTAAAAAAAACCTGAATTGAATGCAGGATAAACCATTCCAGTTTTCTTATAGCAACATTTATACATTTATACACTGCGAATTCTTCAGGGCCAGTTTTGTAGAACACACAAATCATAAAACTCAGCAATGTACATGTTTTCTAGAGTCTGAATTACAGTTTTGAAAAGTATGTTATTTTGAAATTTGTAGGAATCCTGGAGGGAGCAGAGTATGAATAGAGGAGTTATTTATGATAATGTGACACTTTATCATAATAAAAGCATCTGTATGAAACATCTTAGAAGTTGTAGAACATTGTGAAAATAAAAGTATTTTGTTAAATTCCAAATTCTTTACTGTTTTGACAAGATATTAAAAAGAAAATATTAATAAACTACAGTTGCAAATGTCATTCATTATATTGCATGAACAGGTCTCATCACTCGCTTCACTTTTAAAAAGCTCGGCCTTTATTCTCCTTGACAAGCTGCACTTACAACATGACTTACAGCTGAGAATAAAAGTGTAAGGCAAACTAAGTAATCCAATAACAGAACTTTTCATTTTACAGTACTGCAGTCTCCTCTAAGTAAATACATCTTAAATCATCAAGACACAATAACTGGACGTCAGTGGCAGGTGAACACACAAGCACACACCTGCAGTGTCCTCGTGGTAAACTTTCAAACATTATACTTTTCCATCATTATACAGATATCCTCTTTAAATATTCCCTACAGTATAAGTCTGTAGATATTTAAGTCCTTTCTTTTATTCTTGCAAGCAAGCAATGCATGCTTTTTGTCCTTCCTTCTTTCTGACAGCAGAGGCTATAAAAGAGTTAAATCTGCTGGAACCTTGTCCCATTGGCCAATTGAATGGCAGAGCACAATGATCCAAAACACCCACTGCAGAAAATAAAACAATATAAAGAAATGCGCAATGCTGGGATTTAATTTTCTCGCCACCATCCATTTATATAATACATGAAATGAACCTCAAATTAATTTGCACCAAGGCTCTAAAGTAACAATGTAATCTCAGTGTTATAGCGCTGTTGCAAATGGATTTCTGTCTCTTGTAATTTTATAAGAAGCACTCTGGGGGTCACCTTAAAAGATGTCGCTATTTTTTAAAAGCACAAACTGTCCCATGGCCTGTCAGCAAAAGAGGGAATCTTCTGCAGCGCAATCTGTTTTGTGCCATTGATTTGTCTGTTGTGCCCTGTCACGTGGTTTTCCTGTTAGGGTTTGCTGGTATTGGTAGAGGTGACTAATATTATACCCAGATGCCTATAATAAAGTGCAGAGTGTCTGCTTACTTGCGTGCAATCTGGCCCTTGCAGCCTCCTGAGCAGTGGAGGATGATTTGAACCCTGCTAAATGTTAAGGGAACATAACATTGCATGGCACAGCAAGAGTAACGGACAGAGGGGCTCAGCAGAATATGATGACACTTCTATTAGTATCTTCCTGCTTAAAGATGTAGAACCAAACTCTGCAAATTATCTGGATTGTGACACCTCTGACATTTAATGAATGATTGCTTTTCCAGTTTTTTTTATGACATGTACAGTGCTCTGCAAAGTATTCATACCGCTTGAACTTTTTCGCGATTTTCATGTTACAACCCCAAATTTCAATTTGCGTTATTAGTAAATAGTACATAATTGTGAAGTAGAATGAAAATGATACATGGTTTTGCGAATTGTTTACAAATAACAATTTTGAAAGAAATTATGCTGGGCATTTGAATTCTTTCTCCTGAGTGAATACTTTGTATACAGTGCAGTTGCAGCTGCAAGACTTTGAGGTCCCTCTCTACCAGCTTTATACATCTACAGACTTAATTTTTGTCCGTTAGTCTTTGCGAAATAACTGAGTTTCAGTCAATGTGGATGGAGACTGTTTGAACATCAGTTTTCAAGAATTGTAAAATATTCTCAGTGGGATTTAGGTCTAGACTTTGACTAGGCCATTCGAACACATGTATGCTTTGACCTAAAGAATTCCATTGTAGGTCAGGCTGTATCCACAGGGTCGTCATTCTGCTTGAGCATGAACCTCAATTCTTGCAGCCTAACACTAACACTGTCATTGTTTTCGTAATAGATCTGACCCACATACAGAAGAACACTCTGAGGAAACAACTGAATCAGTGAAAGGTGTTTATTTACAGCAAGTGAGTCTGGAACGTGAACGGGTGAACAAAGGGACAAGGAACAAAGCATAGCTTAGAAGTGACTGAGCTTGTTACCACTGAAGGCAAACACTCTGGCATCGAAGTGCTGGCAGCTTTCTGCTTAAATACTCCTCCATGCAATCAGCAGATTAGTTGCACCTGTCACCCAGCTCACCTGAGAAACTACAGCACCATCTGGAAACTGAAAACAAAGTTGCACACAAAACACAAACACACACTGTAACCCAGACCCCGACAAACACGTGTTCTTTGGATGTCATATTTTTAGCTCCACCCATATCTCCATCAATTCTGAAAAGCCTCCCTGGTCCTGCTGCAAAACGCATCCCCACACCATGATACTGCCACCACCATGTCAGTTTAGGTTGATGGTTATATCACGGTTATATGGTTATATATGGTTTTATTACCCAAAGATGTTCAAAGTTGTGGATATTGTTTTACAACTTAACCCTGCTTTAGACTTTAAACCCAGACCTGTCTGCGGTGTTGGTTGGTCTTCAGGATGTATGTATTGTTCGTTAATGTTCTCTCACAAACTCCTGAGGCCTTCACAAAGGAGATGGATTTATACGGACATTAAATTACTCACAAATGGACTTTATTTACTAATTATGTGCCAATTGATTGCATTATTTAGAAGTCTCTCTACCCATCTACACCCACTTCTTCCGTACAGGGTCGCAGGGGAGCTGGTTCCTATCTCCAGTGATGTACGGGAAAGACGTGGGGTACGCCCTGGACAGATCGCCAGTCATTCGCAGGGCAACACAGAGACACACAGAACAAACAGCCATGCACACCTGAGGGGAACTGAGAGAGACCAGTTAACCTAAGAGTCATGTTTTTGGACTGTGGGAGGAAGCCAGAGTAACCGGAGAGAACCCACGCATGCAAACTACATGCAGAAAGACCCCCGGCTGGGACTCGAACGCAGGACATTTTTGCTGCAAGGCCACATTGCTACCAACTGTACCACCGTGCAGCTTTTTAGAAGTGTCAAAGTCAAAAGGGTTGGATACTAGTATTGAAGGGGCATGATTATTTTTGCAAGGAACTACAAAAAAAAAAAAAAAAGAAAGAAAGTCACAATTAATGCATCCAGTTATGTTTATTAAAACTCAATGTATACTAAAAAAAAACATGTTTTTCCAACTGGAAAATTGATGGTTATTGGACGCTTGTCAAGCACTACCTCTCATGCTGTTCAGTCACTTCTGAGCTCTCCCCTGCAGCCATAACGTCCCCTCTTCCCGTCAGAATCCACTCAGCATTCTCCGACAATTTTCATCCTTCACAGGAGTCCACACAGAAATCTCCTGAGCTATAACTCAGCACCTAAATTTAGGCAATATGTTGACACACTCCACCGTGGACCCGACTGCACCTTTTTGCCTTTTTTAGGGAACAAAGCGCAGCGTCTCGCAGAAGCCATCCTTGTGTGGTGTTTGCTTTTTAAATTACCACAAAGACTGAGAGAAGGTCATTCAGAATACACAAAGTGACATGATTTAAAGAGTGTTTTCACAACGGTAGCTGTTGAGAGAAGAACGCTGCTGGATGACACATGGTTTACAAGTCTATTACATTGTGCATTATATGTTTATTTTAAAAACGGTATGCTTTACTCCACAAAAAGTCATCATAATGACAACTGCATCTGAACAGAAATGACTCTGATTGAACCCAAAGGTCTTGTCCTTTCACCCCAAATATATAACTTTGTGTGATAGGTTTGTAGCTTGTTTGTTTCTTCTGTTCAGAGTCATACATTTGCTGCTGAGCTTCTAAACCAGCTTTTCAGCTCCCCCCTTCACCCTCTGAGCATCAGCGTTTTCTCTGAAGAAGGAATTTGGAGCTCAGAAAGTTTATAAATAAGCCTTCTATCATATTCCACAACAGGTGTGACCCCATGTCCTAAAACTGAACACTTTCAGTAGCTGCCCGCTATTTGCTATAAGAGATGAGGAGTGGATGAACTATTGGCTGCCATATCAAAGACAAACTGCACCCCTGTTTGCGATACAGATTTGTTCTTTTTCAAGTTTCCTTTTGTTTCTTTTTCACATCCTCTCTGAATTATGGCAGTGTGTTAAATGACACCAGTTTGTGCACACAATAGCAGCTGTAGCGAGGACAGACATGTCAAGTTGTGTTCCTGCCAGGGGAGTTTCAGGTATTCAATGAAGCTTTCAAGGATAAACAGCCTATCAGGTGATTTGCTGTACCCGACAGAACACTGTGAAGAACGCCGTACGTCCCCACGGTGTTTCAGCAAATGCCTGCAAAAGTTGGCAGTGAAATCCTGAAGGACACCCAGACTCAGACTTAAGAACGAATCTATTAACTGTTGACAGTCTTAACAAGGGAGGAAAAACTACAGTTAAATACACATTACCTGAGAGCCAAAAACCAGTCAGGTATAAATTGCAGATAGAGCATATATGTCCCTTTATGCTTCTTTTCATAAAACACAAAAATGGATGTGTTCATCTTCTTTTCTCCTCAGTATAAAATACAGATATCCGAATGGTTTATTCTTGAGGGAACAATATCAGAAGAAGTCATTATGTTAAGCAGAAAAGTTGAAATTTAAGAGTATAAATATCTTCTTGATTCTATGGCAATCATTCTGGACAATCACAAAAGCCTCTCACAACCAGGGGCGACTACAGAAAGGATTTGAAGGGGCGGCCAGATTGTCGCCACAGATCGCAGTCTTGGAATGGCCCAAAAAAAATCGAAGGTCATAATAGATGTTCCCAAATGTTCTCCTTCTGTCGTCATACATGAGGTGATTCGAAAGTTGTCTGCTATAAGGGACCAAATATCCCATGAACATTTTCACATGTTGTCATGTTTGTTAAAGCCACAAACATAATGTGTGATAGACAAACACAAAGCAATGCAAAAAAATATTAAAAGTATGTGGTGCATTGTATTTGGTCCCCCTGAGTAAATACTTTGTGGAACCACCTTTAGCTGCAGTTATAGTGAGTAATATTTTTTCATTCTTCTTTGCCAAATAGCTCACGTTTGATCAGATTAGATGGAGAGCGGCTGTGATTAGTTTTCAAGTCTTGTCACAAATAATCCATTAGATTTACGTCTGGGCTTTGACTGGGCAATTTTTGCACATAATTATACTTTGATCTAAACCTTTTTATTGTAGCTCTGGATGTAGGTTTAGCGTTATTGTCCTGTTGAAAGATTAGCCTGTAACCCAGCCTAGCTGCATCTCTTTTTTCAATGACTGACCAGTTTTGTTGTCCCTGCTAAATAAAAGCATGCCCACAGCATGATGCTGCCACAGATTTAATCATGGGGATTATGTGTTCACACTGTGCAGTGTCAGTTTTGTGTCACACATTTAGGGCAAAACGTTTAATTTTGATCTTCATGATGCTGTTTGTTCACAACCTTTCTGCCACAAACCTCTTAGGGCATCACAGTACAGCTTTATTCATACTGAGATTAGGTAAGAAGCATGTAATTTGCCAATTATGTGACTTCTCAAGGATTTTATTTTATTTAGGGGTTTCAGAGAAAAGAGGGTTTAATACCGATGCACAACACACTTCAGATTTCATTTTGTAAGAAAAAAATAAATAGGAATCGTGTATTTTTTCTCTCTTTTTTTTTATTTTGGGCCAATTTGTGTTGATCTATTAGTCAAAGTCCCAATAAAATACATTTTAAAAGTTCATGGTTGTAATGTGACTACAGTAGGAAAATGTCAAACGGTATCATTACTTTCTAAAAATGCACTGTAAATGTTACTTTTCTCCTTAATTTGCCTTCACTGCATGAGACAGCTGTCTGACTGCTCAGATCTAGTGAGTAAGGATTCTTAGTCATGCATGACCAAAAGGCTTTAATATACATTTTATTTCATTTGTGAAAATGATTCATTCAAGCAAAGATGTGGAGGAGAAGTATTTGCACATTAAAAACACACTGATGTGCGAAAGGAAAATATTTTTTTCTTATATTTATAGTAAATCTCCCAAGAAGTAACAGTAAAGCGCTACATATTTATGTTATGTACAACTGCAGCTTGTTTTCTTGCTCACGGCTCGCATGTCTAATTGGGGGGCTGGCGTAACACGCCATTTTATTTACCACAACTTAACTGCTAAGACCAGCTGAGAAATAAGAGACGATGGGTAATGGTGGGTAAAATGTCCTCCTCCATGTTACTCCCATGTCCTTAAATGTCCCTCCTGTCCCCTGTCAACTGAGAGCCATCTCAGAATTAGGGGAAGGTGAGCCAAGAATGAAAGCTGGCCAGATTACTTTACATTATTTCAATCAATTATTCAAATGTCCCCATCGCTGTCACGATGGCTGGCTTGACGAGGCATGCCAAATAATGATCCCGGCAACCCCCACGCTCGCATAGTTGGGGCCACACACTTAGACTTGCAAGTGCAAGAATGACCATGAAATATTCACATGGGACACGTTCACACCAGAACACTAAGTTTTAGGTCTTTTCACTGTACCCAACCGCAAAAAGGTGTTGGGTCAACCTATCTCTGTCTCTGCGGTCACATGAGCAGCTGGAACAGCATGGTGAGGTGAAGGGGCGGGGGGTTATGTATAGCCATCAAGTGCAAGAGGAACAGGGTACTCTTTGTTCCAGGTTGTGACTGTTAAGGAGTGTCAAAAGCTAAAAAATATTTCAGATTTTGGTGTGTGTTAGGGGCCGGGCCTTTCTGTGTCAAGCATCTGCTCTGTTTACACTCCCAAGGAAACAGGTGCAGGCGCATGATGGTGGATTTCAGTTCAAAAATAGCATTTAACATTTTACTCCTCCTGGAAGCCTTCTCTGGGACAAATTCTCATGTAATCATACACCCTGCATTACTGAAAACTCCTAAAGTTGATCCACGGAGACATGTGCTCCAGGGAGAGGAGGAGACACTGAGGCTGGAGAGGTGTAAAGTATCATTACTTTAGTGCCTTGCTAAAGTAATGATACCCCTTAAGCTGTTTCACAATTTGTCATGTTATAACCACAGACTACAATGTACCTAATAGGCTTTTAAGTGATAGACCAACCCAAAGCAAAGCATGACTCTGAAGTAGAATCAAAAAGGATCCATTGTTTGAAAAGAATCTAAAAAGCGTGGGATGTATTTGTATTCAGCCCCCTATACACCGATATCCCTCAATAAAATCTACTGAGAAATCAGATAGTTAATTAGAGTTCACATTTTATGATCTAATCTCAATATAAGTTCAGCTGCTCTGTAGAGGCCTCAGAGGTTTGTTAGAGAACATTATTGAACAAACAGCATCATGAACACCAAAGAAGAAAGCAGATAAGTCAGTGATAAGGATGTGGTTTAGGTTATAAAACAATATCTCAAGCTTTGAAGGTCTTACAGAGCTCTGTTCCATCCATCATCGGAAAATGTCAAGCATATAATACAACTACCATCCTACCATGACAGAGAATTGTTGAAGATACCCACAGTAGCTCTGGAGGAGCTGCAGGATCCACAGGCCAGGTGGGAGAATCTGTTGTTGCAAAAACTATTAATTCTACACCGAAGAAAGAAGCAAGAAGAAAGCTGTTGTTGAAAGGAAGGCCATAGAAAGTATTGTTTTCCACAAGCCAGGGGACAACAGGGGACATCGCAATTATATATGCGAAGGCAAAAGACTTGGGACTGGGATAGAGGTTCATCTTCTAGCATGACAATGATGTGAAACATACAACCAAAGCTACAATAGAATGGTTTACATTTACATGGTTTACATTAAATCCCCATTATTCATGTGTTGGAATTGTCCAGTTAATTAATGGTCACAGCTGCTCTCCAATGATAAGTGGGCAAAGATTTCAATTTCTAGATATGCAACGCTTGTAGAGACACACCCAAAAGACTTGCAGCTGTAACTGCTGAATACTATGCTTGCATCTTTTTCAGATTTTAATTTCAGCATATGAAAAAGCTAAAAAGGGTTGGATACTTTTTACAAGATACAGTAAACTGGTTTGGTTTATCAATATCTACAAAAGATACATTTTACAAGGGTGCATAAAGTTAGCTTATTTGGCTCAAAACTAAGCACTCCTAAAAGAAACAAAAGTTAACATTGTGAAAAGAAATTGTAAATATGAAACAAATATGAAAGAAAATTGAAGCAACACATAAGATCCACTGTGTGTCTCCTTTGTATCTTTAATTATGCCACAGAACGAGTGTGTTTTTCTTAAAACAACCAGGTCAAGCTCCATCTCCCTCTGAGCCATCACATTTTGTTTTATTTAATTTTTTTTCATTCACGTCACCAAATGCTGCCTGCAACATAATGAGAGATGTGGCAATTAATTTTCTTTTAATCAAGGTCGAAATAAAGTAAATTGGTGCAGCTTGGCAAGCCCTCATTTTCTATTTTTGCAACGATGCAAAACAAATACGAGAAAATTATGGCCCTCCTCACCTTCTGTAATTAAAAAGCGTGAATGATCACAGGGAGATGATATGTGCCATACAGTACCTCCAAATATGCCTCTCTCACCCTGTGCAGAGATCAGATTTCAGTGCTTTTGAAACAGATGACCATGTTTTCCTCCTCTTGCTTCCCTTATTTGTCTGATCCCCCCCACCCCTCTGCAGGAGTTACAGACAGAAGGAGCAGCTCAACGTGACATTGACTGCAATGATGTTGTAATGCCTCTCAAATCTTATTAAAAAACGCAGCTGTGGAAGACCTTGCTGACTCTACACATTTGCATTAACTATGTTGTTTCAGTGGTCCTCCAAGCTGATTAGGAATTTATTAAAATTAGATTTTACCTGCTCGTCTTATCATCACCATATGGTGTGGTGACCAGCACTGTTGTTGACGAAAGGATTTGTTTTTTTTTTCTGACTGCAAGCACGTGATTGAAGCTTCTGTAATTATTTTTCTGAGATATCACCCCACACAATACACTTGGAACACAGACCTAAATGGGTCTGTTATTTGAGAATATACAGTTTGTCCCTGGAAAAGTTGAGATTGCTGTGATATGGTGGTTTTCGTGGAGGACCCACATGTTAATTTCCTGTTGGAAGTGATTGAGGAAGTAGCCACCTACCTCTTATTGTTTGCTGGCTAAACATGTAAATATCTTAGATGGAGAAATCATATTGCCCACATGAGCAAAAAGGCAAACAACAAGGATGAGGGCGATGTTTTAACAATGTTTGTGTCTGAATGTTATGTGCTTGACAGACAAATACGCAATTTTCTCTGAAATTCATGCCGATCCCTTTTGACAGAGGACCGAAGAACCTTTCGAAAATATTCATTCCCCTTAAATTTCATCAGGTTTTTGTCCTGTTAAAACTTCTTTAACCGGGGTTTTGTGTGATAGATCAGCACAAAGCAGCACATAATATTAAAGGAGAAGAAAAATTCCGCATGGTTTTCAACATTTTTGTAAAAGGTGTGGCACGTGTATGTATTAGGTCCCCTTTTCTAATTCTCCTGAATGAAATTCTGTATAATCCTTTGGCTTCAGAAATCATTAAGCAGAGTCCACCTGTGAGTAATTTGATCCCAGTATAAAGCCATTGGAAAACATATTGGGATGAAGCAGCAAGGAACAACCCTAAACATACAGCCAGATCTACAATGGGATGATAATAGAATGGGCAAGTGGTAGAGTGGCCCGGTCAAAGTCCAGATCTAAATCTCGTTAAAAATTTGTTTCAACAATTAAAAAAACATTGTAAGTCCAGTGTATTTGAGCTTCAGCTGTTATGCAAAGAGGAATTGGGAAAATGTCAGTTTCTACATGTGCAGAGCTTGAAAAGACATTCAATCACAGCTGTAACTGTAGCAAAGGGTGGTTCTACAAAGTATTGGCTTCTAGGGTTTAAAACAAATGCAGACCACATTTTTCAGATTTTTATTTGTAAAAAAATTGAAAATCATTTTCGTTCCACTTCACTATAATGTACTTCTTTGTGTCAGTCTATGACAAAAAATTTCATTAAATTCCTTCATGATGTGAGGCAGGGTAACGTGGCAAAACGAAAGAAAGCTGAATATTTTTACAAGGCTCTGTATTCACAGGCTGACGTTTTTCAGCTCCTGCCCTCTGTTGCTCATGTGCTGTGTGCATCTGTCACACCAAATGTGCCTCTGCACCGCCTCAGACACTAGGTGTACAGTGTACAGTGTTGAAATGTTCTGGAAAAACACATACAAAGGCTTGATCGAGCATTAGCTCCAAGTTAGCACAGTAAGGTGGGCATAGTGACAGCTGTCCAATCTTCCCACCACCCAATTCCTCCTCACACTAGCCACCATCACTTTTCAAAAATGCTCCCTGTTTACCATACATAGGCAGCTGCCACTGCAGATACCTTCCATAAGACGACCACCTGCTAAAGGACATTTGTACATGTCTTCATTTAATTAAGGCAAACGCCAGTTCATTGGCTCCTTCATGCAATATGACTGAAAATAAGTCGACCTTGTTCAGCCTTGTACAAGCGCACAATTTAGTCCCCCATGGAGGCACACTTGTCTTTTCACTCACCAAATTGTTTATTTTGCTAAAAAAAAAAAATTTATAAAGTTTTTAAGGAATCTTTTATAGCTATAGATGCTTTGCAGCAGCATGGATAGAGTATCCTAGTAAAACATAAGCCAGTTTGACCCCTATTTTTCTAAACCTTGCAACAGTTTATATTTAACTGTCTTCTTGTGGCCCAGAGCACTATGGTATCACTTACTTGCAATGTGAAACTTATTTTGATGATAATAAAAAGCGCATTTGAGCTGATATTGCTGTCAAACACACAGAGCTGTCAGACAGCTGCAGTCATTTTCTTCTGCTTTTATCTTTTATGTAACACATTTGTAAGGCTGCTAAACTGTACAGAATTTGAATTTTTCCTACATCTTGGAAACCGGCACTCAACAAGCAGCAGGGAGGAGGAGCTAATTGGAATTTATTTTTTTCACACCTGAATATCTCGTGGGGTTTTTTGTCTGCAAATTACAGCAATAAATGCTTGGCATTAAACTCTTAGAGAGTCCTGACATTCTGGAACAAGTGTTATACAGAGTCAGATGATGCGTTTTATTGGAATTTCACATCTCATAGGTCAAGACAGGATGTATTTAGAGTAGCAACAGCAGGGGTGTGACTAAACAAGGTTCATGGGATAACACCACCCCTTCCTTCCAACAAAAAGTATTATTCAACCTTATTGTTTTGAATTTGAAGTAAAATCCTTGTTAAACCCATTATTTTAATAAAAGCTCTAATAAAAATAACACACAGGCCCTAAAAGGATCATTTGATTTTTGGATCTGAAGTTCTGATTCATTTTTAATTTAATCTAAAATTAAGGCTTTGAGTTTGTTACAAACTGTTCCAATCATAGACTTGGAGATGAGATAAATATCATTTACAGGTCACAATCATAAATCATGATGAATTAACAGAGGAATTACCAAGAAGAAAGTGGTCTGGTTGTTATAAAATACTATAACCTGGGAGGAACTTCTAAACTACTCATCTCATTTCCTATCCAGCTAGTCCTTGTAAATTTCCAGAATTAAAGCTGATTTATTGTTTTTTATATATCCCCAGACATATGTTTGGGCTAGATGAGTGTGAGCCTACCAATAACACGTTTTACAGACGTGAGCTGGGCTTTGATTTTTCAAACTTGATTGGAAATATTGTCTTAGCCTTCCCAAAAAACATTTATTATAATCTCTCACTTTGAATTTTAGCGTGTGAAGCAAGCTGATATGTGTCAAATTTAGGCTTACTGCTGCTTAGGTAACAGGCATGTTGTAGGTGTTCAAATTGGCCTGTAGTGTCTGCCCATAGTTAAATAAAATCAGCAAAATTCTTATACCACTGGTAATAACAGCTATGATTTTTATTTGGGTTGGACACTGGTCCCAAATAGATATAAACTGGTCGTGTGCTTTACTGACAACACAAAGTAGTTCCCTACACTGATGCACAAAATGTTTGATAGCCTCAACACTCACACTTTGGACTACATTTGCTCTCTGGCATGGGATAGGGGTTCATTCCAGTGATAATATTTCACATTTCACTTGGAAACGGCCCTATATTCCATTAATAACTTTCAATTTTAATACTTGGTTTCACCTATATTTACTGCATGTGTCGCCATGCTTACGCGTGTTTGTTTTTTATAACATGGTCGGTAGGTGATTTCATAACTTTATTACTCTATATTAGCAGATAATAGTTGCATACACATAAGAGGCGAACAGTATCTATGCTACAACACTAAAGTTACACTGGTCAAGATTACCAGTTATGTAATGCACATATCATATGTCTGCTGGTATGATTTCCAAATCACAAGGGGACCTGGAAAAGCATATGAACATAATATCTTTAATGAAGTGGCAAAAATGACAGCCTGTTGCAAAATCATAAGGTTTACTCCACTCATGGCACTTCTACTGTGTTTTCATTGTACCTCAAAGTTGGATTTTCTATTTTTCCAGTTGGGAACCCATTGAGAACATCCCCTGAAGTAGGAATTGCACCTGGAAAAAGTCGGAGCTGGCAAAAAAGCCCTGAGTTTAGCATCTAACATGACTACCGGGCATGCAGCATGTATTGGAAGTTGCAGATATAAACTACTTGTTCGCACTTCTCATGGATTCTTTAACATTAAACTGCTGGAAAACATAGTGCTATAAGATATCTCATTGTGAACAAGTAGCTTTTGAAATGCAATGTTATCACATTGTCGCTGTTCCGAGCTCTGACTTCGTAGACATATCGAACACAGCGCAGGAGCGGGCTGACGAGGGAGATTTATAAAGCGTGCCTGTCTCCTTACATAGTAAAAATCACCAATATGACATCTTTCTATAACAGGTAAGGAAACTTACCTTAAAAAATTTGAAGTATCCCTTTACGTTTTTCTCAATACAGGTTGTCGAATTTCACAGTATTTTTATTCTCGTAAGTTTTACGATTTATATGATTAGAAGCTCTCTGACTGAAACTAATTTAATTTTGGGAGATGACAAAGACCTGAGTAAGAAGTTCAGCAAGTGTTAAGCATGATGATTATGGGAAAAAAAAGATATGTACTGCAAGAGGGGGCTAAGGCTCAACAAAAAGCAGAGATTTTGACATGATTTAGACTGTCTGAGAACAAAATAAACAAAAAAAGAAAGTCATCTCTCAACTGAGGCCCAATTACGTTGCACCCTACTTCAAAGATCCTCACTTTACTTTGTGTACTGAACAAGCACAGGGACATTATGTTTGTTTTGTACGTGTGGTAGGGGCTCGGGTCAGTTCACCCCTTTCACACTTCCTACCTTCAGTTTATCCCCTCATGTTACAGTTTCATTCCAACCTACTTTCATTCAGTACTGGTAAAAGAAACATGTAATACTAGAATAATTAATTATTGTGTATCAACTTGTGTATTAAGTTTGTTGGTAGAAAAGCATTTTAGTCAAAAAGGTAGACAAATAATCCCAAAGTGATCAAATACCATATATGATTTAATTGATTTATTTTATAAAACTTATGTTACACCTGTTTTTATTGGGTGTGACTACAATCTCTTTTTGAGCCAGATGACTTTTATGAAATGTAAGAGATTATGATCCCTAATTAACCAGGGGACGGTTGCTGGTGTTAGGTTGAACTAAGGATTTAAAATGTTACAGTTTTAAAACTCCTCAAATGTACCATCATGCTTTGGTTTTAACGTCATTTTATCATTATTTTATTATTTTGTGCCAGAAAAAGCACAGGAGAGATCAGAGTTTTCTGAGGCTTTGGTAGCATAGATTACTGCAGAGCTGCCGCTACCTAATGTGTTGCTGTGCAATGCTGGCCAGCCAGCTGAAGGAAGGGTATTTCACTTTTTTTTATCTGTTACAGAAAGCCCAAATTCAAATGTCTGCTAATAATTGGGGTTTGCTGAATTACAGGGAGTCATTGTGTGGAAACTGAAAGAGACCACTATGGATCTTATTAGGGTAGACTCTGAGCATTGCGCATCTATAACGCAACTGAAGCTGATAGCCCACCTAAGTAATCAGATACTATACATTTCTTATACTGATGTTTCTCTATAAAGAGCAGCATGACCAGAAGTAAAATTCTGCATAATGGGAACTTAAAGTGTTACTAGATTTAGTAATTGTTCATTCTGGTTGTGGATGGCTTGTGGGACTTCTGAGGTGGCTGACTGGTACTGTGAGGCCAAGCATGCCACCGCCCGGGCTGCGGCAGAGGCAAAAACTCGGGCCTGGGAGGAGTTCGCTGAGGCTGTGGAGAAGGACTACCGGTTGGCCTTGAAGCGATTCTGGCAAACGGTCCGGCGCCTCAGGAGGGGGAAGCAGTGCTTCGCCAACACTGTTTACAGTGGGGGTTGGGAGCTGCTGACCTCGACTGGGGACATTATTGGGCAGTGGAAGGAGTACTTCGAGGAACTCCTCAAATCCTACTATCACGCATTGCCTGGTGGAAGCAGAGGTTGGGGACTCAGGGTTGGACTCTTTCATCACCCAGGCTGAGGTCACCAAGGTGATTCAAAAGCTCCACAGTGGCAGGGCTTTGGGGGGTAGATGAGATCCCCCCTGACTACCTCAAGTCTCTGGATGTTGTGGGGCTGTCATGGTTGACACGTCTCTTCAACATTGCGTGGCGGTCAGGGACATTGCCTCTGGACTGGCAGACTGGGGTGGTGGTCCCCCTTGATAAGAAGGGTGACCGGAGGGTGTGTTCCAACTATAGGGGGATCACACTATAAGTAAGGTCTATGCCAGGGTATTGGAGAGGAAAGTCCGGCCAATAGTCGAACCTCGGCTTCAGGAAGAGCAGTGTGGTTTTCATCCCAACCATGGAATACTGGACCAGCTCCACACCCTCTGCAGGGTACTCGAGGGTTCATGGGAGTTTGCCCAACCGGTCCACATGTGTTTTGTGGATCTGGGGAAGGCATTCGACTGTGTCCCTCGTGGTGTCCTGTGGCGGGTGTTCCAGGAGTATTGAGTCAGGTTTCTTTTCCTACGGGCTACCCAGTCTCTGTACAAGCGGACCAGGAGTTTGGTCTGTATTGCTGGCACCAAGTCAGACCTGTTCCCGATGCATGTTGGACTCCGGCAGGGCTGCCCACTGTCACTGGTCCTCTTCATAGCTTTCATGGACAGGATTTCTAGGCGCAGCCAAGGGCTGGAGGGGGTCTGGTTTGGGGACCAGTGGATTTCATCTCTTTTTTTTGCAGATGACGTGTTCCTGCTGGCCCCCTCTAGTCAAGACCCACAGCATGCACTGGGGCGGTTCGCAGCCGAGTGTGAAGGAGCTGGGATGAAGATCAGCTCCTCCAAGTCTGAGGTCATGGTTCTCGACTGGAAAAGGGTGGCTTGTCCTCTTCAGGTTAGAGGGGAGTTCCTGCCTCAAGTGGAGGAGTTCCCCTGCTCCTCCACATCGAGAGGAGCCATTTGAGGTGGCTCGAACATATATACCTGATGCCTTCTGGATGCCTCCAGACAAGAGGTGGTCCAGGCACGTCCTACCGAAAGGAGACCCAGGGTATGGCCCAGGACACGCTCGAGGGACTATGTCTCTCGGCTGGCCTGGGAATGCCTTGGGCTCCCCCTGGAGGAGCTGGAGGAGGTGTCTGGGGAGAGGGACATCTGGGTGTCTCTACTGAGTCTGCTGGCCCCGCGACCCGGTCCTGGGTGAAGCGGAAGACGACGAATTGTTCATTCTATACACCTCCCAAAGGGAGTTAGACCCTGTCAATCATTTTTGTTTTAATGTTATTGTTAAGACTGTAAAGCTTTTTTTTTTTACTCAAAAATCTCACCCCCACCCATGCCTACTGATCATGAAACCAAAAAACTGTGAGTCATATCCTCCTAGTAGATTCAATTTATAAGAGATTTATGACAGCATTTACTCAAAGCAGATTAGATGTAGATTATAGGAAGTTATTTAAATTTTTTGGCTGTCAAAACACATATGAAGCACGCTGAAGGTGGGAATGAATTGAATCATGGCTGGTATGCAAAGTCCTACCTAAGAAGGAAGTTTGTGTCAAGTTTCAAAAACTCAAAACTGTCTGTACCACAGGTTAAAACTATGCTGCATTCAAAGAGGTGATTGCAATAATTATTTAACTGATTTAAATTGCACATTATACATCACTTTTGTGAATTAAAACATGTTTGTCTTTCCTAATAGACTGTCATGTAAGCAGTTTTTAATGTTTCATAATTAGTCATTCCAATGACAAAGGAGTCAGCAGGCCAAGGGTCGGGTGAGCACACCCTTGAGGGCCGCCTTATGAATAAACGGCTGGCAATAAATGGACCGGGTCATTACTGAATCAAGTGATCTGCAGAATAATCTATTGATTTTCTGGTCTTTCTTACATCTTTATTATTCTGTATCACAGTATTGCAACATCAGGAGGAACTCGTTGATGGATGGGATGCTTGGACCTCTGCAATGACCATGATGGGTTTACTAGAAAATGCCGCAGAAGTTTAATAATAAAAATATATGGTGTACTTATAAGGAATCTTTGACATTCTTGACAATATTTGTGTTTTGGAGGCCCAGGAAAGGAGATGAATTTCTAAAAGAAGAATCTTTATGAATCCAATTTTTTACAGATTTGTTTTTCAATATTCACGTGCTCGGTGTTAAAGGTTTTCTATTCAGTGAGAGGTGCCCAGATTCTTTCAGAATATTTCAGTCCCCTCAAAAATGTTTATTAATTAAAATTATTCAGCTTAAAATTTCAGCCAGTTAGTTGTTTTTGGGTTCACAAGACATGCACGAACAAAAAATAAAGTCTCCTAACATAACCAATGAACTGGAGATATACTCAGCATTGGATCTCTATCCTTGAATCCTAAACCTTAGAGGAAGAGCTTAAAGCACTGTCTACCTCGTTAGTTGACTTTGCTATTGATCCTCTTGATTCTTTATTATGTACAAGGGGACACATCACAAAACTGCTAATTGGCAATAATCTGTTTGTCAATAGTTCACGAGACTGCAGAATTTAGATAAGGAAAGTTCAAGTTTAAAATACATTATCACAGCCCCACTATTCCTGTGGGGCTTGCTCCTGCAAAAGCTTCAAGGAGTCTCATGCACAGAATAATTTACAGTAGATTATTGATGTTTGTAAGGTAGCCGAAAAGGGGAGGAGGAAAGAAACATAGAGGAGGGGACAGTAGTGTCATATAAACAGATAGCTAAACTTAAAATGTAGCATGTGAAGACTTAATTTTTTTTCTTGTTTTAAGATAATTCCTACTTATTATTCTATGTCAATTAGAAATCAAATGGCCACGTATTGTGCAACAAGTATTTTCTTAAAATAGAGGCCAGTACCGTTCTGTCTGAACATGTTTTCATTGAGACTTTGGTTTTCTGCTATGGTTTAGGGAAATGTATGTTATTTTAATTGATAATGTTATATAACCATAAATGTGAATGTGAAAATGCACTGTTATCTTTTTGTCTACATTACCAAAGTGATGGATTGCTGACTTCTTCTATTTGGACCTTACTCAACTGTAGCTGGGAAAGGCTCTAGTCATTCATGACCCTAACTGGGATACAGCGGGTACAGACAATAAATAAATGTAGGACATCTTTTCTTCTTACAGTTTGCATCAATAAGACAACAGGTGTCTTCACTGCTTTCATTTACCAACATGTATTACTTAGAAAAGGCCTTAGACTTTGCAGTTGGAAACAAGTGATGTAAAAATGTGTGCAAAGTTTGGCTTGACCGAATAAAGCATTACCCATGCAATAGTGCCGAGATGAGCTATTGGGTTCATGAGAACAATACGGGATTTTAGTAAGATTTTAGAATATACTCAAAATATGAATTTTTCGTTTTTCCAAATACAGTAAAAGGTTCACATATCACAGATTGCATTTTAAAGAATGTGCATTATTCAGGGTAAAAACAATATTAAGGTTTGACTAGTATTGTGTTTTATATGTTATATCTCTAATTTCAAGATGTTCTTGCTGACCCCACTATACAATAAAATTGCTATTTTTTGTGTGTTTTCATAAATCAAATGCAGATTTAATAGATTTCAATGTATGTCAAAAATCTCTCTTCATCATAGAATTTTAAAGTACAGGTTAAATCAGTGTAGGTGTTGTAGATTTTTGACTCATGAATAAATACAGTTCAGACTAAAACTGAAATAGGCCATTAGTTTAGTTCAGTAGAAAGCCCTGAAGCAGATGCTAATTTTAGCATTGTTAGCGACTAAAAGTAAGCCAGTTGTGGTTTTCTCACAAAACCTATAATTTGTTTGTACCTTGCTTGACATTGCCATTGTTTCTTCTACCATGGGTTTCAAACACAGATGTGGATGCTTCTTAAGTGCTTTTGTAGCCTATTATAATGACCTACCAGTCTTTATCAGTTGACTCTGTCAGCAGAGAACTGAACTTATTTCTATATTTCAACAGCAATTGGTTCTGCAGGTTGAAGCTAATGGCTGGTCCTAGAGGAACCAAGACCTAAGCAAACTTTGATTATTTTAAACAACTCCAATCTCAAAAATGTCATAGTGAGGTTTTAAATGCTATTTTATACACCTTTAATTCCTCATAACTTTTGAACCATCGTTATTTACACAAAGGTTTAAACAGGAAATAACGGTAGGTAACAGTGCACGACCAATGACCTTCCAAGGTGAAACGCTTACTGAGAATAGAACATGTAAAATTTTCCAGTGTTTGCAGAATAACTAACATAGCTAACATATTATAGCGCTTCAGGTAAATGCGATTTTGTTGATTTTCATATTGCCTTACCTTTTTGTTGGGTAGTTACTCTGACTGGAAAAGCTTTACATGTTCCATTCACTGCGCGTGTTTCTCATAGGAAAATCGTTTTGTGGTGCAAAACCTGCTTACCCTTCATTTTTAAAGGACTGCCTGAGGCAAATGTGACAGCAGTTAAAGATTAATGAAACAGATTGCATATACTACTATGGTTTTGATCACTTTAATGATGACAGAAGTCAGCTTTGGTCTTGGCTCTTTTCAGACTAGCCGTTAGCTGTGTTTTTAGATTAGGGCCCTTTTTTTCCAAATTGCACTCTGTATCCTTTTATACTTCTTGCATCGCGTGAGCAGGCAGCCTGTTTCAGCAGGTTCCACTCTTTGCTGACTTTTTCTTTTTTAAATCTATTGTTTTTACAAGTTTTTTGCGTTCATATTACATATTATGGCACTGACCATTTTGTGGTCAGTGCCATAATGTGTAACTTTGTTTTTATTTTATTTTTTTATGGGATTTGTGTTCGGAGACCATGTGAGAGACCATGCTCCCAGTGTTTACCCCAGAGATCAGCTGCTAGCTCTCAGTAGTTACACTGTCCCACTGAACGACCCACTATTGCCCATGAGCCTAGGAGGAAGAGATACGGGACACAACCAATGGAAACGGAGGAGAAGGTACAGACCCATTGTCCCGTCCATCATCATGTAAAATGTGAGATCCCTTCCGAACAAAGTGGATGGGGGTGTGGCTAACTGAGCTTACTCTGGATACACACGTAGACATGGACAGTTTTCATTTATTTCGGACCAACAGAACCAAGGAGAGCGGTAAAAAGAGAGGAGGGGGACTGGTTGTGTTAGTGACTGATAGATAGTGCAACTCTGAGCATTTAACTATCAAAGAGACACTCTGCAGTAAGGACATTGAGCTGTTAGCGTTTGGCGTGAGGCCATGTTATCTGCCACCAGAGTTCACACGTTATCACAATAACATTGTATGTCCCCCCCTCTGCTGATGTGGAAGCTGCCTGTGACATCATCCTCACTGTTACAAGGAGATCTCAAACACAGCATGCTCAGGCCCTTTTCCTGATATCTGGGGATTTTAATCATGCCTCCGTGTCTTTTACTCTCCCCACCATCACTTAGCATGTTACTGAGCACCAGAGACAATAAAACGCTCAACTTATTGTATGCCAACACCAAAGAGGCAAACAGCTCATCACCTCTATTATTTGAAACCTGTTTGTCTAGAATCTGTACTCTTCCCAATAACTAATAGGAAAATCTAGTTTGGTATTACAACAATCAAATCCCTTTTAGATTTGTTGACCAGCACTTTGCATGTCTTCACTGGTATTTTGGCAGTTTATCTTTGGTGATTATCACTCCAAGTCTTTGATGTTGGAAGGTCTCCTTTCCATCACCCTAACAAGTCTGGACTTTGGCTAGGCCATTGCTAGACCATAATATTGCCTTCTGTCAGACAATTATAATTGAAATATTACTTTAAACCTAAGTCTGCTGCTGGTATTTTGGTCCCAGTTTTATATATAGTCCAACATTATTCATACCCCTGGCAGATTTAGGTTTAAGATAACATTTTAACTTTATTATAGGGAAAAATATAATTCTAGTGAACTAAACTTATTGCCTGTTTCTCAAGCATTTTGTGATAAAAAAATCTAAAAACAAACATTAATAGTAAGTGAATCAAATAATTTTTTAGAAGAAAATGCCTTTCATGAGTTATAAAGCCAAGTGGAAGAACATCTTCATAC
The DNA here is from genome assembly GCF_021462225.1 of Girardinichthys multiradiatus. Lineage (NCBI taxonomy): Eukaryota > Metazoa > Chordata > Actinopteri > Cyprinodontiformes > Goodeidae > Girardinichthys > Girardinichthys multiradiatus. The sequence goes on along the minus strand of NC_061794.1, from coordinate 21,442,896 downwards.
TCCAGTTCAGGTTTTCCGAGCAACACCAAGAACACCGACTAATTCAATTAAAGGACTCCTCTTCCCACTTGAAGCCGGTCTCCAGGGCAGATCTTCCGGGCGACTTGCCCCGTAAGAAATTAGAAAATGCTACAATAAAAACCTTTTAAAAACTGAAAAATATGTGGGAACTTTTTCCTTTTTTTAATGAACACCCAAGAACCGAACACCGTAACCACACACGTCTCTTCAACTGGAAGTCAGCGAAGTAGCTCAGGTAAGAGAGTTTCTCTTTTCCTCTCAACTAGTCTCCATGCTCATTTCATTTCCAAACACAATATTCGGCATGAAATGACATCAAAGTGTGTCTGTGTCCAGCCGTGACAGGGACATAAAGACATACGAAGTAGTGTGTGACATTTTAGGGTTGTAGGACTAGTCGGCAAACCCGGTCAGTGTCTCGGTAGAGCGGCAGCGCCGACCGCTGCAGCAGCCTCTTCCAGCTGGAGCGACTCTTCCAGCCTAGGTAAACCTATTGTACGGCTGGAAATACAACCGCACGAATAAACTTTAATATTTGACCTGAAGAGGAAAATCAGAGCCCTTAGAGAACAGATGGAAACTAGAGAACTTCCCCGTTTTACAGCTGAAAACAAAAGCAGCCAACTTTTTACGCTCCTCCTCTTTGAAATCTAAATCTAAGACAAAGTAGAAATAAAACACACATGCTGCGTCTTATTTGCTACTCTGCATATTGTTGCTTGTGTCTTACACTGCTCAAAAACGGAAAATTAATAAAATAAGAAACAAAAGAAACAAACAGTAGACTTTTATTGGTGCGCTGAAAGTCACAGTTTTAGTCGAAACTCTTTTGGTTTTCTCCAAACAGGTAGTATTGACTAGCAGAGTGTCATTTATTGTAAATAGAGGAACTGCTAAAAATGTAATCAATTTTCAAACCCTGAATAGAGGAAGTTAGGGTGATAAAAGTGTTGTTTTTCTGATCTGCATTGTGTGCAGTTAAGTTTGATACATTTAATAAAATACAATATATCAAAACCAATCAATAATTTTATGTTTTACCCAAAATGTTGTATAAAACTGCTCATTCATTTCTCACACTAAACACAATTTCCAGTAGAGCTCCAGCCCCAGTGACAGACAGCTTTTCTGACTTCCATCTACTGAAGGAAGAACAGTCTACAAAAGCACTGAGCATGTTTGCTTAATTCAGATCTCTACCAAAGACCTTTATGATATGAAATTTAATATAACATGTGTCTGTAAAGAGGTCAACATTTGTTCTCTTGTACATTTATAAATTCCTTCTGTATGCTCTCTTGTGTTTTTATTATTATTATTATTATTCTCAGGGATAAGGATGAGGAAAGGAATAGATCACTGGCACTTTAAGCCACAATTTCTCATATTCTCACCGGATCTTTCCCCTTTGCTAATTATTGTGTTGTTTTCAGAGCAAATATGTCATATCCATGGCGACCAGGCAGGTTTATTGTCTCTCCTGTGCAATAGCTCACAAAAGTAATTAATTACCCCTTTTCGCTTTCCCTCTTGTCTTTGGTTTAAGCAGATCATGGGAGGAAGATGGAAAGCCATCTTTTATATTAAAAATCCCACTGCTAGTACAACAAAAGGTAAACAGAAAAGTTTTTTTGCTGCTTTTCAGCTTCTGATGTCCATTTCATGCTGAGATAAATTTTTGTTTGTCTTACAAATCAGTGGAAAACTGATATTTTTCTCATGTTAAAAATATGCATTTATGCGGGCACTGTGCGCTTTTGAAGTATTTTTTTCATTGTATCCTTGCGATGCAGCAGCTGTTCAGCCTAACTGTTGCAGATGTATTCATGCATGCAAAGCAAGCACACACTTGGCACTTACAAAGGCACGCTTAAAAAAAACACATGTTTAGACATGAAATCAGCTTGCATTTTCTGTGTTTTTTGAATAGAAACCATTAGCAAGTCTTAAGGTAAGTTTGCTCCGGTGATGTCTTTTATTTTTTGAGGTCACCAAAATATAGTACTCAACAGCAGGTGACCCCGACAGGGGACAGTAGTGCTGCTCAATGCATCGGAAGGGGTATTTTTATGTGCTGTGCTCAAATGGAGCTGTAAAGCGATCAAGTTTAGAGGAGTTTCCAGTTTTTTGTCACAGTGTTTTTCTTCAGTGTAACTCTTAACGTGATGGCACGTGTCTGCTGTCTAAAGGTCCATTTCTAGCTGGGCACAAGCCAGCCTTCACTGTCAGCCCGATGGTACAGGTTCTCATCTCTCTTCAGCTCTGATGAGACACTGCAGTATCCATCTGTCAAGCATGCTGCCCTCCATTCCCTACTTCTCCCTCTGCCTCCTCCTTTCAGTGTTTCCTTGTCAGTGTATGTAAGAGTAAAGTGGAGTATATTTCATAAGAAGTAAGTAAGCCAAAGCCTGTACAATCAACTCTTTAAGGGTTCATAAGTCTGAATTTGATCCAGAGATGAACAGATCAGAATTTTGTGGCCTATTTTGAATAATCTGCTGTTTCAAAAATTTGACCTGCCAATTTGAATTTTAGCCAATTCTGGTTTCTCTTTGAAAACTATAAAATGGGAAGATATGACGACACCATTCCCAACTTTTTTTCAGGGCTTCCTGTTCCATGCAGTAAGTAATTATTTATATTAAGAGCAGATTCAGCATTACACTGTGTATGAGAGAGCAAAAACAACCGTTTTCTACATTGTTTTTAAGTAATTAGCACAGTTAGGGGTGTAAGCATTGGTCAAGCATCAGTCTCTGTATGTGTAAAATATTTTCACCTAACTCTGAGATGTCTAAAACACTGATTAGAAATCCAAGATGTTTTGAAACCGACATGGTTGAAAGCTTAAAAAGATAAAGCAGAGCAACTCTGGTGTCAGCCTTGCTGTTATCTATACAGGAAATTTAGTGTCATACACACAGAAAAAACACAGGTCAACACCATGCAATCATAATGCTTGCTTCTCTTTACTAAAAAGAAATATCACTAACCGATAAGCATCACTAAAAGGAAAACCCTAAATACAGTAAAAAGTGAACAGTGTGTGATGACCACCTTTAAATCAGAGTCAACTTAAAAAAGGGCAGGTGACCTAGAAAAATACACGTTTGAGGTTAGAGCTCATCTGCTGAAAGTCGTGTTTTCGCTCTTTCTAGCAGCCTGAATGAACCACATATCATTGAAAACACAGCTTCCCTTTTTTTTTTAGCTTCTTGCATCTCTGATATATGTCTGACTTCCATCTTAAACACTTCACTGAAACTGAAAACAGCTAACCTTGAGTCTTCCCCCTTCAGGGCAGCACCTATACTGAAGAATGGTGTTGTTCCCATGACCCGACGGTCAGTTGGGTATGATGCATTCACCTATTGGAAGAAGATCTGATCCAATCCTGTGACTTTAAGGTCATCTGTCTCTTAAACAGACTTCTGTTGCTGCCTGTGGTGGTAGCTAAACTGGGTTAGGACCTTGCCGTTTAATCGGCGTACGATCCAACATTCCTATTGCTCGGAGCCCTATAAGTCAGTTAAATGCCTCATGTCTCTTAAGTACCCATCTGCATCTGTCAGGGGGTGTGTAGAATTAAGCCCTTGTGTATTTCTCTTCTGTTTGACCTTGGCTGTGGACCTCCGGTCTTTGATGTCAAATAAGCATCAGTAATCCCCAGCGGCATTTGACAGGCTTCAGGAGTCATTATTTTTGTTTCCCCAGCACATAAGCTTTATCAATTGCCCTCAGTGTAATGATTTTGTATACAAATTTCCACTGCCTCAACCCATAGTGTTTTCCCAGTAAAAATATACAGCCCTCAACACGTACGGTTATACCAGCACAAATAAGGCACATGTTTTTTTAATCATCATTATTGTTTTGATTTTAGTGCTGAGGAAATGTCATTTTTGCATGCTTGATCAGCCAGTAGAGAAATCCAATATAATGGAGGTTCAAGGTGAATTGCATCCCTTACATTGTCCCCCCGCCCCCTCCACGCTTCGACTCAACGAATATTCCAAAGCAAAATAAACAAATCACACAGACAACATTTGAAGGCATGAAATAAGTATCGATTAAATCCTGCAGTTCACAGATGAAAATGGCCCTTTTGGTAATTTGTCCTGGGTCCCCTCAATACTATGAAGGAAGAGACAAACAGAGGAAAGGGACAGTTGGAACACAGAGGAATGAGACAAGTGAGGAACAATAAAGAAGAGCTTTTAAGGACTTAAGAAAGAAACAAGCTGCCCCTTTCAGAGCTCATTATCATTCTTAATAAGCCTTAAGGAAAGAAGAAGCGTTGAGATTAAATGCATGGTAATCTTTACACCGGCCAAGGTTAGTAGGGACGTCAATGTGCAAGTACCGTTTCCAGCTGGCCACTTTGGGACAGGACAGGAGCGCTGTTAAGGATAGATTTTCAAGGAGAAAGTGGGGATGTTTAGACGATGTGTAAAGGTTAGGAGCCCTTTACCCCAGCTTGTAGCTTTTCACTGCTTCTGCCACCTGGCATTTAATGAGCAAACAGATCTGCATATGAGTGAAAAACAGCAATATTTGGCCATTAGACTGGTCGCAATATGTAGTAATTCGCGTGAAGAACTAAAAAGCTGAAAAATATGTCTGTTAAATAAAAATATTTACACTCAGACTAACTGTTGACTGCAGTGTATGTCTGGCTCAGTGATTTTTGGGAGTAGTCCAGAAGCAAGCCTTTAAATGAATTCAATAAACTGGTGACCAATTAAGTCATTTAACAAATTGCCAGTTACTTGTAGTGGTTGTTCAGCCATGTTGCTTTAATGGAAATCCAATGGAGTATTTATATACTGCACTAAGTTTACAATCCAGTGGTGTCTAGGAGCAATGTTATTAATATTAAAAGTATTTCTATTTGTTAACCAAAAGAATCGTGGGGAAGCCTGTTAGTCTTGTAGTGATCAAGGGTGGACTTCATCGATGAACCCTTCAATTTCTGTCATATTTGTTAAAAGGGCTTGTTATCATTAAAGTTAGTATAAGTGAGTGCATAATTGTATAAATGTCTGATGGAGAATGCAACTTCAGAGCTATGTGCTTCAGAAAATGTTTTTAGTTGTGGGGGTAGACTTTTGCAATTTTATCATTTTATTATAATGTTTAGTAAAGTTAGCTGAAAGTGGTGTCCTGCATACAAACGTTTAGCACTGAATTGAAAACAAAAAAATACAGACGCATCAATCAGAATATTTTCGAATTTCGAAACCAGACAGTACTGATTTTAGCTCATTCAATTTCTCTTTAAAATATTTAATATAAGAAGATGTAAGAACAGCTTTGAAAATATTTATTTCTGCTGTAACCGGTCATTACGTATTAATATGAGAAGCAGAGGCGAAGTGTACCATCTTCTATTATTAGTGAGGTTAGCATGACTAACAGTTTTTGAGTTGACTGTGCATTCCTAAAGAATATACACCTTTACCTGAGATTTCTTATCACCAGCCGATTTCATAGTGCATACCTACATAAATAGATTGGGATTGTATTTTCTTTGATCAAATAGCTCCAGAATAATATGTTTTCATTGCAACTATTATTAAAAAGGCTAAACATAACTGGATCATTATAATCCCACACCTTCTCTCTGTAAATTGTATGATTGTCCATTTAGCTTTGATTTTATGTCCTGCACAGTTGGAAAAGGAGAGTCTCTTTGGACTGGGCTGTGTCAATAATATTGTGTTCCAGTATTTCCATACAAAACACCGACATACAAAACAAACAGATAATTTGTACAAATGTGGGTAAATTACTAGTTTTTTTTCCCATTCACACATATATAATGTCTTATTTACTTCTACTTATGGGCTGTAATTATGTAGGAACCTTCAATGGCTGCAGTTAAAAGATTCATGCTACGAGATGAAGTGTCCCTGGGCCAGATACTAAACACTCTTTGTGGTCCATATGCGGCGATTGGTATGTGATTGACACTAGTTCAGCATATACAGTATGCATACAGACGACAGAAAAAGCTTTGTGCCAATGGATAAATAAGAAACAACAAGAATATCAGCCTTTCCCTGTTTAAAAATACACAGCTACAAAAATTCATGTAAATACAAACGTGCTTGAATACAGAAATCTGGTGAATGAAATACCCTTTATCAAGTACAAATAGATAACCTCTTGCTACATGGTTTTACAAATAAATAACAGGCATTCCTTGTCTGAAATATTCAGCTGTATACTAAAACACAGTCAGCCAGCAGCAGATAATATTGTTGTAGGTGGTAATGTAAAATCATATGGCCACCTTGAAATGTAGGGTTAAAACTAAATAATTTGGCATACCCTCCAGGCCAGTTTGAACACAATCCCAAAAGTTGTTGACAACAGAGCACATTAAAAACAGCTTTGACCGAACAGACGATGAAAATCCTCACTGCACAGGCTCACTCTCAGTGCCAGTTGGTTTGTTTGCATCCATAAAGTTCTGTCCTAAAACAATCTGAACAAGTTTGGGCAATTTTGAACAAATACCCTGAGTGAACGTCCACCAGTGGTATTGAGTCATCTGTGACATCCAATAAAATACCTTAGTTAGCCCAAAATATTTGTCTTTTGCTTTGGGCTTGTAAATAAAAGAGTTATATTTTGACTATTTGTTTGAAACGGTTTACCGAGATTAATAAATTATATCAAGATTATTGAGGTTTAAGTTCAAAAGGTTTGGTGATTTTTATCCTGCTGAAAACAAAACAGGAAAGAATAAATTATTTGATCGTGTTTGTTTTTTTTTTTTGTCATCTTAATTAAAGTCATTTTTAACTATCCAGCAGTTTTACTGGATTGGACTGTCATGAAAATTGTAGAATTTATAGAGGGTGTACTTTCGTTTTAACATAACTGTAGATGACCTGGAATCAACTGAGTTGGTTATGTAAATCGGAGCAATCACAACAAAAACTGCAAAGCCTCTTGGTAGATATGTTAATAATACTGATACATCTCCGGGATGCTCCACATTTATTTTCAGTGCTCCTTGCAGTCATTCTTTCTTTACTCTTATGCTGCTTTGTCTGCAGCCTTTGTTTGCCCATTTGGTATTCTGGATGGAGAGATGTTTGAATGTCGAATATTCTTCTGGAATCAAAACATCCTACTTTTCCTGTATTTCCAATGTGTTGCTGGAGAGTTTTGAAATATTCCATGTTTTCTGTTAAAGACCTTACAGTGCCCATTTGAATTAAAAGGGAAACAGGCTTTAAACTTACTTTTTTATTATCCAGTTTCTGTGCCCTATGTTGTTCTAAACCTCCTAAACCTGTCATGGATTTTATGTCATTCCATAAATTTGTTGAGCTTAAGAAAACTCCTGGATGTAAACGACTTTCCCGATTGTTAAAAATTATCTGAAGTAATGTGAACAATTACTTAAAAATCCACAAAAGACCCCAAAGAAGGATAAAAGAATATTTTTTTTGGACCCCTGTGATGGACTTGCAACCTGCCCAGTGACCGCTGTAGATTATATTACTATTACTTAATGATATTAGGCACCAGCCCCCCCCATGACCCTGCAAGGATAAGCAGGTATAGACAAGAATGGATGAATGGATTTCGATGGAAAAAAATACAATATCCCTGAACAGGATGCAAAGAAAAAAAACAATATTAAAGACACATTTTTGTGTTATAATGGCTTCTAGCCACAAAAACTTAAACAAAACTATATTCTATGTACCTCTTCTGTGTGTTTTTTGAACCGGGAAATTGTTGTAGAACCATAAAATATATCTTACTTCATAACATTGCATAATAATAGGAAAAGGTGTGATAGCAGTAACTTTGGTGAGTGTCACAATGACAATATCACTTGAGCTAAATTAACAAATGCCTAAATAAACAGTGCTAATGTCTTTCTGCTTTCTGCAGTTTATTGCAAATACTGACCCCAGGTAACATGTTGGTTAGAGTTCCATTCCAGCAACATGGTTTTATTGAAATCCTTGCATCTGCCTACAGCTGATATTTTGGCAATGAAACAACTTGGCAACATGGCAACGCAGTTTTCTTAATGAATTTACCAGAACATCTTAATGCCCTCTTTCATTCTTTTTAAAAAACCAGAATCACTCAATATGTTAGGGGCATGTTGAAAATAAAAGCTTTGCATTGTATAAATAGTTATTGCCTTACATGCAGCTTTTTCTGATGTTAATATTGTGCTCCATGATATTGTGATGATGATAGAACCTCTGCTCAGTCCATCAATCCTCGCTTCTTAGTCATAAATAGAAAAGCTTACAGACATTACCTCATGTAAGGGCATCAGGTGCTGATCACAAAGAAAGTTGTGTTCCAAAACTGAATCTGTTATTTTTTCAAACCCTCTAGTTTAGGTATATAGGGAAGGAGAATTTTAAAAGATTAGATAACATTAAATCTAACTGTATACAAGAAGAAGTCTAATTCAAGGTCTAGTAATATTCTCAGGAGAGAAACCCACAATGCGTTAATTTCTTTCGCTTGCTGAGCTCTAAACTAGAAGAATGGTGGTTGATTTAAAACAAGAAACCCTTTGGCATGCATCCACGGGCAATACAAACACTGTTTTGATCATACCAACATAGCAAGGCATCATCTGCAGGATAAGATATGATTTCAGCCTAATGTCTTAATTAATGGTTTATGCAAAGTTCTGGTCAGAGAGAGTGAAAGATATAAAAAGTCAGAGCGTTTAATAGAGTTGTGTTCCTTTGCTGAAATATATATTTTTTTGTTTAATTCTCACTGAAAATTGGGTAAACCTGACAGACAAGTTGAGATTTTGCCAAACACTAACTGTAGAAATGTTTTTGAGTGTGTGGGCCTTTCTTTTTTGCTCAAGTGGGACACCAGTCAGAAAAGAAACTTCAGTCATTCAATGATGTACAATGAGTGTACCTTTTGTCTTGCTCTGTTTAATACCATGTTTGTATATTTATGTCATGTAAACATGCTCCAAAAAACTTTGTTCCATTTTTCCCACTGTTAAAGGCGGCAAAAAGTTTTTCTTGCAACATATCAAAGACAGTTGAATACTCTGCTGTCAGTTTCTCAGCCTTATATTGAGTTCTATTATGTGTTTTACACTCTTAGCCCTGCTTCTTCTTTCAAGCTACAAAGAACAGTGATCAATAGAAACAAGTCTTATTCATGATTCTTACCATTTGACTTAAATTTGGTTGCAGCAACGTTTGCAACCGACCCCTCCACCCCATCACCAACCATCCTCGGCCCTCCGGGGAGCCTTGGAAGACAAGAGAGCCATCGCCATGGTGATGTGAACACAAATCCCACACACACCGGTCCATTGTGACTGGCGTGCGTTGAGGTGAGAGGGAACAAATTGTCACAGCAACAGATTTTTTTGTGTTTTTGTTTTTGCCGCAATTCCCAGAGGAAAATGCGCTTAGATCCGTGTTCATGGTCGCACCAGAGAGACTGTGGGATTAAAGGAAACAAGCTCACTAAGGAAACATGGAAACTACAAATACGTATTTCTGACTTTTTATGTTTTATTGAGGGAAAACTGTGTGAGTTATAGGTGTGGGCCCATTGAGAAAAATAAAGATCCGCATTTTTAAACATATCAGAAACTTTTTTTATGAGTTTGTAATTACTGTAGGACAGTTCAGTCCAGAATTTATTAGTCCATTCTAATACTAATAATGTCTAATACTAAGGCAGTCCTAATGCTAAAAAACATTGAAAACTCTCCTTTTAAAAAAATCCCTGTTCAGTGCAGGATTGTCCAGTTTTGATTTGATATTTCAGATTTTAAGCTAGAGATTCATCTTCAGTCCAGACTCATTAAAAAACTGAAATAGCCCTTTCATTAGGCAATGATAGGAGACTCCAAAGAATGTGCTAATTTTAGTCTTGTTGGTTAGCAGGTTGCTGTTTTCTCAGGCTGCTAACAAATCCTTTGTGTCGTCTGCCTAGTTTTTGTAACTTTCTCAATTTTTCCTGCAAATAACCAAAAATGCTGTGACATAAATGATTTGAAATTGCTGGGGGCTTCTTTAGTGCTTTTGTAACCAAGTCTGCCAGACCCCTGTCAAAACAACCCGAAGGTCTTATATATAACTACCACAGGGTGCCAAACTTTAACCATTCTGCTTCATATCCAAGGTGCATAAAGAAAACTTAGATGTATGAGCCACGTGCTCACATCGAATAGTTAGAGCTTTGCAAAAAAGGCTTTGCTTTAATTAGAAATATTGCAGTATTTTATTTTATAAGATATCCATCCCCGGGATCTTATACTGCTAAAAAATACCAGGGTTTTGCAATGTTTACTAAAAAATCTAAAAACACAAATGTTTAATATAATCTAGTTGCTTTTTTTTTAAACATAAAAGCATCAATTACTGTATGTCGACTGCTGCAAAAAGTTTTATTTTAATTGGTTGCTAATCACCTATAAAATAAATGCATAGCATTTTTGATTTAGATGCATATTTAAACCAAAATGTTGAAAAAAATACTTGGTAAGAGTCATTTTAAGTAAAAATGCTTACTGTGCAGAATATAGTTTAGTAAGTCTGGGAGTTTAACATGCTGGTATATTTGGCTTGGCTATCTGCTTCAGTAACAGGCCTGCAGTCTGTTGCTGAACAGACATGCCACTCTTAGGTAGTTGTTGTTTTAAAACGGCACTACCTTAATACGCTTAATGGGTGGCGCTCTTTAGTTTCCATGTCGTGAACATCCATGTTTCGTGCTACAAAACAATTTCTGTCTTTCTATAATCCAGGGAAAGTACGACAGACATTTTTAAGCTAGTCAACTAGCAACATTCATCAACAGTTGGGAAAGAGGGGCACTGTGGCCCTCTATGGTCTGTACAGCCGAAGAGAATCCAGTAATTTATAGTAAAATCTATTTAGAGTTTTTGTGGTTTTGACACCGTAACTTTGAAAAACTTGTCATCTCCAGATGTTATGAAGGCAAAATTTTGAAGGGTCCTGCTGTTTTTGCTGTTGCATCATGTGATTAGCTGATGGTGATGCCCTGTGAACACTAAGTTCATGCTGCTCTTTGATCGGCCTCAATCCTTGCAGCATGCTATTGGCTGCACACCTTGAAGATGGAAGGCTTTTACAGATAATGTGGCAGTGAAAAGGTGGAGCGACTTTTGCCCTCAACCCCAGGGTAGATGTGGGCTTTGTCCTGTGACAGGTTCAGGGTGGCCCTCAGTCTTAGAGGTTGTGAAAAGGAGGTCAGCCTGTGCCAGAGGCCCCAGAGGTGACTTCATACTCCCAACCCTAACGTCTGGTGTAATGTCTAGACCTCCTGCCCTCTGCTCATACGATAAAACAATTTGAAGAACCACACATTATAATCATATTTTTTGTTTTGGTTTTAGGATCACGGCTGTGTGCTGGATACTAAAACTCTCACTTTGACCTGTTTTATTATGCAAAAGCCACAAGTCTCATGAATATTTGTTGATGTGTAAGCCGTAGCAGTCAGGTCTTTTCATGCCAAGTCTGTAAGAGCTTGCTATCTTTGTTCCCTGAGCAGATGCAAAGGTGGAGGTCCTGAGAGATCCTTGTATGTTTGGAGACCTCTCCTTGCTCCTTTAACTGCGACCTTAACCACATCACTGCTCTGTCTCAATCAGCTCTATGCTGTAATCCCACTTCACAATTCCTCTTGGCTAAGAGAGTAAATAAATTTTTCAGCATTTATTAGAATACAGCTTGCCAGAAGGGACTTTCTCCTCTCTCCTATTGCTGCTTCAGTAATTAGTAAATTGATTAGGAGAACTTCAACACACCTCCTTGGCTCTTATCTCCCCATTCTAAGACAATATTGCAGGGCCATGGGACAGCGTAAATATTTTAGGGGAGACCCTCAGTGAATCTCATTAAATGGCTCTGGGGCAGAGCAGCTGTCTCCCGTTGAAGGTCCCAGCCAATTTTCTAAACTATGATTAAAGAAAAGTTTTGGATTATTTAAACATACCATGTCCTGTGGGTCCTTTTTTTCATTGCAACACTGAAGACCTCTGTGATTCTCCCACCCATTCGGTGCTAGGACTGATCTTCTCCCTTTGGATCTATTAGTTTGAAATCATTTGGGTGATGACTCTTTGAAAGTGTTGGTCATTTTGGGATGCCATGTTCAAATGCATAGCTACAAAGACTTCTCTTTTATGCACAAATGCTAATTAAAATTTTTACCCCCGTCCCCAAGCTGCTGCAGGAAAGACGTGGCAATTTGGCAGATAATCAAATTGCATTTTAAATGAAGCCATTTAAAGATGACTGTGGTCTGCTCACAGGAAGACACAGTGGCACAAATTAACCTAAAAACACTGCTTTGTGCACAACACAACAAATTTCTCATAAAATAACTGGATGCATTTGTATTAAATAGATCACATGTGATGTTTTCTTTAATTGGGTGAAAGAAACTAAGCTGCACAGATTTGTTTCCTCCAAATGCGTACATGCAAGAATTCTGTTTTTCTTTTAATTATTATCTTCCACTCGCTAAGTGCCATCTTTTAATAATGTGCTCTCACAATCGGACCAATTGCAGCTAAATGCTAATATGACTTGAGTTGTTAACGGATGCGTTACCTAGGCAAAATAAATTTGTCCTTAATTTTAGATTTTCAGCCTGACAGAAATGGTAAACTGGGTGGAAAATGTTGTCAACAGCTATGTTTGTCTACAAAAATATTTGCTTAGAAGCTGTCCCCCCACATTTGGTATACATCATTAAGTTCGTCGTGGCCAATCAAACTGTCCGTTCACATGGCATTCCAGTACATATTAGTGACAATTCGTTAGCAGAAAACAGAAAACTGACACAAAAAATTTGGAAAACGGGCCTGAACTGTTTATTTCCCAGAATAAGCTAAAAGTGTGATTCTGATGAAATGATGGAATTGGTTCAAACATGCAACCCGCTGAACCTTTACTACCCTTTCTTTTGTATCACAGAAAAGCTGAAAACGCTTCTTTTTTTTTTTGTCTTGAGCAACATTTTTGGTAAATGTAACCACTGTGACTGCTTCTATTCATAAAACTCTTTATGGACAGCACAAGTGATGCTTGACTTGTAAGTTTAAAGGGTTCCTAATTGACTGTGATTTGCTGGCTCTGCAGCAGTGACTTTGCATTTCAAGTAATAATCCTCTGTGAATTCTAAGTTGAAACCCATTTCATCCTGGCCCCTCAACTCTATGTTTATCAGGGATAGGGATAGTTGTTCAGTTCAATTCAATTCAGTTCAATTCAATTCAGTTTATTTATATAGCGTCAATTCATAACACATGTCGTCTCAAGGCACTTCACAACAGTCAGGTACATACATTCCAATTAATCCTAACCATTGAACAGTGCAGTCTGATTCAGTTATTTATTAAAATTGGATAAAAAGTTTTTCTGTCTAAGGAGACCCAGCAGATTGCATCAAGTCAGAGACTTGCAGCATTCCCTCCTCCAGGATGAGCAAGTAGAGACAGTGGACAGTCACTGGCGTTGACTTTGCAGCAATCCCTCATACTGAGCATGCATGTAGCGACAGTGGAGAGGAAAAACTCCCTTTTAACAGGAAGAAACCTCCAGCAGAACCAGGCTCAGTATGAGCGGCCATCTGCCACGACCGACTGGGGGTTTGAAAGAACAAAGCAGAGACACAAAGAGAACAAAGAAGCACTGATCCAGGAGTCCTTTCTATGGGAAGGAAAAGTGAATGTTACTGGATGTAGCTCCTTTAGTCGTTTCACCTTGAAAGAAAGAACAGATAAACTCTGAGCCAGTTTTCAAGGTTAGTGTGAAAGAGAGCACATAGAGTTAGTCACAGTAGAAGCTCAGTCAATTGCCATGTCTAGGAGAGAGAAAGGGTTAAACGCTGAAAGACAGGGCCATGTGGATCATCGGTAGAGGGTGAGCATTAAGCTGTTGCCAGCAGAAGCTTGGACGATGCCCCTCTCCAGAAAGGTGTCACAGGCAGACACAGAGCCAGGCCAGGTGTAGCTTCTAGGAAGAGAAAAGAGAGAACAAGGTTAAAAGCTGAAATAACAGCAAATAATGCAAAATTGGAGAGTAGTGTGAGAACGTAGCGAAGAGGGTGAAAGTGGTCATTATGTCCTCCAGCAGCCTAAGCCTATAGCAGCATAACTACAGAGATAGCTCAGGATAACCTAAGCCACTCTAACTATAAGCTTTATCAAAAAGGAAAGTTTTAAGCCTAGCCTTAAAAGTAGACAGTTTATCCATCTAGAGCCCACTGATGGCCATTGTTATACTAAAAACCACAACGATCGGGATACCTCTCTCTGTCAGACTGATTATAACCATTGGAAAAGAGAAGGGGTCATACAGGTAGCAGAAATGGAGGGTGTGTTTGCACCTCAACCATAACTGAGCCGGTTTAGGCTAAACCTGACTCCCCCTTACTCCATCCAACATGGAGGGAAGAAGACAGAGGTAAAAATAAGAAAGATAGCTCAGGATAACCTAAGCCACTCTAACTATAAGCTTTATCAAAAAGGAAAGTTTTAAGCCTAGCCTTAAAAGTAAAGCTGGGAGTTGGTTCCACAGGAGAGGAGCCTGATAACTAAAGGATCTGCCTCCCATTCTACTTCTAGAGACTCTAGGAACCACCAGTAAACCTGCAGTCTGAGAACGAAGTGCTCTGTTAGGAACATATGGAACAATCAGATCTCTGATGTATGATGGAGCTAGATCATTAAGGGCTTTATATGTGAGGAGGAGAATTTTAAATTCTATTCTGGATTTAACAAGGAGCCAATGAAGGGAAGCTAAAGTAGGGGAAATATGATCTCCCTTTTTAATTTTCATCAGAACTCTTGCTGCAGCATTTTGAATCAGCTGAAGACTTTTAACTGCATTTTGTGAATATCCTGATGGTAGCGAATTACAATAGTCCAACCTTGAAGTAACAAATGCATGGACTAGTTTTTCAGCGTCACTCCTGGATAGGATATTTCTAATTTTGCCAATGTTCTGGAGATGAAAGAAGGAAACCCTAGAAACCTGTTTAATATGGGATTTAAATGACATGTCATGGTCAAAAATAACACCGAGGTTTTTTACTTTATTATTGGAGGTCAATTTAATACCATCCAGGTTAAGTGATTGACTAAGCAGTTTCTTTTTAGCCTTTTCAGCCTTTCTAAGAGAATATTGTGATCGACTGTATCAAATGCAGCACTGAGATCTAACAGGACAAGTAAAGACACAAGTCCATTATTTCAGTGTAGTAAGGGGAGCCCCTAAAAGCACATATTTTCAATGAAACATTTATAAACAAAAGGGTCAGAGTTTCACCTCCCAACACACAAATGTGCATGTTTTTTTCAGCTAACACAATTTTAGTGGGACAACAACCACTTTGATGTCTAGTTTGGAGTTGTGCTTTTGGTATTACTGTTAATCATTGCTTGTCCAACACCAAAGACAAATATCTCTCACTTTGGGGATCAGTATTCAGAGTCCGCAGTTCTCAACCGCAGCGTGTCGTGGGTTCAGCTCCTGGCCCAGGTAACCTTTGCTGCATGTCTTCCCCTTCTCTCCACCCGTTTTCTGTCAGCCTACTGTCGAAAAACAGAGAAAAATAAAGGCCACTAGTGTCGCAAATAAAAAAAAAATTCTAACTTGAAAATATTTTGCTATAACAACAACCATTAGGATGTGTAGTTCAACACATATTAATGCAGTGGTGTTCAAACTATTTGCCATGGGGCCAGAAAGTGTCAAGTTTAAAGTACTGACGGGACACAACTTTTTAATGTTTTTTTCAGACTGAAAGTGCAAAAACATTTTTGTGTGAAATGTTTAATTTTTACCTGCTGAGCAATAAACTCAACCAGGGGTACCCAAGTCCATTCATTGAGAGCTACTACCATTCAACTTTTAGATGAACCCCTTCTCCAACACCCCTGAATCATATGGTCGAGTTCCCTCAACAGCATTTGGTCATCCTGTACCAGCCCCAGTGGGTTGAAGAAGTATCCTGCATCAAAAAGTTGCAGGATAGTAGCTCTCATGGACTGGACCTGGGCACCCCTCAACTAAACACACAATATTTTCTTAACAAATGTAGTCTGTTGCCGTATTTTAAAAAAAATGCATACAGTAGAACTTTGTTGTGGTTCATTAAAAAATGATTAATTCATTGTCAACAACAAAATGCTTTATTTAGCCAAGTTTAATGGATGGGGGCACCCTAGTTGCTTTTGAATGGATGTCACTGTGTGATCCTATTCAATATGAAATTAAAATAAAAGCAAAAATATGGTTAATAAAAGATAAATACATTGTTTTGTACCCAACAATTTTCATTTTAAGATATTTCTATTTGTCTGCATCGTTCTTGAAAGGCCCTGCGTCAGTAAAAAACATAATTGTCTACACAACCCAGCAAACACACAACTTTTATCAGATTTGATGTTTTTCCAGATTTGAATGAATATTCCAGATGTCCCTCACAATTAAGATATTAAAAAAAAAGATATTGATTTGTTACCTCATGATGACTACAGAATCGAGGCACGTGACGTCGCCCGGTACTGCGGAGCCGGGGTCCCACCCTGGAGCCAGGCCTGGGGTCGGTACTCGTCGGAGAGCGCCTGGTGGCCGGGTTGCTCCTCACGGGACCCGGCCAGGCCAAGCCCGAATGAGGGACCCGAGACCATCTCTCTGTGGGCCCACCACCTGCGGTGGGAACCGTGAGGGACGGGTGCAAAGAGGATTGGGCGGCGGATGACGGTGGAGACCTCGGCGGCCCGATCCCCGGGTGCTTAGGCTGGCTCTAGGGATGTGGAATGTCACCTCGCTGGGGTCGAAGGAGCCTGAGCTGGTGCGGGAGGTCGAGAGATATCGACTAGAAATAGTCGGGCTCGCCTCCACGCACAGCGTGGGCTCTGGAACCCATCTCCTTGAGAGGGGCTGGACTCTCTTCTACTCTGGAGTGGCCCGCGGGGAGAGGCAGCGGGCTGGTGTGGGTTTGCTTGTTGCCCCCCAGCTCAGCCGTCTCGTGTTGGGGTTTACCCCAGTAGATGAGAGGGTCACATCCCTGCGCCTTCGGGTTGGGGAGAGGTCTCTGACTATCATTTCGGCCTACGGGCCGAGTGGTAGTGCGGAGTACCCGGCCTTCTTGGCGTCCCTGTCGGGGGTGCTGGATAGTGCCCCTCCTGGGGACTCCATTATTCTGCTGGGGGACTTCAACGCCCATGTGGGAAATGACAGTGACACGTGGAGAGGCGTGATTGGGAGGAATGGCCTCCCCGATCTGAATCCAAGCGGTGTTTTGTTATTCGACTTCTGTGCTAGTCACGGATTGTCCATAATGAACACCATGTTCAAACATAAGGGTGTCCATCAGTGCACTTGGCACGAGGACACCCTAGGCAGGAGGTCGATGATCGACTTTGTTGCCGTATCATCAGACCTTCAGCCGCATGTTTTGGACACTCGGGTGAAGAGAGGGGTCCACTGATCACCACCTGGTGGTGAGTTGGATCCGCTGGGGGAGGGGAAAGCCGGACAGACTTGGCAGGCCCAAACGCATAGTGAGGGTCTGCTGGGATTGTCTGGCAGACCCCTTGGCCAGGGATGTATTCAACTCTCACCTCTGGGAGAGCTTTTACCAGATTGCGAGGGATGTTGGAGACATAGAATCCGAGTGGACCAAGTTCTCCGCATTTATTGTCGATGCAGCCGCCCGTAGCTGCGGCCGTAAGGTCTGCGGTGCCTGTCGCGGCGGCAATCCCCAAACCCGGTGGTGGACACCGGCAGTAAGGGACGCTATCAAGCTGAAGAAGGAGTCCTATCGGCTGTGGTTGGCTTGTGGGACTCCTGAGGCGGCTGACGGGTACTGTGGGACCAAGCGTGCTGCGGCCCGGGCGGTGGCAGAGGCAAAAACTCGGACCTGGGAGGAGTTCGGTGAGGCCATGGAGAAGGACTACCGGTTGGCCCTGAAGCGATTCTGGCAAACCGTCCGGCGCCTCAGGAAGGGGAAGCAGTGCTTCGCCAACACTCTTTACAGTAGGGGTGGGGAGCTTCTGACCTCGACTGGGGACATTATTGGCCGATGGAAGGAGTACTTTGAGGATCTCCTCAATCCTGCCTTCAGGCATTCCCTGGTGGAAACAGAGGCTGGGGACTCAGGGTTGGACTCTTTCATCACCCAGGCTGAAGTCACCGAGGTGGTTAAAAAGCTCCGCGGTGGCAAGGCTTTGGGGAGATCCGCCCTGGGTACCTCAAGTCTTTGGATGTTGTGGGGCTGTCATGGTTGACACGCCTCTTCAACATTGCGTGGCGGACGTGGACAGTGCCTTTGGATTGGCAGACTGGGGTGGTGGTCGCCCTTCATAAGAAGGGTGACCGGAGGGTGTGTTCCAACTACAGGGGGATCACACTCCTCAGCCTCCCTGGTAAGGCCTACGCCAGGGTATTGGAGAGGAGAGTCCGGCCGATAGTCGAACCCCGGCTTCAGGAGGAGCAGTGTGGTTTTCGTCCCGGCCGTGGGACACTGGACCAGCTCTATACCCTCTACAGGGTACTCGAGGGTTCATGGGAGTTTGCCCAACCGGTCCACATGTGTTTTGTGGACCTGGAGAAGGCATTCAACTGTGTCCCTCGTGATGCCCTGTGGGGGGTGCTCCAGGAGTATGGAATCGGTGGCTCTTTACTAGGGGCTATCCGGTCTCTGTACAAACGGAGCAGGAGTTTGGTTCGCATTGCCGGCACTAAGTCGGACCTGTTCCCGGTGCATGTTGGACTCCGGCAAGGCTGCCCTTTGTCACCGGTCCTGTTCATAACTTTTATGGACAGGATTTCTAGATGCAGCCAAGGGCCGGAGGGGGTCTGGTTTGGGGACCAGAGTATTTCGTCTCTTCTTTTTGCAGATGACGTGGTCCTGCTGGCCCCATCTAGCCAAGACCTACAGCATGCACTGGGGCGGTTCGCAGCCGAGTGTGAAGCGGCTGGGATGAAGATCAGCTCCTCCAAGTCCGAGGCCATGGTTCTCGACCGGAAAAGGGTGGCTTGTCCTCTTCAGGTTGGAGGGGAGTTCCTGCCTCAAGTGGAGGAGTTTAAGTATCTCGGGGTCTTGTTCACGAGTGAAGGAAGAATGGAGCGGGAGATCGACAGACGGATCGGTGCGGCAGCCACAGTAATGGGGGCGCTGTGCCGGTCCGTTGTGGTGAAGAGAGAGCTGAGCCGAAAAGCGAAGCTCTCGATTTACTGGTCGGTCTATGTTCCTACCCTCACCTATGGCCATGAACTTTGGGTCATGGCCGAAAGAACGAGATCCCGGATACAAGCGGCTGAAATGAGCTTCCTTCGTAGGGTGGCCGGGCACTCCCTTAGAGATAAGGTGAGGACGTCCCTCCGGGAGGAGGCCCAGGGGACGGCCCAGGACACGCTGGAGGGACTATGTCTCTCGGCTGGCCTGGGAACGCCTTGGGCTCCCCCCGGAGGAGCTGGAAGAGGTGTCTGGGGAGAGGGACGTCTGGGCATCTCTGCTGAGTCTGCTGCCCCCGTGACCCGGGGACGGAAGACGACGAGTACGAGTACGAGTACCTTCAATGAATTAAATTCTAAATTGCCATCAGGTGGGAGTGTTTGTATAAATGGCTGTTTGTCATGTTTATCAAATGTGTTGTTGGTCTTATGATCTGTCCAGTACCCCGGATGGATGGATGGATGGATGGATGGATGGATGGATGGATGGACGGATGGATGGATGGATGGATGGAGCAGCTACTTCAAGTTAATATGTTGGTTGTTAAACACTGATTCATATTTCTTTTATCTTCCTTAAATGATTTCTTGAGATTTTCATTGCTATTGAATAGACCCTTCTGTAATTTTTTCAACCCACGATATTTTATTTTTTTTGCTTCCAGTTACCCAGATTATCTTGTAACCTTTTAAAATGGTCTCATGCAGCTCTTATTTCAGGTTTCTGAAAATCTTTTAAAGTTTCTCTGTGGAATTCTCAGTTTTTCCACTTAGGTTGGGATTGCTGACTCATCATTTTTAGAGATACGATTACAAAGGCTAAACTCAAGGAATAAACCATTGTTGTTTCTGCACATAACACACAGCTCAGATAAATTCACTTTTCTTTAGACAGACCTATGGAAAATATTGAGGATAACAGTTTGACATCCTTCCACTGGATATCTCTTATTTTGCTCCAAAAAAGCCCCTGTGGAGAGGAGACCCATCCTGCCCACAGCCATCTCTGTTTTTGGTGACTCTTTGAAGAAACTTAGTTTGAGTTATTAGAACTTTTAAATTCCATTTGGGATTAATAAAGTAGTTTTTAATTGAATTGAATTTAATAAAAAATATTTCCCAATCTGGGCTTTTGCATCCAGTCCATCTGCCCAAATTAAGCTAAACAAAGATGTTAAAATCAGGCTTGCTTAAAGCCCATTTGATCAACTTCAACCGCCTTTCAACCACATTTAGACATCTTTATGTGAATGTCTTTTCACTTTTCAACCATAAGTTGATGTTTAGGTTGGCTGCTTTTTTAAGATCTCAAACAAAATCGTCTTTCAATAGATGAGGTTGCTTTCTAAGTCTAAAGAATAACTTAAGCAAACATGAAAGTCTGAATCCAAGAAAGGAACGTAAAGGGTTGTTCACATCTTTGGATTTATAAAATATTGTGACAGCACTTAGCATTATACTGATTATTGTAAAAGTTTTCGAAGGCACAGAAAGATAGGAAATAACAGAACACCTATAATCTAAAGAAAACTAAAACAACATCAGACTTGATTAATAAATCATAAAATAAAAGCATCCTAACTATGAACCCTGTGGCCTCCTAAAGCAATGATTTAATTGTCTTTTGCAGCTCTGTGTGCCCTGTGTCCCATTTTATCTTTTGGCTCTCTCTAAAACGTTTTTTTTCTTTTTGAAGCCAACCAATCGCCGTCTTATGGTGCGGATTGACAAATATTGTTGCAAACTTAATGACACAATAGGGATTTGATTGATCAAGTGGATGACTGATCATAAAACTGCAGTCAATATTTGGCTGCAGCTTTATTTCCTCACCACAACGACAGCATAGCGGGATGTCAAAGATGCACGGTTACACAGATGGTGATGACAAAACACATATTTACATTATGTTTCTCCCTGAGTGTGATAATACTGCCTCTGTTTGAATAATATCCTATGATGCTAAAATGAGCACTCTTAGCATATTTATTCAGTTTGAGGGAAGTTTAATGGTTAAAGCTGACCAATTTCCAAGTGTTTGGGATGAAAATCTTCCTCTAATTACTTTACTGTGTAGATCCTTTGGTCCCAGTCCCTCTGATGATATTAAAAAAGTCTTATTTATAGAAGTAAAATTTTAGCCTCAGAAACAATAGGATAGTTCTGTTTAATGGTACAGCAGACTTTATCTTTTTAATAAAAAAAAATCCTGACTTGGTGAAAGTTTAATTAATAACAGACTTAAAGCTCACAGAATGAACAAGGGAGTTGGGTCTTTAAGGAGGTACTTATTTTTCCATCTGGGCTATCCTTCTGAAAAAAGCGTCAATTAGAGCATTAAGCTGAAGAGACAAAAAATGTCATTAGTTCTTGCAAAAAAGAATAATGGGTTTTAAATGTTTTGCTTCAGAGGAAGACCGAAAGCACAGCGAGCCTTTGTATTTTCATTTATTTCCCTCAATTATCAGAGTTTGGAGGAGGGATTTATTGTTCTATAGTGCATTACAGAACACACCAAAGTACTAGTTTTGTCTTTGTTAATTTTCGTGATACGTTATTGTTGTTTAACGGAGTTTCATTTTATTTTCCTGCTAAAGATTAGTACCAATCAAGTCATGTTTAGGAAAGCAACAAATATGACTAATCCTGCTCTTTACTGCTTTTAATATCTGTGAGATGCTTGTCTCATAATACTGTATATTGATATAACTAAGAAAATAAAGTTCTTTCATCTTTTGAGTGAGATTAAATTATCATTGCTGTTGGATGGCGGCACAGTAGTGCAGCAAGAAGGTCCTCGGTTTGAATCCCGGCGAATAGTTTCCTGCGTGGATTTTGCATGTCCTGCCTGTGCATTTGTGGGTTCTCTGTAGGTCCTCCGGTACTTCCTTCCCACAGTTCAAAAACATGACTGCTAAGTTAATTAGTCTCTCTAAATTGCCTCTAGGTTTAAGCACGTGCGCACATGCTTGTTTGTCCTGTGTTTTATTCATGTTAACAGTCCCAAATATATTTTATTGAGATTTTAGGTGATACACCAACACAAATGATGTGTAGTTTTAAGTGGAAGGAAAATTTTGAAGGGTATTATTACAAGTAAAAATCTGAAATGATTTAGATTTTATTCTGCCCTCAAGTCCCCTTAATTAAAATCAAGTGCAACCCATTGCCTTCAAAATTCACCTAATTTGTACGAAATGTATAATGCTTTGTGTGGCCGAAAGCAGACTCTCTGACACCAAACTAAATGCACCTTTTGCGCAGTGAAAGAATGCGGTGGGACAATCTTGATTTTGGAATGCTTTTCACAACTGCTAGGTAAACAAGTTTGTTTTGGTAATATGAAAAAAAAATCAAGGAGTATAATACCTTTTGCACTATACCGTAGCTATTAAAATTTAGCCCTGTGGGCAACTTGGAATCGAACATGAACATGAATTTAACATGAATTTAAAAACGAAACTGCTGAAAACTGAAAAGGAGCCATCAAATTCCATACTAAAAGACATTTATTTTGAGGTATTCTATCTGTATATATTCTAATAAATGATCCACATGATCATGTTTATTTAAATAGGACCTCCTTAAACCTTTGGTGCAAAGATTTCACAGAAAATATAACAATCAGGTGAAATATAAATACAGACATCCACTTTGTACCCAGGTAATCTTGAATAAGATGTGTAGCCTATTCCATTGACCTACATGCAAGTGGTGGGGTACATCCTGGACAGATCCCCAGTCCACTGCAGGTCCAACACAGAGACACAAGAGGCAAAACCTCCACCCAGTGGGATTTCCAAACCTCCAATTAACCTAACATGCTTGTTTGTGCAGTGTGTGATGAAACATGCATACCTGTTACAAATGCTTTATAGGGAATAATAAAACTTCAGCGATGCACAATAGGACCAAACATTGATCCGAAAATTTAAAAAAGTAAAATCAATGCAATAAAATCAAAGAAGAAAAGAACTAAAACAGAATTCTGGCAGTAATATATGTATAAATATATAAAAAGATACTGATCTGTAATCAAGTATGGTCCTTTATGTAATGAACCTGTTACCTTGCACACGGCCATTTGAAAGGTTTTCCATGTGGGCACAAAGTGTGACATTGCTTTTTAAATGAATCCTGTGTTATTACTGGTCATAGTGCAAGAGGTTTGAGGCACTGAGCCCAAAATATGTCACTGACGTGTGCCACACACAACAGGAGATGGCTTTTGCATCACAGTGTGAGTGGTAGTAAATGATTGGTTACAGGAGATCCTCCAATAAATTAATTGTTTCCACTTCATGGTTAAGTATGTGCTACTCTTCCAAATCGAGTGCTGGTACTTGGTTATTACACTTTAATAGCTCGCTTGCCAAACTAACGATATATTACTCCATGTGCTGGCTCAGATCAGAGAAGATGAATTGGCTATTAATTAGAGTTGCACTGAGAGGGCACAGGGGAGAGACTAGTCATAGCCTTGCAATCAGTGTCAACGGGGGCCTTTTTTCTGACTGGGACTGACAGGGCAGGCCCAGGTCACTCGGTCTTACTGTGGAAACCAGTGGATACCATGGAAGAGACCATCAAAGGGCAAGAGACGTGAAGCATCTGTGAGTTCATCTGATTCTATCTGTCAGGAGCAAGGACCAAGTAGCAGAAATGTGTGGGAGCTTTTCTTTTTTCTCTTTGGCTCAGCAAGGTTCCTTAACAAAAGCCTCACGTCCGGATGACTTTGAAATAGAAAGTTATGGGGGAAATATTTGACAGGCAGAGATGATTTGTAGTGAATATTATTGTTTGGCTCCCTTTTCTAGTGCAGACTCTAAATTAGGCCTTTTATCACAATTAATTAAGCTTGCCTATAGGAGATATTCCATCTTGCGCTCATCCACACCGGATAAATAAGTCAAAGCGGCAGGATATATGTCCTTTTATTGGCTGACTTGATCTCAGAGGCATCTGTAGTGTGTGTGTGTGTGTGTGTGTGAGGGGGGGGGGGGGGCGATTTTGTGGATGAGTCTTTGCCATCACTCACTTTCAATGCTTATTTAATGACTCTTTTTGATAAAATCCTCTTTTTTTTAAAGCAAGGTATCAGGAGTTATAGCCTGTTCATGCAAATTAGGGAATTTTGACACTTTGTTATTCATGTTGTTGCCTTTTTAAACACTTTAAGGCTGTATATTTCACTCTGACAGGCTGCTCCAAAATTGCCACTAAATATTATTAAATATTTTAACAAGTTCCTTGTAAATATGCCCTAAATGTTTGAACGTTGGGGGGGAAGAAAAATGGCTTTGCATCAACTTATTAGAAGCTATAAAAGTGGCAGTGATTTATAGCGTTTGTGGAGAAACTCCGGCTATCTTTCTTTTTTTTTTGCTTATTCTGTTGGCTTGCTTTGTTCTGATGTACACATTAAAGAGAGGAAACATTAAATTAAAAGCCTGTTGTTTCACAAGTCATGAAATGATATCAGAAGATGCTTTTGTACCTGTAGTCCTTGAAAGACAGAATGATGTACGGCAATATTTTCAAGTTTTAAAACTTCTTGTACCCTTCAACACTTTAACAACTTGTGATATCATTTACTCAGAAGCATCATGCTGATTATTTTGCTGACTTTTGTTTGAGACTTAAAGTGCACAGAGGTTTTCTTGCAAAACACATTTGGATCTTTTACTGCCAGTCACAGTGTCTGTCTTTATGTAATATCATATCCAGCTAAGCAGATACTTTGCATTAATAAGAATGAAATTCTTTCTATTGTGCTTTGTTGCAAAATTTGTAATATTAACATGATTGTGAAGACTCATATCTCTATCATTTACAAAGTTAAGGAGAAGAAGAATGATCTAATCCAAAATGTGTTAGGATTATGGCTTACCCTGGATTAATATACTAAATATATATAAACATATAGATGTTTATAAGCAAATATGGATAATTTAGAAAATGTGGGTCTTGCAGTGGCTGCAAACCTTTAGATTTTTTTAAAAGAAAGTTTAGCCACATGTTTTATCACTTAAGATCTTAAATTACACATGGCACCTATTAAAAATAGGACTTTGTTTTTTTAAGAAATAGATCAACTTAACAGTCACTGAATGTCTAGTCGTAGGGATATTACGAGGTACTTAAAATGTCTTACAAAAAGGGTCAGAATGCACTTTGACACACTTTTTCTTAGTTTATTACAAATCAGATATAGTGGTAAAGTGTAATGGTAAGTGGAAATGCTTTGATGCATTTGACCCTGAACGGGATGATCTTGTATTCCTTCATTTGCTTTGTTTTCTTGTAGCCATGAACATCCTTTGTGTAAAAAGTCAGAATGAGGTCAAATCTTAAGGAAAAATGTAAATTGGATTGGTACATCTAATTAATTTAAGGTTCTAAAGCTGTGTTTAAAAAGGCTAAATTCAAATGGCAGCAATTATAATCGGATTGGCCTAGAGAACTCTTCAGAGGTAATAGTAAACCATTGTTTTGTCTAGTCATCTTAAAGTTTCTTAATTTCAATATGAAACTAAGAACTAAGAAAGTCCCTAAACTGGCTCCCTGTAGCTCAGAGAATAGACTTTAAAATACTTCTGTTAGTCTATAAATCACTGAAAAGCACCAAAATACATTACAGACTTGTTGTCAGTGTATCAACCACCCAGACCTCTCAGGTCTTTTGGCTCAAATCTACTCTGCACACCCAGAAGCAGAACCAAACATGGAAAAGCAGCTTTTAGTTCTTATGCTCCACTAATCTGGAATAAACTCCCAGAAAACTGTAAAAGTGCCCAAACCCTAAGTTGCTTTAAATCAAGATTAAAAACTTATTTGTTTAGAGTGGCCTTTGAATGTGCCATCTAAACATTATTAGTTACGTTTTCAGTCCAGTTTTCCTTTCATTTTCTTATCCATCATTCTATACTCTTTATTTTTTGTATTAATTTATTTTAAATTACCTCTGTTGTTTGATTTTCTGTATCATTGTAATGTTTTTCCTTTTGTACGGCACCTTGAGTGACTTGTTGCTGAAAAGCGCTATATAAATAAACTTGACTTGACTTGACTTGACAATGAAATTGCCTCTCGTTCCAACTTAAGCTTCTTATTATGCTTCCTTTTTGGACGTTTAGGCATTAAAATGTCCTTCAGAATTTAAAATACACTTTTGCTTTTGGTCTGTACTCAAAAAAGTGTGTCACATATCTCAGTGCTGTCTGTGTGCATCAGTCCTACCGGTTAGTATGATGTGACGGCTGCCATGTCAGCAACACGGCCCGTCTCTGTTCTCGCTCTCTCTAGCCCTCTGTGAGTTTTCCCCGGGCTTGGCAGAAAACGAGTGCCCCCTTCTCTGAATGTTTGTAACCTTGCCATCAGCTTGTGTTTGTGCATGGTATTTTTCTTCTTCACTTTACAACTCTAAAGACTTGAGCAGCGATGATTCAAGCCACACAAAGCACACCTCGGGGAAAATTCAGTGGGAATGAAAATAACAAGTGGATTTTTTGTCTGCTCTGAGATGTGAGGATGCTGGCACTGGGCTAAAAGCCTGAGCAGATTTTGCCCACCACACACCCCTCCGGTTCATTAGATTAGGTTGTCTCGTGTTCAGGAAGTGCTGAAAGGCTCTGCAGATTGTATCTGCAAAAAATGCCATCCTTATGTCCGGAGACATTTGCCAGTCCTGGTCTTTGGATCTCCAAAGTAGTTTTCAATTCAGTTAAGGCAAGATATTGTGGTTGTCTCTTTGTGGTCCCCCCTCTGCTGAAGGCTCTTATCGGAAGGGTTAAGTATGAGAAAGCCTGTGTTGGTATTTTATGCGGTCGCTCATCTGCACGCCGCACATGAATTTCTCTAAATTATTTATTTTCCTGACATCACCATATGGTGATGTGACTTGTTTGTCTTGGAGCGCACGGGAGAAATGCAAGACTGAGTCTGGGTTACTTCTCATGTGTATACATGGGAGACCATCTTCAAACAATGCCTAGTTTTATTTCTTTTGCTGGGTGAGCTGTGTTGATGCAATTCTGTGCAACATCATACAAGAGTTTGCATCTATTTGAGTGCAAAGAGATAATAAACGTAATTGGGCCAAAATGTGGAGATGCTTAAAAGAGAGGCACTACTTCTGGTCTGCAGTGGATGGGGGAAACTAAGAAGGCCCAGAAAAAAATGGCTGCTGATCTTCTTTGAAATGCCAGAATTAATTGCTATGCGTTGTCCCAAATGTGCAAATGATTAAATGTGCTCCTAAACTGCCCTGATTTGTGGGGGCACCTTGCTGATTTTATTTGCCATTGTTAACATTTTGATTCCTGCATTATGCATGGTGCTGTGGGGCAAGGAAGTGCTGCAAACAAATGGCCTTGGGGATCAGTGTAAACAGTGTGCCATGAGGGGGAGAAGACTAACTGTTCAGCCCAGCCTCCCTCAGCAAGTTTTCACTTCAACCTAGAAACTAGCTAGATAGTCTGGCTGTGTCTCAACAGATCACTGTTTGTGTTGGTCAATGTCACTTACCTCACATACTTGAGCGCACTGACTGAAAATGACCAGATTTACAGTATAATGAGAATGACCATGGGCTGGTGTGAGATGCTCCTGTTAAGATCTTCAGTAAAAGTACAGCTTTGTGGTATTAAGACAACATTAAAAACGCCAGAAAGCATTACATCCTTCTGACACTGAAACTACACATAGACCTCCTTCAGACATGAGAGAATATTAGGTCAATACATACAGGTCCTTCTCAAAATATTAGCATATTGTGATAAAGTTCATTATTTTCCATAATGTCATGATGAAAATTTAACATTCACACATTTTAGATTCATTGCACACTAACTGAAATATTTCAGGTCTTTTATTGTCTTAATACAGATGATTTTGGCATACAGCTCATGAAAACCCAAAATTCCTATCTCACAAAATTAGCATATTTCATCCGACCAATAAAAGAAAAGTGTTTTTAATACAAAAAAACGTCAACCTTCAAATAATCATGTACAGTTATGCACTCAATACTTGGTCGGGAGTCCTTTTGCAGAAATGACTGCTTCAATGCGGCGTGGCATGGAGGCAATCAGCCTGTGGCACTGCTGAGGTCTTATGGAGGCCCAGGATGCTTCGATAGCGGCCTTTAGCTCATCCAGAGTGTTGGGTCTTGAGTCTCTCAACGTTCTCTTCACAATATCCCACAGATTCTCTATGGGGTTCAGGTCAGGAGAGTTGGCAGGCCAATTGAGCACAGTGATACCATGGTCAGTAAACCATTTACCAGTGGTTTTGGCACTGTGAGCAGGTGCCAGGTCGTGCTGAAAAATGAAATCTTCATCTCCATAAAGCTTTTCAGCAGATGGAAGCATGAAGTGCTCCAAAATCTCCTGATAGCTAGCTGCATTGACCCTGCCCTTGATAAAACACAGTGGACCAACACCAGCAGCTGACACGGCACCCCAGACCATCACTGACTGTGGGTACTTGACACTGGACTTCTGGCATTTTGGCATTTCCTTCTCCCCAGTCTTCCTCCAGACTCTGGCACCTTGATTTCTGAATGACATGCAGAATTTGCTTTCATCCGAAAAAAGTACTTTGGACCACTGAGCAACAGTCCAGTGCTGCTTCTCTGTAGCCCAGGTCTGGGGAATGCGGCACCTGTAGCCCATTTCCTGCACACACCTGTGCACGGTGGCTCTGGATGTTTCTACTCCAGACTCAGTCCACTGCTTCCGCAGGTCCCCCAAGGTCTGGAATCGGCCCTTCTCCAAAATCTTCCTCAGGGTCCGGTCACCTCTTCTCGTTGTGCAGCGTTTTCTGCCACACTTTTTCCTTCCCACAGACTTCCCACTGAGGAGCCTTGATACAGCACTCTGGGAACAGCCTATTCGTACAGAAATTTCTTTCTGTGTCTTACCCTCTTGCTTGAGGGTGTCAATAGTGGCCTTCTGGACAGCAGTCAGGTCGGCAGTCTTACCCATGATTGGGGTTTTGAGTGATGAACCAGGCTGGGAGTTTTAAAGGCCTCAGGAATCTTTTGCAGGTGTTTAGAGTTAACTCGTTGATTCAGATGATTAGGTTCATAGCTCGTTTAGAGACCCTTTTAATGATATGCTAATTTTGTGAGATAGGAATTTTGGGTTTTCATGAGCTGTATGCCAAAATCATCCGTATTAAGACAATAAAAGACCTGAAATATTTCAGTTAGTGTGCAATGAATCTAAAATATATGAATGTTAAATTTTCATCATGACATTATGGAAAATAATTAACTTTATCACAATATGCTAATATTTTGAGAAGGACCTGTAGTCCTGATTTAGACCTATGTGTTTAGATTAGACGTAGCAAAGTGGTCAAAAGTGGTCTAAATTAAACAAAACAATTGTTAGGTCCATAAAAATAAATGTGGACCTAAAAATGATCTACACTGTAAATCATGTAAAAATTCCAGAAAGTAAACACAAAGACAGCTTCATTTGAGCTATGCAATTTCCTCATCAATTTCGGTTGTGATATTGCCATACTAATATGGACCAAAGCAAGACTTTATATTTTTATTTTCTCAATTGTAAAAAAAATAGATAAACTGAAAGAATTGGGATAAATATAGAGACATATATGGATATTTCTACTGTAAAGGGAGTTCCTAACCAGAACCAGAACTACTACAGTCTCAAACAGCAGCAGTACCTCAGCTGATGATGTAAACTCACAGAGATGCTTATATTACAGAGATAATACAGCTTTACAACTTTCTTTAGCAATGACAATAAAATGATGACGGTACACATGAAACTTCCTGGACTTACATATTATTAGTCCATAAACATGCATGCGGATGTGTAGCTCATTAGTGTGTGCAGGTAAGTAAGAGATCCTGAATGCGAGTCTAGCCAGCTGATTTAGTCTTAAACATATCTACATTCAGACCACTGTAATAAACATTTAAAAACCTCATTTGGATGTCTAAAATGCTTTTACTTTTAATCCAAATATATCCTGATTTTTGCCCAAAAATCGATGGATCACCTCAACATTGTTTGTACGTATTTCTTTTTTTATATATATATTTTGTTTTGCAGCACTAGTGGCCTTTATTTTTTGTTTAATTTTCTGAAAGTAGGCAGACAGGAAATAGGGTGGAGAGAGGTGGAAAACCAAAGCCTTCACACATGGGTCATGCGCTCCACAGTTGTACCACGAGCCGATCCCTTTTAGACCAAAATATTCTCAATGGGATGACCTAGTTGCTCTCATTTTTAGACAGAAAAGCAACAATTGCTTCAATTGCTAGTAAGACAGTAGACGTTGTGGTGAAGAGAGAGCTAAGCCGAGAAGTGAAACTCTCGATTTACTGGTCGGTCTACGTTCCTACTCTCACCTATGGCCATGAACTTTGGGTCATGACCGAAAGAACGAGATCCCGGATACAAGCGGCTGAAATGAGCTTCCTCCGTAGGGTTGCCGGGCACTCCCTTAGAGATAAGGTGAGGAGCTCAGCCATCCGGGGGGGGGGGGCTAGGAGCCAGTTGAGGTGCTCAGGCATCTATACCGGATGCCTCCTGGACGCCTTCCTCGGGAGGTGTTCCAGGCATGTCCCACCGGGAGGAGGCCCAGGGGACGACCCAGGACACGCTGGTTGACTATGTCTCTCAGCTGGCCTGGGAACGCTTTGGGCTCCCCCCGGAGGAGCTGGAGGAGGTGTCTCGGGAGAGGGACGTCTGGGCGTCTGCTGAGTTTGTTGCCCCCGCGACCCGGTCCCGGATAAAGCGGAAGACAACGAGAGACGAGATAGTAGAACATATGGATTATTACAATTACAATATTGTTATCTATAACATTTGTTTATTATTTTGATTTTTAAATCCTGCTTGTGGCTTGCAAACTGTAGATTTAGAGCAGGGCTACCTTTCAAAGATCTGATTAGAGGTGCTATTTTCGATTCCACACCATGACTGTGTTTGTTTGCGTTTGCGACTAGAAATATTTCTACATAGACATAAATGTCTCTCTTATAGGCGAGAGAAAAGAGGAGTAGTTGTCTTTCAGTCAGCTGATCAACAGCGTGCAGCACCAGGCAGCACTGCATTACTGCTTAAAGCCAGAGGAAATGGGGGTCACTCTGGTACCTTCTCTTGCATCTCATTAACAATACTTTGAACCAGAACGATCAAAGACGATTCAGTGTTTGAATTTGAAACAATGGAGCTCGCTCTACAGTATTTATTTATGTTAACCATGAATGTATGGGAGACTTAATGTTTCTGTCTAACTAATGAAATGTGATTCCTTCTCCGTTAACATCTATGTGTTGAGGTCACTTTTACTAGTTAATTCTGACAGCCAGTGCAATGTGGTGCCGACTGCTTTGCGTTGAGGGATTTTAATTCCTTATCGCAATAATCAGTGACTGATGGGAGCCTTAGTGATATATGAAAGCATGCCAAATGACATGTGCTCCCTTTTGAACATGAAACGCCACAGAGTAGAAATATGAATTTTCACATTAGAGGCATATTAAGTCTCTGATTAGGATTTACTTGATCTGGGATCTTGGCTCTTAGAAGTGCAACGCTGCACGCAGGGCCTGCCTGAGTTGTCAGCTGTCATGGCACTGGCCCGGAGCCTCGCTGCTGGCAGATCTCCACGCCCTTACCTCCAGCTGACAATGCAAATGCAGGCAAAGTATGTGTAGCTGCTGGACAGCTCTGTATACACTCATGTAATGCCACATGAAAGACAACTTAAGTCTGGTGTAAGCTGATCATTAGAATGATGATCTCTTTCACAGTGATAATCTACTGTTTTGACAATGGAATCATTTATTCATTTCAAGTCATAAAGCAGTCTCTCAAGTTCTTACCACTGTGTGCATGTTTCTGTTTTTTACTCAGCCCCTTGCCTTTATAAACTAACTAATGCAATAGGGAATGGAAAGAGGGCAGATATTGTTTTTTTATGGCCTGACCTTTTGAGACATTATTATTTTTTTGATGAATAACTGTTTACTCTCAAAGCGGGTATTAAACAAGTTTCCATAAGTTTTGCAGTCATCTCCCCTGACAAGTGAACCCAACTGCGGTTCGTGGAAATGGAAAGTCTGTTTTAGAGGACTGGAGGCTGTGTTAAATAGATGGCGAACAGTTCATTAGAATGCCTCTCAGAGCATGAAAAATGACCTTTTCTCTTGTAATGGCAGCTCAAATTCATACATAGTCAGATGGAACCAGAGCATATTGTATGTTGATAAGGATCACTGGAAACAATTAGCATCACATCTCACTGGTTAGTTTAGAAGCAGCTCTGTTTTCACTTTATTAACACATTTGTGCTTAAATGCCTGTCTGACTTGATTTTATGTGACAGTCTTGGAAAAAAAGAATTATAGTCATGATTTAAATGATCAAAATGAATTGGCTGCTTTGCAAAAATGTTTGCTATACAACATTATTGAGCTTAGAAGGTTCAATTTGTGGCTGAAGAAGAGAGTTAAACATAAAACATGCAATGTACCTTAAATATTCTTAATAAAATTGACATTTGCATAGTTTCGATGTTAGCTGGGTTGGAGATTCTTGTTTTACTATCTATTATGCTAAAAATTTATATTGCCAACCTTAAGATTGTTGTGCATTCACTGTTGTCTTTGTGCTACGTCAACCATATGAATATTTACATTTCAGTCATCTAATGTGGGTTTATGTAGGTTTTTGTACCGGTACCTAGTTTTTTGGTCGCTGCTCCCGAGCAGGTACGACTGGAACTGAGTCGGGACTCACTGTGATGTGAACTGACTGCTCTTCACTGATTGGCCATGGGACCAGGAGAAATGAGAAAGGTTTTCTGAGAGGTAGTGGAGAGAAAAGTTGATAAAACTCAAGAGCGACTTCAGTAATATTGAGGACCACAATGGCCAAAACACACAACATACCACCAACAGCATGTCTGGTGCAGACATTTATTGACAGTCCTTAACCGTACCAGTGTCTGCAGGAGGAGGGAGCAGGCAGAGAGCAGCTGCCCGTAATTAGACTGCCTGCATCAGGTCAAACGAGAGGAAGAGCCCTCTGAATCTGCAGAGCACAAATATCCAATATCAACCTAAAACAAACTTCTCAGTGGTCAATCGTCTGTGGTCCTTTTCCTTGTAATTGCAATGGCTGAGACAAAAACTTTCCTCATAAAGATTTTAACTTCTTCAGGCGAACTTTGAAGCTTTACCAGTCCAGACAGCATTGCCTTTCCTCTCCACTTCTCCTGCCACAGCCCCCTTACATAAAATGTTCTGGCTGGCCTGTGTTCCAGATAATTGTCCCAGTGGATCATCCTATACGTGAAAAAAACATATATTAGACATTCTTTCATACAATAACACAAACATTATTTGTATTTGTTTTTCTGTTCTATTTCTTTATTTAATATTATTTTTATTGTTTCACACAGATTACTTTAATGTTAATAGTGGCAGAGTGAACTAGACTGATGGCTGGAGGTGAAGCTTCAAGCCATAGCTCCAGCTGTCAGTGGGTCAATGGAAACAACTGGTTCTGTCCGAATGGAGAGTGACCGAGTGGAGTTGAGCCGTGAAACCTAACAAGAGCCAGTGGAAAAGGGGCATTAGCTTCTGTATTGGCGCTATCTGGAAAATACTGACAGGATTTTATTGACAAAAAATTGTTTTCATTGGAATATGTATGTTAAATGGATGTGAGCACTTTGGCTTCAAAGATAATCTTTGAAGGAAATATGAAGGATCTCTGTGGAAGTAGGTTAAAAGTACAAATGTTCCTCATCTGGAAAAACAGCCCTTCTGTTGAAAACACTTTTCCCCAGGGTTATGGAACAACTGAAATCCTAGATTTACAACACAGTTTATAGGTAGATTCAACATCATGTCACTTTCTTCTTCTACAAACAGCCTCATTTAGCAGGAAAATATATGGTGTGGTTTGAATGAGAGTTAATGCAATTTCTAGGCTGGTTGGTAAAATAAATGTTTTAGATATTCAACCAGTTAAGTTAGGTAAAGTTTATTTGCTTGAATATCATGCCAGATAAGAAAAACAATAATATATCATTTCTGCTTGTCACATATTTGCAAATGTATATTGAAAAACTTCAATGGAATGGAGCCTTCAATTTGTTCCATTACTACCATGTTTTCCGTACAATCTTGAAAATCAGCAAACATAACTGACCTTATATTATTGTTTAACTTGTCTGCTATGATGTACAAGCTGACAAAGTAAATTTATTTGCTTATTTTACCCTTTTATTGGCCTAACACCCTGAAAGTTGCATTGACTTCCATCCAAACTGTAGGGTCTACTTTCTCCCAAAAGGGGCATGGACACAAAGGCCGAGTATCTGGGCTCTTTTAAATCCCTTCATAGCATGCCAGTTTGTAAAGTCTCGAAGCTGCTGCTCTCAGACATAATTTCCTATGCTTATATACTTAATGAATTCAGATTTGAGCTGAAGTCTTACTTAGTCTGTTTAGAGCTACTTAGTCGAGGGTGGACATTGTTTTGGCGTTCCAAGCCCAACATCGTCATTCTTTGGCAACTTTCAGCTTCTTTTAACCTGAAATTAGAATCCATTGCTATTTTGAATGTTTTTAGGTTTTTTTCCAGTAATTTAAAAAGTGCATATGCTTTAGTTAACATTGTTGCAGTTTTGGGCCTTAGGGTATGGCTTGAATGAACATAAAAATGTTTTTGATTGCTCTTCATCAAGCCTAAATTGCTGTCATCATCAGAAATTTCCCTCCCACTTCTGTGGCGTTTTTAAAAACATATGTGGTAGAAGAGAGAAAATATTTAGGGCAGCTGCAAACGTGATGCACATCTGTCAAACAGCCCAAGGGTGAAAACCAACACATAACAAGACAACAAATGCTGATCTGGGACTTCTCTGCGGCAAAATAAAATATGGCTCAAGTTTTCATTAAGGTGCTATTGATTAGCTTTTCCTGGCAATGAATTATGGACGACATTAAATAAAAGGGAAATATTTTTATGAGTTTGCTTAGGCCACGCCAGATTCCCTCTTTTGCTTCTTGTATGCTCGCCCTGACAGGCATTTTGTTTTCTCTCAAATTCTTGTGGCTTTCACAAATCCAAGATCAAGTTGAAAAAAGTCATTTCTCATTTATTATTCTTTTGGTTCTGAATGCTTGCAGAATGATTTGGAATAAAAACTGCAGAAAGGATTCAATCTTTTAAAACTAAAATATAAAATCAAGCTCTTAAAGTCATAACAGAGATTTTTAGAATCACTCAGTTTATACTAGCCCTGCAAATACTAATCAAATTAAACTAAAACTGCTACATTCTTCTCATATGCTTATATCTTAATAGAAACGTCTACAGTGCAGGCTTTCTAACTGTTGGTGTGTCTCTGGAAGATTTAAGTGATTCTGCCTGTCATTTATTGCATTAAAGCTTTGTTTAATCCACAGACTTACTATAGATTAGACAAAAATCACTTAGGAGCATGAATCTGTCAGAGTGGACAAACAATTATAGTTATACAGGACAGAAGGGCAGAAAAAAATTATACAAAGTGCAAGGGCAGGATTTTTTTTTAACATACACAAGTCTGTAGTGTAAGTAAACCTACTGCTAACAGCAAGTTCACAGACTAATGCAGACCAAACAGTAGACCCAGGCAATAGAATAACATGCAGAACAGAATGACAACTAGATGCTGCTATTGAAGCAACACTGCAGAGGTTTTTTAAGCTAAAAGCTAAATGAAGTTTCTGAGATGTTGTAAACTGTGGCAATCAGAGACAAACAGATGAGATAAAAGTTTTTTTATCAGTTACAGGTCCCAATCACAAATCGGAATGAGTAAATGGGGGAACTATCATGCTGGGTGTTTAATTTCAAAACTTAAACTGCTTAAAAATATTGTCTTGTTCTTTTTTTTTACCATGTCCTGTCCGGCAGAGTAGCACTAAGAATTGTTTTCTGAGTGCCAAGTAGAAGCCCAACAGATTTACTTTCAGAAGTGGAGCATTACGGCTAATGCTATAATGCTCCTCTTTGATATTTATATAATAAACTTTATTAGAAATTGCACTGGGATTATTTCATTGCAATGGACACGGAGACGGAAATGAAGAGGAAAAAAAAGAAGCAAGAAAGATAGAGAGGTGGGGCAAAAAAGAAAAAGGGAGAGAAGGAGAAAAGTAATGGGGCAGAGAAAGTAGGGTAAAGAGAATACAAGATAACACTCCAGAAGACTGCTTCTACACCTGCAGATATATATATAACAACAGCATTGTTACCAAAAGTGCACGGTACTAATGAATGGAATATGTATTTAGTGGTAACTGCGGCTCAATATGGAACGTCTGTGTATCTGTTAACACCTGAATCTAAACACCTGTGGGTGTAAGTGTAAGCGTGCTTATGTATATAACTTTTCTTCATAAAAATATTCAATACCGAGTGTGAGGAGCCACTGATCTGCCCCCGTGGACCCGAGACAGACACGGAGGAGATCTGAGCCCCAGACATCCAAAGGCCCCCAGAGCACAGGAACCCTAGGAGGACCACTTCTGGGACTGCCACAAACCCCCAGAGAAGAGCAGAAGAGAGCACCAGGGGAACCCAGTGAATCAACATGAATTGCCCCACAGAGCCACCTCCAACCAGGACACAGAAATGGAACGCATGCCCCCGAACCCAAATGCCATGAATCCCCTCCCCGCAGGGGTCGATGAAGACACATCCAAACAGCTCAAGCTTCACACACAGCCCCACTCCATGCACCTCTGCTGCGTCCTGCCCCCCAGCACATAGCTCGCCGCGACTGCAAGAGAAGGGCCTCGTGCAACACCACCCAAGCAACCGTCCACAGGCGCAACAGAGTAGACACCACCGAGCACCATGCTCACAACTGACCCCCCGACCCCACACCAAGACGGGACAAACTCACCAAGCAAGAGGTCCCCCAGCTGGCGGCACGGCCCCGACCCTGTGCCCCCGCAACCACACAAACACACCACATCCCCGCCACTGCAACGACAGCCCAGGGAGAAACACCAACCAGCTCAGCCCCACCACCACCACTCAGCCAATTTAAATGCTGGTGACCACACATCCAAAAAGAGGACACAACCCCCACACCCCACACACTGCAACCCCTATATGCCACCCTCCAGCCCACCGCCCTGATCTCCCCAGAGCCACAGAAGGAAGCATTGAAGGGAGGCCACCACAGCACACCAAAGACCGTGCACACACACCTCAACCCTGAAGGTGCCCCAGCATGCCCGTTGCATACACTCCCACATGACATACCCTGCCGCACCAAGTAGGCCACCTCTCTGCCAAAGTGAAACCACATCCCAATCACCGCCGCACACTGCCTGGCCAGGATCCCCATGGCTGGAGCACAATAACCAGGCCAGTGGAGCAGCAAAACACACTCCACACCAACACTGAGGAAGCTAACAAGCCACACACGACCCAAAATGGCAGGCCCACCCAAATGCAAACCTGAGCCCGCCTAGGCACATGCACCCCCCCATAGATAAATTAACCAAAACCACCAGCGCCAGCCTGGTAGTCAAGCAGACCCAGCGACACACCACCCAAGGAAAAGACGCCGGCCCAGCAAGCTGAAGGGCGCCACCGAATGGCCACAGCCCTCACCGCAAAGAGGCTGCCACCAACCTCCTCCACCACCACAAATGCGCTTCCACCAGCCTTCCAAAAATAAAGCCCCTTCCTGTGAGAGTGCACCCCTGCGAAAAGAAGACTCACAGCATCTTAACCCAAGAACACATGCCCATCACCCATACACCAGCCAGAAGTAGCCCCACGAGAAAACCCTCACCTAAGCCTATAGAAAGCAGAGAACCCACAGAGCCAATACCAAAACCCACTGAGAAGCCGAGATCCCTCCACCTCGAGATCAACTCCGGCCAGCCTGCCCACCCAAACCATGCAGACCCCTCCAACCCCTCCTCCAGACAGAATTGGTCTTATCCCATGCACATACATTTTCCCAAAAATCTAGATATTAACTGTCAATATTAGTGTTTTAGGCAGACTGGGTACATTCAGATTAAGGATCACAGCAGTGCTGGTTACAGAGGAGCTGTAGATTTTACTGATTGAAAGCTCATGGTGATAGCACTTGCTACCAATATCAAACTGTTATTGTAAGATGTCTTTTACAGGAAAAGTGTGTTTGCAGTTTTTCAGAATGTGCAGTCTTTAAATTGGATTTTGACTTTTCTTTATCTCTAGTGTGTACTGAAGGTTGTTAGGGCTGAACCCCTATTTGAATAATTACATCTATTTACAGTGAATTATAGTTCAACCTGTCTGCCTGGTTTGGTGTTTTTAACTATGTTTTATCTTTCTGCATATCTTTTGTTGTGACTTATTAAAATATTTTTTACACTAAGATTAAATTTAGTGTATAGTTGGGTATATTTACAGTTACGCATCAGTTTATGAGCACAACTACTATATCATGGTTAAATAGACAATATTCAAGATCAAATTAGAATCAGCGGCCTATGTGAGCAAAGGTGCTTGTTGTATAACAATAGGCTGCCCACAAACCTTATGAGTGTAAGAATGTTTAGTCTTCTGTGAATGAGAGTGAAAGAAAAATAGGGACTTACAGGTATGTCCTAAAAAGTACATTCCACGCATACAATCTGCTTGGTTTCACAAAGGACCTGAGACATACAAAAATGTGTCCTTGGCCTTTTTTCGTCATTGTTTTTCAGAGAAATACAACCACACCTACAGGTTTTTATAGTACAAATGATAATGAAAGGTTATGAAAGTATTTTCTTGCTGCTTTGATATTGCTGCATTCTGAAGCTGATGCGCATTCATAAACAGGTTAGAGGCATAACATTGTGTACCTTTGTCCACAAACTTGTTCCTCAAGTGAGTGTATTTTTAGGCAGTATTACTTATAGATTTTTGGTACATGTAGACAATGTATTTTTTGTAACTATTTGCATTTCTCTAGGTCAAAAACAGCTGTTTAGTGTTCTTTTTTTAACATACATTATAAATTCATGTAAATTTACATCATTCTCACCTTTTCATTGACCGATACTGTTTATCCATCTAGTGTACAAGAAATCATGTAATGAAATCTAGCAAATTGCACAGGAAAAGAGCAATTATAAATCTGTTACAAAGCCAGTGTGCATTGTTAAAAGTTAAATATGATTGTGCTTTCATACACTGTGACCTGACTTCAGTGTTCAGAATACAGATATTTAGTGTTCCAGGTGTACCAGATTGTTTCCACATTACAAACAGAAAAGTGCCACAGCATTTAAACATACTATTAATATACCTTTAAAAGACTTGCCACGACTGAGCACCAAAAGCTTTCAGTTTTATTAGTTTCTTCTCATTGTTGAGCATAACTTCCAGTTTGCATTTTCAGGTAATTATAGGGTTGTGCACCCAAGAGTGGCACAAATTGCACTTTGCTGTAAGAATCATCTGGCTGGATGCTCATCAGTGTCTGTATTGCTTGGATATGATAAAAACAGAAGCTAAGATGCATTTAAAAGACACAAAGAAGCATGTATCAACAGTTTAACAGAATTTAACATGAAACTTGAGACAGGTTTGTGGCATAATCTCCGCTTGTGTTACATTTAACCCTTTATTAATGTTGTATTTTATTGATGAATGAGCTCTTGGGAGAAAAAATGGGTTATTATGAAGGCCAAGCCAGAGAAACAAAGTGTGATAAAATACTGAGTTAAAAATCTTCCCTGGATGACAGATAATGATATCACATGATGTTCCGACCTGAACTCCACCTGTTAAAGATTTGTTGAAATAGAGTATATGCTTATGAAAATAGTCTTACACACCCTTTGTAAGAGCAAATAAAGAAATGGCAGGTCCCCTTGTAAAAATGCATAACAAGGCAGAGTTTTTAGACCTGTAAAAATGCGAGAGGTTTGATGTGGTCTGTCAAGTTTCTCTGTCGCACATGCCATGAAGGCAAGGTCGTGGCTGCACTGTATACTGTGTGCAATTCCTCCCCTCTACATGTGGAATTTCCTCCCAGATGATTGAAGTATCAGCATATTGCTGCCATATTCCGCCCCACAAGAGGCTTGACTTTTAATAATTTGCAGGATGAAGGGGGCAGATGAGAGGCTATTAAAGATGCTTTGTTTAATCTCTGAAGCACTGTCATTCAAAAAGTTTTCTACAGCAGTGGTTCTCAAACTTGTTCTCAAACTTGTAGAAATACGTTCCACCTCAGTACATACCAAGTTTTCCAAATATCATCATCTTGATAGAAAGTTTGCAACAGGAGTACAGCAGGAATTGGTCTTGGACTTGGATGAAAAGACAAAAAAGAAAATTTACACTGCATGAAGGTGGAAAGATGTTCCAGTTTTACTCTGGAGGAGAAATTTTCATGTTCAACGTTAACAGAAAAATAAAACAGAAAATTCACCTGAAGTTGTAATTGTTGTATATAAAAGT
Source organism: Girardinichthys multiradiatus (assembly GCF_021462225.1). Taxonomy (NCBI): domain Eukaryota; kingdom Metazoa; phylum Chordata; class Actinopteri; order Cyprinodontiformes; family Goodeidae; genus Girardinichthys; species Girardinichthys multiradiatus. Next base: position 21,402,107 of record NC_061794.1, on the reverse strand, counting down.
ATAATTTCTCACCAGCCCCAAACTCAAAATTCCAATATGGCTGCCTTGCATGTAAAACTCAGTGACTGTTGCAGTACAAAGACAGCTTATTTGCATTTCTAATGATTTGTATGTACATCCCATGAACCTTTTTTACATGTTGTCATATTTCGAGCACAAACCTGTGTATGTTATATTTAAATATATCTTAATGAGACTATATATAACAGACCAAGACAACATAAAACATAGTGGTATAGTGTACACTTTATTAGATACACTTTACAATTACAATGTGGGATCCATCTTTACCTTCAAAACTTCATTAATTCTTTCATTAATTATCCTGCTGAAATCAGAATAGGGGTACACAGCAAGGGATGGGCATGGTTATAAAACAATAGTCAGGTAGACTGTGGTGAAAAAAGAGCTGAAGTTGGTACTAAGAGACCAACTGTGTCATCTGTGTCATTTAAATACCCACAACATTATACCACCACCAGCCTGAACCATTGATATCGGGCCATTACAATCCATGTTTTCATGTTGTTCATGTGAAATTCTGAGCCTTCCAACTAAATGTCTCTGCTGATTTTGAATTTTTGACCAATAGTTTTTCTAATTTGTCACTGTCCACTTTTTTTTAGGCTGTGTAAATTCTAGCCTCAGTTTCCTGTTTGAGCTGCCAGGAATGGCAGTGGTAGCCCATCTGCTTCAGGGTTTGAAATGTTGTGCATACAGAGATGGTATTCTGCATACCTTGGTTGTTAAGAGTGGAGAGTTAAGCTCTTGTTACATTTCTACCATCTTGAACCAGACTGTCTATTGTCCTCTGATCTGACCTCCAACATCAAGAAGGTTTTTAGTCTAGACAACTGCAGCTCACTGGATATTTTCTCTTTTTAGCCAATTCTCAGTAAACCTGAAATATGTTTTTGCGAGATAATCCCACCAGTTGTATCTACTCAGAACACCTAAAGTTACGTAAATCCCATTTCTTCTCTATCCTGATGCTCCATTTAAACTTCAGCAGGTTGTCTTCAGTATATCTAGATTCTTAGAAGCATCTAGTTGCTGTCATGGGATTGGCTGATTTGCTGTCTGTTTTACAAAGCAGTTGAAGAGGTGTGCCCAATAAAGGCTGGTGAGTGTACATTAATACCTTGCACTGGCAATAATAGTTATACTTAATAACTATTATAACTAAATAGTATGCTTGATAGCAAGCATTTCCATTAGCATATCCTACAGATTTTTGAACTTGTAATAGGAAGTAAGTTTGGTCTCATTTTGATCTAAGTTGCAGCTTCAGAGGTAAATAGAAGGAAGCAGATCTCATTTGGCTGATAATTTGTATTTACCTTGCAATTTATTAATAGCAACATTCCTTATGTGCAATACTTCCAAAGACAGCCCAAGTACCACCAGAGGTGTTTTACCACAATTTGAGAACCCTACAGGTCCTTCTCAAAATATTAGCATATTGTGATAAAGTTCATTATTTTCCATAATGTCATGATGAAAATTTTACATTCATGTATTTTAGATTCATTGCACACTAACTGAAATATTTCAGGTCTTTTATTGTCTTAATACAGATGATTTTGGCATACAGCTCATGAAAACCCAAAATTCCTATCTCACAAAATTAGCATATTTCATCCGACCAATAAAAGAAAAGTGTTTTTAATACAAAAAACGTCAACCTTCAAATAATCATGTACAGTTATGCACTCAATACTTGGTCGGGAATCCTTTTGCAGAAATGACTGCTTCAATGCGGCGTGGCATGGAGGCAATCAGCCTGTGGCACTGCTGAGGTCTTATGGAGGCCCAGGATGCTTCGATAGCGGCCTTTAGCTCATCCAGAGTGTTGGGTCTTGAGTCTCTCAACGTTCTCTTCACAATATCCCACAGATTCTCTATGGGGTTCAGGTCAGGAGAGTTGGCAGGCCAATTGAGCACAGTGATACCATGGTCAGTAAACCATTTACCAGTGGTTTTGGCACTGTGAGCAGGTGCCAGGTCGTGCTGAAAAATGAAATCTTCATCTCCATAAAGCTTTTCAGCAGATGGAAGCATGAAGTGCTCCAAAATCTCCTGATAGCTAGCTGCATTGACCCTGCCCTTGATAAAACACAGTGGACCAACACCAGCAGCTGACACGGCACCCCAGACCATCACTGACTGTGGGTACTTGACACTGGACTTCTGGCATTTTGGCATTTCCTTCTCCCCAGTCTTCCTCCAGACTCTGGCACCTTGATTTCTGAATGACATGCAGAATTTGCTTTCATCCGAAAAAAGTACTTTGGACCACTGAGCAACAGTCCAGTGCTGCTTCTCGGTAGCCCAGGTCAGGCGCTTCTGCCGCTGTTTCTGGTTCAAAAGTGGCTTGACCTGGGGAATGCGGCACCTGTAGCCCATTTCCTGCACACGCCTGTGCACGGTGGCTCTGGATGTTTCTACTCCAGACTCAGTCCACTGCTTCCGCAGGTCCCCCAAGGTCTGGAATCGGCCCTTCTCCACAATCTTCCTCAGGGTCCGGTCACCTCTTCTCGTTGTGCAGCGTTTTCTGCCACACTTTTTCCTTCCCACAGACTTCCCACTGAGGTGCCTTGATACAGCACTGTGGGAACAGCCTATTCGTTCAGAAATTTCTTTCTGTGTCTTACCCTCTTGCTTGAGGGTGTCAATAGTGGCCTTCTGGACAGCAGTCAGGTCGGCAGTCTTACCCATGATTGGGGTTTTGAGTGATGAACCAGGCTGGGAGTTTTAAAGGCCTCAGGAATCTTTTGCAGGTGTTTAGAGTTAACTCGTTGATTCAGATGATTAGGTTCATAGCTCGTTTAGAGACCCTTTTAATGATATGCTAATTTTGTGAGATAGGAATTTTGGGTTTTCATGAGCTGTATGCCAAAATCATCCGTATTAAGACAATAAAAGACCTGAAATATTTCAGTTAGTGTGCAATAAATCTAAAATATATGAATGTTAAATTTTCATCATTACATTATTGAAAATAATGAACTATATCACAATATGCTAATATTTTGAGAAGGACCTGTATATCTAGACTGCTTGTATTATTACTGAAAAGCCAAGTCAAAAGACAACTAAAGCTGCATCAGTGTACAATGTTTATCCGGTGTGGATATAAACTATGTATGTAGCAATCAATACATGCCAAGAAATACTATGTGCATGATGTTTACAGTATGATCATGTGGAGGAAAAATAACAATAAGTAATCTTGTGTCATTTAGCTGTTCTATGCAAAGTTAATGTAATCCTCTAATGTTTAGTATAATACATCAATCATGCAAAAATCTATTGTTGCATTAGCCTTGAAAGAACAATAATAATAAAAATGCTGTAATGGTTCTAGCTTCCTTTCCATAAATCATGTTCGCAGGCAGGGGGGGCATCTTAACTTGCCATTTCAGCTCATCTGAGGGGCGCAAGGGATTCAGAATACTGATAGGATATCGAACAATAACCAGAGCCGCAGTTGGTCACTTTCAACTTGAAGTGGTTTGAAATATTGCTTGACACTTCTTCTGACTGAAGTTGACCCAACACCTTCTACAATGAAATAAAGCCGTTTTCTGTTCGATAGGCACTCAACAAGGGACTGTAAATCAACGGTAAATGCATGAAAACCGTGCGTGGCCGAGGATTTATTGTCACACTGCAGATGGTTTTCAACAAATATGAAAATGAGACCAAAATAAGCCGAAATATCCTTTAACGTCTTATCTTTACTTCAGGTTTAGCTTTAGCCATAGAAGGATGCATCACAATAACTAAGAATATCACCAAAAAGTTAAAAATGATATTCCAGTAATTCAGTCCAAAATGTGAAATTCATATATAGTAAAAATACACACAGAGGGATATGCATGTATATATATATATATATATATATATATATATATATATATATACATATATATATATTTTTTCGTTTTTCATAATTATGGCTTACAGCTGATGAGAACCAAAATTCAGTTTCTCAGAACGTTATTATGCTACATAAAACAAAATAGAAAAAATATATATTTTACATATAAACGTTTTATTGTGGCCATTTTATGAATGGGAAAAACTGCTGACAGTTATCTAGCAAAGTCAGTGTCTCTCTCCATAAGAGTGCTGCATCCAAGTATAATAATGGGTAGTTGTGTGGAAGGATAAAGTTGAGTAAAAAAAAAGGATAAGGCATAACAAGGACTGGACTACTACTCAGTGACCCAGAGCGTTTTGAGGTGATGATAGTAGGAAGGTGATGATTGCAGGAAGAGGAACTTGATTTAATACACTTTATTAGATACACTTTACTATTACAATGTGGGATCCACCTTTACCTTCAAAATTTCCAGAGGAAGTGAAGAGGCACAGGATTCAGCTTGCTGGAGGTCAAGTGTGAAGTGTGAAGTCAGTGATAATTTGGGTTGACATGTCATCTGCTGGTCAACTGTCTTTTATCAAGTCCAAAGTCAGGGAAATTTAGAGCATTCCTGCTTCTCTCTGCAGATAAGCTGTATGAGCTGAGGCTGTATGATTGAGATGCTTAGTTCACTTTCCAGCAGAACTCCGCACCTGCCTACAGTGCCAAAAGTATTAAGACTTGCTTTAATGACAATGGTATCACTGTGCTTTGTTGGCCAGCAAACTCACCTTGTAGAGAAACTATGGCGTATTCTCAAGAGGAAAGTAAAAGATGCCAAAGTCAACAATACAGACATGCTGAAGCCCTATCTGCATTAAAGCAATATGGGCTTCCTGAACACCTTAACAGAATCACAGGCTGACCGCCTCCATGCCACGCCGCAATAATGCAGTAATTCATGCAAATGAAGCCCAGACCATGTATTGAGTGCATATTCTGTGTATGGATATAAATCTCAATAGCCAGACATTTGTGTTCTAAAAATCCTGTTTTTGTTAGTTTGGTGTAATAAGAAACTGAATTTGGGTTTTCATTAGCAGTAAGCCATATTTTTCTAAATTAACACAAATCAATTCTTGAAATACATCACTCTGTGTGTTATGAAACTACATATGAGTTTCACTTATTGAATTAAATATCCTAAATAAGCGTTAACTTTTTGATGATGTCCTCATTTATTGACATGCATTTAGTGCATCTGTCCCCCTCATGTCAGGAAATTTTCAAGTTAAATGTCTGAACAAAATGTAAAGCAAATTAACTCACAAAGTACGACGTTCTTTCCAATGGTTTATAGCACTTTAAGGTACATCCGTTATACGAATGTTAAGTGCAATAGTTAAGCAAATATCCTGATTAATAATGTATCGTCATGCAAAACGTAATGCAGCAAAACGCATATATACAGATAGAGAAATTGCTGAAGAGCACAGCTCTCAGATTTGATAAGTGGAAGTGCATTTTTACCGTGCGGTTTCAACCTGGGACCTTTTATAAGTGCTTGTCGGAGTAGTGCTCAGAGTACAGCCTGAAGAGGCTTTTCGATTTCACAAAGAAAACACTCTTCCCAGGAAGTGGGTGGAGAAGATAATGCTACAAAAGAGGACGATGGAGAAAAAAAGGAAAACTCTAGAATTAATAAACCTTTTTAGTCGCGCATAATCATTCATTTTGAACTTAAACTGAACAGAGCAACAAAACAAATCATTTTTGGGGAAAGAATACATGTATTTTAATGCCCTCAAGCAAAACTAATTAAAGACGACACCTCATTTACATAAATAAGCATTATAATTTGCATGCATGCACAGGGGAATAGAGTCAGAAAAAGGAGGCAATATTTTGCAGTCTGCTAATTTCATTTTATTCAGGATTTAAGCTTAATAAAGATTCATTTTGGAGGGGAAAGGAAAATAATCAAAGGGGAAATTTGAACTATCTCCAAAGATGCAGCAGCCTTCCATTCAAAGGGCTCCTTTTTGTCAGCAGATGACTCCTAATCTGGAGTGGCACTTCCTGGCCTGCTTCCAACACCAACTCCTTGAAAGGTAAAAAAAAATTAGAGCCAAATTTATTAGTATGCAGTTCTGGCTCTGGGTAGAGAATTAATGGCGGTGACTGATAATGACTGTAATCGTGGCACAAATGGGGTGTTGAAATAGCAAACAACGGGCACAAGGCATGTAATGGGGATTTTATTAATTATCCAAGGTCCCTAGCACGAGCAGTCTCAAGGATTTACAGTGACCATGCCAGCCGGTCGAGAAGGGGTCGACCAGTATAATCTGACTAAGAAAGTGTCACAACTGAGGTGCGAAGGGCTGCTGCACTCGCATTTAAGAATAATAATATGATTTCAGCTTGTTGCATTGAAGACATTAAAGAAGTTATTTCTCATAATACATTTGGGTGGTGTTCAACATCTGAACTCTTGAGTACTTTTAAGCTGCTTAAAAAACAGTCAAAGAAGGAAACAGAAGCATCTGAGGTAAAATTTCCTTTTTTTTGGGCCACAAATGAGTTTTGTAGTAAAGGCATTAACCTACCCCACAATGACATAAGCTCCCTCTGTCTTTGTTGATGGTTAGAAAAAGAAATCAACATATGGGTGGCACTGTCAGGTAGGGTAACCCATTCACACATCAGCTCATCAACAAGAGAGGATTGATTAAAAGTCCTTTTTATTACTCACTGCATCCTTAATGGACGCAAGACTTTGAAAATGGAAGAAACAATTAGAGTTTTACTGCTTTGTGGGCACTGCCGATTTATATAAATCACTGCATGGGTGTAAATTTTCCAATAAAAGTCTGAACCGCTCCTGGCATACATAATCAACACGTCCATTCTTGGTACACATGCCTGGGCTCAGAACAATCTCTTTAAATGCAACGAGTCAACAGCCTTACCAATTGGTGCTCCATCAGTTGATTGGTTGTACAGCAGCTGATGGAATTTCTTAACTGTTTGCTTTTCCTTTTTTTCCCTTAATTAATCATATGTGTTTGACCCAAAAAGGATTACATACAGTGCATTGCTAAAGCAAGCACTCTGCTTGAACTTTTTCACATTTGTCATGTTACAACTGTATACTTCAATGTCTTTTATTGGGGTTTTATGTGATGGCCTGACACAACATAGCACATATTTGTGAAGTGGGAGGAGGTTCTCAGACGTTTTTGACAAATATAAATATGAAAAGTGTGGGATGCAATTGTATTTATTCATAAAATATTTTGTTGAACCCAAGCATTGTGCTCTAATTATTTAGAGTTTGGGGTTTGTTCTTACCAGCTTTACATCCAGTTTGAAAGTTTTGCACAGTCTTTCTTCCAAAATCCCTCATGCTCAGTAAAGGTTGAATGAAAGCGACTATGAACACCAGTTTTCAAATTTCACCTCATATTCCCAATTGGATTTGGATTTAGGCATTGACTAAATCAGGCTAATGTAAATATGTTTTTTTCTGAACGTATGCTATTGTAGCACTTGGTGTATGGTTGGGTTAATTTTTCTACTCAAAGGTGAACCTCCACCCTACTCTGAAGCCTCTAACTTCTTCCTGAATTTTCCTGTAATTAGCTCCAGGCATCCTTCCATCTACTGTGATCAGCTTCCCTGTCCCTGCCGAAGAAAGCATCTTCCACACCATGATTCTTCCACTACCATGTTGGTGGATGTTGTGTTCAGGGTGATGTGTAGTGTAAATTTCTGCCATATAGCTTGCAGTCCAAAAAGTTCCATCTTGGTGTCATCTTAACAGAACCTTTATTTACATGTTTGTTATATCGCTTACAATGCCACAAATGGAATTTATTATGGCTTTTTTCAACAGTGGCTTTCTTCATCCAACTGTTCCCAAAAGTGCAGATTATTAGTGTATATAACTAATAGTTGGCCTGTTTGTAGATTCTCCCATCTGAGCTGTTAATCTCTGCAGCTCCTCCAGAGTTCCATGGGCCTCTTGGCTGCTTTCTTTGATTAAGGCTTTAATTAATAAATATCTCTGTAGAGCTGCACAGACAAATACATTTAATTGTTTTAAAAATGTTGAAAGTTTATATTTCACTGCTGCAGAAACTGGGTTAATCTGAAATGTTGTAAAACTAGATGGGCTCCTTAAAGCAAATAAATTGATATTCCATTGTATCTTTGAGGCATCAGAGAACACACCTGAATATATTGCATTGTTTTTATCCTAGCCATTGCAACACCTATCACAAACTTGGAAGTTGTTATAGAACACTGATAAAAAGTAGTGAATACTTCAGAATTGTCATAAAAAAGTCCAAAAGCCAGTGATCAACCACAGGGAGCTTGACTTTCTTGTTATAGGGACAGCATTTTATTTTAAGGGGTTATATATTTTTATTTTTATTTCAATTTCGCTCAGATATGTATTAATTTTTGGCGATGAAGTATATTTTTGTTAACAGGACGGGTGGTGTTGGATGTTTTACAGGGGGATGAGTTACTCTAATGTACAAAATGCACTGAAGAGCAGTAATGAATGTAGATACTGGAAAAGAAGTCAACAGTTATAAATCTGCTTTAGCTGCCCTTATACTGCATATAATGGACACTGACATCACTCACCCGTCAGCAACATGTAAAAATAACTTTGCTGATTTTCAATAGTGAAATATGTGCACACGTCTTTGGGAGTATCCTGCATAGATGAGAAATGCTACTGGCGGGTTAGTTGTATTCTTTGCACTTTCATACATGATTTATTTTAACATTTTAGCACTAATTCAGTGGAATGGGGCCAATATAGTAAAAAAGATTAATTGCTAATACAAAACATTTCAACATTTTAACAGAATTGTGTTTACGGCCTAAAGTCAACAAGGCCCATCACTGTCAGCGATGTCAGACTGAAATTTCTACAAGATCCATCAGAGCTAATAGAGACACTATTTGCTCTGATTTCTATCAAAATGCTGCAGTATAAAAACATACACAACAGCACTGCTGGATTTTTGTCAGAAAGTGAAAGCATCATTTAAAAATTGTTCACAAAAAGCATGACTGAAACCAACATCTTGAGTTATGACATGACCACTTTGTTGTACTGGTGGTTATGGGATGTTTATTTTCACAGCTTAATAACCATGGAATGCCATCCTTAGGTAAAATGCCGTAGACACGTTTTTTAAAAAACAAAATAGCTGCAAACAAAACAGTAAATGAAATTATGTTGGACTTGCCTGTGTTGGTTGCTTTTATAGAAAGAATAGTAATGAACCTGAGTGACATTCTCAAGTCACATTGCGTGACAAAGGCGTGTATAATTTTTCCAGTAAATTTATCTCGTTCTTATGCCCAAGGGCAACCAATGGTAACATAACCTCAGAAAAGCTCACCATTCAGGTTCATTTTCACTTTTTGTAGTGCACAAGAGCGGTTTGGAAAAATTTTCAGAACCTTCTTGACTGAAAGCATGTGTAGCTGGATTACAGATGCCCTTTGTAACCCCTGCACCGCCTTAGAAATGAAATGGCAGTAAGCAGGTGCGCTGTTCAAGCCACCGACAGTGGATGCTGAACATCAAAATCGGTTCGCTTAACTTATGTGTTCTTTAAAGGTGGGGATATTGAAAGTGTCCCTGTCAATGAGCTTGATTGGATCAAATGGTTTCCCAGCATTGAAGCAGTCACTGAACAGTTAACACCTCTCAGCTCATCTGATTGCTGTTTTATCACTAAAATCAAAATATGCACCTTTTCAGAACCTTCCCTCATTCACATGTTCTGACATGGTTTTTCACTAGTGGCTTGGCTCTGGGTTGTTTTTGCAATGTTGCTGTGTTCCTTTGGAGCACAGTGTTTCTGTCTGAGCATTGCTTTAAGGACACAGCAGGAAATATTTTCCATGTAAAAACGCCTATTGAACACATAAGGGCAATCAAATCGACTTGAAATTGAAATATATAACACTGCTTCTTCAGCGTTATATAGTTCACAAAATTAATTGATCCAGCAAGTGTTTGTGCTGTGTAGAAATGTACTTACAGACTAGAAGCAGTTAAAAAGGTTTTTTAGAAATAACAAGCCCTGAAAACACATATTGAAGGTGTGTATCATGACAATCTTAGAGTGGAAAATACCAGTTTGCGGCAAAGAAAGCATAAGTGTGAAATACCCACCTTTTTCTGCGATGTTTGTCTTTTTACAATAAGTACCTGTTCAATGGGTGTGTGCATATTTTTCTTTCTAAAATTATGAAGTCATGTGTGAAAAATGTACTGAAAAACAGTCATGCCGTAACGTATCAAAACCTGTTTTTACATAATGCAGCAGCACAATGAATGTTTCCCTTTGGTTTTGTTGCTTTTGCTCCTCCTCTTGTTAAGTGAGGTGAGAGGGTAGAGACTTTAAAACTAAAGTTGGCAACATTCCTTGGCAGTGACACATACGCAAGTATCACATTATTGCTCTATTTTATTACACCTAAAAAACCCATATAATACTGAACCAGATGTTCAAGATCTTAACTTGTCTCCTCAAAGTGAGACAATGGAAGACAAGTACAAACATTATATTATTTATATATATATATATATATATATATATATATATATATATATATATATATATTTATATATATATATATAATATATAGATATAGATGTATATCTATACACATATAGATATACATCAACATCAGTCCAGTACAGACCAAAAGTTTGGACACACCTTCTCATTCAAAGAGTTTTCTTTATTTTCATGATTATGAATACTGTAGCTTCACACTGAAGGCATCAAAACTATGAATTAACACATGTGGAATTATATACAGGTCCTTCTCAAAATATTAGCATATTGTGATAAAGTTCATTATTTTCCATAATGTCATGATGAAAATTTAACATATATTTTAGATTCATTGCACACTAACTGAAATATTTCAGGTCTTTTATTGTCTTAATACGGATGATTTTGGCATACAGCTCATGAAAACCCAAAATTCCTATCTCACAAAATTAGCATATCATTAAAAGGGTCTCTAAACGAGCTATGAACCTAATCATCTGAATCAACGAGTTAACTCTAAATACCTGCAAAAGATTCATGGGGCCTTTAAAACTCCCAGCCTGGTTCATCACTCAAAACCCCAATCATGGGTAAGACTGCCGACCTGACTGCTGTACAGAAGGCCACTATTGACACCCTCAAGCAAGAGGGTAAGACACAGAAAGAAATTTCTGTACGAATAGGCTGTTCCCAGAGTGCTGTATCAAGGCTCCTCAGTGGGAAGTCTGTGGGAAGGAAAAAGTGTGGCAGAAAACGCTGCACAACGAGAAGAGGTGACCGGACCCTGAGGAAGATTTTGGAGAAGGGCCGATTCCAGACCTTGGGGGACCTGCGGAAGCAGTGGACTGAGTCTGGAGTAGAAACATCCAGAGCCACCGTGCACAGGTGTGTGCAGGAAATGGGCTACAGGTGCCGCATTCCCCAGGTCAAGCCACTTTTGAACCAGAAACAGCTGCAGAAACACCTGACCTGGGCTACAGAGAAGCAGCACTGGACTGTTGCTCAGTGGTCCAAAGTACTTTTTTCGGATGAAAGCAAATTCTGCATGTCATTCAGAAATCAAGGTGCCAGAGTCTGGAGGAAGACTGGGGAGAAGGAAATGCCAAAATGCCAGAAGTCCAGTGTCAAGTACCCACAGTCAGTGATGGTCTGGGGTGCCGTGTCAGCTGCTGGTGTTGGTCCACTGTGTTTTATCAAGGGCAGGGTCAATGCAGCTAGCTATCAGGAGATTTTGGAGCACTTCATGCTTCCATCTGCTGAAAAGCTTTATGGAGATGAAGATTTCATTTTTCAGCACGACCTGGCACCTGCTCACAGTGCCAAAACCACTGGTAAATGGTTTACTGACCATGGTATCACTGTGCTCAATTGGCCTGCCAACTCTCCTGACATGAACCCCATAGAGAATCTGTGGGATATTGTGAAGAGAACGTTGAGAGACTCAAGACCCAACACTCTGGATGAGCTAAAGGCCGCTATCGAAGCATTCTGGGCCTCCATAAGACCTCAGCAGTGCCACAGGCTGATTGCCTCCATGCCACGCCGCATTGAAGCAGTCATTTCTGCCAACGGATTCCCGTCCAAGTTTTGAGTGCATAACTGTACATGATTATTTGAAGGTTGACGTTTTTTGTATTAAAAACACTTTTCTTTTATTTGTCGGATGAAATATGCTAATTTTGTGAGATAGGAATTTTGGGTTTTCATGAGCTGTATGCCAAAATCATCCGTATTAAGACAATAAAAGACCTGAAATATTTCAGTTAGTGTGCAATGAATCTAAAATGTGTGAATGTTAAATTTTCATCATGACATTATGGAAAATAATGAACTTGATCACAATATGCTTATATTTTGAGAAGGACCTGTACTGAACAAAAAGTGTGAAAGAACTGAAAATATGTCTTATATTCTAGGTTTTCAAAGTAGCCACCTTTTGCTTTGATTACTGCTTGAAAAATAAATGATGGTCCAACTAAACACAAACCGGATGGAATAGCATGCCGCTGCAAGATGCTGTGGTAGCCATGCTGATTCAGTATGCCTTCAATTTTGAATAAATCCCCAACAGTGTCACCAGCAAAGCAACCCCACACCATCACACCTCCTCCTCCATGCTTCATGGTGGGAACCAGGCATGTAGAGTCCATCCGTTCACCTCTTCTGTGCCGCACAAAGACACGGTGGTTGGAACCAAAAATCTCAAACTTGGACTCATCGGACCAAAGCACAGATTTCCACTGGTCTAATGTCCATTCCTTGTGTTCTTTAGCCCAAACAAGTCTCTTCTGCTTGTTGCCTGTCCTCAGCAGTGGTTTCCTAGCAGCTATTTTACCATGAAGGCCTGATTCACACAGTCTCCTCTTAACAGTTGTTCTAGAGATGTGTCTGCTGCTAGAGCTCTGTGTGGCATTGACCTGTTCTCTAATCTGAGCTGCTGTTAACCTGCGATTTCTGAGGCTGGTGACTCGGATGAACTTATCGTCCGCAGCAGAGGTGACTCTTGGTCTTCCTTTCCTGGGGCGGTCCTCATGTGAGCCAGTTTCTTTGTAGCGCTTGATGGTTTTTGCGACTGCACTTGGGGACACTTTCAAAGTTTTCCTAATTGTTTGGACTGACTGACCTTCATTTCTTAAAGTAATGATGGCCACTTGTTTTCTTTTACTTAGCTGCTTTTTTATTGCCATAATACAAATTCTGACAGTCTATTCAGTAGGCCTATCAGCTGTGTACTGTATCCACCTCCTGCACAACACAACTAATATATATATATAACTGATATATATACTGATATATATACATATATATATATATATATATATATATTTATACATATATATATATATATATATATATATATATATATATATACATATACATACATAGCTTTTGCATCTGATGAAAGTTTTAGCAGTTGGCATTTTTATGTTTTTTAGTCATTTACACAGATAAGACCATTTATATGTTTTTATTGTTGATGCTCTAACTGTGCTGCTTTTGGTAAAGCATCATTTGGCACTGACTTGTGTTGCAGTGATCCAAATGTCACTCAGAACGGTGTAAAAATGGAGCTTTGGTTTTAGTACTATGTTTACTAAGTCTACGACATCTGAGAACGGTAAAGAAGTTCCTTAAAGTAGCTGTCCTATGGGCGTTTAGAAGGAGTTCCCTGTTTGTTTCAGAGGTGTCTCAGACGGTTGCCTCAGATGGTCGGATTAGACAGCAGCCATATTGAAGATATGTCACTAATCCATTGTTCCTTACCTTGGCAACCAGACACGGTTCTGTGCAACACTTCCGCTCACTCAAAGTCAGCATTGCACCCTCAAGGAATGTGAGAAATTTCAACAGCAGCTTGATAGTTTTAAATGCATTACAGCAATACAGTGCCTTCCAAAAGTATCTACACCTTTAATATTTTGTCACTTTATCACCACAAACTTCAGTGCTTGTTAATAGATTTTGTGCGTGAGACTAACACAATGTATTAGATTATTATATAAGGGAAGGAGAAGAATAAATAGTATTGAATTTGCTGTACACCAAAGCCACATTTACCCAGTCACACTCACTAACGCACGCACATTCATACACTGATGCGCACATTGGTAGGCAACTTGGGGTTAAGTGTCCTGCCCAGGGGCACATCAACATATGACAGGAAGAAGCTGGAATCAAACCCACAACTTTTAGATCGAAAGACAACTGCTCCTCCAAACCTTCTTCTTTAATTTATCAGTTTTTCTAGCAATACATCGACTTTCAGAAACAAACACAATTACTCCTCGAGAAATAAACAAGATTATCACACAAGAATCACTTTAGTTCAAGGGCTACATTAGGTTGTGCAACTACCACTAAGCGATACACAATAACTGCATTCAATCATTCAAGTGTATTGATATTGTTGATGCTGTCATGGAACCAACCGTGGGAAAAAGAGCAAACAGCAAAATAAATAATCCATGCTGCCAATTTCATAGGTTTGGAAACATCATTAATTAGAGTTTTATTGTTTTCATGATAGCAACTATTTTTATCCAGTAACAATAAATGAAACAATTACTGCTCATTCTTACTTGCCACGGATGCCTGTGGTCTATATTCTGTCTAACTGCTGGGCTGCATGGTGAAGTGTAGGTTACTACTGTAGCCTTAAAACTAGATTACCAGGAGGAATCTAGGCCAGGCCTCAAACAGGAAGTTTGTATGTTCTCTCCATTTGCACGTTTTCTTGTTCTCCACTTGCTCTGTTTTTCTTCTGATGGATGAAATGTCTAGCTGTCTTCCTATTTACTGGAATGTGTTTGTTAAGTTTTTACACCTGGAAGATAACATTTCTCTTAATCAAGTGTTTTATTCTTGAGAGGTAACAAAAAAAATCCCTAATAATATTCTAACTACAAGGTACAGTTTAATAAAAGCTGTTCTCAGAAGCTCTTAGCTTTGCTGTCCTTAGAAATTTTTTAACAGGAAGTTTGTCACAGTTAAGAGGCAAAGGAAAAAGAGATTATGGTAATTCTGAACCGGACTATCAAATCTGTTAGTTTTTTCTTGTCTGTTTTTGGTCAGAAGACCTGCCCTTCATATCGTAACCACATCACTACTAGTTGGAAGCAAAACTCTTATTTATCCAGTGTGTAGATGATTAAGCTGTTCTCATTAGTGACATAATTGGAAATGTAATTAGCAATAGTAATAATTATTGCATCTAATACCTTTTTCTCTTTCCTTATCAGGCTCATTCAAACTGTTAATTAGAGTTCAATAGATTTTCATACTTTTGTCCTAATTTATTTTGGTGACCAATTATTTCTTTTGGATCTTGCATCAATAAAGCAAAACTACATTCATCTAGATTATTTAGCAAACAAGCTAAATACACGATTGATTTTAGATGAGAAAAATGCAAGCAGCGTACCACAGTGTGATTATATGTGCTGAGGTTTTGTTTTTTTGTTCTTAACTTCCCTTAATGGCCTGCAACATGAATGAAGGCATGTGTAGGGGATGTAGTCGTGGGTATGATGATCATGAAACGCTACTAATTGCATTTACATGGCAAGTAGCTAAAAAAGCTCAACCTTATTGCTCTGATCTTAAAGGGATAGTTTGGATTTTTTTGAAGGGGGTTCTCTGAAGTCTTTATCAGATGTCAGTATCTTAACTGCAGTATACAGAATCGTCTCAGTTAAGCTAGCAGTCAGATTTGTTCCATGGATTATTTTAGCTTCAGTAGGCATGGGCCAGATACTCAACACTTGCACGCCTGTTGCTGTGCACTGCCAGCCAGCTTTCTAAAAGAGGGCTTCTACATTTAGCCCTTGATTTACAAGAGAGGCACTTCCTGGTGTTTGGTAATATTTCCTTCCTCAGTAACCAAGGACAGTCATGCTGTGGAAACTAAAGAAGCTTTACACCTCACGTTTGTTATGACTGCCGTCTTTTTCTCTTAAGACTGCACCAAATTCTAAATATCAACAACTAAATGTTCTAGATAATGTCATTAAAATGGTAATGAGCAAAATATAATTTTTCCAGCAGTTGCAAGTGTTGTTTCTGTTCTGTTTTAAATCACATCAATTAGGTAATGTTCTTTTAAACTTTTTGTGGAAAAAAAAAACATGAAACAGGTGTTTTTACTCAAGTTTGTCACACCCTCATACTGTTTCATGCCTAGTCATCATTGAAAAAAACATAGACTACTATTTTAATAAGCTTTAAATGCAAAGGCAGGCAACAGTAAAGGTTTAAAAAAGACTTGTCCATGTTGTGGCTGGCAAATGATCCACGAGCTACAACTTGGAAACCCCTTTTGTTAGTCTGGGACCCCTGCGCCGTCTTTGACTGCAGTTCAAAATATATTAAATTTGGCCTGACACCACAGGTAATTAATGCTGATGAACACCTAAAAATGTTTTTATGGGTGAGATGTTCACTGACAAGTTGAAATCTACCTAAAATGATAAATGTTTGGTGCAACACAAAATATTTGTTTTACTAACCATGTTTTTTGCTTTCATTTCAACCTTTACTCAAAAGCAGACTAGGGCTCCTACGTTCATAAAAGTTGACTAAATGCACCAAGGATTTGTAAAGAAAGAGTGACCCACACCCTGTCCTTTTGTTAAAAATAGAAAATTGTTTTGTGCACCAACAAATATAAAACAGTTTGGAAAACAATTTAAAATTATTTGCCTCTCTTTTAATGCTGCCTACTTCAGGTAGGATACTGACTGCAGATAGCAACTATACAGAAGCCAACTTAAAAAAATGTCTCTTGCCAACTCACCATGTATGACACAGTTAAGAGTCTGTTGTCAAACGTTTATGCCAGTGAGTTTCTGTTACTATAAAAAATGTACAAGATCATTTTAATTCTTTTATTTTCTAACAGAACAAGAAATAAAGACTTCTATGATGCGGTTGGATGTCTTGTTCATGTTTAGCATAAATATTTTAATCTTTATCATTTTGGTGGTGCAGTTGTTTGGGCTTCGTTTGAATCTTCATTTGAATGTGCTTTGAAGGTTGTCACCCTTTACAGCGAAACCAAACTTTGGAAATATATTGCGACATTCTTTAAATCTGTCATTTCAAAGAAACGCCAAGTGTCAATAAACAGCTGTTTTATGTTTATCCACAGAAATCCGATGCGAGTAGAGTGAGCATCAGACAGATTGTGAAGCAGATCCAGCTTCAGTGCAGATTTTACAACAGGAAGGTGAGTCTTTAGCCTAAATTTATTTGCCGTTTCACTCATCTTTACTAAAAACTTACTAACAGATGCAATAAAGTGCAAATTAAGGTAGAAATTTTTTTTTAAGTGGAAACTTGATTCCCTTATCTGTCTGATCAGCATTTGCATTTTGTGCTTCAGTTATGTAAAAAGAGCATTTCACACATTTGCCATTTATTCCCTAGTTTTCTTCAGCGGTGAACAAAATATTAGGTAATTGATGCGACTTTCACAGAACACAAAATGTGTTATGCCATGTGCGGTGCGTTGGTGTCTCTGCTCCATGTTGAAGTTGCACCTCTGTTTCTTGGAGCAACTTAATTGTCTCAAACATGCACACAAGCAGCACGTACAAGTCATGATACCCCAAGGCATAGATTAATTAAGCTATGAAAACCCATGAGCAGGGAGCATTCAGCAGGTGCCTGTTTGGCTTGGTATGGGAGTTGTTTTTGGCAGTGGTGCAGTGGCTCATTATAAATCTATAATTAAGTTACAATTTTATTTGCCATTTTTTTTAAAACATGCTGTCATAGGGGATCAACATGGCTTAAACTCTGATTCTGCTAAGTACACTCTTGGTTATATCGCTTGTATCCTCTGCTCCTCTGCAGAAATCGCACTTTGACAAATATGTGATTAAGTGGCTCAGTGTCTCACACTACATCAAATCCGGAATCCCTCAGATGTCTATGTTTTCAAATCGCTTATTGAGGAGCATCTTGCGATTTTTAGAATCTCTTCAATTCCCTGTAATCCAAAACAAGCTGATTTACACTCCCCCCCCCCCCCCTTTTTTTTTTTTTTACTTATAAAAACAAACATGGCTCCCTCCCGCTGGCTGATGGGATGGCTTGCCGGTCAGCTCATCGCGCGTTGGGTGTGTTGGCAGCGCTAAGTGAATGCAATGAAGCGGCTCACTCTCTCAGGCCAACATCTGTTATCCTGAGTCACCTGCCAGCAAAATGGGGAGGGGAGTGGGGAGGCACAGCAGGGGCCCAAAGAAGGGATGAGCAAGGCTGCGGGAGAGAAACCCCTTGTCTGCAGGGTGGTCAAGCTGAATGAGAGTCACCACCGCAGCATCGGTGTTTGCCAAGAGCCTGCTCAAGCTAACAATGCGGCCTTTGGAGGGGGCAGACAAGGCAGGAAATTGAGGTTAACAACGTTGTTACATATTAAACAGGGCTTGACTTCATGTGTTGGATGCTGAGGAGCGAATGCTTGGAGTTAAGAGTGTTATTTAAAAATTAGGCTTATAAAAACTGTGATAAATATTTAAGGCTGTTCTACTTTGGGATAGTAAACATAAAGATACCAATAAAATTAAAGAAAATATATTTGCTGTATTAGTTTTTGTTTGGAGATATTAAACGTTCTTAATTGCTATTGCTGTGTACTGTTGCCTTGTTGCCAAGACAGGCCTGGATTCAAATACAAGAAGTTTTCATGTTCTCTTTATGCACGTAGAGGATTTTCTCTGCGCCCTCTGGTTTCCTCCCCCAAAACATACATGTGAGCTTTGATGGCCACTCTAGATTGAGTGTGCATGTTAGAAAATGGCCTAGTCAAAGTCCCCTCTTCAATTCAACAGAGTGTGTCTGTCAAGACTTGAAAATTGATGTTTACAGACTGTTTACTTCCAATCTGACGAAAGCTGTGGTATTTTGCAAAGAATTGACAGAACTTTCAGTCTCTAGATGGACAAATCTATTAGAGACCTGCTTTGATTTTGATTGTTCAGTCCTTACAAGTGAATCTCACCACCTTCTGGAGCCTCCCCCCTCACTGTGCTTTGCTCAGGGGATAGACGTCTTCCACGTGTTGTAATAAGGGTAGCTGATATAATGAAGGTCATTGTAATCAGAGCTAATGTGGCAAGGAGTCAAGACACTGTAGCTTTATTTGCCAGCATTCTGTACCCGTGGGGATTGTGCTGATAGTGTTATCTTTGCTAACCTGACTTTAATACAGGCCTTGCTCCGCTGTTTGTGTCAGTGTCGGAGCTGAACTTTTTCCCAGTGATTCCCTCTGTGCATAGATGGGCATGCGTTGGGCTCCTCCCTGCTCCATTCTGGTTAAATCCCATCCCAAGGTGTTTGAACTCTTATTTGACACATTGCATTTAAAACAGCAGAGCACTCCCTCTCTAAACTCCCTGACTTGGAAATCAGAATAGGCTCATATAGGAAGTAATTGACAGAGAAACATTATATCAGCGTATGCCGAGGACCGACTCATAGGAGATGACCTCTAAATCTAATCCTGTCCCTCAGGGTATGCAAATGTTCTCAGCTCAGATTTGATTTGTTTTGGTTTATTTAAGACACAGCGGTTTGCTAACAACTCTTGTCCAGCTTTTACTGTGTGAAAAAAACAACAAAAAAACAAAGACTGACAGGAAACTATTTTTTTCTGAAAATGATTCTTATAAAAGTCAGTCACATTTTTAGACAAGTGGTAAATGCAAAAAAAAAATCTATAAATCTATTCTTACAATGTCTTTTTGAACATTTATTAAACATAAAAAGGTACAAATTCAACAAATGATTTAATTGTCTGTATGAAATGAATTTATTTAGAAAAATAAAATTTTTGCATTTGCTGAAAGTAACCCACTAAAATTTGCAACACATACATTCCTTTTAAAGTCTCATGTACATGGGATGGAATAAAATGTCTTAATCGAATGAACCAGTTTTACGATATAGCAATAATAAATGAAAACGTAAATAAAAAAATCCAACTACTTTTATATTATTATTATTTAAATTCATTCTAAATTTAATGCACAGATACAAATGAGGGCACTAAAGGAACAAAGGTGAGTATATCACTGCTGCTTCATATAGTCATGACACAACTTTAAATCCATCTCAACCATACATAATAATAAAACTGAAAAAAAGCTGCTTCTTTTTTAAACTGATGTACAATGATGATAGACCTAAAACATCTATAGAGTAACTGCAATATATTTTTTGGTAGTTATTAAGTATACATACTTATCGGATAACGTTTTTGTTAATACTTGCGAAATGGAGGACCCCGGAATGCAGACTAGCAGGCAGCATGACGGTAAGAGAAAAAGGCTTTAATTAACAAAAAAACTCACTCATAAGAAGAGGCAGGAACAAAACAATAAACGGGCCGGCAAGACAGGCTTGGCATGATCCAAAAAACAAGACGTGAGCATGATCGAGACAACTAGACATGAGCATGATCCAGAAAATGTTTCCACGACGAATGACAGAACAGGTGTGTATTTATGGAGCGTGAACCAGGTGAAGCAAGAAGACAGATTAGCTAGGTGTAGGTGAACCAAATAAAGTTGATTGACAGGACAAAACATGGCTTGAGCAGAACGGAAATCCAAGGATACAAACTAATAGAAATACAACTAGAAAAACATGAAACTAAAGCATAACCAGGAAAATAATAAACAGAAGAACGATTCAAAACCTTAACTGTGAAACAGACCAACAAAACCCCAAAACACCCACAAATCATAACAGTTTTTTCTCTTCTGGTGTGTTTCTCTGTAAAACAGGAGTGCCCAAAGTGTGGCCCGTACTAATTTTGTGTAACCCCCAACTGCAATTCAAGAACGATCCAAATTTGGCCTGCCAGCACAGGTGGTTGATGCAGATTATTCTAATTAGCAAAAAGTTATTACAGACAAATTAAAATCTTTTTTAAATTGAAAATGCTAGGTACAACACAAAGTATGTCTTTAATAATCACACTTTTTTGCATTCTCTCCAATTTCATAGTAAATAGGACCACATCTATCCAGTGACATTAGCCCGAAAGCAGACTTTGGTGCGTCCAAATATCTAAATCTGCTAAATTGTTTATTATAATTTGCTAGATACAGCAAACGTTACAAAGAAAGAGTGACCCAAATCCTATTGTTATTGCTGAGAACAGGGATTTAGACTAAAAAGAAGTGCTGACTGATTGCACACAGCACCAGACGTGGGAGACGGAGCACCACACCATACTCTGGAGAAATTTCTGAAGGTGGCCAACATGACTTTATGTCACATCCCATTAATTGATTTTGTTATATGGTCTTCAGACAGTTGTTTGACAGACAGTGGTTTCCGGATAATCATTTATCAAGACTATTTTAAATGTCGCGTCCCAACATGCCTACACTGTGCATAACAACTGTCCTTACCATTTGGTTTAGATGAGATAAAAGTGCTGGAACAATATGAGTGAAAATGTCATTTTGAAACCATGGCACACATTGAAGCGTTACACTTTCCAATTCCTGACTTAAACTTTAATTTTCAGATATAGCTTGTGTTTTTGACCATTTTCATCTAGGGCTTTCCACCAAATAAGTTCCAGAGCCAAACCTGTGCCGGGGCTTGAGCTAGTTCTTAACTGGTGCTGTGCAAACAAAGTACAGAACCGGTTTGGTTTTGCTCAACTCGAAAGTCAGCTGAGTAATACAGTATATGACTTACAGCACACATTGCTTTTTAAATATTTTTTAGAATTTTAAAAATTACTGGTTCACTAGTTTTGCAGTGAACTCACTCACCAAAGACATTCTTCTTGACAGAGAAATTTATTTCACCCCAACTGGAGTTTCTGCTGGACGATCATAACCTGCTGCTCCAACATAGATGAACTCATTTAAGAAAGCTACTGTAATTGCTTTAGTGCTAGGCTAAAGGTAGCATGTCTGCTCCCTGTTTTGCAATGGGTCACTGATAATTCGCCTTGTTACATAATTTAATGTGGTTCTAGTTAAAAAGAATAGAAAAAGTTGTTCTGCTTCAGAAACTCGGCTTTAAAAACCTTAAAACGTCATGACTATGGTGATTTATCGAGGATAAACACAGGTCCCTCTCTTAAACCGTCTCTGATACATAAGTGCAGCTGGCAGAGCAGATTACATGACACTCTGTTACTTTGAGTCATAGGAATGAGTAAAAATGATTATAAATGGACAATCCAGATTTGAGGAACACAATAATGTGCATAAACTTTAATACAGTTTTGCAAACTATCCAGAAGAAAATAGGTTGTGATTGTTTAAAATGGGATATGCTGTGGGTGCGGCTGACCTAATCACAGGCCATCAACAGGTATAGGGAGCTATGTTTTGAAGGTGACTCTCAGTACTGATTATTTATAAAGGCCCTTAATGGGGACCCCAAGATACCTGCGATCTGATTGGGAAATCCCTTGTACAAAAAAACAAAAAGATAATTATTGTATTTTTTGTAATAAAAACATCATTGTTTAATGTACGTGTGTATAAATTTAGCTGTAGTGTTATGGACTAAATGATTAAATGTGTTAAAACAGTCATACATTCTAAAAAAAAATCACCACATATGCTGCTTTTTTCAACAGAGATAGGTTGGGTGATTTTATTTTCTAATACTTTTTATTCTCACCCTTTAAACACAATGCGTTTTGAATAACATCAAAGGCCTTTTTCCTATTCATTAGAGCACCTCCTGAAAAAAAAGGCTAGAAAAAAAGGCTACCCATATACCACCTCATGCAAGTCCCCTGATCCCATCATTTAAACTTCCAAGCTTTGCTTTGTGGCTTCCTGGAGGACCATGGTGAAATGATCTCTTTTGTCTCGCATCATTAGTTCCATCTGTTGTGCGAGCAGGCCTGTCTGTTCCGGAGCATGGCAACGTGATGGTGGCCAGGGGCGATTGGAGACGCTTACAGTCCTGGTGGCTCGTGGCTCAACCTCCAGCACCGCCGCTGCCACCCTGTTCATGATCCCTGTGACACTGTCACACTCACTGGGGTGTTTACTCTCACTTATTTATTCACACATTGAAATGAAATAGAAGCAAGCGAGAGCTTTGTGTGGATGTGACGTGGTAACCAAATGGTATTTTTATAGTTGATCAGTACATACAGGGCAGTGAAAAGTATTTACTCCTCACAGATTTCTTCTGCTTTGGCTTTTTTTGTCCCAATTAAATGTTTTAGATCATCAAGCATAGTTTAATATCAAATATCAAAGACAACCTAAGTAAATATAAAAGGCAGCTTTAAAGTGATGACTTAATTTTTAAAGGGAATAAAGTTTTTGAAAGCACCCGGCCCTTTGTGAAATAAATTATTGCCAACTAAACCTAATAACTGGTTGTGAAACACAACTACCATAACGTCTTTGTTATAGCTGGCAATGAGTCTTTTATATCACTGTGTAGACATTTTGGTCCACTCTTCTTTGCTTAATTGTTTTATTCCAGCCACATTTGAGGGGCTTAAACCATGAACAGCCTTTTGAAGGTCATGACACAGCATCTGAATTAGATTGAACTCCAAACTTTGACTAGGCCTCTTCAAAATGTTACTATTTTATTTTTAGCCATTCAGAGGAGAACGTGCTGGTTGGCTTTGGATTATTGACCTGTTGTCCATGTACTTAATAAGCAAAGCAGCCCAAGAACATCTCATTACTACCACCATGCTTGACTTTTACTATGAATATCAGCTTCTGAAATGCTGCTTTGGGACTCACGGTTCTACTGTTTAAATATTTAAACAAACATCTGTCAGAATATTTAAACCAAGGTCTTGGGGTTAATCAAGATATTATTGGCAAATGTTTGTCTGGCCTCCTTTATGTAATGATAAACACTAACCTTAACTGAGGTTAAGTGAGACATGCAGATTTTTAAAGGTTGTTATGGGTTCTTTTGTGACCTTCTAGATGAGTGTTAGATGTAGTCTTAAAGAGATTTTGGTAGGCTGGTCACTCCTGGGAAGGTTCATAAGTGTTTCATGTTTTCCCTACCGGTGGATAATGGCTTTCACTGTGGTTTACTAGAGTCCCAAAGCCTTAGGAATAGTTCTGTAACTCTTTCCAGACCGATAGATGTTAATGCTGTTTCTAATCTGTTTTTTAATTTAATTAGATCAGGGCATGATATGTTGCCTTTTGAGATTTCTTTACCTACTTCCTGTTGTCAGACAGGTTCTATTTACGTGATTTCTTTTTATTCTGCTGCTCTGGCAGTAATCAAACCCTGGTGTGGCTCTTGAAATGGACGCTTGATGGCAGTTGTCGCCACCAAGGGTGCCACAGCTGGTTATAAGGTTTAGGGGGCAATTACTTTGTTACATTGGCCAGGTTGGTTTGGATAAGGTTTTTTCCTTTTTATAAACTACTCAAAAATTTGGACACACTTCCTCATTCAATTAGTTTGTCTTGATTTAAATTACAACATCTTGGAACTCCTTCAAAACCATTTCAGATGACCACCTCATGAAGCTTATTGAGAGAATGCAAGTGTGTGCAAAGCAGTAATCAAAGCAAAGGGGTGCTATTTTGAAGAATTTTCCGCAATTGTTCGTTTACTACATAACTTAATATAGTTTTACTTTATAGTTTTGATGTCGTTCCAATGTATCTACATTGTAGAAGGTAATAGAAATAAGTTAAAGCTATTGAATGTCAAAGGTGTGTCCAAATGTATGATATATATATATATATATATATATATATATATATATATATATATATATATATATATATATATATATATATATATATATATATATATATATATATATATATACAGGGGTTGGACAATGAAACTGAAACACTTGGTTTTAGACCCCAATAATTTATTAGTATGGTGTAGGGCCTCCTTTTGCGGCCAATACAGTGTCAATTTGTCTTGGGAATGACATATACAAGTCCTGCACAGTGGTCAGAGGGATTTTAAGCCATTCTTCTTGCAGGATAGTGGCCAGGTCACTACGTGATACTGGTGGAGGAAAATGTTTCCTGACCTGCTCCTCCAAAACACCCCAAAGTGGCTCAATAATATTTAGATCTGGTGACTGTGCAGGCCATGGGAGATGTTCAAATTCACTTTCATGTTCATCAAACCAATCTTTCACCAGTCTTGCTGTGTGTATTGGTGCACTGTCATCCTGATACACGGCACCGCCTTCAGGATACAATGTTTGAACCATTGGATGCACATGGTCCTCAAGAATGGTTTGGTAGTCCTTGGCAGTGACGCGCCCATCTAGCACAAGTATTGGGCCAAGGGAATGCCATGATATGGCAGCCCAAACCATCATTGATCCACCCCCATGCTTCACTCTGGGCATGCAACAGTCTGGGTGGTACGTTTCTTTGGGGCTTCTCCACACCGTATCTCTCCCGGATGTGGGGAAAACAGTAAAGGTGGACTCATCAGAGAACTATACATGTTTCACATTGTCCACAGCCCAATATTTGCGCTCCTTGCACCATTGAAACCGACGTTTGGCATTGGCATGAGTGACCAAAGGTTTGGCTATAGCCGCCCGGCCGTGTATATTGACCCTGTGGAGCTCCCGACGGACAGTTTTGGTGGAAACAGAAGAGTTGAGGTGCACATTTAATTCTGCCGTGATTTGGGCAGCCGTGGCTTTATATTTTTTGGATACAATCCGGGTTAGCACCCGAACATCCCTTTCAGACAACTTCCTCTTGCGTCCACAGTTAATCCTGTTGGATGTGGTTCGTCCTTCTTGGTGGTATGCTGACATTACCCTGGATACCGTGGCTCTTGATACATCACAAAGACTTGCTGTCTTGGTCACAGATGCGCCAGCAAAACGTGCACCAACAATTTGTCATCTTTTGAACTCTGGTATGTCACCCATAATGTTGTGTGCATTTCAATATTTTGAGCAAAACTGTGCTCTTACCCTGCTAATTGAACCTTTACACTCTGCTCTTACTGGTGCAATGTGCAATCAATGAAGACTGGCTACCAGGCTGGTCCAATTTAGCCATGAAATCTCCCACACTAAAATGACAGGTGTTTCAGTTTCATTGTCCAACCCCTGTATATATATATATATATATATATATATATATATATATATATGTAAACTGTGTTTATAAGATCATCTGTGCTTTTTGCATTTACTCAGGTTAGCTTTGTCTGGTAATTGAATGTGTTTGATCATCTGATCATCTGAAGTATTTAAGTTGGACAAACAGGTTGATCACTCCATTTTATTAGAGCGCCTGGAAAACTGGGTCGGCCTTTCTGGTATAGCACTCAATTGGTTTAAATCCTACTTGAAGGACAGGGATTTTTTTGTGTCAGTAGGTAACTTTACATCAGAGACCACAAAAATCACATGTGGCGTTCCCCAAGGGTCCATCTTGGGGCCCCTTCTATTCAATATCTACATGCTCCCCCTAACTCAGATTTTAATAAACAACAGCGTAAGTTATCATAACTATGCAGACGACACACAGTTATACGTTATGATGTCATCAGGTGACTATGAACCCATTCAAGCGCTGGGTAAATGCTTTGAAGAAATCAATGCATGGATGGGCCAGTCTATAAATCACTGAATGGCTTAGCACCAAAATACATTACAGACTTGTTGTCAGTGTATCAACCACCCTCAAGTCTTTTGGCTCAAATCTACTCTGCATACCCAGAACCAGAACCAAACATGGAGAAGCAGCTTTTAGTTCTTATGCTCCACTAATCTGGAATAAACTCCCAGAAAACTGTAAAAGTGCCCAAACCCTAAGTTGCTTTAAATCAAGATTAAAAACCTATTTGTTTAGAGTGGGCTTTGACTGTGCCATCTAAACATTATTAGTTACGTTTTCAGTACAAATTTCCTTTCATTTTCTTATCCATCATTCTATTCTCTTTATTTTCTTTATTTATTTTTTCTTATTATTATTTTTTTATTTACCTCTGTTGTTTGATTTTCTGTATCATTGTAACGTTTTTCCGTATGTACAGCGCCTTGAGTGCCTTGTTGCTGAAAAGCTCTATATAAATAAACTTGACTTAACTTGACAAGTAAAAACAGAACTTTTCCACAACTCTGTACTGTATAGTAAAAGAAAGATCTGTATTTTTTACTTGCATTTGGTAGTAAACGATACCCCAACAGATGTAGAATTTTGCCACAACAAGGAAATATTTTATTCATAATTTACATGCCTGATAAATCTTCAGAAAGCCGTAGCGCTGATGGGCATACACAATTTAACATCTGTCCTCCTCAGAATTGTTAATCAGATACAGGAGCACATGGGACTCAGAGTGGAAGCTTTATTTCTACTTTATATGTTTTTTAATTACTTCTTTAAAACAAAAGTATTCTCCAAAGAAGACTGAAATTATAAACTTGAAAAATCACAGATAGATGCAGAAAAACATTGCACTTCAGCTTCTTAGGCTAATCTTTGCAAACCTCCACTAAGCTTATGATGGTAAAATGTAGCCACAAATTCTAATTATAATACATAATTCTCAAATGAGTATTTCCATAATGTCCCCCTAGTGTATTGCTCTTATCCCCATAGTGTGACTGTTCAGCATAAGGGCGTCTGTGTGCATGTCAGTGCGGAGATCGCCGGATAATTTTCATTGAAGATGGAGCCATCAAAGGTCACAGCCATCCGAATGACCTGACCTTGGAATGTACACCTGGGTGTAAAAGTGGACTTATCCTATCTGATGGAATGGGTGTAATGTACCTCTAATGTATAAAGTGCAGAAATAAAATAAGAGTTATTGGTTGGTGGAGGAGGTGCAGTGTCTGTTAGAGAAGACTGTAACTCTATAGGGTGGAATAGCTGTGTTGGTATCACCCGAGGTGACAGCCTATTGCCAGAGTGCTGTATTTGTTGGAACCATTATGAAATAAAGTCAGTGGAAAAGGCCAATATTCAGTTTGAATTGATTCCTGGAAAAGTCCAGAAGTGAATATGCTTTCATTTTGATGGTATTACTATGGACAAAATGTGTTGTGTCAGTTTCACCCCGCCATTACTTTGCTCCATTAGGGCAAAACCGAGTGATTTTATTTTTGCCCAGTCTATTTTCTGTGATAAAATGAAAATCTGAAAGCTTTATTAAGTCTGAGTGACACCCAAAGCTGAGAGCCAACAGGAAAATAAGTCATGTGGGATCTGGTTTCAGTTCATTTTTGCTCAATTCCCATCTCCTGATCAAATACTGCACTTTCCAGTATGGGCTTAATGGGAGTGTCAAGTTCACAAAAGGCCCTCTCTCTTCCACTCACTCCATTACCTGATAACAGCACTGGTTTTGGCACTTATTTGCACAGAGCGGCTAAGCTCGGCTCGCGCTCTTCACATTTGCAGCAGGTTGTAATTGAAGCTGTATTGAGGCCATTTTATTAATTTTAAAAGCATACATTTTCAAGTTACCGTGACACTAACCCATCTCATTTTCTCTTCATTTACTCCCGACTACTCGCACTGCTGTTCTCGGTGAAAGCTTCTCTTTAAGCCAAACAAACATGACCATCGATGTCTTGGGTTCAGAGCCTTTAAAACAACCTTTCAATAAAAACAAGCTCAGCTGTGACACATGCAGGATCTCTCATGCTGGGCAGCCCCGCTGAAAATACCCTCCCTCCTGTTTCAAAGCCATCAGCTTTTGGTTCCCCCAGGAGAGCCAGCATTATCCTGCAGGGTTTATTTAAACTTGTTGGGAAGGTCTTGTCTTTTTTTTTTTTTTTTTTACAGACTAGGTTACATGACATTTAGCAGAATCTTACCACATGTGAAAGAGATTTTACTCAGCTTATTGATCCAGATTTGAAGTGTTTGAGTACCATTTTCTAGTACAATATCACTGATGGTGATGGTAGGGTGTGCCACGTCTATAATCCTCCTCCTCAGATGCTACAATTGACAAACATAAAGATCCCGTGTAGGGATGCACCGATCAGAGTTTTATGACCGGCTTATGCCAATTGTTTTCAAAAGAGCTACAAATAACATCTTTAAAAATATTTCTGTCTTGCCTTTCTGCTATGAGCAGCGATTTGTTATTCACTGAGTAAAACAACAACAGATTCACAATATTCACAAAAAATGTTAAAAACAAAGGTGTCTATCTTGATATAACTGCTTTTGTTAACAGAAAAGTAAAATGTATCCTTCTAAGGCATGAAAAATAGTAGTAACCTTTTTTCAATTGTATCGGGTTGCGGAGGGGCAATGCTACATTGAGTCCGCCTCGAGTCTGCCTCTAGTAATTTTGAAATTTCCAAGAGGCCATTCACCAGTCAGAGATGATCAAGCTGAACAAGCTGAAAATGGCGTCCAATTCCAGTCACCATTGATCTATTGATCATTGATCTATTTGCATGTCTCTAATCATAAGCAACCCTGCTGTGTTTGTGAAACTTTAAGCACCTTTTGAATGACGGGAAGCTGAAAGGTGAGAGGAGAAACAGGAAGGGAAGGAAGGAGAAAGACAAATGAGGACAGATGACAGAAGAATCATTTACAGCTTGATACTGCAGACCCGGACTTGTTTTATTGACCTTTTCCTTCCCACATCTATCCACGGTTGAAGATGTGCCACTTAAATAAATATAATTTGACCATCTCTGCTTTCAGTGTCACCTGCTGACATGTGGTATTTTGATAGAATTCATCCGATCGTGTTGGTAGAGCATCCATTGTCTGCTTCACCATGCACAGAGCTGTATCTCACACTGAAAAAATATTTGCACTGAATCTTCTCTTTAAATTACTCCTAAATCCGCCAACTCATCAGCATTGTGGTGCTTCTTCTTGAACAATCTTAGGACTACCAGCCTTTGGCTGAGACATTACTGAGCCATTAAACCTCCACCCCTCCTACTCTTCAGCTTTCACTTCTGTGTGAAGGCACTGGAATTACTTCCAAGGGGCGAGGGTTGCACAAAGACTGCTGGAATGGCTACTTATTCTATTAATGATGTCTTGTCCTTTTTAAGTCATCATCTTCCAGGCCCAAATCGATGACTATGGCAGTGGAGAACCCAGGGATTTTTTGTTACTTACTGTGAAATAAGGCAGGATGGTTTGTGTTAAAAACTGGGTTTGTTGCCACCAAATAAGGGTTATTCAAAGACACACTGTAATTATTGTGTGGGTGGATTACTTGGAAGGTATTTCTGATTATTTTCACTACCCACTGATAGCAGTGGTATGAGACACACCATAAACATATTTATTTGGATCATGGTGTCACAAGTCAAAGCTAAATAAATGTCTAACTTAATTATCTTTTTAAAGCACTGATGATTGTCTTTTACTATTAGAGCTCAGCGCTGTTAGTTTCGTGGAATTGTCATAAATATAATCTCTTTGAATTTAAGACATGTATTGTGTAAGAAGTTAGACATTTTCCTCATGGGAGTGTATTTTTTCTATTGGCAGGCTATGGTATTAAACCGTCAGCAACCATCAATTATGGTTAGTGCCATGGTTACACAATTAGGTTATTTACATACTCAAAACTTTTGGTGTAGAGTTGTACTTTCAATATAACATACTGAATAAAAATGTGAAAAAAAATGTAACTCTACGTAAATGGATGAGCTAAACGAGAGAGAGACTGATGTAGGTTTCTGGTTTAATTTAATGTTTCTTCTTGGTTCCAGAAACTTTAGGCCGCTTGCAAGCGCACATCAAGCGCATGAGGTGTATTCAGCGTTACACATGGCGTTCCTCTCCAAGGACCCTCTGATTTGTATAATATCCTTCTGACAAGGTCATAACAGCGCCCACATCTTTGAAGATAGAGGAAAGAGAACATGTTCCTCCTTCTTTGTGCTTGTGGAATTAGAACAAACGTGCGATCACGCTGTCGAGGGGCTTCCACTCTTCAGAGCTGATATGAATCAGACATGAAAAGGTTTAGATAAAGCGATAGTTATCTTGATTCCTGGCGGCCTCTGCCCAGCAGACAATGCAAAGCACGGGGGGAAAGCGGAACGGCTGCATTTTAGTGTGAAATCCTGGGGAAACGTATCCATCTGGTAAATGAATAATTTAGATGGCTCAAGTTGGTTCCTGTTGCTATTGTGTTTGCGCTCAGCTTTCTTTCTCGGCTCAGTACCCCCTGCCGTCACCCCGCCCTCCTTGACATCACTCCTGAGGCTTGTTTGTGATGCTTAAAGGGAAGTTGGCCCACAGGAGGAATCGTGGGGAGGAGAGACTTCTTTCCTTCTCTGCTTTCGATCTTCTGTCTTATTTCTTCTTTAGGCCTAAAGAAAGCCTCGGATACACAGTTTAACACCCACTGACACAAGTAATCAAATACTATCCAAATGCATAGAAAATGTAGATATGTTGTACATTTTTCCTAAGGTTTTGTTTTTTTCAGAGGTCCTATTTTTGACAGGACTTGAGTGAAAACAGAATTTTTCATGTGAATAAAAATGTACTAGGCTGCCTTTTAAAGGTTACTATTGAGACATAATGTATTACCTTAATGCTTATTTCTTAGTAAATCAATGCAATTTGTTGCCTATTTTAGCACTTCTCATTTACTTTTAATATAAAATTAAATTAGAGAAAGCATTACAGTGGTCAGTGCACCTTTTTTTTACCTTTTATAATAATTTTTCTCATCAACTTTTAACAAATTGGATAGTACATTTAATTGTACATTTAATTTTTAAAACTTGTGTTCCTCCGTGAACCGCCACCTTAACTTGGAGGAGGGGTTCGATTGAAATGATCCCAGAGGTTATGTTGTTCAGAGCTTAAATGCCCCTGGTAGGATCTTCCACGGCCTTCATGAGGACCAGTAGAACGAGGCACGTGACGTTGTCCGGTATAGTGGAGCCGGGAACCCACCCTGGTGCCAGCCCTAGGGTTGGGGCTCTTCAGCGAGCAGGTGGTGGCAGGGTTACTCCTTGCGGGACTGGCCGAAATAAGAAATTTGCACAACCTGTCTACATGTGTTTTGTGGACCTGGAGAAGGCATTTGACCGTGTCCCTTGTGGTGCCCTGTGGGGGACGCTCCAGGGGTACGTAGTCAGGGGTCAGGGGCCCTTTATTAGGGTGTGTGTACAAGCAGAGCAGGAGTTTCGTATTGCCAGCATTAAGTCTGTTTGTGGCATTTTGAACTCCGGCAGGGCTACCCTTGGTCACCAGTCCAATTCATAACTTCCATTGACAGGATTTCTAGGCACAGCCAAGAGCTAGAGGGGGTCTAGTTTGAGGTCCAGTGGATTCCGTCTCGCTTTTTCACCGATGTTCTGCTTGGCCCCCTCTAGCCAAGACCTACAGCATGCACTGGGGCAGTTTGCAGCGGAATGCAAAGTGGCGGAGATGAAGATCAGCTCCTCCAAGTGCGAGACCATGATTCTTGACTGGAAAAAGGTGGATTGCCCTCTATGGTTTGGAGAGCTGAAGGGACTATGTCTCTCGGCTGGCCTGGGAACGCCACGGGCTTCCTCCAGAAGAGCTGGAGGAAGTGTCTGGGGAGAGGAAAGTCTGGGTATCTCTGCTTAGGCTACTGCCCCCACAACCCAGTCCTGGATAAACAAACTTGATAGTACAAACTTGTGTTCATTTATTTATTCTACTAAATGATACAGAAATATACAGGAAGCCGTTTGTAATTAATGAATATTTTGTGAATGACTTCCACTGGTTTCACTGAAATGTAGTTTTCAATTTAATCGCAAAACTTTGTTGCATGAAATGTGGACTTAACAGTGCAGTGATCATTTGGTTTGTAGATTCCTCCTTAGAAGACTTACTTTTTTATTACTAAAATTATTCTAGGGATCTGACTGAAAATAAAAAAATACATAAAGATAGAAATCTACTAATCTTGCCAGCCAAAACAGGTTATTAGATAAAAAACTTTGTAGTCTAGTTTTGTTTTTTGTTACATCAGGATGTTTTGAAGAAAACATGAAAATGGGAAATGAGATTATAAACCCAGTAGATAAATAAACAAAATTAATAAAGGAATCATTAAACAGACAAAGTTAGTTTTGCGCATGGCTGATTTGTCTCCTTTGGGCTATGATGTAAAATGTAAGTTTTCGAACACAAGAGCATGAGCGTCACATTAGTTGGTGTGGACGATATGACAATATCAGATTGTAAAGGATTAGAACATGATGACAATCTGCCAAAGCAGAGAAAATAGTGTTGTCTATAGACACATTCTGTTTGTTGCTGTTCTATGTTCTTGTACAGGTGCATTAGGTTTTTTTTCTTCCTTTTAATTTTTCTTGATAAATTTGCTTTTATGTGGCAAGACTGTACCTTATTTAGGTGGTGTTGTCATTTTTTACCTTTCAAATTATAATACAGTTTTTTGGAGTTTGGCTGAACAATCTGATTCTACAGTGTACCTAAATTCCAAAGTATTAAATATCAGTTGTACCCAAAGCAAGTTGGAAAAAATGTCTAAATGCTGTTATATGTTCTTACCCATATAATCATATTGATATTGATAAAAATTATGATAGTGTGATTGCATTGTAAAAAAAATGGGAAATAATATTTTTGCACTCGCCCAGCCTGTAAGTAAGAGTTTTGTTTTGTAATTAGTATGTTATAAATTATTCTATTTAATGTACTG
Organism: Girardinichthys multiradiatus; assembly: GCF_021462225.1. Lineage (NCBI taxonomy): Eukaryota > Metazoa > Chordata > Actinopteri > Cyprinodontiformes > Goodeidae > Girardinichthys > Girardinichthys multiradiatus. The sequence continues at coordinate 21,368,507 of NC_061794.1, read as the reverse complement.
TTTAGTCCTTAAGAAACAGTTAAACATAGAAATAGAAAATAGGATAGAAAGCCATCACATAAACACATACAAATGAAAAATTTGCTATTTTTGACTTTTAGACATGTCATTTTCAAGACACTTAAAATCCAGTCTTTCACTCCTTCTCCATTTGTTTTGAAATACTAATAATGTTTCTCTATATCCCAAAGAAAAATAAATAAATATATGAAAGTAATCATGAATCTCAAAAATAAACCTAAATAATAGCTATTTCTGGGAAATATGCCCTCCTAATTGCTAAAATATAAAATGTGAACATACATTTAAATGTCACTTTGTTAGTGCGGGCGCTCTTGCACACAGCAATTTAAACCATATACTAAAGGTCTATGTGCGATCTGTGTGCACCAAAAAAACAACAAACACATACTCTCGCAAAAAGAAAGTGTTTGTGGACAGATAACACTCTACACGAAAATCCATTAATGTGGCAACCCAGCTAAACTAATCCAGTCCCTGTCTTTAAGGGAACCAGTCAGGATGATGGGGGTGGTATTGAGGACTGGGAGGAGGGAGAAGAGAGCGAGGGAGAGGGAAAAAGACAGATAGAGGGAGGGAGAGAAGAAGGGAGGGAGGCAGGGGGATGTGACAGGCCCTTGGAATCTCAACCTCTCTCTCCTGGCGCCCGCTCTAATCAACCCCTGTAATTTATGCAGAAAATATGATTTATATTTAATTTCACTACACTTGCATTGTTAATTTGAGATGTAATTAACGCGTCGCCACGGCAACTAATTTCTCAATGCCGTAAATTATCACCGCCTTTTCATCAAAATTCAGTTACTTTGGCTCCTGTGTGCAATGTTGTGATGCAATTAGGTAACCAGGGCAACCCCAAAGTGTTAATTTTCTTTTGTTATATTGCAGTGAGGCAGAAGTTTTTATAGCACAAGTCATATTCACTTTCTTTTGGTGCGGAGAGATCCTGAGAACGGTGGTGGAACGTATACACTGCATGCTGCTTTAACTCATTGAAGTGGACTGCTGAGTGATAACGAAGAAATTCTGTGCTGCTGCAAGAAGATGTAACTCAAAGTTGTCCTTTGGGAAAGGGCACGGTTGTCAAAGGGAATCTATATAAATGAGAAAGTGTTTATTGTTGAAATTCAACAGAGCTCTGTTTCTTTCGTCTCACTTGCTGTCTTAAACATACAAAAATGCTACCACACATGCGCACCAGGGCACATGTTCAGCACTAGCTCTCCTTTTATTCCCTTAACAGTGACTGTGAAATGACTCAATATTTTAATCAACTGTATCTAATTTGCACTCCAGCAGAAGATAGGGCCACATGTGTGCTGTTTTTATCTCGGCTGGCAGTGAGTATGCCCACTGGATGGCTCTGAGATGCCCTGGACTGCAACGCTTGGCAGTCTCTGCGGCCCCCTTGGTGCATTCGTCTTCAATCTGTACCCTCCACCTCCTTAGCTGGTCTTCAGTGGAAATATCAGGTCATTGGCTGCTAAGCTGTGGTTAACTGCAAAGGTAATTAAATTTGTAAGCAGGCTTTTTGGATCTTTTTAGCGTCTTCAGTAATACCTGCAGGTATTACAGTGCATTTGAAGAGAGGCTCTGTTTGATTCCCTGGCCGAAAGGGGCCAAGACCCAGAGACCGGGGTCCTCAACAGAGCTGAAGCTGTAGGAGTCAGAGCCTCATGTGTTTTTACTGTGGAAATGGAGGAAGTAAACTGCTAGTCACAGACTCTTGCCTTTTTATATGTCAAAATACATTTCATAATTCATATGGCTCAGCATTTACTTTTCATGTATTTTTATTAAACATTTTTCATTAGTTTTTGAAATGAGGTTCTGTGAAAATTTTAGAAATAGACCCTTATATATCTCTCTTGTTAAGTTTGTTCCTGTTTTGCACTGTTGGATTTTGCGACAGGCTGTCATTTGTGCAATGGCATTGAAGATGGTACATGAAGATGGTTCATGTATCTTTCCTGGTCTTGTTTTTCTTCTTTATTATAATGGCACAGAAGAGGAAAATTAAAGGTTTGGAAGTTTTGGACGACATTTGGCGGACCAGTGACATCAAGATGGACTATTCTTTAGAAAGCTGCAACAGTTAGGAAAAGGAAGAGGATGATGAAGGTTAGCTTCATTGGAAGGGGGGCTAGTTCATTTATTGTACATTTATAAATACTCTAGTGTAGGACATTTGTAAACAACAATAACCACACCATCTCCAGAACAAAGAGGCTGCATGGCTGTTTGTGTGGGACTGATTCAAGGCTTTTTTATTTTGAATTTGATTCAGAATCAGAGTCACTATCAACTTTACCAGCCAAGTTTGTGTGCACAAACAAGGAATTTGGCTTAGGTTTCTAAAGCCACAATATGTAAAAACATAATTCAGTCCAAATTTGCTGCAGTTATAGTCATGATGTTGATGAATACAATTTCAGGCTTCTCTTAGAATTTCTAAAGGATCTTCGTAGAGTTTTGAAATGTTAATTTAGATATTTTTTTGCAGAGGCTCAACAATTTTTTTTCTTTGTTTAATCACCAATAGTTTAATCAGACTTGGTAACAGTTGCAATAGTGGTTTCACAGAAAAAAATATTATTTTATGTCTTACCTTTATATAGGTAGCAAAAGTTTGCATTTAGATGTATAACTTATAACTGTAGAGCTATATTTGATTTATTTCAGTTATCTAATTTCAGGCAGAAATTGCTTCTATACCCCATATGGCTTTACAGGTTAAGGAGTGCTGTTGTACTGCTAAACAGCACACAATAGTTGCATTCAGTCATATTTCTAAATATAATGATATTGATTGATGATCTAATGGAACTAACAATGGACAAGTAACAATCCCAACAATTTATCATTTGCTAAATAATTATTTATCAGGTTATGTTGGCAACAATATAACCTTAGGACTGTTACAGAGATGTTGTTTGGATGAGAAAACCTTAACATCAGTCTCTCGTGAAATTGCACGCATCTGATATGTGCTAATATAGCAATGTTTCCCACGGATAGAAACATTTTTAGATGGGTTGTTTTAATTTGCTTTAATAATGTAAAACAGACTAGCTGTGAGGATATGCCATCTCAACTACAGATAAGAGAACTATTATAAGAACTTAACAGATTCTCCTTTCAAAAACTCTGACTATCTCATTAGTGTGATGAAAATCTATTTAGAGATGTTATTTTTATTCTTTGTCTGTTGACTTTAAACAACAGTTTGAGGTTATTTGGAACACCAGCCTATATAGGATGCGCCTGCTGTATATAAAGGCCGTTTCTTGCAAAAACAGGAAACTCTAAGCTCCTCCTCTTGTTTCTCTTGTTTTAGACAAGCAATTTTAAGCTATTTGATTCTAAATGAAAATGCAGGTGCTTTTTGATCCCTCCCTGTCTGATCTTTTAACTCACCTCAGTCAAGCTTGCACATGCACAATGCATCACACCTATGGTAAATAGACATAGTGTAGTAACTTCAAAATCTACAGCAAATTTCATAATCCTCAAAGCAGAAATGTGCGCTAGGTTGTGCAGTGTGTGGCTGCTGTTCCTTATTTGGAACGTTTGTGCAAGAGGACACTATTAAATTTTTATTTGCAGGAAAACTTAAAATAATATCATTTTGCCAGTGATGTTGAACTTTATCGTAAAAACAATTTTAAGTCACACTGAGGCTGAACTGTCTAATCAACAGCAGGGTAATAGGACATCGAACCTGTCTCGCATGTCTGGGAATTCTTTCTTGATTAGAACAACAAAGTCAAAATATTCTCACTATTGTCCTGGTGAATGTGAAGTCTGACTGTGAGGAAAGGTCATCAAGGAAGTTTTTTGTGTAACCCGCTCTGTAAAAACACAGAGTTGATTAGACTTGTTTATTTATTCTGGTCCAAAAGAGTATTTGCTTTTGTCGCATTTATTCCCATTTTGCCTGTGCGAGGGGGCCCTGGAAGACGAGTTACCAAGGAACACAAAATTTTAATTAGTGTATTTTAATCATTCAGGCTTTTCAAGCTAATCCACAGACCCCTGAGAATTCCCAAGATGCAGCTCTGTGCTGCTTTACCATTTATTGTTGAGTCTATTATAATTACTGTTAGCAGGTGGGGGCAGGGAGACGTTTATTATGTTTTTCCATCTTTATTATAATTACTAGAAAAAATGAAAGGATGCTGTTTCATTAAGTTTAGAGATGATGCCATTTTCCCTCTGTTTTCCCTTCAATCTCCTTTTTCTTTGCCTTTGTTTCATAAAACCATTGTGCTGGCTTTCATTCAGGGACTTTCATACATTGCACAGCTTTGTGCAAATAAAGAAAAGAACAACTAAAAGAAACTGATCTTTTATTAAGGACAGAAGAGGAGGAAGATGGTTTTAAAGAAGTAAATTTCTGAGACCGTTTCTTTCCTTCTTTTTGTTTGTTTTTCAAATGCAAGCTCTGAAAATGAAGTTGACACATCCTCTGAAACACAAATGTTTAACAGAGCTGGAATGGGATCAGAACAGAAATCCAGAAAGTGGAATCTGTTTGCCTCTCTGTCACACTCCTCAGTAATGAAAGATAAGAGGGCTGCAGTAAATCTTTAAGCTCCAAGCTTTTGGTTCTCTGCAGGGATTTTAGCATCTTCCAAATGTATTTTATGTCTTTAGGCATAGTTTTTCTTCTCAATCCTTCTCTTGTGTCCCTAGAACAGTCAGTCTGCAAAAGTGGTCAGTAGAACAAACTTGAGATTTCTCAGCTGTTAGTTTTTGTAATCTTTATGAAAGATTGAACTTTTAGCCCACTAAATGAACAGAGACTGCTTTTGAAATTGCAGCAGCAGTGTGTTCAGACACCATGTGGGTTTACTGGTTGATCAGAGCTTGTAGTGTCGGTACGTTGGAGTCAACTACACCACATAAAACTTAACGCTTGCCATCATTCCAGTGTCTGTCAAGGGCACCGTTTTGGCAGTGAATGCCATCAATTTTCTTAAGTGAACATGACTGAGGCTGTCTCCTGGAGAGAAAACAGTAAACTTAGGGCGCATGCTTAAAATGCACTCTGTTTGTTCATTAACACCCGAAGGGTAAAATTTATAGAGTGTGGAAAATAAAGATTTTAAAGCTGTTTATGATCGTTTGGCTCTTAGTTTATGAAAGCGAAGTTAAAACCAAATTTACTTTACGAAATGCATCTTTTAAACTTCAGCATCCAGGTGTCAATTGTGTCCATTCAGTGTTATTACTGCAGAAGCTAAACTTGTCAAGTGATGACAGCAGAGTCTTTAATCTGAAGAGTGAAACAGACAGATTAACTTCAGAGATAAAACCCAGAGTTTGCTTTGTAAAGGACAGCATGCTCAGCATTTTTTATGGGTGAGCAGTTATTTTTGTGGAGGGGATTTAAGAATAAGACCTCTGCCCCTTTTTCACAAAAAGGAAATTAGATTTCCATGCAATCTCAAATTAGTTGAGTTGATTTTTTTATTTTTAACAAATTACTATCAATGTGTAATTTAATAAAATAAAAAGGATATTAGATATAACAAGGGCTGCACGCTGGCGCAGTTGGTAGCACTGTTGCCTTGCAGCAAGAAGGTCCTGGGTCCGATTCCTGGCCAGGGGTCTTTCTGCATGGAGTTTGCATGTTCTCCCAGTGCATGCGTGGGTTCTCACCGGGTACTCCGGCTTCCTCCCACAGTCCAAAAACATGACTGTTAGGTTAATTGGTCTCTCTAAATATCCCTTAGGTGTATGAATGAGTGTGTGCGTGGTTGTTTGTGAGTTGCCCTGCAATGGACTGGCGACCTGTCCAGAGTGTACCCCGCCTCTTGCTCGTAGACTGCTGGACATAGTCACCAGCTCCCCCACGACCCACTATGGAATAAGCGGTAGAAAATGACTGACTGACTAGATATAACAAAGTGTGTTTTTAGCTGGAACGCATCAAAATGAGCGTGTTTATTAATGGTTGTTGATGGGTTGGGGAGGCTTTTTTATTGAGGTACTTGAACTAAGCACAGCTCACTTTAGAGACATTGCACTTTAATGTGAAGGGTTGCTGTGAAGAGAGAAGATTTTTGACAGACATCAGACATATCCTTCCTCCAAACACCAGATAACTTAGGACATCTTATTATGGTGATTTTAGGAATGCCAGACCTTATTCAGGAAATTGAGGTCTTAACCATGACGCTCACCTTCCACCCACATTTAGACATCCATAGACATCTTCATGTGGATGTCCTTTCCCTTTTCAACCATGAATTCATTTTGTTAGAACAGAAGGCAAAGTCATCTTTTCTTAAGTGGTTCTCAAAAGTACACACAACCCTGTTTTTTGTGATTTGTGTGACTTTTCCAACATATAATATGATATGATGTAAAAGTCAAATGAAAACAAGTACATTTATTTATTTGCACTTGTTGCATACATGTTCACCCTCTTAAACTAATACTTTGATAAAACACATTTAAATTTATTTGCAGCATTTAGTGTTCTTGGGTTAAACACCTGCCTTCAAATATAATGAGTTTAACCTGAAATAAAGATGTTTGCCATAGTTTGCAGAGAGGTTAGAAAGGATCAAGAATATCTAATTTTACAAATATATCAGTTAGGAGAAGAATACAAACCAAACAATTTAAAGTTACCACCAGCTTTCAGCAGTCTGTTTTGTTTTATCCGTAATCTTCGTAACACAAACAGCCCTGCTCTTTCAGATTGTGTACCCATTTGCTCTGGCTGTAATATACATAAATGTCTAAAAATATAGGTGGCCTCTTCCCAAAAGGCATGCATAATGCCTCAATTAAATGTGGGCAAACTGCATCCATGCAGAGAGTTGCTATTTGCTTGCTGAAGCTATTTTTGGAACAGATCTGCCTTGGCAGTTTTTTCCAAATTTAAAAGACACACAAACTGCGTTTAGCATAGTCAATATCTCTTTCAAGCTTCCCTAGATCAGGGGGGAATCAAACAGATGCAAGTAAAAAGAGACCAGAATACTACCTGATGGAATAACTGATATGCTAATTGATTGATTTAAATAATATTTCTCTGTAGTGAAATACAATACCTGTGAAAGACAAACTGAAGGGTTGCTTTACAGGTCTGGTTAGGTCTGCAGTTGTGATTCTCAGATTAGGTAATTTCATGTCATTACCAATTTGATAAAATCTGACAGTTTGGAAAACACATCCAATACTGGCACCAGTTAACATCTGTTTTGATTGTGACCAAACAGATTGACAAATTCTTTCTAACTGCCATAAATAAAGAAATCCCAAATAACATTTTGCTGCTAGTGATGTTTTTAGTTCTTCTTTTTAGACGATTAAACTATAGAAGAGTTCATGTCCCTACTTATATGAAGCCACTGTTAAGACAGAGGTCATCATTCATCAATATGCCATAGAATGTTTTATTCAATTGTTAAAGTTTAAAAAGGCAAGTTTTATTTTAATGTAGTATTCACAATATTTGCAGTAATGTATTTAGAAAGCCAGTAGTGTAATCTTGCAAGAAGATATCCTGAGAAGTTAAGAAATGGGTTCTAGAAAGTAGCTGCTCATTGAAAGTACATCGTGTGACTCTTGAACTGTAATGTAAACTTCCAAATTAAAATGTCACACAGCAGGTATGTTGAGCTCTCCTAAAATATGGGATTTTAATTGCATTTTTTTTCTTTCCACATAAAGAAACCTTTAGATTTATGATTTACTGTTGTGTATTTAAGTGAAATATTCTCCTTGCACCACATGAATGCTTAGTTTCAAGTCCTTTGTTGTCCCTTAAATCAACACTTCTACTATCTTTGATATGGTGTCTGCAAGATGATCCAACAAAAACAATTAAAGTAGTTAATGGTACAGCAATTCAGACTGCAGTTGTTGGCCTATTTTAAGGTGCTGTAATGTTGATCTCAAGAAGTTGTCAGTTTTAACATGAACCTTTTAGGAGTTTGCAATTTATTCTTTTAACAGACACAGTGGTGACAGTCTCTGGAAGCTGTACTCCAACAAGTACAGTAGAAGAAGCAGTGATCTCAATGGGATAATTTTCATGTTTTCATGTAAAATTCCACATGTTCCCATGAGGGGACCTTTGAGAAAAAAGACATTTGTTTCAGGACAGGCTCTTCAAAAAAGTAATGAACGGATGTTTAAAGTGAAGGGTCATCCTCATGCAATTATAAGGTCCTTGTGAAGTGTCAGGTTTTTGGAATTATGAAATCATCCTGGACCAGCAAAGTAATTATGTGACTCACACTATAGTTGATGTAGCTTAGAAAGGATGTAGCTAGAAATACATTGTGCAGATGCACAATGTATTTCTAGTTTGTGTAATAGTTTGAATGCTTTTTCGTTTATGACTTTTCTAAAATGTAAGTTATCTAATGTGTGATTATTAAATTTTCTTATTCTCTCTCAGTTTATTAAGCCATGATTGTAAGCTTATTCTTATGAAATCCCTAGTTGAACAGAGGTGAGTGTAGCGGTTTCTTTTTAGACCAGTTCTTATTGGACCTCTCAGTAAAGTGCCATTGACGAGCCATGTGGAATAATAATGAGTACATCTGTTGTTCACACTAAGATAGCCGGGTTAATCTGAGGCTTTTATGTGATAGCAGGGCAAGAGGATTTTATTAGCATCCATGATGTGTCTCTTGGGGTTGCTGAGGACTGAAATCGTCTTTTTTTAAAGAAAAGCTGATATCTAATTTACCATGATGCAATGTGGATTTTTTCTAAATGTCCATACACTCAGTTTTAGGGAGACAGCCTACGCAAGGCTGATAAAAGTGGTATTAAACCATCAGACCTCTCCCCTCACACGTTATCCGCATCTACATCATACAAATTACTGCTCAATTTGGCTGCAATCATGCTCTTAACATGGAGCTGGTTTGGAGCGGAGCTTTTCTAATTATGGGCAATCTGTAAAAGATTGTTGTTGTGATTAAAGCAGAGACATATGCCCCAGTGCAGAGTGCATCCAAAGCAGACCCCAGCAAGTTAAAAGCCTGAGAAAGACTCCAGGTATTGGTTGTTACCAAATATTTTCTTTTTATGCATGTCAAGTGTCAGGATACAATTTGCAGTTGTTAACAGAGCTTGAACATCACAATCTGAATCTCTTCTTTTGGCATTAAGTTAAAGGACATACGGTAGAAATAAAAATACACACTGTATAAAATGACAAAACAGTTTTTTCTCACTGTCCAACATTTAATCAAACTATATTTTCCTGTTTTAGTTCATTTAGGATTACCAAAATTATTTCTATTTCCTAAATGCCAGGAAGGGGTTGCATGGTGGCGAAGGTCCCAGGTACGAATCTTAGCCCGGGGTCTTTCTGCACAGAGGTCTCTAGTTCTGCCTGTGTGCGCGCGGGTTCTCTCTGGGTACTCCGGCCACTTCCCACAGTTCAAAAATTGGAAACTCTAAATTGTTCTTATGTATGAGGTGTGTGTGTGTGTGTGTGTGTGTGTATGTGTGTGTGTTTGTTATTTGTCATGTGTGTCTTTCTGTTGTCCGGAGATGGACTGGTGACCTGTCCAGGCTGCACCCTGCCTCTCACCCAATGACCACTGGAGATAGACATGAAGTTCCACACAACCCTGCAAGGATAAGCAGGTATAGAAAAAGGATGGATAAACTCCAGGATAAAAGGAGTTTTTTTTATGTAAATAATTTAAATTCAGAGGTTTACATACATGTTTGTAGTATTTGGAGCAATTGCCTTTGAATGCTATGACTTTGGTCAAAGATTTGGGGTACACTTCTACAAACGTTTCGCAATAGTTTTTTGGAATTTTGGCTAATCTATCTGTTAAGAAGAAAAGCAACATTTGTTGCTTTTGGAATAATGGCGTCTTCTTTTCTGAGCGGCATTTGAGCTCACGTCAGCACAGGACTCACTTATTCTGGTTTTTGTTGATTTTCTAATTCTATGGTTGGCACCAACCACATATCTGGGGTGCAGAATTTGTATTTCACCTGTACGGTGGATGGACATATGCTTGCATATATTGTTTGAACAGATGAACATGGCACCCTCAGACATTTGGAAATTATACCAAAGGAGTAATTAGATGACAGGTTGCCCTAAATTTCATCCATGGATGTGCCTCCAATTAAATTCAAATGTCAGAATCTTACAAAGCCATAACATCATCATCATCTGGGCTTTTTAAACTGTTTAAAGGTATTTTAGTGTATGTTAACCTTGTACTTTGAAGAATTATAAAAAATGAAAAGGTTTCTTATTATTCTGATATTTAGTCCAAACAAATCATTTAATTTCATATGAATAAGTTTATCTGATCCTAACTGACTTAAAAAAGGAACACTTTAGTCTGATTTGGTTTTGTGTGTTTTTATGCAGTGTCTGTAAATATCTGGTTTCAATTATATATGCATTTGTTCTCAAATGTGTATTTATTTATTTTGCCCATTTCAAGTCGGTATTATTGTCCATGTGAGCTTTGAAATTAAAGTCTTTTTAAACTTTATTCAAAATTGCTACAACTCAGACTGAAACACAAATGACAAATGTAAAACGAAAATTGTCTGGTTGCATGTTTAAAAACATTTGTGTAAAAAATATGCAAAAATCTATATATGGAACTTAGGCCTATGCTGTGTTCCATTTGAACCTGTAAGTCTGAATTGTGACTTACCAGCAGGAAAACAACTGAAATGCCCTCCAAGCTATTATTTAAACTCACATTAAAGATGAAGCTCAAAATCCAAGCTCAAAATCCATGATAGCTACCACATAGCTAAAAAAATGGTGGCAGGCTGCAGCACTAAAAAACTTTATTTGCCCTGCTGCTGGTATTATAACAATAAATCGGTAGCTTTGAGCAAACAATAAGCTGATCATACTGGTTTTCCGACTTACTCCTGGAACACTGTTAAATTGGGTGTAACCTCATGAGTATAACGTCCGAAAACCAACTCTTTAGGTAACACAGAAGAACACATTCCTACAGTTGGCTAGTATTAGCATAGCATAGAGCCACTACCAACCTTAATGATGCCCATGTAGTTGTTGGGACCCCAGCCATGGATTACAATATGGATGAACATGGAGTCTGAGCTATACATAATCGAAGGCCAGTATGAACTTTTCTGCACCTTTCAGTGTCACACTAACATGCGCCTAACCCAGGCCAGGAAGAGGAGTCATAGCTGACTGCCTGTGACATCACTGTTTAAACAAAAACGCGTTTTCCAACATGGTGGCCTCTACCACACGGCTCTCAAGGAGACCAGGCAGAGGGACATAACACATTAATGTCTCCTTGCTGGAAAACAGACATAACTCTTCAAAGTGGATCCAAAAGTTACTACGATCGTGGCCTTCCTGCCTTCATGTCCAGGTACCAAGAGTTTCTGCGCCGCGCCACTGAGGTTGCCGCAACGTGATTCTGTTGTACAGTTCAGGCTATATGTGTATGACCGGACAACTTCGCTTCCCAAAAACCTTGACCTTTGGAACTCCTTCTTCAGCACAGTTCAAGAGGTGGTGTTTGGGCAGAGAAGATTAGTTTAGAATTAAATATTCGAAATAATGTTCATTTCCTGATGTTTGTTTTTTGTTTGTGTTGAGAAAACTCAGCTTGCAGACTAGCTGCTCAGCCAATGATGTGTTCTCTGTTGTGTTTTTAAAGGTAAGACAAACTTTATTTAAAGGGTGGTATTTAAACAAGGAAAGGCCATAACGCAACGTCAAGGCTTATGCATTTTGATCCTTTTATTGATGGTATTTTAAAGATACATGTTCCACTTTAAGGAGCTAAAGGCTTCCCTCTTTGTTAGCTGAAACTGCTAACAGCTATGGCTAAACACGTAACTCGCCGCCATCTTATAAATCCATTAAGAACCATTTATCCAGAAAGGTTGCTAGTTTCCAATCTAGGAAAATAACATTTCCCTAAATATACTGTTTATTAAATGTGATAGCTAATTAAACACCAGTTACAAATCATTTATCCAGGAAGGTTGTTGGTTCCTATTTATTAAATAATATTTTAATATTTCCTTAATAATATTTCTTTAAATATTATTGTACTTAATAAAGGAAGCTATTTAAACACCACTGAGAATCAGTCATCCAGAAGGTTGGTCTTATTCAGCAAATCATTGTTTGAAATATTATATTGTCAAAATAATGTTTTATCTGGTCCTGCATTGTGAATGGCGGTTTAAAGGTATGTCATTTATCGGTTAAGTTAGTTCCTAGACTAACTTAACCTAATTTCCAGATTCTTCATGATAATCCCTGGTTTTCATACATAAATAACATTGAATGCTAATGTTGCATCACTTTATTGGTCATGGTTTTAAACCATCTTTGATTCACTTGTTCTTATTATACATAGTTAGTCTTCCTTATTCTTTAATTGGTAGTTTAGTTGGATTGTTCTTGTATAGTAAATAGTTTGTTGATTGCAATATGTTTGACTTTGAGTTGACTTAATTTTGTTATTAAATTCTTATATTTTAAGAAATTGTGTGAATTTATTCCATGTGTGTGCAGAGTGTTGCTGTTCAGCAATGTCAGAGCTTGACTCTTCCCTTTTACTATTGTCGTAATACCACCTCCTTATTGGGCTGGTATTCACAGGACAACACTTAACAGACCGAATTATTCTTTAATAAAATATTAATGGGATGAGGATCAGCTCCTCCAAGTCCTAGGCCATGGTTCTCGATCAGAAAAGGGTGGCTTGTCCTCTTCAGATTGAAGGGGAGTTCCTGCCTCAAGTGGAGGAGTTCAAGTATCTCGGGTACTTGTTCACAAGTGAGGGAAGTATGGAGCGGGAGATTGACAGACAGATCGGTGCGGCTACCGCAGTAATGGGGGCACTATGCCGGTCCGTTGTGGTGAAGAAAGAGCTGAGGCGAAAAGCGAAGCTCTCGATTTACTGGTCGGTCTACGTTCCTACCCTCACCTATGGCCATGAACTTTGGGTCATGACCGAAAGAACGAGATCCCGGATACAAGCGGCTGTAATGAGCTTCCTCCATTGGGTTGGCGGGCACTCCCTTAGAGATAGGGTGAGGAGCTCGGCCATCCGTGAGGGGCTCGGATTAGAGCCGCTGCTCCTCCACATCGAGAGGAGCCAGTTGAGGTGGCTCGGGCATCTATACCGGATGCCTCCTGGACGCCTTCCTCAGGAGGTGTTCCAGGCACGTTCCACCGGGAGGAGGCCCAGGGAATGGCCCAGGACACGCTGGAGGGACTATGTCTCTCGGCTGGCCTGGGAATGCCTTGGGCTCCCTCCGGAGGAGTTGGAGGAGGTGTCTGGGGAGAGGGATGTCTGGGCGTCTCTGCTGAGTCTGCTGGCCCCGTGACCCGGTCCCGGATAAGCGGAAGACGACGAGTATGAGTATGAGTACGAGTACAAAAATAATAATATTAAATATTAAACAATATAATCATAATAATAATCACAACAATGTGTGGTTGTTATGTATGTCTATTTTTAAATGATCTATATAAAAAGTCAAAAAGAGATAAAAAGTGGAAAAATATTTCATATTGCAGTTTTATAACACAATGTTTAAAGGGCAAAAGCTCTTATATTTTAGAGCTATCAAGCTCATGAATGTGGAAAACCTTTGAATACTGAAAATGAAACATAAATCATAATCAGACCTTCCATTGTTTTTTATTGAACATAATATTTATAAAAGTAATTTTAAAAGCAGTTCTTGATAGCAATAATCTTTGTAGCAGTACCTCTTAAAAACAGGAAGTGAGCACCATATGTGGATGGTAATCTGGATCCACTGTGTCTGATGGACACATAAACACATAAAACAGAGACAGATATTTGTTTTTAGTAAAAATGACCTTTTTAGTGGAAATAAATCAAATGAATTTGTTTATCAGTTTTTTAAAGTTAATCAGGTAAAAAAAAAAATTGTTTTTCTTTTTTTCTTTTAATTTTTAAATGTTTTGTCCGCGGATTATTTGAAAATCAATAGGTAGTTCTTAACGGTTTTCCCTGGATAATCTGGTTACCTTCCACAGTAAAAGCAAAATATCCATGTTTTTATCAGTCACTCCAAATTACTATTAGGTGCATGTTTAGGAGTGCATGGTTGTTTGCATGTGTGTTTATGTTGGCCTCGTGATGAACCAGTGACCTTTCTATGGTTGTTCCCCACCTCTTGGCTGATGACTACAGAAAATTAGTAAAAACTGAGGATTACCAACATAGAATTTAAAACTGTAAGAACCTCCCTTTTGCCTTGGTTTGACTTTTAATGGCTCTATGTCTGTCTCACGTATCTGTCTATATTTAAGTGTTCTGCCCTGATCAAGGGAGTTTAAGTGAGCCACTACAGGTTTAAAAATAAGACTTTTGGCTCTGTCTCGTCTTAGAAAAACTCTACATCCACCCAAACCGCCACACATGCCCTCTTTCTGTCTCCTTTTAGTACATGGCCATGATCCTCTTATGAAGGCTTCCTCTCCAGTGAAATACCATATGTTTCCAGTTAAACTCAATTTCTTTTTCTCATCATTTATGACATGCATAGGCCAAGCCAAAAAGCATTGAGAAAGCCACACTTCTACCATTCTTTTGATCCCCCCACCCCCCGACAGCGTATCAGAATATTTCAAATCGCTGAGGTTTTCAATTAATGTACAGCCGCAACAAAAGATTTCAGCATTTTAATAGCATTGTAAGTAATTTTAAGTTAATTCCATAACCTCTGAAATGGAGTTCAGGCAGCCTCTAAATTGTGGTTTCTGTTGATGAACACAGAGGTCACACAGAGGCTTCCAGCTTATTCATCAAAGGATTACTGGGATCATTTCTGAATTGCCATATTTTTCCAGCGGCACCCTAAACTTGTGACTAAAACTATGTAGAGGACATAAATAACAATTAATGGTTTGTTTAAAACATTGTTATAGCTTCGGCTTGTTTATGCTCTTTCATACCAGGGCTGATCTGCAACTACTGTGTTTAGAACAGAGCAAATTTTTTTAGGCTTTCACAAATTTTGTAAGTGTTAGAAAAGTTAACAATGCACTCGGATTGCTTTAGAGCTGCTACATAAGTTTATAAATCCTTAAGCAGTTTATTAAATTTATTATGTGCCTTGTTCTTAAAATCCTTTTTTCACAGCAACAGCATCTTTTGATTTCCTTCCCTGATACTGGATTCAGTGATGCGAGAGTATGGTTGTGGTCCCAACTTCTTTTATTGTAATTCGCTTCCCCCTACATTAAATGTGAGCTGTTATAGGGCCCAAAGGAGCTCTGTAGTCTATTTTCCAATGATGTTGTCAACCATGTGGCTTACACCCTTGAGAGGTGAAGGTAATCAGCCTTTTCATCTCCAGAGGAGGAGCAATGTGGAGATCCTGGCTGACTCCATATTTTCCTCAGCTCTTAGATTGAATATTTCACTGTATACTAGTGCAGGTGCATTTCCCTAAACCCAGCTTAGTACATGTTGTTGTGATTTTTTAACTTCAAGTTTTCATAAAGCATATAGTGTGATGCCATTCTAAGTTGCTCTATAATTACACATTTATTTCTGATTCAATCAAATTAACATGAAAGCATTAGGTTCAAATCCACATTACGGAGACATTAAAAAAAAGTTTCATTTTCTCAATTGACATAGTCACTCTATAAAGAGCAGAACTGCACGAAAAGTATAATGATGTACCCTAGGCTTTGAATGATATGACATTCTGTTAGCGTGATTATCTTGAGTAAAAGTGCCACAGCTTCAATAGCATGGTATGAACACCAAAACTTAAAGGTAAATGGACTTAAATTACTATAGCACTTTTTCAGTCTTACCAATCACTCAAGGCATGTTACACTATTAACACAACTCACAAATGCGCACACATTTATACACCACTGCGCAGACTGGTAGGAGCATATCGACATGTGGCATGAGGAAGTTAGAATTGAACCAACAACTGTCAGATTGCGAGACAACTACTCTGCCCACAGAGCCATAGTTGCCATATGAAATTAGGTATATTGTTTTGTTTTAAACCAAAAAAACAACAATTAATCACGTGATAAATGGAATGAATTTATATAGCGCTTTTCCAGTCATACAGACCACTCAAAGCGCTTTAGTGTTATCTACAACATTTAAGCGATAGAAAAGATTTGAGAAAAATATATCAGTTTCTTTTTCTTTTTTACTTCAGTCATTAGTGAGAACACATTAAAAATCATTTTCAGCTACAACAGCAAGTCATAATAAAAGATAGAACTTTTTTAAAAAATCATAATTTTAATATTTCTACAGCTAAACAGAGCGGTGGCAGACTCCAGGAAAATACACAAAACACCTGCAGAGTTTGTATATGTTTTTATTTGAATGTGCTTATTTGCAGAATATAACCACTTCTTGCTATTTTACTCTTTATAAAATATTACTGGAAGTCTAGCAGGCTTATTTTATGGGATTAATTAGCTGGGCTGCTGGCTCACTTAGCTAGCCTGCATTCTGTTGCTTTACAAACAAGGTGTTCCAGCCTCTGAGAATGTGAACTGTACTTTAAAAAAAGCTTTACCTTAGGAAAAGTAATGGCAGCACTCTTTTAGTTTCCATGTCACAACTTTCCAACCAGCTAATATTCTTCTTACATACAAAAGAAATGTTTAGGACTGAAAGGTAGTGGTGCCAAGACAGGTAAAGAGGTGCAGCGAGATGTGAATCTGCTCCAAACTGCTGGTGAAAATTCTGGTCACCCTGGAACCTTCTCTAGCATCTTATTCATAGGACTTTAAAGTTTTTGTGGATTTAAAACCACAACTTTTTAAAACTCTTGTATACCTTCATAATCATGATCAACTCATGCCCATGTTATGCAATAAACAAATTTTACTTAAAGCTGGTCTATGTCAGAATAATAGTAATATGATATAGATGTTTTTATAACAGTAATAATAAATATTTTATTATTTTCATTATTTGTGCTTTTAAATCATGGTGTACATTTTTGTTTTACATTTCTGTTAATTCCATAAAACGGGTAGTTTTACTCAAGATATCATACCAGAACATGCCTATTCCCTCTTCTTTCAGTACCATAATACTGAAGAAAAGTGAACATATTATGTAAATTGAATGTTTTGTAGGACTTTGCTAATGCTCTTCTTGTTTTTGGTAGATTAACTTCAGTCAGCATTTATGCATGTTATCAAAAGTGCAGTTAAAGAATATTAAAATTAAATCTGTAAAAAGAAAACTTTAATACTAAAAACCACTTTAATACTGAGACAGCTCCATGTTTGCATTTTTGTTGCGTAGGAGGTAAAACGATTGCTCTCCTCCGAGCACCTCCCTAAAATATCGTGCGTATAGAGCTTGTAAGAAATTAGTTAATTTAATTTCCTTGAGTAATGAAAATGTCATGCTCCGTTTAATAAAACTGCAAGAAAAAAAACCCATCTGTGCTTCACCCGTTAGAGATAGGTAAGGCTCTGTGAGTTTGAAACTTAGACAGTTGCCCCTTTTGATGTTTTCTCAAAGTTTTGTGATGTTTTTTTCTTGATGTGATTTGAAATTAATCTCAACAGCTTGGATATAAATATGAAAATGAGACTTGTTTGGTCTTCCCCTGACAACCTAGCACACCGCTGGCAGAGGTAACTGATATCTCTTTCCCCTTTAAACTGCAAATTATTTTACGTTTATGAGTTTGTCTCATCTTCAAGGTCAAAAATGTAATTTTTGCTCTTTCAAAGGGTTATAACCTTAAAAGAGAACCTCAATCCATGCTGATTAATGAGAGACTTCTGCATTTGATGTTCAGCTGTGACATTTTAAACTTTAAATATTTTATATGCATACCTATGAAAAAAATGAAGATACGCATTCATGTGGAATAAACGCAATTGCAAAGAAGAAAGGCTGGGCTGGGTATCATTTTTAATAGAATAGTTAGAGTGCAATGGTTTTTCTTGGTGATTTTTATTTGAGGGTTTTATGTGTGCGCAAGCTGATTTAAAGGCACACTAAATCATTGGGGATGGGGAGTAGTGGATTATGCATTTAATCAAGGAGTAGGCCTTGGGAGAGTGGCTGGCCAAGTCAATGGGACATCAGTGAGGGTTTGCTCTAACATGGGGCCTATCCTCTTTGTTCCTCACCATAATGGACGTTTTTACATAATTTGTTAAGACGACCAGAGATATCATTTGACGCTGGTGCAACTGCCTTGCTGCTGATCTGAAGAAGTGTTTCAGTGCAGTGTTTAGTATAAAATCATGTCTGGATTTTCCTGTATTTTTTACAGCATTTTTGTTTCTGACTGTTTTATAGCTCGATAGAGCTCTATCAGAGATGTTCACAAGTACATTTTCCAAGTCCAAGGCGAGTCCCAAGTCTTTGAGGGACAAGTCTAAGTGGAGTACAAAGTCTCTGAAGAGCAAGTCAAGTTCCACATATTTGAGGGTTTAATACAAGTCAAGTGTCACTTCTCTAATGACAGAAATGTACATCTGATGCATGCAGTCCAGTCTGCCTAAAACCCATAATTGCTGTAGGTGTGAATTCAGATAGTTATCTTTTAGTCAAATTTAACACTTGAACATATCTTTATCTTTTTCATTCGGTTCAAAATGTAAAAATTGTTATTACCTGAAGGGAATGATTTTTAGAATTCATAATGTATTATATTTACCTCACTATAAATATGAATTTGCATTTCCACTTAAAGAAAACCAGTACAATTACATTAAGACCAGTTAAATACCCATTTTTTTGTCTTTGCAACCTGTCTTCATATCATCCACTTATTATCTATGCATAGCATTATACAACATCTAGAGGCTTTTCTTACCCTTTCTTTTGTGTGAGAGGATTTGCAAAATTCTTTGGAAACTATGTAGTAAATCTTCATTAAAATGCTAATCAAGTCTAATCAATAAGCATGTTCCAGGGCCTATCTTGTTGTTACAGGATGTATTTTATTTTGAAGAACCAGAAGTGCCTTTGTGTTTACGGTAGCTTAACAACAAGAGAATGACTTGTCAGAGAAAAGTTTATCTTATTTGGACTAAAATAATTTAACACAGAGTTTAGTTTGAAAGAAATGTCTGTGGTCATTATTATGGCACTACAACAAACCCAAACAGGTTGTTATGAACCATGACCAGTCACAGTCAGCAAAAGTCCCTATTTAGAAACGCACCCTTTAACAAGAGAGTATTCTCACCCTGCCAGAGCTATGGTCTGTTGTTTACTTGCTGTAAATGCTGCGATGGTAGAATTTAATAAAAACTGAGCCTGTAAGCAACTTTAACTCTTTTACCAGCAAGTAATACCAAAATCTATTACAGGAAACCCATGCATAGCGTGTGTTACATTACTTTGAGAATCATTCTTTTCTGTACACCACAGTAAATCAGAGGGGGCAACCTTATGTTACGCAAATGATCTAAACTTATCTACTTACTATCACTACTGATTACATAACATAACAATTGTTCATGAGATTTGAATTTAAGACCTATGCCCCTTTTCCATTGACTCCACTCCTTCTTACTCTAATAGGCACGGTACCTGTTGTGTTTCCATTAATCTGCTAATGGCTGGAGCCATGGCTTGAAGCCCGCCTCCAACCGTCAGTGTAGTGCGCTGTGCTGCTATTAACGTTACTGTATGACATTGTCACATTAAAGTAATCTGTGTGAAATTATAAAAAATAAAAAAATAAACATAAAATGAAAAACATAAATAAATTAAATACAAATATTGTTTGTATTATTATATATGCAATAGTTTCTTATATATGTTTTTTTCATGTATAAAATGATTCACTGGGATAATTATCTGGACCACAGCCCAGGAAGAACTTAAAATAAGACTCAGGGGTTCTGATGTGAGAGGGGTGTGGCAGGAGAAGCAAAGAGGAGAGGTGCGGCTGTCTGGACTGGTAAAGCTCCAAAGTTTTTCTGAAGAAGTTAAAATTTTGGGGATTTATAGGGGAGTTTTTGTCTCAGCCACGTGGACAAGGACTTTAAAGCCCAAAACTGTGGACTTCTGACCATGGTGAAGTTAGTTTTAGGTTGGATATTGGATATTTGCGCTCTGTGGTTTCAGAGCTCTCTTCCTCCCATTTGACCCGATGCAGGTAGTCTGATTACAGAAAGTAGCTCTCTGCCTGCTCCCTCCTCCTGCAGATGCTGGTTCGCTTAAGGACCGTCCAAAAATTTCCAAACCAAACCCACTGTTTCATGGTGGTATTTTGTGTTTTGGGGTAAATGTATGTGCATCTGAACAGCTGATTTTATGTACGATCAGGTGGTTTAGGATGTTGTTAAATACACCGGCCACTACCTGCTTGTAATTTAGGAAAGCTGGTGTCCTTTTTCTTGTCTTTCAGTCTTCAGGCATGGTTTATCATTTGTAAATAGTAAAATTATATTTCAGTTTCACCCGCTCCAGCCATTGTGGTCCTCAGTAATGTTGCAGTCGCTCTTTTTCCTGCACTACCTCTTTGAAACGTCTTTGGTCCCATGGCCAATCAGTGAGCAGTAGTCTATTCACGTCACATGTAGTCCTTACTCAGTCCCAAAAAGTAGGTAGCGATATGGAAAAAAACTGTTATAGAAATGCTCGCAAATTGCGCTGAGTGGAGCCAGGCTAAATAGAGCCAGTGGAGAAGGCGTACTAGAGTCCTTGTCAAGTCTCGAGTCTTTAGAGCACAAGTCAAGTCTGAAATCTTTGTTTGTGCAACGCGACTCAAGTTTAAGTTGCAGACATTAGTCCCCATCTGTAATCTCCGATTTTACTTTATTTAGTGGCCTCTTACCAAGTGAAGACAATATATATATATATACAGGGGTTGGACAATGAAACTGAAACACCTGTCATTTTAGTGTGGGAGGTTTCATGGCTAAATTGGACCAGCCTGGTAGCCAGTCTTCATTGATTGCACATTGCACCAGTAAGAATAGAGTGTGAAGGTTCAATTAGCAGGGTAAGAGCACAGTTTTGCTCAAAATATTGAAATGCACACAACATTATGGGTGACATACCAGAATTCAAAAGAGGACAAATTGTTGGTGCACGTCTTGCTGGCGCATCTGTGACCAAGACAGCAAGTCTTTGTGATGTATCAAGAACCACGGTATCCAGGGTAATGTCAGCATACCACCATGAAGGACGAACCACATCCAACAGGATTAACTGTGGACGCAAGAGGAAACTGTCTGAAAAGGATGTTCGGGTGCTAACCCGGATTGTATCCAAAAAATATAAAACCACGGCTGCCCAAATCACGGCAGAATTAAATGTGCACCTCAACTCTCCTGTTTCCACCAGAACTGTCCGTCGGGAGCTCCACAGGGTCAATATACACGGCCGGGCGGCTATAGCCAAACCTTTGGTCACTCATGCCAATGCCAAATGTCGGTTTCAATGGTGCAAGGAGCGCAAATCTTGGGCTGTGGACAATGTGAAACATGTATTGTTCTCTGATGAGTCCACCTTTACTGTTTTCCCCACATCCGGGAGAGTTACGGTGTGGAGAAGCCCCAAAGAAGCGTACCATCCAGACTGTTGCATGCCCAGAGTGAAGCATGGGAGTGGATCAGTGATGGTTTGGGCTGCCATATCATGGCATTCCCTTGGCCCAATACTTGTGCTAGATGGGCGCGTCACTGCCAAGGACTACCAATCTAAGTTGGTCAAGACGCCAAAAAAGCAATGAAATACTCCTTTGCCGCTTCGCTAAACTGAAAACCACATTCAGCATGGCGTTTTTTCATTCATTTGTGGAATATACAGCTACAGATAAAACCCTATTGAATAAATGTTTTGGGTTTCCAGAATGTTAAAAAAAATCTAAAAATGTCAGTATGGAAATTTTGAAAAATGCAAACTGTGAGAACTCTGTTCAGCTAACACAATTCTGGTGGATTGCCAGCAGTTCGTCCTAATTTGGACAACCACAGTAACTGCAACTGTGGACTTGCTAATTTACCCCAGAGGTTATGGTTGCCTTTGTTAAGATACTTACTTTAATTGGCAAAATAATTATGAAATTGTAAGCAACCCAGATGCCATCATTGTGTTTATTATAAAATTCCAGAGATTTCAGTGAGTAATTCAAGTTTTCTGCATTGGTATTTTCTTTGTGTTGCTCTTTCTGGTCAGACTCAGCCTAGATGTAGAGAGCCTAACAAATCTGTTTTGTTTGTCCTGGTTGTCTCATTTAACTTATCGCAGCTCCTGCAGGGTCCCCTGTGAAATTGTAATGAAGACCCTGTTTTCCACAGCAATGCTCATGATGTCAGAGGTTCCTGATCTGGTTCTCATGGTACTGAATATGTATAGTGGAAATTTGTCTACAAACATTTAATTAATTTTTTTATTTTATTGTTATTACTGTCTATAGTTTCCAAAATCTAACCATATTTGGCCAATACGGTCAATTAGACTATCTTGTCTGACAGCTTTGGGCAAGTTAGTGTTTCTGTGTCCAAGATCCCATTATTACTGGAATATTAATATTTGTGCTTAATGCTTAATGGTTTTCTGTCCTACTGGCCGGCAAAGCATAATATATAATTTAAAAGCTCCAGCGTGCTTTGTATGTCAGAACTTTCCCAGGTCTTAATCGGGATGACAGCACACAAATCAGGAATGAATTTAGATGGCAAATGAAAATACTGACCTTTATGTTTGTATAGTACAAGCACTGATATTTCTCACCCTTTTATATATGTAACATGTAGGATTTATCATTCTGCAAGGCAACAATTTTACAGCTGTTTGTTTTCTTTCAAATCATTAATTTAGTGAGTTAAACAGTCTAATTTCTTTCTAACCTGCCAAGAACATGTTTTGCTATCTTACAGCATGGCAGTTTGATAGGTGAAATATTTACCTAAAGTGGAATTTAAACAGGGACATGTTTTCTATAAGGGCACGGTTTGTTTTCTACTCCTCTTTGCTCCTGTGGGGGATTAATAGTGCCAATCATGTTGACTGGCACCTCTCAAATCACACCCAGGCAGCAAAGTGGCTGATTTTGTCGGGGAGCGAGCGACGTTATCGGCAGAACCTTGTTTAGAGACTTACAAAACCGCTAAACCCGCAATTCATGGGAGATCTGTTTACAATCTGCACCGGCCATTGACTGCTAAACAGCCCGCTCAGATCCATCCTGGGCCACTCCGAGGAGGAGAGGAGCAGAGCAATTACATCCTCAAACAGCAATCTGAGGCCGGGTCGGCGTGCAAACAGACGTCGAGTACGCACACAAACACTGACGGATTCAGACATGAGCAATACGTTTGCTCAGGACTTTGGAAAATACTGTTAGGGCTGGAGCTGAATATGTTTGTCCTTTATAGTGTTGCTCTGTAGAACAGTTACTTTGCTGACTTTGTTGACCTAAGTGTTAAATTTCACTTGGAAAACAAGACAAACCACAAATAAAACACATTCATGAAACATCTGGAAAAGTCTAGTCAAGTATAGAATTTGCTATCATTTTTCAGGTCTTGAAAAGTATGGAAAGAAAAAAACTGACTATGGACAACTGTTTTATTTTCTAGACTATTCCTTATTTAATTTTCTAAAAGACAGAAATCTACATTTCAGAAAATGCTCCTAATTTTTACCTTGATTTATATATTAAATGACCTCCTTTATCTTTAATTTGCCAAATCAAACTTTGATTTTAAAAATCTGTAATTTAGTTTTGAGCTACTGTATGAGAGCTTACTTGTCAAAACGAACTGTTTTACTGTTTTCCTTGCCTCAAAACAACTTTAAATCAGGATTTTGAGCTAAACATACTATTCTGGGTCTGCTTTCATTGCTAAACAATGTAACAAACTGCATTTTAGAAATATTTCTGATGAACAGAATAATTGTATTAATCTTCACAAACTTTGCTCTAAAGAATCTTCATTTTGTGTAGAATAATCTGCCCCTGCTGTAGATTTTGAGATGGAGATAATATAAATTTGGGGTCCTAAAACAACTTTGAGAATGCCCTTTACCACTCTCTCAATAAAAAATAAAAAAGTTATGTTGTTACATATATTGTGGAAAATGTACACAGTATAATGCAAATATAAAACTAATTATCAAGACCCAATCAACTAAAGTGATAGAACAAGCTTTAGCCTTTACCAGAGGGTTGAAATAAGCAATAAAGCTTTGGGTCTTGATTAAAAGTAACCAACAGTTTCTGTACATCTTATATTATTAGCAGTTTCTTCCTTAGCTGAGGAGCACCACATTAAATTGTGCCTCCCCCTGTTTAGATCTGAACCTAGGAATATGGCTACACTGTTGAATGGCATAGAGGTGATCAGCCTGTGGAGATGCTGAGGTGTTAAGGACGCCTGGGTTGGTTTAATATCGGCCTTTAGCTTGTCAGCATTGTTGAGACTACTTTCTCTCAACAAGAGATTATTGTTAAGATTATCCTCTTAACAATAATCCATATATTCTCTGCAAGGTGTAGTGCAGGCAGGTTTGCTAGCAACTTTTATTTAGACAGTTTTTTCCTCCACTCAATTTTCCAATAATATTCTTGGATGCAAAACTCAGTGAGTTTCTTTAGCAGTGATCTTTGTCGCTTATCCTTTTTGTGAAGGACATCATTAACTGTCTGCTGGACATCTGTCAAATCTGGCTTTAACATAAAATTTATTTATCAAATATACTTTTTATTGGCTGCGATGGACTGGTGGCGACCTGTCCAGGGTGTACCCCGCCTCTCGCCCATAGACTGCTGGAGATAGGCACCAGCTTCGCCGTGACCTACTATGGAATAAGCGGTAGAAAATGACTGACTGACGTTTTATTCGCTGCGATGGATTGGTGACCTGTCCAGGGTGTACCCTGCCTCCTGCCCATAGACTGCTGGAGATAGGCACCAGCTTCCCTGCAACCCACAATGGAGAAAATGACTGACTGACTGACTGACTGACTTTTTATTGGCCTTATTTAATATTAAAAATTTCTGAGAAACTGAATTTAGGTTTTTTTGCTTGTTTTAATGCTTGAGATATGTCAGCCTATTTAAAGAATCTACAGTGAATATATAACATTACTTTTTAATTGGACTGCACTAAATAAGTACTTTCTCCTGTGCTCTTCATTAAAACTAGAACCCCTCCAAGTGGCAGCATTGAACATTGTTTAAAATTTTTTTTCAGCAAATCATTTTCTAGCACTTCACAACATGAATTAATTACTCATTGGTCACAAATCTAAATTCTTGCAATTTTCCAGTTTAATTTAAACCATATGCTGAAATAATGCGTCACAAAAGGTGTCAGTTGTTCTTTACGGTTTTTGAAATGTAAATGTAAACCCCCCATTCTGTATAGTGCCCAAAGCATAAAAGCTTGGGGATGATGCAAACGTCTAAGTATATTGCTCCTTCCATTAAGGCATTTTAATAGTTGAGTTACATTATTGATTTTATTTTACAGTGATAAATACATCACTGATTGAAGGTTTTTCCACATCAAAGATGAATTGTATTAGTCGCGGCTTTTTTAACAGCTGGAATAGAAATTGGATGTGTGAAAGCCATAAAACGTGTATATGTGACAAGTGTGCGAGTGCAGCCTTTTCACGGGATTGTTTTACAAAGCTGTAATGACTAATCAGAAAAAAAGAACTTTATGTAGCACGAGCCTTTCACACATTTTCTTTTAATCTGATGGATTGCATTAAAGGTAATGTACACCAAAAATATGCAGTGCTTCACTGGACGTTAGCAAACATGAGCAGAACTCATTAATTACATTTTAAATTTAATTTTTCACCTTTTTTGTTGAACAAACTGCTGAGAGTCTGTTAGTAAAGCATATTTTCTCATCATGGCTAAACACGACACTGTGCACTGTAGTGGAAAAACAAACCAATAAGCACAGGAAAATAAATATATCTAACCAGGCGGATGTGAAAATTTTTTTTATCTGAATTTTGGTATTTAGGAGATCCAGAGTGAGTGATGATATGTGACAATCAGTCACAGCAATTAGTGTTACTGTTAAGAAGCCTTTTTGTTTTCTCTCACCCATACAGAATGTCACAAATAAATCCTCACTTACATTTGCATATTAATTGGATCTGAGACGTCAAGCATCTTTCATTAAACAAAATGATCTGCATATTTGGAGACATAAAATAGTTTATTTCAATCCGGGAACAGAAGTCATTGAAAATTGACCGCATATGGGATGTTAACTTTAGCTTATCCATTAACCCTTTACCCCCCAGCTGCATAGCGAGCACAAAGCAACAACAGACTGATTAACAATGAGATGATGTTTCTCAGACTCAAACAATACAAAGCTGGATGTACTAAAGACCCAGTGAGTTGAAAAGCTCATTATGAGGTAGTATTTGTGTGTGGGCTCCATGTTCAGAGGGACATTTTCAAAATCGCTGATATTTGTCACAGATTAACTATATATCATAATCAGTGCTATATTTGTCCGCATAGAAAAGGATCCCAAACCAAACCTAAACAGTTTGTGTCTAGGATGTGTGGGGTCTGAAGAGATGTTAGCTTCCCTTTTCCTGACCCTAGTCCTGTACAAGTCCTGGATGGAGGGAAGGTCAGCCCTGATGATCCTCTCTGCAGATCTCACATAGGGCCATTTAGTGTTAGTTCAATAGTTGGAGCAATTAGGAACTTTCAATTTTCCCTGAAAAGCATTGTCACTTAGCAGGTTGTGATCGTCTAAGAATTAAATGTTTAAGAACTTCTGGAAAACCAGATATAGAAAGGGTTAATGATATCAGCTCCTTAGCCAATCGGGGTGCTTGTTCACAACATGTGATCAGGCTGGAATCAGTTGCTGAAACACAAATGTTACAAGAAATGCTGTTCATGTTAGAAACATCATGAATGCTTGTTATTTTTGTTAAATTTGGTTTACATTATTATTTTACCCTTTTTATATATATTTAATAATCACACATGAAGTCACAACAATAACTTATCAGTGAAAAAGAAAAATTAGGAATTGTTGAAAAAAATCAACTAACAATATGGATAGTACCATGAAACCCCTATTTTTTGATTGGTCCATATATTTACTGACCTTGTGACATTAGCAGGTTAGGGTGTGACTGTGGTTCTGTGGGAAGAGTTGTTGTTCTTGCAGTCAGAGTGCTGTGGGTTAGATTCCAGTATGCCACCTGTCAGTGTGCCTCTGGACAACTTACTGATCTATGTATGAATTTGTGCTCATTTGAGAGTGAAGCTGCATGGATGTGACTTTAGTGCAAAGGTCTTTTAGTGGTCACTATTACTAGAAAAGCACAGTATCAGTTCAGTCCATTTGTTTTCAATGTAATTTATTACATTGCTTTGAATAGTGTCCTGTATTGGTTGTATTGTGTAGAAATGCCACAGTCTAAAATACTAATGCAAAAGTTGTTAGTTGGCTATGTTTGTCAGATCTTCCTTTTATAGGCGATTGTGCCAGTAACGTTTGGCTGAAAATTGTCCTTCCTGTTCTTATCTATCAATTACACCGGCTGTGTGTTATAAATGGTTACGTAAAACCTTACTGCAAAGAGAATCAGTGCATGTCTGTGAAAGTTCATATTGTCAATTAAACTTCAAAACAACAACCCTACTGTTAAATCTGTCAATACCCGAGAAACCTGTTGGCACTGAATGTACCGCAAAATGTTTAGACATATCCATGAAGTTAAAAACGTGCCATGTATTGAAGCTTGTACGTTGGGTAAGTGCATAAACCATACTTGTGTATGAATCAGCAGTTCTTTTTTTATCTTCTTTTCGGATTAGGCCTTCAGGGACCCAACCCTGTGATTATCAAAATCCCTTGTGTCATCTGCAGTTGTCTTTCAAAGTTATTCTCAATAGCTGCAACTGTGCTCCACTAATTACTACAACTACTAACTTCCCTTGAAAGCTTCATTTGAACATAATGTCCCATTGTCTTAAGATAGTGTTCTTCCAGCGATAAGATTTTCTTTCTTTTAGTGCACTCTGTTCTTCAAAAGTGGCTAAAATCCCGGGGCAATAAGAAATGTCAGACAAAGTGGACAAGTGGGGAAAGATATTATTTGTCTGAAATCTTTGGGCGTCAGAGGCAGCCATGCTTTGTTTTCTGCATCTGTTGGCCATTCTGAAGGGAAAAGTGACATTGGGTGTTTCGACACGATTAAGGCGCAGAGGATGGTAATGGACAGACTGTGTATTGCACAGTTTGAAACAGTTAGGGGCTAGGCTTGTGAATAATTTGATTAGGCTGCAGGGGAATATATCTGGAGGATTATGTAAATGGCAGTGCCCCCATGCCGAATTTCTTTTGAACTCTTCAGAACTCACATCTGCCGGGGTCGACAGCTAGACAGAACGGCCGCCTTCTTGTATACCGGTTCCTCGGCGTTGGAGGAAGGTGTTTAAAGGTCATTTCTGGTACAAACAGTTTTGTCCTCAGAGACCTCGCTGCTCTATAGAACTTCAAATAATTTTTTTGTTGATGCCCATGCAATTATCATTTTCTTTGAGTCAACAATAGGACAATTATTGTTGTGTACTAATTAACCAGACTGTGCGCGCCTGTGTCACCGGCAGCCTCTTGCAAGCTCTGTATGCACACACAGGAATAGCTTTGACCTGTTTACAATATATTTAAGGTTATATGTGCCTCTCCCTCTGTGCCGTCTGATTATGAGATTTTCCCCCAAGCCTTATTTGGTGTATTTCTGGGTGGGGATGTGTTTGTGTAGAGTGCTATGGCAACCAAAGTCAAGGTGACCAAGAACATGTAGCACACATTATATTATCAGAACAGAGGCAAGAAACAATGCAGTCAGCACAAAATAGCATTTATGTGCAGCCTGATTGTAGGGTGTTCAGAGACCATCCTTGGGCCAGCTGTGGATTTATTGTCCTGGTGAGTCTGGCCAATGTACTGTTAGCTGCTAAAGTATTAGGGCAACTGCTTATACAGTGGCTGCTTTGTATACTATGTGCCTGCTCACAAATACTAAGTTAATACTTAAACGTTTATGTCTTGTTGTTTTAAGGAATTAAATATGTATTGATATATCATTATTACACAGTGTTGAAAGGCTTAAGGAGTTTAATATTGTAATCACTTAAGTGGAAACCTGATCAAAATAAACTCAAATAATTTTCAAAAGGGCTGGATGGTTTACAGGAAGATCCAGACATATTAACAATAACTATATATTCTACTATTAAAGCTTTCATAAGAATTTTATGCTTGTTGTGCCTCTATAAGCTGCAAGTGAGTTTCATATTCATAAACAAACCTCCTCATACGCATGTACTGAATAACAGCATGTCAGTTTATTTTACCTGCTAGGTCCATATTTTTTATGAATAATGGAGAAATAAAACAAGAAAAATGCTCAAATGTCACATACAATTAAATATTTTGCACATATTTTTTGAGGACTTTAAAGAGGGTGTACTCTTTCCATTCAATGTGGTTCCAACCTCCATTTTGGCCCATGCATTCTATTTACAAAGATTAGGATCACCGACCAATCGAAAATACTCTGAGCAACATCCTTCTGGGCACTGGAACTACAGAGCCTTAGAAATGTCAGTGACTGTGTTTCTTGTTTGTTCTTGAATTTCCTTAGATGGGGAAAGATGTGTGGCTTTTTTGGATCTTTTGTCCTATTTCATGTTGTCAGACAGGTTCTGTTTAAGGGATTTATTGATTATACAGATCAGGCCTGGGTGTGGCTTATGAAAACAAAGTGAAGACCCCTTTTCAAACTCGTTTAAAAACGTATTATTACTAATTGGCCTTCAACCCAACTGGGACTTTATTTTACTCAGATTTTATAGGTATTGATTTTATTTGTTTAATTGTTTGGTTTTTACTATGTTTACTATCTATAAGGGTGTAAATACTTTTTCACTGTACCGTATTCTGAAATAACCTATAAATAAATGCATAGAAATATTTAAGAGAAGACAAATAAGTTTGCAAACCATTGAAAGGCAGACAGTAACACTGCATATTTTAGTATAATTTGAAGAAGGCCCAAAAGGACAGTTCTGTATCCTAATATCCATTGTTTTCTGTTGTGTGCTCTGCTAGGTAGAAAAGGTTACACCTAAAAAATTGTGTGGCATGAACATAACAACTTTGAGATGCTAAATATGCTCCATATACATGCCACAAGTTGTACTGAGATGTTATGACAATGACCCAAAAGTGTCATCTTGATGCTATAAGAAGCTCTGTCTACACCGATGAAGGTTGAAAGTTTTGACCAGCCCTATCAACTTTCTGATTTGTCAATAGTTATTTGACCATTCGGTGGCACTCATGACAAATTAAACCTTAACCCCCAGATGGCCAGTTGATCCTTAATATAGAAAAAAAATTAAACAATATGGTGATGTCACAACAAAACGTCATGTACCCCATTGACTCACACTGATTTTTCCACCCTTCATCCTAATGCACATGCACTATACAACACAGGGGTTCATCATAAAGGTCACACATACTTAAAGGACATGACAGGACTTGATGTTCAGATGGCAAGATAGGCAACGTTGTGATAGCAGTGGTCTGCTATCAGAATCAATTTGAGAAAAATTCTTTAAGCTAAGCAGATCTAAGTAATTGTTCCGGGTAAGCCTGAATGAGAGATGACTGTGCTTGAGGCGTCTCTGTTGTTGATGCAGCACAGTAAAAGCTTCGCCTTTCCAGTGGGCTGGGTAGTTGTGGGATCCTATCTCATTCAAAAATAGGGAATAACAAACAAAAAAAACAATGCTTGACCTCGAATTTCTTCTGAAGCTTCTGTCAACATATGGGCTTCCATAGATGGATGAAATATGGGCATGGCTGTCTTGATACTTATGTGTGTTCTCAGTCTGTTTCCTTTCTCTCAGAAAAGCTGAAGTCCTGTAATATTGACTGAAAATAAGCCTGACAAACCTCCCACTTCCCCTCTTTCAGAATGTCTCTTTTTTCCATTCCCAGGAATGTATGCAAGGCAGTACACTTCACCAACAGGAAGGATGATTCAAGGACATACTGTAATTATGTTCAAAGATACAGATTCAGCCCAGTTTTCACTTGTAAAACTTGAGCAATCAGTTTTGGAATCTGAAAGAATCCTCTTTTGTGGTTGTCTTGTGCTATTGAAAGAGCCTGCTTTGCCCTGGCTTGTGACCACTTGTTGAAGGGGTTGGGAGTGATTTAGGGAGGGCAGCTGGATAACAGAGATTTTATTTATCTATTCTGAGAGCCCTTTATTTTTGCAAGTGGTTCTCAGCTTGCAGTTGCTTGGCATTATGGCAATTTTTTTTCAATTGTGTGGAGCGAGTATGACAGAGAGAAGAACAGCTGAGAAGGGGATTAAATGTGAAAACAATCTGAAAAAGGCAAATATGTTGTATGTAAGACTGTTGAAAGGGTTAAATTTAGATTTTTTGCAGCTTTCTGCAAGCAAAAGGACAGAGAAAAAACATAAAGAAGTAATTTGTTTCTACCTTTTTTTTGTTAAAACAGCAAACAATCTAAACAGAGGTTACTCTAAATACAAGTGAGGTTATTCAACAGTGTTTCTAATGGCTTTGTGAAACTTCTCCAGGCATCTGAATGAATGATCGTTCTGTGCTACTACGTGTGCGAGGATAGATACGGAGGCATTATTACCCAGGAGAGGTCATGGGTCAAGTATTAAGCAAGCTGCCTGCTTGGATCCCTGTATCAGAGATTTCACACTGTCAGCCCCGGAAATACTCCTGAGCCTTGTCTAAATAATCAAGGAGTCCTTCAGCGTGCAGTTTTTAAAACTGATAAACAAACGCAAGAGACTGAGATTAAGAGGAAGCCATGCTGCAAAGAGCCCACAGCCCTAAAGTGAAGATTTTTTCCTCTTAAGTTTAAATCAACAATCAGGGTTGTATACAAGCCATTTCTCAGGAACAGGAATACCCTGTTGCTCTTAAGCTGTTACCTTTAGTCGTGTTTTCTTGGTTTCCGAACAGTGTTGTTTGACCTTCTACATCGGAACAGTTTGTTTTAGCCTCATTCCTCTTAAAATTTAGGAAAACAATGGAAAGCACTCAGATAGGAAGTGACATCCCAGCTTATCAAAAACAGATTAGAAACTGAAGAAGACGCCAAAATACAATTAAAGCCTTCAGTGTCTTCTTTTTACTGTAATTACTCTTATCACTTTTGCCAAAATGATTTTTGATACTATTTGTACTTTTCACAATAATTTTTATGTTATTGATTGATGGTAATTATACAGTTCCCTGTTAAAGTATCCATACTCCTTGAGCTTTTTCCCATTTCCTCATGCTACAATTGCAAAGTTTAACAAATTTGACTCAAGTGTTACGTGGTGCAAAAAAAAAATATATATACAGGTTTGTCCAATAATTATTTTGAAAATGAAAATCTAAAATGTGTGGTGAAGGTATGTACTCAGTGTCCCTGGGTTAATACTCTGTGAAAGCAGCTTTACATTTTCCTTTACTGCTCTGTCTGCTCAGGGTCCTTGTCTTGCTGAAAGGTGATGATTCACCCCAGTTTCAAGTGTTTTGTAACATTTGACAGATTTTTCTTCCAGGATTGTCTAGTATTTAGCTCCATTAATACTCCCATAAACTTGTATCATCTTCTCAGTCCCTGAAGAAAAAAAAGCATCCTGACCTCGTTATGCTGCAACTACCATGTTTTACCCAGGGAACTGCATGCTTGTGTAACTCTATGCGTTACATGAACGCTCAGCTTGGACTCCTGCTTTACTTGCACTGCCATACTTTCACAATGATCACCTGCACTGTTGTATTGCTCTTGCATCTTATACTGCTCTATACTTACTCTCACTCACTTAAAACTGTGCACATATATTTATATTATATTGTAGATATGTTTATACTGTTTAATTTGTATTGTATTGCACTGACTACGCCAAAACAAATTCCTTGTATGTCCAAAAACGTACTTGGCAATAAAGCTTTTCTGATTCTGATTCTGATGGTGATGTGCAGTGTTAGTGCTAACCCCTATCCTCCACATGTATATTTTATATTTTGACAATAAAGGTCAGTTTTGGTGTAGTCTGATCAGAACATATTTTTCCAAGGGCTTGCTGTGTCCTCATTCAACAAGGCCTTTCTTTCTGCATGACAAATAGGTGTCCTGTCAACAGATTTTTCCAACTGAGCTGTGGATCTCTGCAGCTCCTCCAGAGTTGCTATTGGAATCATTTGTTAAAATTTTCAAAATGTAGTTTTTTCCTTCCACCTCACAATTATCTGCTAGTTTTTGTTGGTCTTTCATTAAATGTCACAAACAATACATAAAAAAGTATGAAAAAAGTCTATTGGGTGTGAATACTTCTGCTAGGCACCACAGATAGCACTAGTTGTTTAAATTTCGGAACCTTCTGTTTTTATCTGCTCCAACATTCATTTTCTAAATTGTTACAGACCCATCTCTGATTAGAGCCTTTAAAGAGGGACAGTGTTAGAGTGAGCATTATCACACCACTCAAAATAACCACAGAATTCAGGCAGTGCCTTATTAGGTGATGATTCTGCGATGGAAAGGAAGTGAACATTAATTTATTGACAGGCTCAATGTTTTTTTGAGTTCAGGCTCAGTACAACATAACCCAAGTCAGGGCTGATGGCCTTGGCGTTTTCTCAGAGAACTATTAATTGTGCTTTGCATATCTTGAACTTGGTTTTAGTTTTCAGTAGTTTAGGTTAGAAAAATATATCATCAAGTACTGTGTAGCCTGCTGAGCCCAAACAGACACATCTGCTGTTTTTGCTTGAGGGTTTTTGACTAAAATAAACCAAGTAATGCTATAACTTCTCCTTTTAGAGTTAGCCAAGCACAATTTTTACTTATTAATTCACTCAGATAAGAACATCCCGGTTTAAAATGACTCCCCAGTTACCCTTGTTAAATGCGCCTGTCCTTTCTCCAGCATGCCTAACTTGTTTTTTGTTCTATTTTTGACCTGATTCTGTTCTTGAAGAGGACAAGAAAACTGTCAGTCTGTGGGTGTGTGCAAACGTGTTTGTGTGGTGGTTGGATAGGGTTGGGTGTATGGCGTCACAAGTGCTCCAGTTTAGGAAAAGTGACACTTTGCCTCGAAAGACTCTTCAGGTCAGTCAGATAAGGAATTTAGTGGCTTTATCACAAATGCCGCTATTTAATTTAAAAGGGTGAGGCACTTAGGTATCTGGCAGCAGTCTTTCAGTCTGGTGATAAATTTGCAAGAAAGTGGAAAACAGTGGGGCATGAGAGCAGATTAGCAGGATACAAATATAGAAGTGACATTATAGAGGGTATTAGTCAGGTGCAGAACAAGTGGCCTGTTCCTGATAGCCCTCAGAATGGGGCCCAACTGCAAGCAGGGAGGACACATTGCTGAACGTACTAAAAAGATATGACATAGTGGTTGAAATGAAAGATTTTAGCTGTTTTTTAAGTGTTCTAAATCTATGACATAGAATGTTTGTTATTTTACTATATGATGATAAAATTTGGAGATTAAACTACATAACTTGAATTTTGTGGCAGAGTTCTGATCTCCGGTTTCTGAACAGCATTGACCTGCCAGTTCCAACTCTTTTGATTTTTATTTAAGAACTTTAATATATCAGGTTTTCTATGCCTTTCTGCAGTTAGTGGCCACACACAGTGTGTGTGTGTGAACGCGATGGTTAAAAAAGTAGTCATAAACTGGGTCCAGTTTACCTGCCAAACAAAAAGCATCAACACACTTTTGCACTGTGAACAAACAATGCCATTCTTATTACTGAGTACAGGTCCTTCTCAAAATATTAGCATATTGTGATAAAGTTCATTATTTTCCATAATGTCATGATGAAAATTTAACATTCATATATTTTAGATTCATTGCACACTAACTGAAATATTTCAGGTCTTTTATTGTCTTAATATGGATGATTTTGGCATACAGCTCATGAAAACCCAAAATTCCTATCTCACAAAATTAGCATATCATTAAAAGGGTCTCTAAACGAGCTATGAACCTAATCATCTGAATCAACGAGTTAACTCTAAACAGCTGCAAAAGATTCCTGAGGCCTTTAAAACTCCCAGCCTGGTTCATCACTCAAAACCCCAATCATGGGTAAGACTGCCGACCTGACTGCTGTCCAGAAGGCCACTATTGACACCCTCAAGCAAGAGGGTAAGACACAGAAAGAAATTTCTGAACGAATAGGCTGTTCCCAGAGTGCTGTATCAAGGCACCTCAGTGGGAAGTCTGTGGGAAGGAAAAAGTGTGGCAGAAAACGCTGCACAACAAGAAGAGGTGACCGGACCCTGAGGAAGATTGTGGAGAAGGGCCGATTCCAGACCTTGGGGGACCTGCGGAAGCAGTGGACTGAGTCTGGAGTAGAAACATCCAGAGCCACCGTGCACAGGCGTGTGCAGGAAATGGGCTACAGGTGCCGCATTCCCCAGGTCAAGCCACTTTTGAACCAGAAACAGCGGCAGAAGCGCCTGACCTGGGCTACAGAGAAGCAGCACTGGACTGTTGCTCAATGGTCCAAAGTACTTTTTTCGGATGAAAGCAAATTCTGCATGTCATTCGGAAATCAAGGTGCCAGAGTCTGGAGGAAGACTGGGGAGAAGGAAATGCCAAAATGCCAGAAGTCCAGTGTCAAGTACCCACAGTCAATGATGGTCTGGGGTGCCGTGTCAGCTGCTGGTGTTGGTCCACTGTGTTTTATCAAGGGCAGGGTCAATGCAGCGAGCTATCAGGAGATTTTGGAGCACTTCATGCTTCCATCTGCTGAAAAGCTTTATGGAGATGAAGATTTCATTTTTCAGCACCACCTGGCACCTGCTCACAGTGCCAAAACCACTGGTAAATGGTTTACTGACCATGGTATCACTGTGCTCAATTGGCCTGCCAACTCTCCTGACCTGAACCCCATAGAGAATCTGTGGGATATTGTGAAGAAAACGTTGAGAGACTCAAGACCCAACACTCTGGATGAGCTAAAGGCCGCTATCGAAGCATCCTGGGCCTCCATAAGACCTCAGCAGTGCCACAGGCTGATTGCCTCCATGCCACGCCGCATTGAAGCAGTCATTTCTGCAAAAGGATTCCCGACCAAGTATTGAGTGCATAACTGTACATGATTATTTGAAGATTGACGTTTTTTGTATTAAAAACACTTTTCTTTTATTGGTCGGATTAAATATGCTAATTTTGTGAGATAGGAATTTTGGGTTTTCATGAGCTGTATGCCACAATCATCCGTATTAAGACAATAAAAGACCTGAAATATTTCAGTTAGTGTGCAATGAATCTAAAATATATGAATGTTAAATTTTCATCATGACATTATGGAAAATAATGAACTTGATCACAATATGCTAATATTTTGAGAAGGACCTGTAACTTAATTGTGACATGTTAACTATATTAAAAATGAAACTATACAAATGTCGACACTACCTAATCCTACATAATAATTTTAGAATCCAAAAGCTATTTCTGTTTACTAATTATAGTCACACACTGTATTTTTTATTTTGTCTTTAATTTTACTTATTCAGCTCTAAGTGGTTGTTAGCTTTATTTTCCAATCCAGATTTCTCCCTGATTATGTTAACAGATCAGATGCAGATAATATACTAACTGCTCAGAAGTAGACCAGACAGCCTCGCTTAAAAAGAAAATCTCTACAAATCCAGGGACTTTTTGTTAAAAAAAAGCTTTCAGAATGACTAAATGCTGCACTCAATATAATTTTGGCTTCTACATACTGATAGATGGCAAGTCTGAAAAACTAGAAAAAATGGTGTTCCTAGTTTAATCAAAGCACCATTTGTTTTGTTACAAAACTTCAGTTTTGTTTTCATTTTTTTCCCCCTCCCTGCCTTCCGTCTCTCCTCCTTTTGCAACAGTTGGTGTGTGTTTCTCTTGGCAACGCTCTATAGCCTGTTTGATGTGGTTTCCAGAAGTCCTGAACTACAGTCCCTGGCCACTCTTTCTGTCATCCGTAGACCTGCTGTCTCTTTAGCCTCCATTGACTCCTGTTAACCTCCTCCTACCTTCCTCAAGTTGCAGCAGCTGCTTTCCTTCCCACTGCACATTTCTGCATAGAAATGATCTGATTCCCATTATTTGATGGTAAACGGGATTTCACTATGGGCTGCATGCAAAACTGCACACTTACAATCACTGTTTGCTCTCTAGGCAGGAATTTGCCTCTTTGCTGAACATCTTCCAGGATGTGTTCCAGCAAGTGGGAAAAAATTAAAGAAGCTTACTATTTCCCCGTCGTGAATAAAACCAGGGAGGCCTGAATTTGTGATTTACTTCTTAAGTTATGAG
Organism: Girardinichthys multiradiatus; assembly: GCF_021462225.1. Classification (NCBI taxonomy): domain Eukaryota; kingdom Metazoa; phylum Chordata; class Actinopteri; order Cyprinodontiformes; family Goodeidae; genus Girardinichthys; species Girardinichthys multiradiatus. The sequence continues at coordinate 21,331,113 of NC_061794.1, read as the reverse complement.
TCACCTGAGGCTTATACATTTTCCATCACAATATTATGTAAAACTATATCAGAGTTAATTAGCTCTGTTGAACCAATCTGTACCGGTGACCTCTACATGTTGTAATTTGAGTGACAGAAGCGGAGGAAGTAGAGACAGCCAGATAGTTGCTCCAAAGAGGGCCTTGCAGAGGACAGTCAGTGACCCTATATGGGCGCCTTTCTTGCACATAGCAGCAGGTTTAAAGGGAAACTGATAGGGAGGTGAAATATCTGCCACTTACAGAAAAGAGTCAGGGACCAGAGAGGGCACACAGGACAGAATGGATATGGATTGGGCACAAGGCTGACGAGGCCATCTGAACGAAATGAATATTCCTTGGAAAGTACACTTGGTGACACTTATCTCTATGGACTCAACACTGGGACTGAGGAAATTAGTTCCTCATTTTTGTTTTGGCAGACAACAATACTGCATCAAGCATTTTAACATCGTGTATCACTTTACATGAGATACTGTGCCTTTAAAAGTATTCATACCCACCTATTTCAATTTACCTTTTTGGGTGTTTTGTGATCTATGCAACTTCATGCAAAGTAGTACATAGTTCAGTCTATCATACAGGCTTATGGAAATGTGTTACAAATAAAAATATGTAAAGTCTCTGACACTCCTAAATTAAATTATATGTGTAATTTCATCTCAGTATAAATCCAGCTGTTTTGTGAAGTGCCACAGATGTTTGTTAGATAATATTAGTGAACAACCATCATCTTGAAGACCTAGGAACACAGTAGACAGGTCAGGGAAAGCTTTGGAGATGTTAGAGTAGGACCAGGGTTATAAGATTATCTCACAGAGCACTGTTCAATCCATCATCTGAAAGCAACAACAGCTGCAAACTAGGGCTGCACAATATAAGGAGAAGAAGTGATATGTGATACTGTTGGTAAATTTTACAAAAACTTGTAATACATACACACTTAGCTAAACAGTGTAAAGGTCTTTCTGCTTTGGGTTCATTTCAGACATAAACCCCACATAGTGTGTAGTGTATCCAGCAACTCGAAAAAATTGAAAGTCAATATTTCCATGTTAACAACAAGGTTTTATTGATAAAACTTGTACCTGCCGTTTTGGCAATAAAACAAGTTGTAGTCATTTTGACATCTTAATGCCCACCTAAAACATTTTCTGCTGCATTAAACAACAAATATAACATCACTTACTGCAAACATACCGAAACCTGACCATTCACCTAAATGGCAGCCTGGATAGTGAGAGAATTAATCAGATAAATAGCCAAAACATCCATGGTGAGTCTAGAGGAGCTGCAGAGATCCACAGATCAGCCAGGGAAATCTGTGGATGTCGGGATCTGGGTTGTGTTTGTGTTTTTGTGCTTGCTACATGTGTTCAGTGTTTTCAGACGGTGCTGGAGTTCTCAGGTGTGCTGGGTGATAGGTGCGATTTATTCTACTGATTACTTGGATGAGTACTTAAGCAGGAGGCTGCCAGCACTTCGATGCCAGAGTGTTTTGCCCTCAGTGGTAACAAGCTCTAGCCAAACACTAAGTCTATGCTTTGTTCTTCGACCTTATGTAACTTTGTTTTTGCTCCTTCACAGGCTAAGTAAACATAAACCCTGGGTTTATGTCACTGAATACCGACTATGTGTTCGGAGGTCTTTTTGGATGATCAAGACTATCTACATTCTGAGGACTTAATTTCCTATCTCCTGTCTTCGTTTGGATTCGCATCTAGCTGGCAGTTTCCTGCTACCTTCATCTCCTGGACCAAGCCGTAAGTGCACCCTGTCCACCCTCCAACGTAAGCATCTGCACACCGAACTCATTCCTGTTTGCTCCGAGCTCACACAGAACATCACCTAAAGAACCCTCTACAAACTCAACCTCAACAGACCTGGTTCCTGAATCCCTCTACCCCTGGTGACCTGATCACACCTATTTAGTAAGCTGTTCTCTTGATTACATTAATTCCTTGTACTTAGTTCGATATCATTCAGTTCCCTGTTTTCACCAGTGTTCTTCCCCTCTTCCCATACAGTTAGAGAATCATCAATTACGTTCCTGATTACCATTGTCTCAAACATCCTTTACTTATTCTGTTATCCGGATTGTTCTCTGTATGTGGGTCAGATCTATTGCAAACAAAATGACAGAACACTCTGGCCAACAAGACCCAGCAGAAGCACTCCGTAGAACTCTCTCTGGACATGCTAATCACATTCACTTTCATGACTCTTCTCTCCGTTCCCTTTCAGAGCAACAACGCCAGACTAACCAACAGCTAGAGCAGATTGCCTCCATGTTGCAACAGACCTTAGGTACTCAGTCCACTACACCTGTAGATGGCGCTACTACATTACCGGTATCCCAACAGCTACCTCATTCTCGTGACGTCACTTGCCCTAATCCTGACAAGTTTTCTGGTGAGGTGGGCAATTGTGGCGGGTTTTTGCTTCAGTGCTCCCTGGTTTTCAACCGATCTCCCCCGTTCCTTTCCCCATGATGATGTAAAGATTTCTTATGTTATTAGATTATTGACCGGCAAGGCCTTACAGTGGGCTGAGGCCCGGTTTCCTGATTGTAGAGAATTTGGTTGTACTTTTGAAGATTTTGTCAAGGAGTTTAAAAGGACTTTTTACCCAGTGTTAGACAAGTCTAGTGCTGGCTGACAGTTGAGGGCCTTAAAACAATGTCACAGACCCATTACTGAGTTTTCTATTGAATTTCGTATGTTAGCAGCTACCTCGGGTTGGAATAATGAAGCTTTGAAAACTACCTTTTTGCACGCTTTAGATGATTCACTAAAGGATGAGTTAGCCATGATCGGTGAACCCCCTACCTTAGATGAAGTTATTTCTTACCAGAGTTGACAACAGAATCAGAGAGGAGAGCCTGAGCAGAAAGGTCCAATTACAAACCTCAGCTGAAGAGTAATTTTCCACCCTATGTTAAGTATCCACCTCAGCAACCAGTTCCTGAACCTGAGCCCATGCTGGTGGGATGTACTCGTCTCACTTTAGAAGAGAGACAGAGACGCAGATTATCCAAACAGTGTTTTTGCTGTGGTTCTTCAGATCATTTTGTAGCAACTTGTCCTGTCTGCCCCAGGCCATTAAAAGACAGGGTCCACCGGCTTTGAAGGGGGGGTTGGTGGACCACGCTCAGATTTGTAAAGCCCCTAGATTCAGCTTACCTGCTACTATCATAGTGAACCAGCATACCATGACCTTATCGGCGTTGATAGATTCTGGCTGCGAACAGAATTTAATAGATTCAGAGTTGGTAAATCAGGCAAGTATAGAAGTTGAACTACTTGATTCCTCATGTTCTGTTCTAGCTCTAGACGGTAGGAAATTACAGCAAATAACTCAACGGACCAAACCAGTAGAACTTTTATTGTCAGGCAATCATAGAGAGAAGACATCTTTTTTTTGTTTCCTGTGTCTCAAGGCTCATTAGTCTTAGGTTTCCCCTGCTTGCAAGAACATAATCTGCATTTAGATTGGTCTAAGTGTCGTATTGAATCCTGGTTCACTAATTGTCACTCATCTTGTCTCTAGTCTGCCTTTTCCCCTAGTCAACCTCAACAGGCCAAGAAAGAGGACTAGGTAATTGATCTGACTCATGTGCCCCTTGAATACCATGATCTTAAGGGAGTCTTTAGTAAAAATAAGGCCCTGTCCCTAACCTCACAGACCCTATGATTGTGCGATCAATCTTCTTCCCGGTACGCCTCTGCCCAGTAGCAGACTTTATAACATCTCCTGTCCTGAGCAAAAGTCTATGGAGAACTATGTAAATGACTCCTTGTCTGCAGGTATTATTCGGCCCTCCTCCTCACCACTTGGGGCAGGGTTTTTCTTTGTAGGGAAGGACGGTTCTTTACGCCCTTGCATTGATTATAGGGGTTTAAATCAAATCACCATTAAGAATAAGTACCCACTTCCTCTCATCACCTCTGCTTTCGAACCGGTTTATGGTGCCACTATATTCTCTAAATTAGATCTTCGTAATGCTTACCTTCTGGTCAGGATCCACCAGGGGGATGAGTGGAAGACGGCTTTCAAGACGCCGCTAGGCCATTTTGAATACTTGGTCTCGCCCTTTGGACTATGTAATGCTCCTGCTGTGTTCCAGGCTTTAGTTGACAACATTCTCAGACTTTTTGAACATTTGTTTTCGTGTACTTGGATGACATTTTGATCTACTCGAAGGATGTTGAAGAGCATCGCAGACACGTTCGCCAAGTACTGCAGCGCCTTATGGAGAACCGCTTGTTTGTTAAAGCCGAGAAGTGTGAGTTTCATCAGTCTTCCATCACATTTCTGGGCTACATCCTTGAGGGTGGACAGGTATGTTCAGATCCAGAGAAAATAAAAGCAGTACTGGAATGGCCGGTGCCTGACTCTCGCAAATCATTACAGAATTTTCTGGGATTTGCACATTTTTACAGACGTTTCATTAAGGATTATAGCCGCATTGCTGCACCCCTGACTGCACTAACTTCCTCTACGTTCTCATTTTTCTGGTCATCCAGAGCAGCTTTCCAAACTCTCAAAGAGAAGTTCTCCCACGCCCCCATCTTAGTCCATCCAGATTCCTCAAGACAGTTCATCCTGGAGGTCGACGCCTCTGACATTGGAGTCAGAGCGGTGTTATCACAGAACTCAGAAAATGGGAGACTTCATCCTTGCGCCTTTTTTCCCGCAGGTTCAGTAACAGAGGAACTATGACGTGGGTGACAGAACTGCTGGGAATTAAACTGGCCCTTGAGGAGTGGCGCCACTGGCTTGAGGGGGCTGAGCATCCCATCCAAGTCTGGACTGATCATAAGAACTTGGCCTACCTCCAGTCAGCTGAAAGACTCAACCCACGCCAGTCTCGGTGGTCTTTATTTTTCTCTTGTTTTGACTTATGCATTTCTTTCAGACCTGGACCTAAGAACACTAAGCCGGATGCCCTCTCCAGACAGTTTGCCACTTATTCCGTGAAGGAACCAGCTCCCATCCTGCTGCCCAGTTGGACGGTTGGAGCACTCAGGTGGGAGATGGAGGACACTGCTCTTAGGGCTCAACAACAGGAACCTGACCCTGGCAATGGACCGCCAAACCGCATCTATGTTCCATCTAAAGTATGTTCCCGACTAATCGATTGGTTGCACAGAGCAAAATTTTCTGCCCATCCTGGTGTTAGCAGAGCTATCACACTAGTTCAAAGAAGGTTTTGGTGGCCCTTGCTGCATAAAGATGTGAAAGTTTGTTCAGGCTTGTGCAATGTGTGCCAGAAATAAGTCCAGTAACCAGTCACCCGCGGGTCTTCTCCAACCTCTCAGCATCCCAAATCGACCTTGGTCTCATTTAGGATTGGATTTCATTACCGGACTTCCCCTTTCCTCTGGTATGACAACAGTTCTCAATATTGTGGATTGTTTCTCTAAGGCTAGTCATCTTCATCCCCTCAGGAAGCTTCTGTCAGCCCTACAGACAGCCAAACCTCTCACAAAACATGTGTTTCGTCTTCATGGGATCCCACAGGACATTCTATTCGACCGAGGTCCACAGTTCATCTCGCAGATTTGGAAACAGTTTTATTTAGCTCTAGGAGCTAAGGTTTCATTGACCTCAGGTTATCACCCTCAGTCTAATGGTCAAACCAAAAGATTGAATCAGCAGCTGGAATCCACCTTACGATGTCTCACATTCACAAACCCATCAGATTGGTGCTCATACCTTCCTTGGGTTGAGTATGCATTAAATTCACACGTTTCTTCAGCTACTGGACGTTCACCTTTTGAAGCTTCCCTTGGATATCAGCCACCTCTGTTTGCTGCCAGCAAAAAGGATATCACGGTGTCATCTCTCCACCAACATGTCTGCCGCTGCAAATCCATCTGGGACTCGACTATCCAGACCTTGCACCGCACTGCTGACCAAAACAAGCGTTTCGCTGATCGGAAACGCAGGCCTGCACCTGAATACCAGCCTGGACAGAAGGTATGGTTGTCAGCACGTGATATTCCCCTTAAATCCATGTCTTGGAAGCTTTTGCCGCGTTTCATCGGTTCCTATGAGATTGAGACTGTGATTAGTCCCTCTGCTGTTCGCCTTCATTTACCTGCAAGTCTTTGCATTCATCCTACATTCCATGTATCTCAGATAAAGCCAGTGGTCTCCAGTGACCTGGTTTCTGAATCCCTCTACCCCTGGTGACCTAACCACACCCATTTATTAAGCTGTTCTCTTGATTACATTAATTCTTTGTTCTTAGTTTGATATCATTCAGTTCCCTGTTTACATCCAGTTCTTTTTCCATACAGTTGGAGAATCATCGTTACGTTCCTGATTATTATTGTTTCAATAAACATCCTTTACTTCTGTTCTCCGGAGTGTTCTCTGTATGCGGGTCAGAACTATTGCAAACAAAATGACAGTGGAAAGACCAACTATAATTGCACACTCTAGAAATCTAGCCTTTATGAAAGATTTGCAAGAAGAATTACATTGTTAAAATAACTATAAGGAGCAAACATGTGGAAGATTTTGTGAGAAACATTTAAAATTTTGGCAAGAAAACATGGCGGTGGCAGCATCAAGGTTTGGGGATGCTTTTCTTCAGCAGTAACAGGGAAACTAGTCAGAGTTGATAAGAAGATGGGTGAAACTAAATGTAGGGAAATACTGGAAGAAAATATATTGCAACCCTAACCATATAACCATTTAAAATGAAATGGTTTAGACCCAAGAATGTTCATCAGCTAGATTTCTAAGTTTGAGGTATTTAACAAATAAGAGGACAAAATGTTTAGTCACTAGATGTGCAATGCTGTTGAAAACACCTCAGAAGTCTTGTTTCTGTAATCTGACTGAGAGGAAGTCAGTGTTCACTCAGGAGGACTGAAAAATGTACACTAACCTTCAAAGATTTTGATTTATAAAACATACAGGGGTTGGACAATGAAACTGAAACATCTGTCATTTTAGTGTGGGAGGTTTCATGGCTAAACTGGACCAGCCTGGTAGCCAGTCTTCATTGATTGCACATTGCACCAGTAAGAGCAGAGTGTGAAGGTTCAATTAGCAGGGTAAGAGCACAGTTTTATTCAAAATATTGAAATGCACACAACATTATGGGTGACATACCAGAGTTCAAAAGAGGACAAATTGTTGGTGCACGTCTTGCTGGCGCATCTGTGACCAAGACAGCAAGTCTTTGTGATGTATCAAGAGCCACGGTATCCAGGGTAATGTCAGCATACCACCAAGAAGGACGAACCACATCCAACAGGATTAACTGTGGACGCAAGAGGAAGCTGTCTGAAAGGGATGTTCGGGTGCTAACCCGGATTGTATCCAAAAAACATAAAACCACGGCTACCCAAATCACGGCAGAATTAAATGTGCACCTCAACTCTCCTGTTTCCACCAGAACTGTCCGTTGGGAACTCCACAGGGTCAATATACAAGGCTGGGCTGCTATAGCCAAACCTTTGGTCACTCATGCCAATGCCAAATGTCGGTTTCAATGGTGCAAGGAGCGCAAATCTTGGGCTGTGAACAATGTGAAACATGTATTGTTCTCTGATGAGTCCACCTTTACTGTTTTCCCCACATCCAGGAGAGTTACGGTGTGCAGAAGCCCCAAAGAAGCGTACCACCCAGACTGTCGCATGCCCAGAGTGAAGCATGGGGTGGATCAGTGATGGTTTGGGCTGCCATATCATGGCATTCCCTTGGCCCAATACTTGTGCTAGATGGGCGCGTCACTGCCAAGGACTACCGAACCATTCTTGAGGACCATGTGCATCTAATGGTTCAAACATTGTATCCTGAAGGCGGTGCCGTGTATCAGGATGACAATGCACCAATACACACAGCAAGACTGGTGAAAGATTGGTTTGATGAATATGAAAGTGAAGTTGAACATCTCCCATGGCCTGCACAGTCACCAGATCTAAATATTATTGAACCACTTTGGGGTGTTTTGGAGGAGCGAGTCAGGAAACGTTTTCCTCCACCAGTATCACTTTGTGACCTGGCCACTATCCTGCAAGAAGAATGGCTTAAAATCCCTCTGACCACTGTGCAGGACTTGTATATGTCATTCCCAAGACGAATGGACGCTGTATTGGCCGCAAAAGGAGGCCCTACACCATACTAATAAATTATTGTGGTCTAAAACCAGGTGTTTCAGTTTCATTGTCCAACCCCTGTACATTTATGGTCTACCTTGAATTGGTTTATCACATAAAATCCCAATAAAAGGTTTGTGGTTGTAACCTGTGAAAATCTGAAAAATGTCTATGGAGAGCTGTAACTATACAATGAGCTGGGCATGTTCTGACTTAACACCTAAACATTTTACTACTTTTTCTTTAGTCATCAGTGTACAAAACTGACACTGAAAAGTCAGTGAACCTGTAATGCAGCGTCTTACAGGCCACCAGCAGAAGTATTTGTTTTCATGGTGTGGGCTTCCAGTTTGTGTCAGATGAATGCAGTGTGGTGGAGCTAAACATGCCCAGGGGGCTCAAGTGATATTGGTGTCTCATTTTCAGGAACAAACAAGCACATACAGGGACCAGACATGGCTGTCACATCTGCCTTAGCCTCCGTGTCAGCAGCCCTGAGGGCAGTGTGCAGGGGCAACCTCAGCGTACTGGTCAAGGCACGCAAAAAATAAAATCTCGATGTACTTATGCAATGACAGAGATGCATTTACAGTACAAATGCAAGAACATATGTCGCAGCTGTTGTGGCTGCATGTTCAAACTATCTCATATGAAGCAGAAAAAACAAGAGCTTTCCTTGTAATTCTCCCAAGATCACCAGCCTGACCTTCCCGGCTGAAAAGCAGCTCATTTAGTCCCCAAACCTGGCTCCATTTTTAACTTTCCCAGATTGATCAGTGATCGTGCTGGCGCCAAGAAGCTGTATAGCTTTACATCAGTGCGGAGGAGGTTTAGTGGTTTTCAATAGTATTTCAGGATATCCTTGCTGCTGCTGCTGCAGTTTTTGGCAGACTAACAGCTGCCACCAGCATTAGTGTATGAGCACACACTTCTTAATGTTCCCCCAGCCCTTAGCCTCATGTGTCACATGGACTCCATCCAGCTTAACCCCAGTTGCTGCTCCACACTGGCTGGGCTGGTTGAAAACAGCGCAAGAACAGCAAATTGCAATATGCTTGAGAGTATCCTTTCATTAAGATTTAAGGCTGTGAACTATAATGTGAGGACCAGCTTGTCTGAAAGAAAACAGGGCGGAGACACTTTACTAATTATATGCGATTTATTATTACAGATGAAAAGTGATTACTTACAGTCTCTGGACCAGGGGAAATTAGTTACATAGCATTGTTGCTTATAATTTGACAACACTGCTTTGAATTCACTGAGATGTAAAATTAATTCTTGCAGTTGTTTTCAATAGGACCTTCATGTTCACTCTGCACTGTGTTAAAAATCTGAGAAAAATACAAATGATTGGGCTTGGCTCAGTAACTTCATTGTGCAAGAGGGGGGAGAAGAAAGCCAAACTGGACAGGCTTCAGTGGTTTTAGGCCTTTTGAGGGTTGCTTTGTGAGGATTTATGTATTTAATTACACACTCATTCTACTAATGTAAGTCAAGAAAAAAGGAAAAAGGATAAAAAGGCTACATCAAGCCTATGAGCTGGTAGTTTCCCTCTTACTGAAACTTGGCCACTGCTGCTGTTTAGCTCCCCTTGAACTGGGCTAATACTTGTCTATTCCGATTAGGATTAGTAGCCTGGGCTCAGGGACCCAGGACACGTAATCTAATAAATCAAGATAAAAAACCCTGAGATTGGTTTACAGAGGGCTCGGATTTACTGTTGGCCATCTCAGAGAAACAGGGATTAACACAGCATTTGGTGCTGTAGTTACCCCCCACCTTAAGCCATCCCCTTGCACACACAGACAGAGAACTAGAGGGGGTTCTGTGCAGTAGGAGGAAGACTTAAAGGGAGGGGGAAGACGAGAAGGGCTGGTCGGGGCTTTATATTGCTTAGTAGACAGCAAGTTAAACTTGCAGTGACAAGGTCAGGTTAGTCCTTGTACAAAAGGCTTTGTTCCAGAGCCAGATTAAAGGTCTCTCTGACAGATTTTACACTTTTGGATCATGTTGAACATGTTTGAAGTTAATCCTTTCTGTTAAAGGAAGAAGCCCTGTTGCCAAATGAATGAAGGAATGGCAACCTGTCTGTAGCATATTTTATTGTTATTATTAAATTATTAAACCTTTATTTTTACAGGTAGTCTCATTGAGACATAAGTTCTCATTTACAAGAGAGACCTGTTAGAATATATATATATATATATATATATAAAGCTTTGGACAGATTCAGTTCACCCCAATTGGATTTCATTTGAGTCAAGTTGTCTTTTTTTAAATATGCTTTCAGTTTAATAGCTAAACAAAACCCTTTTATTTCTAAGAGATTAAAAAAAGAGGAAATTATTAAATATTAACTCAGTTATTTTTTAACTATATTAAAAAAGCTAACCATACATAAAAACAATTCATACTTATACTTTCCAATCAACCATAGCCACATCCAGAACATATTTTCCTTGTGTACAGATTTTTGCATACAGAGTCAGAACTTAACCTTAATATTTTAAGGGAAAGTTAGTGTTGGTTAACATTGTTTCTCCTGATGTTTTACTGATGGAGAAGCAGAAGTGGAATTTGGTTTCTCCTTCTCAGTTCTGTAAAGTGATTTATAATACGAGCTTTTAGTCATTTTCACTGATTTTAAACAGATGTAAAACAATATTTTACACTGTCCAGGTCATAATGGATGCATTCATTTTGAAATCTTTTGGATCTTTGCTTCTTTTTTTTAACTAATTTTCAGTCCAGTTCTTCTACCCAAACGGTAGTATTGTGAAGTTGGTCAGCTGTGCTATACTGTATATTTTATTGATTCAGCCAAAGAAATAGGAACACATTAGGTGTTAGGTATTTATATTGCTTTGTTACATTAACGCTCAGCTTGGACTCCTGCTTACTTGCACAATGATCACCTGCACTGTTGTATTGCTCTTGCATTTTATACTGCTCTATATTTACTCTCACTCACTTAAAACTGTGCACTTATATTTATATTATATTGTAGATATGTTTGTACTGTTTAATTTGTACTGTATTGCACCGACTACGCCAAAACAAATTCCTTGTATGTCCAAAAACGTACTTGGCAATAAAGCTTTTCTGATTCTGATTCTGATTCTGATACTTTGTACATGATATACTTTCATCAAATTCAGATCTGTGGAGTGTATATCTAACAGTTATCCTCACAATAGTTTCTCCTAGTTAAGCTGTGGATCTCTGCAGGTCTCCCAGAGTTAGCACAGGCTTCTTCATTTCTTCTATCAAAACAGGGGTGGAGAATCCAGGTCCAGAAAGTAAAAAGCCTGTACAGAGATTAGTCCCAACCATTTAAATGTCTATCTCCACAACATAGACAGGGACTAATCACCTGGTTAAGTGAACAGGATGAAGGAAAACTAGGCAGGCTTTTCACTTTCTGGACCTGGATTCTCCACCCCTGTATCAAAAATATGGTAGGTTTTCAGCTGTGTTATGACGGGTTGAATAGTGCTCTGTGAGATGTTTAAAGCTTTGGATGTTTTTATTTTATAACCTAACCCTGCTTTAAACTTCTTCACAACTTCAACCCTGACCTGTCTGCTGTCTTCCTCGGTCTTCATGATGTTGCTTGTTCCTCAATGTTCTCTAACAGACCTCTGACGCCTTCATAGAACAACGGCATTTAAAGTGAGATTAAATGACACAGAGGTGGGCTCTCTTTACTAATTAGGTGACTTCTGAAGGCAGTTTGTTTCATTGTATTCCATTCCATTTTATTTAGGCAAGGCAAGTTTATTTGTGTTGCACATTTCTGGACAAGACAATTCAAAGTGCTTTACATGATGAAAACCTTACAAAAAGAAAACACATTGAAAAAAGTCGCAGTGGCATAATGAAGGAAGTAAAAAAGTTGGAGACTACAGACTGAAATTGATGATGTTTCATTTGGTAGTTTAAATGGAACAGTCAAAGGCAGCTCTAAACAAAGTAGGTTTTAACATTAAAGAAACTCAGGAATTCAGCATATTTACAGTTTTCTGGAGGTTTTTCCAGATTAGTGAAGCATAAGAATTGAATGCGTCTTCTCCATGTTTGATTCTGATTCTAGGTATACAGAATAGACTTGAACCAGAAGACCTGAGTGTGGTCTGGAAGGTTGATACAGTGACAACAAATCTTTAGTGTATTTTGGTGCTGAGCCATTCAAGGATTTATAAATTAACATAAGTATTTTAAAGTCAATTCTCTGAGATACAAGGAGCTATTGTAAGGACTTTAGAACTGGGGTTATGTGCTCTACTTTCTGAGTTTTATTGAGGATGCAGGCAGCAGCACTCTGGATCAGCTGCAGCTTTCCGATTTACTTTTTAGGCAGACCTGTGAAGAAACTGTTGCAGTAATCAATTCAACTAAAGTTAAACACGTGGATGAGTTTTTCAAGATCCTGTTGGGACATTAGTTCTTTAATCCTGGAAATGTTCTTCAGGTGATTGAAGGTTGACTGATTGTCTTTATGTGCCTCTGAAGGTTCAAGTCTGAGTACATTACTAAATCCAGATTTTGTGCCTGATCAGTAGTTTCTAGCTGGTATAACTAAAGCTCTGTGCTGACTCTTGATCGCTCCTCCTTTGGTCCAAAATTTATTACACGGCGGTGGCGCAGGAGTTAACCATGCGGTCGATGTACGGAGATGTGCGAGCATGTCTTCCCCCTCTCTCCACCCCAATTCCTCAGTCTACTCATTTTCAGAAACATTGAGAAAAATAAAGGCCACTAGTGCTGCAAAAACAAAGAAGTAAGACTCAAACCAGCCAAGTGCTGTACCAGAAAGACCGACCCAGTTGTCAAGTTCCTCCAGTACTATACTGTGATCAAAGGTGTGATATCCTGTGTTAAGGTCCAATAATACCACCACTGTTGTTCTTCCACAGTCTGCATTTATGCGGATTACATTGAACACCTTGAAAAGGGAGTCTCACTACTGTGGTGGCCACAGAAACCTGACTGGAAGACATCAAAGCAGCTGGTCATTGTTAAAAAGGTATTAAACTGTTGAAAAAACCTTACTGATAAATGGGAGAATGTTACAGAAACATGGAATAACCTTACTGATAAATGGGAGAATTGAGATGGGCCTGTAATTTTGCAATACCAACTTGTTCAGACTGTTGTTTTTCAACACTGGTTTGATACTTGCTGCTTTTAAGGCTTTCGGTAAACCACCTGACAAAAGGGATGAGTTTAGTATTTAAATCAAATCAGGCAGTCAAAACTTTCTTAAAGAAAACTGTGTAAAATCTGGAGAGAACAGAAGGAGGAACTTAGATACTGTGTTATTTCTTCTAAACTCTTTGGTAGAATTGTGTCATTTTGTCCAAATTAGTTTTGATTGGATACACCATTGGTGCTGGACTTGACATTGATGTAAAGACTACCCTTCTAATATTTTCTCTTCTAATTTCTCTTCTAATTTTCTGGGTAAATAGGTTAGCAAATTAATTGCAGGCCCTGGTAGAGTGTAGTTCAGATGCTACAGACACAGAAGGGTTTGTTAACCTGTCTACCCTGGCAAACAAGGCACGAGTATTATTAATGTTTTTGATGATGATTTCAGAAGAGAAAGATTCTCTTGCAAGTTATATCTGTGAAGCCTCTCTTAATAGATGTCACAGTGAACCTGGAGTCCATCCATCCATCCATCCATCCATCCGTATATACACTGGAACTAGGGAAAGGACACTCTTCAGACATAACAAGTTTACATCAGTGGTAACATAATATTTTTGAGATAAACCAAACAACAGAGCATTTTTTGCCTTGCCAGATAAAGTATCTTATTTAAGGTTGGAATAGTTGTGTCTTTGTGGCAGTTGTCCTGCTGAGCGTTTTTCATAGAAATAGGACCAAAATAAATCAACTTGAAATTTAAATTCTTTATATTTTGCCTTTGCTGCCAAGGTTTCATATAAAGTTCAACATATCAAAAGTGGAATGTTCTTTCATCTGCTTGCATGTCTTGTTAGGCAATATCAAACACAGGAAATTCTTTCTACATCTGCATATAAAGGTTGAAAAATCCTAGCAACACATCACAGCTTGTGCAAAAGAGGCCTTTTCTTTATTTCTGAGGGAACTGTTAGTAATATCACTGGGCAATTAGCAGGGAAACTAGAGAGAAATGGAGAAGCCAATTACTTCTGCGAGTTAGCTAAAGGCCATTTTAAACTGTGTGCCCATGACATAATAATGTTTATGGTAAATATTATAGTTGAAGACAGTGAGTGCATGGCGTGAGAGGCAAGGGAGGGGAAAAAAGGCATCAATCTCATATCGAGAATAATTTATTAAGATCTGAGATGTGGCAATTACGTGGAAAGGACCAAAAAGAAAAAAAAAAAAAGAGAAGACACCAACTCTCCAGGAACCGCATACATGATTGCAATCTTGATTAAATCCCCCTGGATCTAATGAGTTGATTTTCTGCTGTTAATATTGCATTGGCTGATGATGGATTCGTTAAGATAATGGAACGAAGCTAAAATATAAATGACTCCCTGTCAAGGAGCAGATTTTCGTCATTTTCCGTCTGACACCTCTGCCGTGGGGATTTGGTGAGGCCTTTTTGTGTTTAAAACCATCAGGATCTGGAATACTAATTGCTTGCGTGTGGACGCCGCTGATGCCTCTCCTTTCCGCGCTCTCGCCCTCTCTCATCCATCGTCTCAGTAAATATCTGCTGCACATCTCTGCGCAGAAACAAAGAGGAGAGCGGCGTGCTTTCTATAAGGCTGATGAAAGGTAACATCTTTTTTAAAGTATATAAGACAGGTAATTCAGTTCATTTAGTGGTTGACACCTGCCGTTTAACAACTAATTCAAAGTTTGAGGACATATATTTAAAGATACTGTTTCTCACAAAGAAACAGAAAACTTAAGCATGTCAGTTTCTGCTATCAACCTGTGCTGTTGAAATGAATTAATAATGTGATCTCTCTTCAGCACCGAGCGGATCGGCTGACCTAGTCTTTCTTTGTTTTGAATTATCTGTCACTCAGGTCAAGTGGAAGGGCAAAATGTACAAAGTATAGACTATTGATCCCATGCCACAACACTACATGCATAATTTTTGTCACAGAAAACATTCACATGGCCTTGCAAAATCGTTCATGTTTTGCCAGGTTGAAAAACAATGTCTATAGTTGGGACTTTATGTGAAGAACCATCACAATGTAGTGCATAATTGTAAAGTTGAAGGAGAGGATGGTTTTAAAAAAACAAAACTCTTTGTTAAAAGAAAGACATAATTGTCATTTAAAATTTGACACAAGCCATAAAGGGGACACATGTAGAAGATCGCTCAGGAAGTTGAGAAATTAAACTTTTTTGGCCAGTATGCAAAAAGGTTTTTATGGAGAAATACATGATAGATCACCCTAAACATATAATTCCACGGTGATGCATGGCGGTGGAAACATCATGCGGTGGGAATGCTTTTCTTTAATCCTCATGGATGTCTGGTCAGAGTATTTTGTAAGTTGGGCTAAATACGGATATTTTCTGGCAGAAGACTTAAGACTGTCCTCAAGGACCAGCACCCCACAGCTGATTCAAATGACCAAATTACCTTTTAGTTCTACAAATGCCTTGTAACGAAGCAGTCATCAGATTGAATCAGGGCACCGTCTTCAGACTTCGGACACCTCTAGTTTAGTTTAAAGCATATTGATCAGGCCCACGCGATGTATCAGCATTAACATCAGTATTGGCCAGTGTCATTTGTAATGTGTTGGTACCGGTCCGATAGGTAAAACTGCCAATGTCAACAGCCAATGTTTATTTCTGTCTTGTTGCCATTTGTGTATGTGTTTCAGGAGGGGGAGGGGAGGGGGTTGGTCATGTGGCATTTGTTTGGGCATGTGACATACCTAGATAGTGATGCAGTGCAGGATTGTGAGGTAAAGTAGAGAAGCCGTGTCAGTTGTTTGGTCAATTTGTGAATATCTGATATCGATATCAGGTCAAATTTTCATATCGGTGCTTTTCTAATATTGTAGTGTTCAAACAGCCTAGACCTAAATCCAATAAAGAATCTATAGCAAAGTCTTGGAATTGATTATCAGAGATACTCTCCTTCCAATCAGACAAACCTTAAGCTGTTTTGCAAAGTAGATTTCCCTCACTAGATGTGTAAAGCATAAAAGATGTTTGTGGTTGTAAGGTGACATATGGAAAGGTTTAAGCAGTATAAATACCTAATAAGGCACTTCATTATAAATAAAAAAAGAGATTCAGGCATTAATCAAAAATCATTTTCCAGTAGTAGTAACGTTTGCATACATTATCCAAAACTGAGAAGTTATGAGTAGTTTGAAGTAATTGAATACCAACACCAATCTTTCTTCCATCATTATCATAATTGCCATTGTTGTCAACCTTTATGGTTAACCTGCCCTCGTCCTTTGTTGCGATTATGATTTCTTATGTATTATGATGTGGGGAGGATTCTCCCAATTTCACCACTCCCATCATCCCTTTCTTCTGTGTGTCACTTTTTGTTTCCTTTTACAAGTTTTTTTTACTAAAAAGTCTTTTTTAATCAATCAAGGAGCAGGCAGAAAATAGGCTTTGTCATGGCTGGGCCTCAGGGTCGTGTTGTGCCTGCTCTGCCTGGTGACAGGTCTTCAAAAGGGATAAAAAGGGATATTTTGGGGCCAAAACAGGGGTTTCCATGGCACCGGCACTTGTTGCACATGGATCACCATTCTTTGGTCCTGCGTGAGATTGAGGTTTCAAAGGGCAGGACAACAAAAATTAGGCTCAGAGAGGAGAGCGGGGCTGCGGAGGTGGCTGCCCTCAAGTCCCTGACTCTTTCCTCTCCTAGGGGGAAAGGGAGAATAGGAGCCAGAAGTGACAGAACAAAAAGGGGCCCACTAGGTGCTGTCAAATATGCATGAGTAAATGACCAGTTGCTCTCTCTGCGGCATGTTAAATTTGAGAACCAGAGTTAAGACTGGAGGGCTCGGAGCACAGACCTTGCAGTGAGAAGTGTATTCTCGTTGTGGCTTCCACTTCATGTAATTAGAGGTTGTTTCGTGTAGAATGAGGTCACGTAAACTTTTACGTTTCTGAGTTTATGTGTGGGAAATGAAACCAGGAAACTTAAACAATAGATTGGCAGTCATTACTGCAAAGAGGGTTATTATTTTAAACTGGGCTGTTCAGCCAACTGTGTTCCTGTTATTTCGGTTTGTAATAATTAAGAGACTATATCTCTCATATAACAACTTTTTATGTTTACTGTCTTTAACTTTATTTAATGTCTGACTGGTTTGCACTAACATACGTTGCTGTAAGAAGAATGTGTATCCTTACTATCCTTACTGATAATTCTGTTTCTGCTTTTTTGTCACACTTCAATGTTTCAGATTGTCAAACAAGGCTTAATATCAGACACAGACAATCATAGTGAATACAAAGTGCATTCTTCTAATGAAAAATGAGAAACACATCGTCAAAACCAATCTGATACCATGTGGACAAAGTCATTGTTCCTTTTATTTAAATTATAAATTAACTGTGATTTTACACTTTTTGCATTACCCAGGCCTGATTACAGCCACACCCATAAAATAAAGAAATCTATTAAATATAACTTCTCTGACAAGATCGTATACGCAACTTATCAAGGAAGTAAAAAACAAAACAAAAACAAGAACATCATCTAAAGCACTGCAGGCCTCATTTTCCTCAGTTAAGGTCAGTGTTAATGATTCAAAAATAAAAAAAGAGACTGGGCAAAAATGGCATCCATTGGAGATTTCAAAGTCACTGATGACCATAAACAACACAAAGGAACATCTCACATCTCCTTAAAACCATCTTTATGATCCTGAAGACTTTTGAGCAATTATTCTGTGAACTGATGAGAAAAAAAATTTATTATTTGAAAGCTGAGTGTCACATTACATCTCACATTTCAGGACTGTTTCAGGATATGCACAACTTAACTTAATTGTTGGAACCATGGATTTTTCTTGCTCACAGAAAATCCTGACAGTGAATGTCCACCCCTCAATTTGTAATGAAAGCTCAGGCACACCTGGGTTATGCAGCAGAATAATGTTCCAAAGCACACCAGCAAGTCTGGATTTAGGTCTGTTTGAGACGCTGTGGTGTGACCTCAAACAGGTTGCTCACGCTCAAAACCCTCCATTATGGCTGAATTATAACAATTTTGTAATAAAAGAGTCCCAGAGAGAGTCCCAGTTACTGAGTTGCAGAGTAACAAAGAATCATTGCCAGTTTTCTCAAAGATTGTTGTGATGGAAGTTGTTGCGATCAAGTGTGGTACAACCAGCTATTGGCAATAGAGAACAAGTACTTTTCAAGTAGGACCAAGTTGCTTTGGATAGCTTTTTTTTCCTTCATAAATTACATCATCATTTGAAACCTGTATTTTATATTTACCCAAATTATCTTTGTCTAATACTACAATTTGTTTGACCAACTAAAACAAGTATGTCTGACAACAAAAGCAAATAATACCGTAGAAATCTGTAAGGGGTGAATACTTTTTCCCAGAACAGTAAAAAGTGCTTTCACCTACAGGTCCTTCTCAAAATATGCTAATATTTTGAGAAGGACCTGTATTTAAAAAAAGGATGTTTATGGTTATTAGCTTTGAGCTGCACCTGGATTTTTTTTCTAAAATATTATGCATAAATGGCATTATGAGGTCAAGGTTTTTACATGTCAGGAGGCCTTTAAGTAATTTGCAATAATTTCCATAGCATCATCACTGCCACCTTCAATAATAAACAAGGTTATACACACTCACAGATTCTTCTGCTCACGCATTTAGAGCTGGGCACGTGTTGGAGGGTGTATGCCACTATAAACGCAGCCAACAAGAATATTTTTTGGTGGTACTAATAAACATTCAGGAGTTTTCGTATAGTAAATGTGGCTGCATATCCCCTTGATACTGCATCAACAGCTTATTGTGGTGAAATTTCAAAATATATGGATGAGTGGAGGTACACGTTCATGTTCATCTATTCGAGGTTCTCTGCAATGTGCTGCCAGCCTGTTTAAAAGGTTAAAGCAGTTGGGATATGTTTCTTGATGGGATTTTATCATGCCAGGCATGCTCTGTTTCCTGATGAATATATTAAAATTATTACTGTGCAAACAGAGTTTCTAATTACTGACCTGCTTGCTATTGTACTGTGCGTTCTGTGTGCACCCCCCCCCCCTTCTTCTCCATGCCTTGTTTATTTATCTGCACCAGTGAATACAGAATAGTCTATGCAATGTCATTTCCATCCACATGAAAATGATTTTGAAAATGCCAATCTTGCCTATTATACAGTGTAATTACTTGTCTGCTTTTTGATTTTATCATATCTTCAGCCAGTGGGAAAATACTTGGTGAGGCTAAACATCTTAGCGGTGCGTTTCAGCAGATGATTTGCCTCAGGGAAAAAAAAGGAAAGAAAAGAGAATCTTCACTTTGTGTACGAGTAAAGTGCTCTCAGACATAAAACACAAGACGGTGTGTCAATTCAGGGGTCGACCTGTTGTACGTTTTTGGGTTTCTACTGAGAGGTGTGTATTTTGTTAGTAAGAAAATTTGTTTCTTGGTTTGGTTAGAACCATCTGACATTTTTATTCCAAAGGTATTTTAGAGAATATATGGGATTTACAATACTCAATCCCATAATAAGAATATTAGATTATAAAGTGCTTTGCAATAGTATGCATACTCACATTTTGTTAAGTCACAACAACAAATTTCATTGTTTTAAACAAAACCAAGTGCACAACTATGAAGTGGTAAGAAAATGACACATTGTTTGCAAAATTGTGTACAAAAAATAATTTGAAAAGTGCGGTGTGCATTTGTATTCAACCACATCTACTTTACATCCCTAAATTAAATGCAGTGCTAGCGGTTGTCTTTAGGAGTGTCCTAATTAGTAAAAAGAGTCCAGCTGTATGTAATTTAAGCTCAGTTTAAATCCAGCTGTTCTGTGGAGGCTTCAGGGAGAACATTAATGAACAAACAGCATCATGAAGACCAATTAACACAGCACACAGTATCACAAGCATTGAAAATCACACAGACAAATGTTCAATCCACCTTCCAAAAACGGAAAGAGTGTGGTACAACTGCAAAGCTACCATATACAGGACATAGGAAACATGTCGAAGAAGGTGGTTTGGTCAGATGGGTCCAAATTCTAACTTTTTGACCCACAAATGCAATGTGTACTGGAAAACTAACACTACACACCTCCTGGACACACCGTCCTCTTAGTAAAACATGTAATATGTTCACCCTGAGCATTGACTGAGGAGCTGAACATATATGCACACTACTCATTTAGACTTTGTATTAAAAACTCGCATTACTTTGTGTTGGTCTATCATGTTAAATCCAAATAGAATAGATCAAAGTTTGTGGTTGTAGTGTTAAAATACAATTTGACAAAGTTGAAAGGTTATGAATACTTTTGCAAAGGCACTGTAAATAAATTTTCGTGGCACATTTAGTCTTCCTCAGCAGGTTTTTCAACTTATGCAGCCCAAATCGTTACTTTTGAAGTTTTAACTGTCATGGCCTCACATCTTTCATGCCACTCAACATTCCTCATGAGTAGTCACCAAGAATTTGCCTCCATATAGGTGGTTCAGTGGGTAGCTGTGTCACACGTTTCCTTAGGATTTGTTGTACATTATGGAAAAAAGGGCAACTCTGTTGTTTACTTGTCTGCCTATAATGTTGCACAGGGGGTTGATCATGAGAGTTGATAGGAGCTGCAATTTAAAAAGAGGACACTGCATCTCTGAACAAAAACAATTAAAGGAAAATGAAAGACGCCCCCCAAGGGTTAAAAATAGAAAATTATCAACATGCATTCTGGATTCCACAAACCCACCCACCCACCTACACACACACACACACACACACACACACACACACACACACACACACACACACTACCCTCAAACTTACTGGGCCTGCATTGTTATGTATGATCAGATCTGCCAGTTCTTCCTCTAAGCTCCTTGTCACATTTTGACTTAATGAAGTGCAACTTAGAAGGGAATTGGGTTCATCATGCTAGTCGCACGATGCTCCCTTGTTGTAGCAAACAGGAGTGGCATGGGACCGGAGAGCTACAGCGCGAGTCGTTATCATTCCGGTCAGTCTGTTTAACACAAAATTAAACAAAGAACTAATTAGTGCCTCATGAATTAATAACTCCACTGTTGCCGAGGAGAAGTTGGGTTGCTGAGGGGAGATATAAAATAAGTAGGAAGATCAGGTTAGAATTATTATTACTTTTTTCTAGGGTGCATGTGCTCTCAAGGTTAGGAAACTTTGGAGAGGATTTAAGACGGAGTGTGTCCTGGTATAATGTTGAAACTTTGTCTGGATTTCTGTGGATGTACAGTATCTGCAAAAAGTATTCAGCCCCCTGACATTTTTCATGTTTTGTTGCCTCACAACCTGGAATTATTTGAAAATTTCATTTACAGAACATGCATACAACTTTGAATATGTATTATTTCTTACTGTGAAGCAAACAACCAGCAGGACAAAATAATAGAAAACTTCTGTGAAAAACTGTTCACATTCCTAGAGTAAGTACTTTGTAGAGCCACCTTTTGCGGTCTGTGAGCTTGCCACATCTTGCCACTGGTAGTTATGCTCATTCCTCAAGGCAAAACTGCTCCAGCTCCTTTATGTTGACTGGTTTTTGCTTGTGAACAGCAATTTTCAAGTCTAACCACAGATTGAGCTCTAAACTTTGACTAGACCATTCCAACACATTTAAATGTCTCCCCGTAAATCACTAGTGAATGACAGTATTTAGAACCATCCATCTTTCCCTCGACTCAGACCAGTTTCCCAGTCCTGGCTGCTGAAAAACATCCCCACAGCCTGATGTTGCCACCACGATATTTTACTGCGTGGTGTTCTTGAGTGTGCGACAGACATAAAATCTGTTTTCTTTGGTGGCCGAAAAGTTTTAATTTTAGTCTCATCTGACCAGAGCACCTTTCACCATGCATTTAAAGATTCTCGAACAGGCCTTTTGGCAAACAAAAAAATTGCCTTCTTATTTTTAACACTAAGTAATGTCTTTTTCTGGTCACATCACCGACCCCCTCCTGGACCCCCTGCAGTTTGCCTACAGAGCCAACAGGTCTGTAGATGATGCAGTCAACCTAGCCCTTCACTTCATCTTCCGGCACCTGGACTCCACAGGAACCTACGCCAGGATCCTGTTTGTGGATTTCAGCTCTGCCTTCAACACCATCATCCCAGCTCTGTGCCCGACTCCACCTGCAGGTGGATCACTGACTTCCTGTCTGACAGGAAGCAGCGCGTGAGGCTGGGGAAGCACGTCTCTGACTCCCTGACCATCAGCACCGGTTCCCCCCAAGGCTGTGTTCTCTCTCCTCTGCTCTTCTCCCTGTACACCAACAGCTGCACCTCCAGTCACCAGTGTGTCAAGCTTCTGAGGTTTGCGGACGACACCACCCTGATCGGATTCAACCTGCCAAAGACTATGATGGTGCACTTCTACACAGCCATCATTGAGTCCATCCTCACCTCCTCCATCACCATCTGGTACGCCGCTGCTACAGCCAAGGATAAGGGCAGGCTGCAGCATGTCATTCGGTCTCCTGAGAAGGTGATTGGCTGCAGTCTACTGTCGCTCCAGTAACTGTACACCTCCAGGACCCTGAAGCGGTCAGGGAAGATTCTGTCTGATCCCTCCCACCCCGGTCACAGACTCTTTGAGACTCTCCCCTCTGGCAGGAGGCTGCGGTCCATCCGGACCAAAACCTCACGCCACAAGGACAGTTTTTTCCCATCTGCCATCAGCCTTGTTAACAAAGCCCGGAAACCACCCTGACATTCTCCCTTTCCCCCACACCCCCCCTTTTTTGCTGACAGGACACCTGTAACCTGCAACTCTATGCGTTACATTAACGCTCAGCTTGGACTTCTGCTTTACTTGCACTGCCATACTTGCACACTGATCATCTGCACTGTTGTATTGCTCTCGCACCCAATACTGCTCTATATTTACTCTCATTCACTTAAAACTGTGCACATATATTTATATTATATTGTAGATATGTTTATACTGTTTAATTTGTATTGTATTGCACCGACTACGCCAAAACAAATTCCTTGTGTGTCCAAAAATGTACTTGGCAATAAAGCTTTTCTGATTCTGATTCTGATTGTGTTTCCATAAAGCCCAGCTCTATGGAGTGTATGGCTTATTGTGGTCCTATGGACAGATACTCCAGTCTCTGCTGTGGAACTCTGTAACTCCTTCAGGGATATCTTTGGTGTCTGATATTTCTCTTTATTTAATGCCCTCCTTGCCCAGTCTGTAAGTTTTGGTGGGCAGCCCTCTCTTGGCAGGTTCGATGTGGCACCATTTGCTTTTCATTTGAAGATTGCTTGTTGCTTCAGGGGAACATCAAAGATTTGAATATTTTTTATTTCTCAACAACTTTGTCCCTGACTTGTTTAGAGAGCTCCTTGGTCCTCATGGTAGGATGCTACTTGCTTTGTGGTGTTGCAGCCTCTGGGGTATTTCAGAAAAGGTGTGTTTATACTGACAGATGATGTGACACTGAGATTGCACACTGGTGGACTTTATTTCATTATATGACTTTTAAAGTGAATTGGTTGCACCAGGACATTTAAGGGGCTTCATAGCAAAAGGGGGTATATGCACATGCCAATTTTTAATTAATTACTTTTTTTAATTTTTGTCTTTATATATATTTTTCTCATTTCACTTCACCAACAACTCTTTTGTGGAGATCCATACAGGATTTAAAAAACATTTAAATTACAGGCGGGAATGTAACAGAATAGGTAAAAAGCCAAGGGAGGTTGAATACTTTTGCAAGGCAATGTACTAAAAATAAAAGAACATAGATGAAGTACTCAACATTTTAGCTGGGTTTATCACTATATATTTCCTCCCCACAGGGTTAACTGTACCCTCTTCAGTAGCCCCCCTGTCAATCTAAGGGCTTTACAAACCGTTCAGCCATTATCCCCTTGTTCCAGCTCAGACAAGGGGCCTGTTTTAATCAAAAGGACAGGACAGGGTTAGACAAAAGCATCATCTTTAGAGTTACATTATTCTATCAACCACGCTCTGCAGCCTGAAGGAACTTTGTAAATGCAGGAGCATATTTGTACACTATGTTCATATACAGGGGTTGGACGATGAAACTGAAACACCTGTCATTTTAGTGTGGGAGGTTTCAAGGCTAAATTGGACCAGCCTGGTAGCCAGTCTTCATTGATTGCACATTGCACCAGTAAGAGCAGAGTGTGAAGGTTCAATTAGCAGGGTAAGATCACAGTTTTGCTCAAAATATTGAAATGGAACAACATTATGGGTGACATACCAGAGTTCAAAAGAGTACAAATTGTTGGTGCACGTCTTGCTGGCGCATCTGTGACCAAGACAGCAAGTCTTTGTGATGTATCAAGAGCCACGGTATCCAGGGTAATGTCAGCATACCACCAAGAAGGATGAACCACATCCAACAGGATTAACTGTGGACGCAAGAGGAAGCTGTCTGAAAGGGATGTTTGGGTGCAAACCTGGATTGTATCCAAAAAACATAAAACCACGGCTGTCCAAATCACGGCAAAATTAAATGTGCACCTCAACTCTCCTGTTTCCACCAGAACTGTCCGTCGGGAGCTCCACAGGATCAATATTCACGGCCGGGCTGCTATAGCCAAACCTTTGGTCACTCATGCCAATGCCAGACGTCGGTTTCAATGGTGCAAGGAGCGCAAATCTTGGGCTGTGGACAATGTGAAACATGTATTGTTCTCTGATGAGTCCACCTTTACTGTTTTTCCCACATCCGGGAGAGTTACGGTGTGGAGAAGCCCCAAAGAAGCGTACCACCCAGACTGTTGCATGCCCAGAGTGAAGCATGGGGGTGGATCAGTGATGGTTTGGGCTGCCATATCATGGCATTCGCTTGGCCCAATACTTGTGCTAGATGGGCACGTCACTGCCAAGGACTACCGAACCATTCTTGAGGACCATGTGCATCCAATGGTTCAAACATTGTATCCTGAAGGCGGTGCCGTGTATCAGGATGACAATGCACCAATACACACAGCAAGACTGGTGAAAGATTGGTTTGATGAACATGAAAGTGAAGTTGAACATCTCCCATGGCCTGCACAGTCACCAGATCTAAATATTATTGAGCCACTTTGGGGTGTTTTGGAGGAGCGAGTTAGGAAACGTTTTCCTCCACCAGTATCACGTAGTGACCTGGCCACTATCCTGCAAGAAGAATGGCTTAAAATCGCTCTGACCACTGTGCAGGACTTGTTTATGTCATTCCCAAGACGAATTGATGCTGTATTGGCCGCAAAAGGAGGCCCTACACCATACTAATAAATTATTGTGGTCTAAAATCAGGTGTTTCAGTTTCATTGTCCAACCCCTGTACAGTGCCTTGAGAAAGTAGTCATGTCACAACCACAATCCTCAGTGTATTTTATTTTGATTTTATGAGATAAACTAACAAAGTAGAGCCAAATTGTGAAGTCAAAGGAAAATAATAAATGGGTTTTAAAATTATTTAAAACATTTTAATCTTAAAGTTTGGCATGGATTTGTACTCATTTGTACAATTTTCAAGTCATGCAACCAAATATCAATGGTATTTATGTCTTGATTTTGACTGGGTCATGCTACTACATGAATATACCTTGATCTAAACCATTCCATTGTAGCCCTGTCGATATGTTGAATAAAGAAATCTTTAGTAGGTATGGCCATGTGTTTAGCTCCATTCATCTTCACATGAACGCTGTTCTTCATGGGCCTCACTGTCTATGCTACCTGTCCCAAAGCATGATACTGCCACTGTCATATTTCACAGAGGGAATGATGTGTTTAGGGCAGTGTTAGTTTTTCCCTTTCTTCCACATTTGCTGTATACTCAATCGCTTGTGAAAAACTGCAAACAGGACTTCTAAAAGCTTCAATGACTTTCATGTGATACTAATTAATAACAGTCACTTCTAAGGAAGTCTGCTGCACTGATTTTTATTTAAGGGTATTAAGAGTTAAAAAGGCTATACTATAAATGCATACTTTTGAGGTTTTTACTTGTGAAAAAACTAGGCATTCCTTTTCCAACCAGTTTTTAATTATGCCCTAAAATACATTGTTTCAAGTTGTTACAAGATGTGGTTTAAAGTTCAAAGTATAAGATCACTTGCAAGGCTCTGCATATTTCAGAAAATGATTAACCCGAAGAATGTTCCTGTCTGGAGCTGAAGATTAGAATTTGGTGTTAATTATTTGTCTTTATTAAAAACCTTTTAAAAATAAGTATCTTTTCCAATTTATTGGATACCATAAGGAACACAAACACTAGCTGGAAAATAAACAAAACAAATCAGGGATGAATCAAAAACTCATATAGTCTACACTTGAACTAGACCTGTTGAAGATATGGGCAAGATCTAAACCAGGCTTTAAGCCGGGTTTGGAAGCTGTCTTTAAATAGAACACAGCGGGTTTTTGTTGTTTGTTCACTAACAAATGTCTGAGGCCTTCACAGAGAAGTTGCATTTATACTGAGATTATTTCACACATAGATGAACTCCACTTACTGAAAAGAGGACAATTGCTTACGCTGGATTTTAGTTAGGGGTGTTAAAAAGCGGCAAAATTTAAATACACATGACATTTAAAACACTGTAATCTTTAGGGTCCACTTTACAATTATGTTGTATATGCTTTACCACATAACATCCAAATAGCATATATTTGGGTTTGTAGTTTTTTCCAAAGCACTGTACACAGTACACAGAGGTATTGTCCAGACTTTGAATGCTTTCCCCCCCCTTTGCTTTCTTCCTCAGATGAGGCGAGCACCCCCCCCCCCCCCCCCCCCCCCCCCCCCACTGCACGGACTGACTCCCCAGGAAGAGAGAAACGAGGTAGGGCAAATCCCTAACATGACTGATTACTGTCCCCACCATCTCCCTGTTCATATCTCCAACAATATCAGGCATCTTCATTAATCCCTGCGGATCAATGTGTCTGGGGGTTGTAAAAATTGACAAATGACTTATTAGAATCCCACCGTTTTATTTTCCAACTGATTAACTCACAGCAATGTTGTACACTATACAGGCTCACTGATGTATCTGTTTTCCAAAGAGGACCCCCTCCCCTCTTCCCCTTCTCCTCCTCTTCTTCTCCATCTCCCTCTCTCTATCTCTCTGTCTTAGTGTGACGGATCTATACTGTATAAAATGTACAACGGAGTGCGTTGGAAGCCCTGCCAGGCTCCAGCGACTCAAAACTACAGGAACAATAAGGCAGTTCTGACACATTAGAACCACCAGTTATGTTTCCTGACATAAACAGCCATGGGGGCAGCTGGTAGGGGTTTTTGCCAAAGTTACAATGCCAAAAACACATGAATAGACACTTAACTGTCTCTTGGAGAACTGGAATTGCTTAAGGTGGGAGTAATAAATTGCATTTTAGCAACATACTGTCTGGGTTTTTACAAGCGTTTTTGCCAACTTCTTATCTAGGTTACGCTGTTCTGTATATTGTGTCTTGTTGTTCTTTGATCCTTGTTTTATGTCTGGATGCTGTTGTAACTCCATCCCACATTCTCATCTTGACAAAATAATGTAATTTTTCCACTGTGTGGCATTTATTACTGTAAGAGACATTAGACACAGACATCTAAGTACAGGTGACATCCACCAAATTAACAGGAGTATTAAAAACCTTTTGTTGCTGATAAAAAAATCTGCCTCTGTACAATTTGACTCTCGAAAGAACACTAATGACTTGTGACTTGAAGAAACTGGGTTGCTTTTTTTTCATCCTCCCTCTCCCTCCGTGAGATGAAACCTTCTGTGCTAATGATGTTAGCCAGTATGAGCACAATGCTGATGTGGGAGTCTGTCATAAGGGTGCACACAACAGCCCTTGCCCCTGGCCTCCTAGTCAAGAGGGATCTAAACATTCAGAAGTGACAGTCTGGGCTGTCTCATGTCAAACCAGAGACCCTCGCTATCACCGGGGGGCTGGCGTGGTTGTGAATTGAGGTGGAATGCTACACCGCGCTCTTTTGTTTCTGCTGGTGTCACTCACGCACGAGAAAGAAGACACACTCCTCGCATCAATCAGAGCCCGGTGTACCTCCCTGCATCCACAGATTCACACATACAGAGTCCTGCACCATTATTGTCATCCCTGGTGATGATGTGTACAAAAACCTTCAAATAAATTGATATTTTATTGCAGGTCCTTGGAATCATTTTGCTTTGGGGATATATGCTGCATACATATATATATATTTTACCTCTCTCCTCTTGTGGCAAGAAATGCTTGTTTCTCATCCAGCCTTATTTATCACAGTTCACTTGTTTTAAACTTTTTAGTTATTGTTTAGAAAATTAACTATTTTCTTATTGCTACTTATCATATACACACTACCAGCTAAACGATTGGTCATTCAATTGCTTTTCTTTATTTTTATTACTTTCCACACCGTCGATACATAGGGAAGAGTTCAAAACTATGAGGCAGAAGCATATAGAATTATGTAGCAAACAAAAAATTGTGAAATCACTCAAAAGATCTTTGATATTCTTCAAAATACAGGTCCTTCTCAAAATATTAGCATATTGTGATAAAGTTCATTATTTTCCATAATGTCATGATGAAAATGTAACATTCATATATTTTAGATTCATTGCACACTAACTGAAATATTTCAGGTCTTTTATTGTCTTAATACAGATGATTGTGGCATACAGCTCATGAAAACCCAAAATTCCTATCTCACAAAATTAGCATATTTCATCCGACCAATAAAAGAAAAGTGTTTTTAATACAAAAAACGTCAACCTTCAAATAATCATGTACAGTTATGCACTCAATACTTGGTCGGGAATCCTTTTGCAGAAATGACTGCTTCAATGCGGCGTGGCATGGAGGCAATCAGCCTGTGGCACTGCTGAGGTCTTATGGAGGCCCAGGATGCTTCGATAGCGGCCTTTAGCTCATCCAGAGTGTTGGGTCTTGAGTCTCTCAACGTTCTCTTCACAATATCCCACAGATTCTCTATGGGGTTCAGGTCAGGAGAGTTGGCAGGCCAATTGAGCACAGTGATACCATGGTCAGTAAACCATTTACCAGTGGTTTTGGCACTGTGAGCAGGTGCCAGGTCGTGCTGAAAAATGAAATCTTCATCTCCATAAAGCTTTTCAGCAGATGGAAGCATGAAGTGCTCCAAAATCTCCTGATAGCTAGCTGCATTGACCCTGCCCTTGATAAAACACAGTGGACCAACACCAGCAGCTGACACGGCACCCCAGACCATCACTGACTGTGGGTACTTGACACTGGACTTCTGGCATTTTGGCATTTCCTTCTCCCCAGTCTTCCTCCAGACTCTGGCACCTTGATTTCCAAATGACATGCAGAATTTGCTTTCATCCGAAAAAAGTACTTTGGACCACTGAGCAACAGTCCAGTGCTGCTTCTCTGTAGCCCAGGTCTGGGGAATGCGGCACCTGTAGCCCATTTCCTGCACACGCCTGTGCACGATGGCTCTGGATGTTTCTACTCCAGACTCAGTCCACTGCTTCCGCAGGTCCCCCAAGGTCTGGAATCGGCCCTTCTCCACAATCTTCCTCAGGGTCCGGTCACCTCTTCTCGTTGTGCAGCGTTTTCTGCCACACTTTTTCCTTCCCACAGACTTCCCACTGAGGTGCCTTGATACAGCACTCTGGGAACAGCCTATTCGTTCAGAAATTTCTTTCTGTGTCTTACCCTCTTGCTTGAGGGTGTCAATAGTGGCCTTCTGGACAGCAGTCAGGTCGGCAGTCTTACCCATGATTGGGGTTTTGAGTGATGAACCAGGCTGGGAGTTTTAAAGGCCTCAGGAATCTTTTGCAGGTGTTTAGAGTTAACTCGTTGATTCAGATGATTAGGTTCATAGCTTGTTTAGAGACCCTTTTAATGATATGCTAATTTTGTGAGATAGGAATTTTGGGTTTTCATGAGCTGTATGCCAAAATCATCTGTATTAAGACAATAAAAGACCTGAAATATTTCAGTTAGTGTGCAATGAATCTAAAATATATGAATGTTAAATTTTCATCATGACATTATGGAAAATAATGAACTTTATCACAATATGCTAATATTTTGAGAAGGACCTGTATCCCCTCTTTGCTTTGAATACTGCTTTACACTCTCTTGGCATTCTCTCTGTGATCTTCATGAGGTTGTCACCTGAAATGGCTATCCAACAGTCTTAAAGGAGTGCCCAGAGGTCATAATCAAAAAGGAAGACAACCCATTTAATGCGAAGGCTTGTCTAAACTTTTGACTGCTAGTGTTTTTATATATATGTATATAAAAGATGTCTTTGAGCGGGTTGCTTGTAGAACCATGAAACAAAGTTAACTGAGATTCAACAGTAGTTCAGAGTAATACTGCTTGTCTAACCACAAAACAACAACATAACTGAGCACAGTTAGCTTAATTGGCTTTTGTTGTATGTTAATGAAACTAATCATAAAGGCCAACTGGCTCTAACATGAGGCCTTGACACCCCCTCTGCTCTCTCTCCACTTCCCGCGGCTCCCACGGACTTTTCGAAAAGATGGAGTTCCTCTCCTAGACAGTCTGAAGAAAATTAAACCACCAAAATTGTTTTCATTGGTTAGCGGGGATAATCTCAGGGGACTCGAGGCTTTTAATTGAACTCACAGAGAAGACATTTGTATGACTGTTTGCCAACAACATTTAGGTGTCTGCTCTCCACTTCTGCCCATTCTCAAAGAAAGATGTGGCAGCTCAGGTACAAGTATTACATAAAGCAAAGGTAATCTCAATAACCATATGTGCATTCTTACGTACTTTGTAAGAGTGTAACGTAAAAATAAAAGGACACCATACTATTTGTCATGGGCTACTTAGTTACTGTTTTTATTGTAAGCTATAACTACTGGCCCTTGATGTAAAGTTGACTGGTTTAAACTAACACTAAGTGTCTATATTTGTAACTCTTATTTTGAAGTAAAAAATGAAGTATTTCTTGAGTTGTTGTGTTTTTGTATGAAAAGTAAGACATCTCGTCGGGCCGACCGACAACACGTAGTTACAAAAATATTGAAGAACCCCCAAGTATTGTACTTTCTGTGACATACGAGATTCAGACTATTTACACCGCAAGAATACTGCTACTGGCTAACCATTAGCAGCTAACAGCACCAACGTTAGCATGTGTTTCAAATTAAATAAAGGGCTATTTTACAGTTTTTAAGGAATCTGGACTGTAGTTTTAGACTTCCAGCCTACACAGAACATGATCTGTTTTTTTAAACTAGTTGAGATTTATGAGACATTTTTTTTTATTTGTGAAAACACAGAATTTGAGTACTTTCAAAGATTTTTGTCTTTTTAGCATTAAAGCCATTTGAGAATTAGCCAAACAAACAAAAACACTAACAAAGAAACTGGCTTTAGAATTACGAAACTCTTACTCTGCTTGTGAAAACTTAAAAAGAGGAGCATTTTTTGTTTTTTTGCATTGGATCTGTCTCCAAATTAAACAAGCAAACAACAAAAAAACACACTGGAAGATTACTGCAACTGGCTAAACATCGGCTGATAACAATCTTAATGGTCGCTGCTAAACTAAAGGAATAATTCAGTTTTTTATAATGAAGCTAGACTGCATTTGATCATCTCGAGTTCAACATCTAAAATACTTTGATTAAAACCTCTGTGGCTGGCTAACCTTTAGCCGCTGACGGCAATGAAGTCAACATATGCTTCAGAGGCTTCCTATTGGCGCAAAACTAAAAGGCCATTTCACAGATTTTCTTGAGTCGAGACTGCATTTGATCATGTCTAGTTCAGAATTTTGACAAATCAAACAGGCACTGGATATTTGCACACTAAACACAGATTCTTTATGACACAGTTTGATATTTATGCGACTTTCTGTTTCTATGGCATGTTCTCCTCCCCTTCCTATTTTGATGAGTGGCTTTTTTGTGTTTGCAAAATGACAAAAAGGGAGTATTTTCTATGCTTGATTGGCAGTTAGACAATAGAAAAGCTTAATGACCTGCAATATATGGACTGGTCAAACCTAGACTGAATTATTCTACACTGATTACAGGTGCTTTGAAGTGTGTGTGTAATCTGTGAAACCTCTACCCTCTTTGTGAAAACAAAAGGAGTGTACTCCTAATTTCCCCACCTATAGTAATAAAATCTTGCATTGTCTTGAACCAATAATGTCTCATGAGCTGGATGTTTCATCACATTGCTATTTTATTTTCCATTCATAGATCTTAATCACAATGGAAAATAAATTAGATTAAGTTGGTAATTCATAGTCAAACTCTACATTTTTAGTATTTTGGTATTCAGTATTTGTTCAACGAGGTCCAGTGATTCTCTGACAATCAGCGGTTTTATTCAGTCATGCATAAAAGTAAATAAAGCTCGCAGTCTGCTGTGGAAAAGATCATTTGTCTCACAGAGAAAAACACCAACATATTAGAATTAATGTATTACTGACTGTTGCGCACGCACAAAAATATGCATTTGGCTGTTTTTCTGCACTTTTTATCCTGCTGCACGTATTTTGGTCCTTTGGATTTTTCCAGCATGTCAAAGCAAAGGCTTTTACATGGAAACGGCAGCCCTGTGTAAATATTTATGATGTAACATCTCCATGTGAATAGACTTTCTTCCCAATCCATCCATCATTACCGGCATATTGTGAAAGCCCACCTCCCGGTGGTGGCTCAGGGCCTTAGGAAGCTCAGACAGGAGCGACGTGTCCCCCTCTAAGTCGAAGGATTTGTTTTTCTTTTGACTGGGGGCAGCCCAGCTGTGAGGGCATTTCATATGTCAGCCGCTCCACTTTCTTTCGAAGTTGACTTCAAAGCCTGATTCGGCCCATTGTTTCTGCGACGTGGCCGCTGGACCTGAAAATGCCCAAACAGAAAAATGTGATGTAGGTCAAATTACAGAGTTGTGCCCCTGAAAAAAAGAAAAAAAACAAATTCTTAGTTTGGAGACATTAAGTCCTGGTTACCGCCTAACCATTGCTTGTGTGCATGTTGTCCACATATTATCTGGTCATAATGGAGCTGACGTGTGGAATGAAAAAGCGCCTGTCTGTATTTTCTCAACTTCATGAAGCACAACTCAGGAACAAAACAACAAGTATATCAGTTGCAATTCTGTATTTCTGAAATATTTGCTCCTGCTGGGGTAAATCAGGCTCACAGACAGGCAGACAGAGTATCTGTTAGGGCTTGTGCCTGGACTGTTTTTTTTTTTTTTTTACTTGTGCAACATGTCTTCATTGGTACAAACAAAGTGAGTTGACGGATTCCACCTCTTATTTATGGTCTTTTAAGAATGCAAAGGTGCAGCAGATTTATGAGGTTGTCTGTGTGCAGAGGTTGGTAAATCTGCTGCCTTACCTAAGTGGATTACGAGGTTTTAGGCTTTTCTCCTTGCACAACGTATCGGCAGAAAATAGGCGTTGCAAGACGTTAGAGAAATATTGCCTCCCTGACTCCTCATAACATCACCATTAGCCATGGAGGATTGCAGAAATGTGATTAATACATCAGCATTTTGACAGAGTGTGGCTGAAAAGGTAATATGGATTATTACAATGCCTGTAGAGCTCAATACCACCAACCAAGTTTATCCATTTATCTGCAATGATGAGACTCCTTTGTGTAGTATGGCATTGTAACATCTATCTAAATAACAAAAGATAGCATTCCTATATACTGTTGTTGTGCTGTTAATATTCAGCCAATGCAACAATGCATGTGGGAATTGAGTACGG
This sequence comes from Girardinichthys multiradiatus, assembly GCF_021462225.1. NCBI lineage: Eukaryota > Metazoa > Chordata > Actinopteri > Cyprinodontiformes > Goodeidae > Girardinichthys > Girardinichthys multiradiatus. The sequence continues at coordinate 21,297,024 of NC_061794.1, read as the reverse complement.
AAACAAACTTGACTCAGAACGGAGAGAAAAGTCCATAGAACATTATGAGCTTTATGAATCGATGTTCAAGCCTCTGTTACTGGCCATTTCTTCCTTGGCTCAGGTATCTGATTACCTTCAAACAAAAATATTGCTCCTGTACTGTTCAATTACCACTGGCCAAGTGCTGAATGATGCAATTCACTATCTAAGAGGTATTTTTTTCTTCCTTTTTGTGCTCACTTTGTGTGTGTCCTATTTACTCGGCCTTGGATGATACGTGCTGAATAAATGCCATTTTTCTGTCGTTTCAAGTGCCTCTTTTCTCTCTGCATTCATTCAAGCTTTCAATACCTTTTCTCCCCCTCTCTTCTCCTGTCTCTTTTTTTCCACAAGCAGGAGGGTTTTACTTTACTCCTTTGTCATCCTAATTGATTGCATTAACCTTTTGAGTATTGAATTTCCTGTGCATCATGCCGAGCACAATGTGGAATATTATCATAATCCCTCCAAGTAATGGACACAGGGCAATCAACAATGCTTTAGGAAAAGTACATCTTTGAAAGATGGAGCGCCATGTTATTTTCCGTCCAAAGATCTAGATAGGGGGAGATTGTTGAACTTTGAGAAACTTGGTCAATGAACCCAGAATATTTTTTCTTTTTTTATCATTTCTATCATTTCAAGAGGTTATAATTGTTTTCTTTAATGTTGGCAATGATGGAAGATTACCTAAATGTTTGTGTAATGCTCTAAACCCCAAATAATTTTCTTTTTAACAAAGACTCCCAAGTTAATTCTAGTGACTTCAGTTTTCTTGGGATTTTAAAAATCTGCTAAAAGTCAGTGTTGCACACATATATTACTAGGTGAGTTAAACAAAGATTTGATTGGTTTTGTTTTCTGCCTTGTGGCTAAACTTCTGTTAAAATGAGCTGGCCAAGCACATAGAAACATGTTAGAACATTGAAAAATCTGCCTTTTACTTGTTGTGGTTTTCTTTTGTGCGACTATTTGCTGGGTTCTTGCACATTTTTCATTACTTATATTTAAAAATGTTAACTTTTCCTATCAGTTTAATGCCATTTTTGGACAAAATATGCAACTTGTTGTCATATTTGTTGTTTAATATGTTTATCTTTCTCTACTCATGAAAAACATGATGCTTAGGTTGGCTCATGAATCTGGAGTGAGGTACAGCACATCTGAACTTATATTAGCTCTATTTTAACATCAGTAACACTGGATGATCTTATACTAAATACACATTCTTTAAAGCATGGTTGGTGATCTTTGAGGCCTATGCTTTGTCCAAAAGCTTGAAAAGTATGGCTCCTTCTATGAGCAAGACTTTGAGATGGGAGTCATGACTGAAGGAGGCAGATGAACCGAGTTCCAGGACTAGTAAGTTTGGACAATAAAAATGGTTTTAAGGTGGCATCAATTAAGCCTGTGTGTTGACTAATTTAAATGGTTCTCAGAGAAAAACTCTTAACTTTAACAGACCTTTGTCAAAATGTTGAATGAGGTCGATTGTCTTTCTCTCTGTTCTTTCCACTGGTGGGCTCAGAGTCAGAGGGAAAAGTTTTAGTTCCCTTTCAATAAGTTCTTAAGTAAGAACCACCAAAATATCACATTAAAGGTTGCCGTCTCAAGTAAAATAGTTGCCTTTTCTACATTGAATGAAATGAAATGAAATTTCATTCAAATCTGAATGAAATTATCTGGTAAATGGTACATGTTCTGAGTATTATCGGTTATGGGGTGCAAAGAAAAGTCCTTCTTTACCAGTTTGTCCAGTTTAAAATGATTAGGTTAAATTTAATCAGCTGTTTTATTTTTTTAGGCACGAGAGCAGAAGACAGGGCCCCCTCGGCTTTTCAAGGATATCCGCTTGTCATGTAAGTGTGTTTCAAATGAACGTTTGTGCAAGTGAGAAATTTAAAACAGTAAAAATAATTTAAACCATTCACACCAATTTAACCTTAACCACCGTGAGCGACAATTGTAAACTTGACACATGAACCTATTGTGATATAAAATATTTTTACACAAACGAAATGTGAACAATAGTTAACACAATCTGATTTTGTAGCAGTCCCTTCATGTCGCAGTGAATAACTTATTTATTAGGTGTGTCAAAGACAACATGGAGGAAAACATAAGCATTACGTTAAAGTGGGATATGATTTAAAGCTCATTTTATTTATTTATCACAGATAGTTTTGAGGGGTCAGCATAAATAAGCTTTAGTAAGAAGGTAAGCCTGTGATTTAGCATGACATGGACCTTAATCTCTTTACCCGCTTTACTATACTCTGTTTTGGTTTAAGGGGGTGTATTAGTTTGATTTTCTCTGTGATTTTTCCTTGGAATAATAAGAGCGAGTCTGCTCATATTGGTTTATTATTATGAGTTCTCCTGGCCCAGAATGATATGAATGAGGACGGACTTTGAAATAGATTCCAACAGACATTACTAGTATATTCCACTGTTACACTGCACCTTAGCTGCTTCAATAATATTAAGGCCCCCGAGCTTAAAACCTACAGAAGACACTCCAAGGATAACAATGCAATAATAGCCTGTTAACAAGGTTGGAGGTAGCCTATTGACTTTAATCTGTTGCTGTAGCTGTTATATTTAAACACAATAGTAAAGGAATAAAAAGTAGTTTATGTAGCAAGACCAATGTAATACCCATAACTGTCTTATAAAGGCTTAATGTCAGAAGGCTTTAGGGGCAGTGTCAGTTGAATAACACTGATCAGCCTTGAGCTTGGGAATTAGAGACAGCAAATCTTTTCACATAACCTGGCAACTGGGAGAGTTTAAAGAGATGCAGGTGGGCTGCAACTGTTGCAAAGCAATTTTTTTATGTGTTTTATGTGTCTTATTATAGTAATTTAAGGTGGTGATAGTTTTGCAGAATAAAAACATGGAGGCAACCTGCATTTAGACAACAACAACAACAAGTATTATCTAGCATGCAGCTACACATTAGTGGCGAGGCAAGATGTAATTTATTCGAAATGGAATGAAACGTTGTTGGTCATCTGCAAACAATTTCAGATACACATATGTTTACGCCATAAACTGCCTAGTTGCTTTGTTGGTAGCCTCTGCCGGCTGGTTCTGCGTAAATCCTTTAAATGTATTAAAGTGATCAATTGCTGCTAAACAGACAAAAAACTCTTATGCTGTTTCTGTGGAAACGGCTGGCGTTATCTGGTTTGTGTTCATGAACTGAGGCAAAATACCCTGTAATTCATATCAACTCTATTATAGTTTTTTTTTTGGCACAAATAGGAAAAATCAATGGAAACAAGCTCTCATGCATGGATAGATGCTGGGTTTTGATCAATACTGTTTTCACAGGGATGGTGCCTTTGAGTTTGATTGAGGCCAGGTTGCACAGAACTAGTTTGGGGAGCTGTTCGGAAGCTGTATAGAAATGCAGATGTTTGGGAGGAGATGCACCCACCATTTGGGTAAGATCTTTTGCTACCTGAGTTTTATTGATCAGAGCAGAATCGTGTGATTGACTGAAGGTGAGGGTCATAAAATATGTCAAGGTCAGTCAGCAGCACCAAGCCAAAACCGGTCCATCTTTTGTATTCAATCAAGCGTCACTGGTATTCCACTGGGATCCTCTGTGCCCTCAGCATATAGAAACTAAGGGCCTCTTAGCTCAATTATAGAAGCACATCGAGCTTCAGAATATTGACATATTTCTGTATTCTGAAAATGTCATGGATAACGATCAACTCGTTCACCAGAAAACGCTTTCATAACCCAAGATTTGGAGGCAAAATGGATGATGTATCGAATTTGTGGACTTGCTATAAGGTCACGATACTACCTAATAGTACAAAGTTTTTTGTTTTTTTTTCCCTTTGTTTCACACTTAGTGTTGGAAAAAATGCCTATCACATTTTGAAGCAGGTGTTTTGCACAGTTAGTGATAAGTGGGTTGAGTGGTTGCACAACAAATCTAGTTATGCTCAGTGATCACCATTAATTTCATTTATCATCAGCTGGGTGCACAGAGATAGACTTTACCCACAGATTAAATAAATTGTGACACTTAAGGAATATATTTCAGTTCATTGGCTATACAGGTGCTTAATTATTGACTAATGCTGACGAGGAGAAGGTTACTTCCATTAAGACTTTTCAAACTTAAAGATAAGACTAGAAAAAGCAGGTTTATCTTTGCTGCATCTGTACGTAGGTGTTTTATTGATTATTAACAAACAAATCTAAGATGTGTCTAAAACAGCCTTCGGAAATGACAGTGCATTGCCAAAAGTAATCATACTGCTGGAACGTATCTACATTTTTGTCACATTCCAAACGCAACCTTCCAGGGGCTTTATTTAGAGTTTTAGTGAACGGCTAGCAGAAGATGTCCATAATGCTAAAGTGGAAAGAAAATGAACAATTTTCCAGATTGCTTGCAAATAAAAAGTATGTCATGCATTTGAATTCAGTCCCTTGTTCATCTGATTCCCATACATAAAATCCAGTACAACCATCTACCTTTTGTGTTAGATGTGAAGATGTTTACATTAAGGTTAGGTTATAAAACAACATCTCAAGTTTTATACATCTTACAAAGCTCTGTTCAATCTATCACCTGAAAATGCAAAGAGTATGGCTCAAATACAACTCTACCAAGACATGGATGTCCACTTCAACTTACAGGTTGGGGTAGGAGAGAATAAATCTGGGAAGCAGCAAGGAGGCCAAATAAAAAAGCTATTATAAAAAAAAAAAAAAGCAATTACACATTTAGTCATTTAGGGCACACAAAGCAACATGGAGCAGAATGTGCTCTGGTCAGATGAAACCATAACATACACTGCTTGGTCAAAAAAAAGTCGGCACCTGTATTTAACTAAGCAAATAGGTACGAGCCTCCCGTTGGATAATTATTGCATGGGCGATTATGTTTCAGCTGGCAACAAGTTATTTAATCCCAACTGGTGCAATGAGTTGCTTCTCATTTCTTAAATAACCATGTTGAAAGACACATCCGGGGTCGTGGAAAAGATGTCAGTCTGTTTCAGAAGGGTCAAATCATTGGCATGCATCAAGCAGAAAAAACATCTGAGGAGATTGCAGAAAATACCAAAATTGGGTTAAGAATTGCCCAACGCATTATTAAAAACTGTAAGGATAGTGGGGACCCATCATCTTCGAGGAAGAAATGTGGCCGGAAAAAAATCCTGAATGATCGTGATTGGCAATCACGCTGAAACGGTGAAATCAAATCAAAGAGAAACAACAGTAGAACTGCAGGCTATGTTTAATAGTGAAAGTAAGAGCATTTCCACACGCACAATGCGAACGGAACTCAAAGAATTGGGACTGAACAGCTGTGTAGCCTCAAGAAAACCACTAATCAGTGAGGCTGACTGGTAAAAAAGAAGGCTTCAATTTGCTAGGGAGCATAAAGATTGTACTCTGGAGCAATGGAAGAAGGTCATATGGTCTGATGAGTCCAGATTTACCCTGTTCCAGAGTGATGGGCGCATCAGGGTAAGAAGAGAGGCAGGTGAAGTGATGCACCCATCATGCCTAGTGCCTACTATACGAGCCTGTGGGGGTAGTGCTATAATCAGGGGTTGCTGCAGGTGGTCAGGTCTGGGTTCAGCAACAGTATGTGTTCAAAGAATGAGGTCAGCTGACTACCTGAATATAGTGAATGACCAGGTTATTCCATCAATGGATTTTTTCTTCACTGATGGCACGGGCATATTCCAAGATGACAATGCCAGGATTCATCGGGCTCGAATTGTGAAAGAGTGGTTCAGGGAGCATGAGACATCATTCTCACACATGGATTGACCACCACAGAGTCCAGACCTTAACCCCATTGAGAATCTGTAAATCTAAGAAGGCTTTGCACAACGGTCAGACTCTACCATCATCAATGCAAGATCTTGGTGAAAAATTAATGCAACACTGGGTGGAAATAAATCTTGTGACATTGCAGAAGCTTTTTGAAACAATGCCACAGCGAATGCGTGCCGTAATCAAAGCACATATATATATATACAGGTCCTTCTCAAAAAAGTAGCATATTGTGATAAAGTTCATTATTTTCCATAATGTCATGATGAAAATTTAACATTCATATATTTTAGATTCATTGCACACTAACTGAAATATTTCAGGTCTTTTATTGTCTTAATACGGATGATTTTGGCATACAGCTCATGAAAACCCAAAATTCCTATCTCACAAAATTAGCATATCATTAAAAGGGTCTCTAAACGAGCTATGAACCTAATCATCTGAATCAACGAGTTAACTCTAAACAGCTGCAAAAGATTCCTGAGGCCTTTAAAACTCCCAGCCTGGTTCATCACTCAAAACCCCAATCATGGGTAAGACTGCCGACCTGACTGCTGTCCAGAAGGCCACTATTGACACCGTCAAGCAAGAGGGTAAGACACAGAAAGAAATTTCTGAACAAATAGGCTGTTCCCAGAGTGCTGTATCAAGGTACCTCAGTGGGAAGTCTGTGGGAAGGAAAAAGTGTGGCAGAAAACGCTGCACAATGAGAAGAGGTGACCGGACCCTGAGGAAGATTGTGGACTGAGTCTGGAGTAGAAACATCCAGAGCCACCGTGCACAGGCGTGTGCATGAAATGGGCTACAGGTGCCGCATTCCCCAGACCTGGGCTACAGAGAAGCAGCACTGGACTGTTGCTCAGTGGTCCAAAGTACTTTTTTCGGATGAAAGCAAATTCTGCATGTCATTCGGAAATCAAGGTGCCAGAGTCTGGAGGAAGACTGGGGAGAAGGAAATGCCAAAATGCCAGAAGTCCAGTGTCAAGTACCCACAGTCAGTGATGGTGTGGGGTGCCGTGTCAGCTGCTGGTGTTGGTCCACTGTGTTTTATCAAGGGCAGGGTCAATGCAGCTAGCTATCAGGAGATTTTGGAGCACTTCATGCTTCCATCTACTGAAAAGCTTTATGGAGATGAAGATTTCATTTTTCAGCACGACCTGGCACCTGCTCACAGTGCCAAAAACACTGGTAAATGGTTTACTGACCATGGTATCACTGTGCTCAATTGGCCTGCCAACTCTCCTGACCTGAACCCCATAGAGAATCTGTGGGATATTGTGAAGAGAACGTTGAGAGACTCAAGACCCAACACTCTGGATGAGCTAAAGGCCGCTATCGAAGCATCCTGGGCCTCCATAAGACCTCAGCAGTGCCACAGGCTGATTGCCTCCATGCCACGCCGCATTGAAGCAGTCATTTCTGCAAAAGGATTCCTGACCTAGTATTGAGTGCATAACTGTACCTGATTATTTGAGGGTTGACGATTTTTGTATTAAAAACACGTTTCTTTTATTGGTCGGATGAAATATGCTAATTTTGTGAGATAGGAATTTTGGGTTTTCATGAGCTGTATGCCACAATCATCCGTATTAAGACAATAAAAGACCTGAAATATTTCAGTTATTGTGCAATGAATCTAAAATATATGAATATTAAATTTGCATCATGACATTATAGAAAATAATTAACTTTATCACAATATGCTAATGTTTTGAGAAGGACCTGTATATATGTGTGAATGTTTTTGTAAGGAACTGTACTGAAAGAATTCCCTTCTCTTGAATTTGTTTTTGTACATATGACACATTTATTTCTGTCAGTTGTACATTTCTGTTTTAAAGTTGAAACTTTTCATCTTTCTCCAACCTGCACCATCCGAAGTCAGAATTCTAATTGTTCTAATTGTTCTAATCTAGTTACCGCTTGCTATTTTCAACAGTTCCATTAGAAAACTCCCATCCTCCCAGACTCAGTGCCTCTCCCTCCACCTCCCACTCTCTCTACCCCCCATCTGCCCTGACCTACATGGTAGTCACATGGCCCCAGCTCCCTGGCTTGGCATTTTATGGAAAATCTGCAGGAGATAAAGCCACAGGGTTTAAAGTGTTATCCCTGCCTGTCCTTTGAGAAGGGCTAAACACTGAATGAGGTGTTATTGCATCAATGCTGTTGGACACATACACACACACACTCACAGGAACCAAAGAGGATCTCTTCCTCCCTCCTTCTTCCTCTCCCTCTCTCTCCTCAGTTTGATTGGATTTAGTAGAGTGTCACCACTGTGACTTTGGGGGATTTCTCTTTCCCTGTCACTGTCTTCTGCACGCTCACTTGGGTTATTTACTTTACTTGTCCAGAAAATGGACTCTGATCTGCAGCTTACCAGCAAAGCCAGGGGAGAGACAAGTGCATTGTGGTAGTTAAGATATGCCCAACAGCCACAGCCACCTAGACACTTCGTTTCCCCCTTCCCGCGCTGGGTTGCTCACTCGCTCCCTTGCTGGTGCTGAGGGCTTAGTTTTTTGCATTGTGACCGAGTCCCCTTCACACTGTTGTCTGCCTGTAAATTTTCTGCTGCCCTTGCTATTCAGCCAATTACAGCAAAAGAGCTTTAGCGATTTTTTTCCCTCTCCCCCCTTGTCTTCCTTCTGGTGTATATTTATATATTTATTTTAGAAGCAAATGACAAGCGTCGCTGAAGGTAAAAAAAAAATGCTGAATTTCACAGTGCATATAATGTCATTTTTTTCTACAGCTTGGCTAATCAATAGACGGCAGCTTCATCTTGTGCAAAACAAACACAAGCATACAGCAGGCTGTTACAGCTTTCTTGCCTGTTGCATCAAAATTTTAGAGGGGAAAAATTTCCTATGTTAGGAATTTGTTTTTGTTTGTGTTTGTTTATATTCCTTCTCTTTCCAAAATTGCCCCTAACAATTCTTGGAAAAATAATTCTAACTGAACAACTTTTATATGTATACATTTCTTTTTAAAGCAGAGTGCTTTGATAAGTAATCGTGAAGTGGGGTATAAATTTCACATGGTACACAGACCCAATTCTCCACTATTTACAAATGAGAAAGACAAGAGAATATATAGAAGTAAGGCAATTGTGTGTTGATCTTCATAAATCAGGAAATGGTTAAACCTGACCATGTGCAGAGGCTATAGTCCTCGATGCGGCTGTCCTGGCTTAAGTCCCGGACCCGGCAACTTTTGCCGAATGTCTCCCCCTCTCTTTGCCCTCTTACCTCTCTACATACATTTGGAAAAACAAAAAAAAATAAAGGCCTCTAGTGCTGCAAAAAGAAAATTCAAAACAATCCCTGAACATGAGAAACTGTGATAAACGAGACTAAACCAGAGCCCAAATCAATCTTGAAATTCTCTCTGTATAATAATAAAAATACATTATATACTAATAAATACAGTGTGTGTGTGGTTGTTTGTGTGTTGCCCTGCGATGGACTGGCGACCTGTCCAGGGTGCCCTGCCTCTCGCCCGTAGACTGCTAGAGATAGGCACCAGCTTCCCCGTGACCCTGTACAGAAGAAGCTGTACAGAAAATGACTGACAAATAAATGCTAAACAAAACTGTAGTCTATGATATAATTGCTTTCATTTAAACAAGAAGAGCAACAGTAGTCTAACAAAAAGACATGCACAGGTATACAAATGGTATCTATCACATGTATTTCTTATCCTGATTTTGATACAAAGAGTTAAGCAACACTTTGACATAAACACTTGCTAACCTAAGTCATTTTCCAGTGGCTTCACTGTAAAATGTCTGTCAGCTTTTTATAGAGCAACGCAAGTATAAAAAGCTGTTATCATGCTGTTAGTGAGGCTATCTGCTCAGGTACAGCTTGCAGTGAGCTGTTAAACTGTTAAATTATAAGAGGGAGCGGGGTATCCTTGTGAAGCTTCACAATCCCTTTTGGGGTATCTTAGACTCTACTGTTGGAACAGGAGTCTATGCAACTAGTGTTTGGTGCAAAAGAAGCATAACATAAACAAACAAATGTGTTTTCTGGGTTTTGGGTGCTTAACGTCATGGCAGACAAGTTAGGCAAAAACATGACATCCCTTCTGCTGCTGATTATCTATATAATGAAAACATTCAAAAATGGGACAAAACATTTGTGATTTCAGCCTTTCTTTATTAAATGTCTCTTTCCTTTAAAGCTCTAAAAAACTTTGTCAATTTATCAGTGATTAACAGCTACGTCATATAATTTATTGATTTACCTGAAACTCATAAAACACATCTGTTTGATTATGTGGAGCTTTTACTGCACCAACAACAGAGAATTGACTCCAAGTAAAACTGTAGCTACTACTTTCCCCTGAACTTATCTGTACAGCCAGTGGAAACTGTGGCTGCCCCAAAACCTTCCCTTACATCTCATTCAAAGGACTTTTAAACAGCAAGTCTAAATGTTAAAAATATTGCGACGTATGAGTGCAAAGACTGCAGCTCAATTTATCCAGAGTTTGCAGGTCAGATGGTTTGTACCTCTGCAACGCTGTCAGCGTCTTCACTGTCCTCCTGACATTAATCTACTCTGTCTCATTCTGTCAACCCTGATACTCGTAGTTATATATTCAGTAATAGGTTTAGAAGTACACATCCTTAAGCCCTTCAACCTGATGTTGTATTGCGCGCTGCCTCATTATGTGCATCATATGTTCTTTTCAGGTAAGATTTTGGGGTCATTTAGCTTCTTTTTGAGCTAAATTTAATCTCCATTTATGTTTGACCTTATAGCCAAATAGGGACTATCAATACATTGTCAAATGTAATGCAAAGCCACAAAAGAATGCAGCACAAAGATTTTGCCATGTTGCATTCTGGTGCTTAAATGACCAGAGAACATATCTTTCTTCAAATACTGGATAAGATAAGGCGGTGAGGGCCGCTTTGCATCACTGTGGTGACTGGCTGGAGTAACACTGGAGCTATATTTGACAGGGCAAGTGCAGGCTTACAACAGTCCCTCTGCAACCTCCAAACGGAACATCACATAGATTTTATTGTTCTATCTCTCATAAAAACCAAACCAGAAGTTACACAAGTGATAATTGTGCATAAAAGCAGCGACACCACAAAATGCAGAGTGTTCCAAAACAAGAGAGCAGAAGAATAAAGGGCTCTTTCCGCCAGTGTTGAATTCAGTCACGCCTAGCAGTGGGAACGGAAAGAAAAACTGCTTAATGTGACAAAATAAAGACAGAAACACTGAGGGAAAGTTAGAATTAAGATCCTGAAAGATTTATGCCTGCATTTTATTTATAATTTGTTTTCTTTTCCTTATTGGAATCGAGTTGCAACTGAATATTTGATGAGCACAGCCTTGAAGGATGTTATGTCAGCAAGGAAACAAAAAGTAAAGAGAAACAACCAAGAAATGTATTTAGCAAAGTTTGTGCTTTGGAATAAACTAACATGCCTTTGCTTTCATGAGTGGCTCATTAATTGAATGTGGTGGTGTTGGGGTGGGGAGTTTGCTATCTGCAGGTTGTGCTGAGCCCTGATGAGGCTAACTGTGCCTTTCCATATGCACTGCGCTGAGTGCTGGGTACTCTCCATGCACAGAACACCATCTGCATTTTGCTGTTAACGCGCCTTCATATCCTAGGGAGGATTAGGAGAAAATCCCCAGGTTTTTTTCAACCAGTTGACAAATATCAGATTTGTCTCTAAAAAATTAGCTTCATCTATATCTCCCACCATATGACACACAAAAAAGATTATCTTTAATACCCCACCAGCTTGGGTGGGGAAAAAGCAGATTAAAGTTTCAGTTTGGTCATATTTACATGGCCGCTTCAAGTAGGACACAGTACATGGACCTCTTCACAATGAGCGCTTCCCCTTCACACATATCTACCCCCAAGCTTTCCCCTCTAAAATCGTGATGTCCGCCTTGAAACAATTATATCATGCTTAAATAATTCATCATTTCCCAGTCATTCTCTCTTTCCTACGTGTCCTTTAAATAGATGGATTGAGCTGCCAAAGAGGCTAAAGTGAATAACAGCAGCAGGTGCCTTTTCAGATGAAGCTTTGTAGTCTGCAGAGGGTGCTGAGCTGTATTTTAGTGGCCCACTGGTAAGGAGCAGGGGGTGGCTGGGAAACCAACCTGACAGCTGACCTGAGACCCCGGAGTTGTCCTGTTAGCAGCCTTTTTTTGCTAAACTACTCTACTACTCCACAACAGACTCTCAGTATAGTCAGCAATAGTTCCTAGATCCATTCACATCAAAAAGAGCAAACATCAAGTTCTGGTCCTTGGCAATTTTAATTATTTCAATTCAATGCACCATCACACTATTGCCTACCTGCCTTTTGTGTCAATCACATGGGAAGACTTGGTGCCATAGAAAAATAACAATCCTCTATTGTCTTACTACATATGTAACACTATAGCTTCATCACCAGCTAAGCCAGGCTGCTATGGATTTTTGCAGTGTTCAACGCCATGTAAACTGCATATGTCCACCTCTGCTGCATAATCAACACAGCCTAACTCTAACCTTGCCATGCAGGGTGGTTGAAACTGAAAGTGAAACTGACAGCATGATTTAGTTTCTGATTAAATTGACTAATAAATACCTGATCACTTCGGAGCAATCAAACAGCATGGAAACTTTATTCAGAGATGGTCAGTTGATCAAAGCAGTAATGAAACCCAGTCTGGACGCAGCAGAACACTGTGAATTCCACACCATTGATCCCAGTTCACACCCACTATTCAAACCGGGAGGCTATCAAAAGCGACACACATACTTTAAAGACTTGGAAGGATTCTGATGTTATACAAAATCCTCTTCTACATTGCCTCACATTCAGACTACACATTCAGTGTAGCAGCTATTTGAAAATACTTCAGCACTTATGGAAAGGTAAGCTGATTCAAGCATTAAAAAATCATAAGTATGTTCAAATTTTCATAACACGGCTTAAATTTCATTTACTTTCTTTTTAAATGTCACTGCTCTTCTTCCATCTTTTTTTATAATATGTTGGCAGCATGAAAAAAAATCTGTGTTTTATTGAAGGAATTAGGGTGTTGTGAAAATACTTTAAGACTCATGATGCAGGGCAGCACAGAGTCCATACATTATACCTTTCCCACAAATCCACTAAAAATCTGCTTGTGAAACAGCTTTAGTGTTGTTTTTTTAAGGAATTTCAATCAAAACCTTCTTGTTACCTTGTCCACTACCAGCGCATTCATGATGGTGTGTAGTTAACAATATATGGCTTGAAAAACACAGACCTGTTGCCAGTTGCTATTACATTGACTATTGTGTAAAATATATTAAAGTGAGGTAATTTAAGTATTGATGGAATTGATTAGCCTGCAATAGCCAAATAACACCAACATAAGTTGACGGAGTTATAGTTCACTTACTTAAGTTCCAAGGTAAGTTAAGTACAAGTGATTGAGTAAGGTATTAAGTTAACTTATGTTTCTTGATTCATGCAAGTTGGAAATTGAAATCATAGTTGTCTTAAAGACATTAATCATTTTTATGATTACTTATCTATATTATTTACCGTAATTTCAGAACCACAGAGAAGAAAAAAAGATATGCAATAATTGAAATAAATGGGTACAAATTGCAAGAAATAAAGAGTGCGAATGAAATTGGAGTAGTAAATGGCAAAGGGGAGAATTGACCCAGGGCAAGTTTTTACTTTATCCTCCATTGGAGGATTAAAAAAATTCTCTTCCTAAAAATAAACTTCTGACCCTGAAGGAGGTCATTTATGTCTGCAGTGACAGATTGTCAGGCTGAACATGCATGATTATTGCCTATCAGCATGCATCAGGGGGGATTTAAGCATACGAGTACTGTAAGATGCTTCTTAAGCCTCTGCTAAGTCAGTGTGTTCTTCCTGACCATTTCATTATCAAATACATAATCGTCATCTGCAGACGACAGCCGACAGCCTAAGGCCCTACCTGGTGTCCTGGATGTCGACTTCTCTGCTTCCGCTCAAGACCACTGCCCCACCCAGAGGTTGCTTTATGAACACAGGAGCCCCATAAATGAAATTAAGGTGTCAATTAGTCAATTATGGCATAATAACTCTGAGGGCAGACATTTAGAGACAAAGAGAACCTCAGCTAAGTTCATTTCCTCCAGCCCAGGAGCCTAGTGCTTGGCACACGTCACTCTCCACCCAGACTCGCTGAATAAGGGCCCCAGCGCTCTCCCTAATGTTATTTTCCCCTGGATATCTTTTTTGATCAACAATTTCCTTTCATGGGTTTGTTTTTCAGATGCAGGGATGCACTTTTTCTATCCCCAATTTGGCTAGGGAGAATTCTATAATTTAGTAATTAAAATCTTTGTTAGGCTTTAGAAATTGCAGCTAATTGAATTTAATGGGAAGATGAATTTCAATTTTATTTGATTAGCAGGACCCCTGGCATAGGTATTTATGGAAAAAAAACTCTACAAAAATATGCTGTGTGGGCTAAGATGGCATAATAGAATTACAGATAATCGGATTTTGCCGTCATGAATTTCACTCTAATTTCACTATAATTTTCCATTAGATAGCGGGTTTACAAATATTTGCTCATCTGCGATGGGAAAGGCTATCTGTCTAAAATGATTACTGAGCGAGCCTTCAGAATAACCACCCCCCACCCCCCTCTTTTTTTTTTCCTTCTCCCTTTTAAAACCAGATTGCAAGGGATCAAAATTAGGAAGATTGCATTATGGATGTCTGCATCCGGGAGAGCAATGGGGGAGATATGATGATTACGGCCGGGGGATGAAAGCAGTGTCAAGAAAAATGTATGACTGAAAAACATAGGCCTGTTCTATCTGCCAAAATCTCTGCTCTCAGCAAACTCCTGCAACGTCCTGGATCGTGATTCCTGGAACATCAACACAAAAAAGGAATTAATGTTGACATATAAATATACCTTTTGCTTCATGCAAACTCAATTTTAATTACCCCTGAGCGGGCTTCTGTAGTTTGACTTTGCAAAGGTTTACGCATATGCATACAAACACATCAATGCAGCAGTTAGAAGAATAAAAATGAACTACTAAGGAATCATCATTATATCTATTGCAATTTACAATCCTCGAATCATCAAAATGTGCTGTTTTGTGGTCATTGTTTAGGCTTTGGGTGTGTGTAATTTTAATATTCAGCTCCTAACTCTGCTCCAAAAAAAATAATCAAACCAAAACATAAACAGACGTGACAAGGAATAATATTTCTCATCCCAGACAACCTCGATTGACATTAGGCTGATCTCTTGTTGAGTCGCACTCTAAAAGGCTCTGCTTCAGAATTAAGCTTTTACACGTTCAATTTCCTGCCTGTTTTACACCACATGACTGTGAAGATGACGAATGAACACAAACTCTTTTAATTTGTTGTTTTCGGAGTTAGAGATTCTAGAAGGTTCTGCTTCTCTTGTGTAATTTCCCTTCTCTCACATACACACACAGATACACAACCACCTGTAGATTGTGCTGGTTAAAACGTGACTACCATCCCACACCAGCTCACACCCACTCCCTCCTATTCGTACTCTCAGTTCTTTCCCCAAACTGCCAAAGACAGCAAGAGGGGTTCAAAAACACATTCTGACTTTCTGCAAAGGTCAGATTTCTCACTCGGCATGTCTCTGGGCTTTGGGCACAAAAGCCACTGAATTCACATCTTTCAACTGGGCCACGGCTTTTGTCCCAGGGAATGGAGTACTCGGAGTAGGCCCTGCATATCGACCAGCCCCTCCTGGAGTGCACTGTCAGGGGCATCCGAACGTCTAGCCCAGAGGCCCTTTGACTGATGTACTCCTACCATGTCACGTGCGCGGCAACACATGCACGCACACACGCGCACACACACACTCCACCTTGCCCTCTACATTCTCCCGCATGCACAGCACAATGCCCTCGGACCACATCAAACGAAAATCCCCACGGCTTTCATTTGAAAAGTTATGGTTTCACCCCTGAAGATGGCAGCTCAGGGGCCAGAGGCCTGCATTGCTTGGACAGCAAACTCCCTTTCCTGCAGTGGACATTGTTGTATGAAAACTATTCAAACTGCACACCATGATCTGCAAAATGAAAAAAAGTTGGTAGATAATTAGAAGGACTCCGATGCATCAATCAGAGGCAGTTTTCACTTTAAATAAACCTAAATTTTAAACAACATCCGAGCCCTTGGCTACACCTATCTTGATATTTGTTTCCTCTATATCTACCTAGTCTCTTGGATTCTAATCAGAAATACTGTAATACATTTTTTGACATCAGTAGGTGTTGACAATATTGACCTTAAACATGTCAAAGTCCCAAAGAAGATCCTGACACGGCTAAAGCTGTGTCAGGCTCACGTTGTAGCTGCTGTAGCCCATGTTGTCTTTGATACCTTTTAAGTTTTCCTCTTAGTCATTTATGTCTTCAGCGTAGGTTTGAACTTAAGCAATGTAAGATAGATGAGTAAAATACCACAATTTTTGTAACTTCTAGCTCAGAAAGTGATAGAGAGCATGCAAGAAGCAGGCCTCTTCACATATCCAGTTCACATGAATACACATATGTTTTTAAAAATCTCCACTTTGGAAAGCATTCTTAAAAATTATTTGGGTTTGTCTCCAAAATATCTGTATATGGTCCGGAGTAGCAAAACTAACAGAAAAGCTTTCAGAATACCTGTTAGTGTGAAAAAGATCCTATTACATGTATTTTAGGCTTTACTTTTCATATACTTTCTAAATATGATATTTTTAATTGGGATATGTTAAGGAGGTGTTATGTTTAGAGTGATCAGAGTAATTGCTTATTTATGTCAGTAAGTTGAACTGCAGAGGTTTTTTTTTTTGTTTATTGTAGTTTTCTCTTTTAATTACAAACCGAACTTGCCGCAACTCACAAATAAGTAAATCTGCATGTTCACAGAGCTAAGGCTATAAAATCTATATATAATATATATATATAGCTGCAGTTGCTGGGACAAATGGAGTTCAAACAAAAATTCAGAATGAAAGACTCACCCTCGCTGTCTCCACCGTCCAATGACTTCCCCGTGCGTCTCCCGGCCTTCCAATCAGCATCCTGTCCGCCTGATTCATCATCCAATCACCTTCCGACGCCTTGTTTTTAAAGGACCTTCAGCTGTGTTCCTCCTTGCTTGTCAGTTGAGCTCATCCCTCCTCCACCCCACCTCCACCATCTTCCTTCACATCTACTCCTGGCTTCCTCGCTCCCTGGCCGCCAATCCACCACCAGTGTCGGATCAGGGGGAAGACATCTCTAAATCTAAGCCTTACAAATTATCATCTTAGCTCATTTCATTCACAGCATTCATGTCTTCCTCCCAGGTCTGAACGCCAAAGATATAATAACGTAATTTCACAGCATTAAAACTTTTCTAATTGCCAACCCTCTCATTGTGAGTCTTTTCAGATTGAAATATCGGTGTTCCGTAAATCAGACAACACTGAAAACTGCTCGGTTTAAAGATGACCACACATTTTATGTGGATAGCGACGGACAAAATCCACACATGGTTGACAGGTAAGGTTGGTAGAAAGGACAATTCTATGATATCTGTGCACTAAATAGCTTTCTACCAACCTACTTTTTGCTTTTTATGTCTTTATGAAATGTAAAAAACTGATTGTATTATAAAATATAAAATAAGAGCGGAAATTTAGAAAAATATTTCACTTTGAATCCCAACCTCATTTACATTCCTCCTACAGACCGCAATTAAAAAGAAAACAGAACAAAAATAAATATTTATTCGATGTTTTATGTGTTTGTGCATCCTATAGCTTAACAGCTCATGAAGAAATATTGGTGGTTTTATTGATATATTACTGATGCACAGTGGCATACCTGGTTCCTCGATTGCTTAGAAGGACACTCGGTTTGTACAGATCATCTAGTGGTTCATCCTAGTAAAATCTCTTTTTTCCTTTGACAATGGAGGATTTAATAAGCCACATTGATTTAATAAGCTTGTCTCAAGAGTTTACAAACTGTTTTAGTTCACAAATAATCATTGGGATGCTGTGTCTACAAATAATGGTGACACAGACTGCATGACATCTGCATGTGTTTTCATGTTGCTGCTGCAGACTGGTAGATTTGGGGAGACGGCAGCTTAGACCTGAATAGTGCCATGCCATGCAAGGGTTTCTACTGTTTGATTTACAGTAAGTGAGAGAGATGCATCGCTGTTATAACACCTAAAAAGCTGATTCAGATTCAGATCCATTAGCTTTCCTCTTCATGGGTGTATGCTGTTTGACGGAAGAGATCCTGCTGAGGTGAAGGAACGTTAATTTTCAGATTAGCATGTGGTGCACTGGGTGAGTTACATCAAACCAGCTTAACGGGAAGAAGCATGAGATGAAAGTTTGAAATTTATTTCTAATATTTATTTATAGTTTGTTTGTTAACTGAAACTTGTCTGAGTGCAGGAAGGGATCAGATGTTTTGGGGTCAAAAAGGGGCGGGGAGCAAAAGCTAGGGGTTGTGCCCCCTTGAAACATGAAACTCCTTAATTAGAAGCTTTGTACATTTTAATCTTGATTTTAAGCAATTATTAACATCTGTCAAAATAAACCAAGTTTTTCGGTTAAAGTAAATTCTAGTTCATGGCTATGACTTATTTACTTAAATTTAAACAGGCGTTGAACCCTGTCTTCTGGTCTGCTGTGGGCTTTCGTGGCAAACGTTGGTTCTTGCGTCCTGCTTGCAGAACATGTTTTGCATTTAGGTGATATTGCAGGCTTCAAATCCTGTAACAATAAACAGATTCTGTGAGTCTTTGTGGCTGACAAACAAACAGTCACATTACTGCCCCCTAGAGGACTGGAGTGTGTTCATCAGTGTTGCCAGCGTGCCAGAAATAAGGAAACTGAGAAAGATGTGGTTAAAGGAACAATGTTCTTTACTGCAATTTTTTTTCTGTAATTTAATAATTGCAATTAAGCTGTTAAATCTGAGCCTTAGCAAAAACATAGATTTGCGCCCCGTCTTTTAAAATTGGTGGAGCGGTTGCTGCACTTGCTCCTTTGTTCAGGCACCTCTTTATTCTTGCACACAACTTGTTTCAACTGCTTACAGATACCACTCTGGTTTTCATGCTGTACTTCAATGGAGCAATGGAGCTTTTTTCTGAAAGAGGAGCAGGCTTTTGTGTATTTCTTGCCAGTAGGTCTATCTTAGCATGTTAAATGCTTTGCTCTAGATTTGAAAGCAATCGCAATATTCCAAAAATCTTCAAACAGAAAACTTTTTAGGCAATTTGTGCCAAATGGTTCACAAATGATTTCTTTTAACATTTGCAAGCAAGTGACATAGTTATGCATTAAAGTTTTAATGTGTGTCTGAAAGAGATTTTCAATGTCAGTGGGTGTTTTCTGGTTAAACAGAGGTGAAACAAAAAATATGTTTACCAAATCCTGTCATGTAGAACAAAAACAAAAAACAAAAAAACAAAAGATGAAGTATAGTACAATGTTAGAGCAAGGGTGGAGCTTGACAGAAACTCTTTTAGGGACATTTTTCCTTTATGTGGGTAAAGAAGAAGGTGGAGACAAAAGGTTTTTTTCAGCATTAACCAGCATGAGTCATCATAATTTCAGAATCAGCCAAAACCTGTTTTTATGTACTGTACATACTTTGCACTCCTTTGACAGGAACTGAAGCCATGGCTCTGTATCTCTGTATAATAGTTCACAGCCATAAAGTTGATCATTTCCTCTTTTCTAACCCATAAATGCTACATACACCACACCTTTATTGGGTAAAAAAACAAACCTGCTGAGAAAATATAGAAATTTATAATCACTTTTGGAAGTTTGTTGCTATTTTCTGTCACCCTTAAATGCCACATTCTTGACACAGCACCATGTTTACAGTACATGGAGTTTTATGTACAAATGGTTCAGTCGCTTTGCATGCCACTGCGGAAGAAACTGCCAGGCAAATAAGGGGTTTGTCTTATAAAGTATTCATTGTCACCTGGTAACGGCCATCATTTATCATTTCACCTGAAATTACAATGAAAACTGATAGCTTATCAGAGTTGAGGAAAAGAGAAAGAGCCGCTCTCTCTTTGTAAAGGAGAGGAGCTTTTAAGCACCGAAACAGAGAGGATCCGTGTTTTGGGAGAGAAGCGAAAGAGTTATTTGCTTTGAATGAAGTTATGTTTTTGCAAGAAGTTTGAGAATTAGTTAGAAATATCCTTTCACCTCTTCTTCTCGCAGTTTGTATAATAATAACAACACATTCTTACTTCTGCTTTAACATCATATCGCACCATTTCATTTGCATTGGCACTTTAAAAACTTCAAATTTACAAAAAATAGATGATATGCTTTATTACATTTGTAATTTACCCTCCTCCTCACCCTTTTTTTATTTTACAAAGTGTAGCTCTGCCCTCATTTGAATAGAGGCAGCGGTGGCTCCACCCCAAGAGAGTTAAAAGGCTAGAAGACCACAAAGATGGAAAGGCCAGCCCACTGAGGGAGGGAGAAAAAAACTGCTCTGGTTCCTCTGCCATAATTTCCTATCAGCCTATTCAGGCAACATCACCAACAGCTCGGACTGCGTGTGTGTGATAGGCTCTGTGTGTATGTATGGGAGAGGGGGAGAGAGAGAGCACCAGAGAGAGAGAGTAGGGAAGGGGGAGGCTCCATATTCTTTCACGCCCTCCTCGTCAAACCACGGGAAGGAGGGGCCAGAACCTAAGCTGCCAATCAAATCCGCTCGTGGCACCCGGCATTATCTCAGCAACAAACTATTGACAGATTACATGTCAAGGAGTTTAGTGCTTGATTGAAGGAACCCTTCTTTTTTTTTCATCTAGTTACTTTTCCGCTTTATTTCCCCTCTTCGCCAGCCGCCATCTGAATGACTGTCTAACAAGAGTTTGAGTAATATTATGAAAGTTACATGTCTGAGAGGATTTAACTTCGACTTCCCTGAATATGGTGAGTGCTTTTCTTCGATTCTTTCTTTCTCTATTTTTGTCAGATGTGTTTCATTAGCTGGCTGTTTAAGGTGTGCCTTTTTATTTCTGGTTAAACAGAGTTACAGTGAGAGAGAGAGACAGAGAGAGAGAGGAAGCTGTTCATGATTAAACAATGTGCCAGCACTTTACGTTTACCCAGGTTTCCCAACACCCTTATTTATAGCTCTTTGACAGCACCCAAAGGTGACTGCAATATCAAAAATGGGTGGCCGTTTTTCCAGGACGCAGCTTGTGACGGGGTGAGACATACAGCACACATGTGATGAAAGTTCACAAAGCAAGTTTTATTTTCTCCCGTCAGGGTGCATGTTTATTCTAGGACCCGCATAACTACCTTACAGTGGTGGTTTTTCTTTCTTTCTTTTTATTTTTATTAATAATAATATTAATCTGTTTTTCCCTGCTTATTCTGTCCCTTTAATTTTATTTCAATGATTTAGAAATACAAAATACAAGTATGATTGCTTTGACCCACAGAGACGCTGGCAGTGCCATAAGGGCAGCCTGAATGGCCTGAGGGTTTGTTGCCAAGGGGACGAAAGAAACAAACTGTGGTGCTCCTTATGTTGTCAAACATGTAGAGGAGAGCTCACACCTTTCAGCTACCTCTAATTAGTGTTGTTATATTAACAGTAAATCAAATGCATTACAGTTTAGCTGACATTTTTTTACAGAAACTGTTACTGTTCAAGATTTCTGTGTGGAAAACAGTATGGCAGGTAATTATGATATTAAATGTTGAATTCGCCGGCTGCCAGGTTTCTAAGAGTGCGTACTTTTAGAAAGATGTACTTGTCCCGTTGTAACTGGATTACACTTTGTAAGCGTCATTCCCCTCGCCCCGAGGTACTTGCAGGACCATTTTGGATGAGAGTGTGTGTATGCATGCATGTGTGTGTGTGTTTCAAAATAACAGGCATTTTAAGGCAGCATTAATGTGTGGCGTGTTCTTCACCCTACTTCTCTAAGTTGAACTGAGACATTCTTATATTCACTCTCTTTCTCATCTGTCCTGTTTTTAAAAAGACAAATTTTAAATCATTTTAGTAATTATGATACATATTTTGCTATTATGATAAATGAGAGTGTTTTTGTAAATAGGATTTTAGTGTTTAAAATGGCAAAAAATTTATACATTTGGAATATTTAAAATATTCAACAAAAAAATTGTAATTTATAATTCACAAGCAGCCTTCGCTTCAGGCTTTTATTTATGATTTTTATCATGCTGTTTATATTTTATTTACTTCCCTTCTCTGAATTTTACTTTTACCACATTTTTTTTCATCTTAGACCTCGCTTACACATTGACTTGTACTTGTCAAATTTTGTGTAAAATAAAACCTAAACGTGTGTCGCCTTAAATAAAAGTCAGAGCAGAGACGCTGCACAGCAGATCCCCGTCACCACAGATGGTGCGTTATTTCTGCTATTTAACATGTCCTGCTTGATCTATTGAAATAACAAACAAGTTCAACTGTTATTGAGACACACCTTAATTTCAAACTTTTTGTGGGCTCGGAAAATGTTTTTTCTTCTCTCTTATGAGTCATAATGTTGATTGCTTTTTCCCTCACTGACTTGTCTCATTAACCCCTTTGTGGCACCTCTTCATCGTTTACGGCCCTCCACGAAAAAAAAAAAAAAAAGAATTGGATGAGAAAAAACAAGCCCACGTCTGAAGGGCCTCAATAACCTTTTATCACAATTTAGCAATAACCTGAATCAATTTGATGTCTTAAGCAATAAAATATGCTGTTGCACTCCTCTTTCTGCTGCTCCTTAGATGACAGTAAATTTACATTTTTTAATTAAACTAGCCCGGAATTTTTATTAGGGGGCCGGGCTAGGCTAATGGAAATGTTGTGTACAGCAGATTAACAGAGTTTTGAAATAAATTTAACAGGGAGACGTTTGGAAAAAAGAAGGGGGGAGGTAAAAAATAATGCGAGTCATTGTCTTTAACCTCTTTGGTGCGGATTCCTCCTGGGAGATCCTCGTATTCTAAGGAGCCTTGTCAGGGAAGAGTGCTTCTCAGCAACAAGGTGATTAGTATCGCCTCGTCAACCGAGGAAAAACACTTACGCTTTTACTTATTTAAGACCTAGTTTGAGTAAAACAAATTTTCTTTAAAAATGTTTTTAGGTTATCTACTTAAATATGCCTATTTTAGAAATATATCATCACAAAAAAGTGGCAACTAATATTTTAGTTCTATATTTTAAAATGGAAAAAAGATAGTATTTTAAGAGATTATTTTTAAATTAATAAATACTTTCAACATATTTAAACTAAGCTGCCCTGTTTTGAAAAGTATTAAGATACAGGAGCTAAAGGTAGGGTGCATGTTGATATAGTTTTATGGGCCGCTGTGAGTATTTGATTGATGTTACGCAGGGCTTTGTATGTGTTTGTGTGTGTGTGCCTGGTTTTCCAAGCGATAGGGGTAGACAAGGAGGGGGGCACACACATACTTAGCAGATGAGGACAGGGAGGTGTGTGTATCTTGAATGAACATAAGCTGCATCATCAGACGCAACCCCCCCCCCAACACCATAATTACCATAACCCTCATCTTTTTATACCCAAATCGCTCCAACTGGTCCTTTTTTTTGGGGGGTATGGGTTGTGTGTGTGGGGTGCGGGGAGCAGGAAGAGGAAACATCAGATATCAAATGATCAAATAAACTACAGATGCACGTGGGCTGCCCATGCTTCGTGCCGCCGCAGAAGCCAAAAGTGTTCAGGGGGGTACTTGATATGGGCCAGGAGCGAGGCAAGAGGCATCACCACCCCCTTTCTTCACTCCTGTGCACTCATGCAGTGGCCAGCACCTAATTAAAACCTCAAAGCTCCCCGTCACCAATCTGGAGTAATGGCCTAATTAATACTTGGTGAAGAAATATTCCAAAATGATAAACAGGTTGCACCCGGGGTCTTCGTTGGCTTTATTATCTAAAATACAACCCTCTAAGTTTTTAATATCACAGGTCATGCAAATTTGTTACATTAATCAGTTAAAATATTATGGAATTAAAAAACCCAAAAATAAGTAATTAAAATTTTTTACTACATGGAAAAACATTTTTCTTAATGAACTCTGCTAAGTCACAATGTGTGTAGAGTTAGAAGAAAAGCGTTCTGCAACTTTTTCCCTTTTCCACTCCATATCCCAATCTCACATATGAAATTATAATTTCATGCAAATATCAGGGAGTAGAATAATCTCTAGTAGTTGATATGCTTTATAAGAGAAGGGAGAAAAAAGGGGGAAAATAAAAAGGTAATTAGCAGAGTGGAAGACTTTAAGACATTTGTCTGAAAGCATGGTCTCAACTGGCCATGAATGAATTTGCATGCTTCGCTTATCGAGGCGCACTTATTAGGCCGGCTGAAAGAGACATTAAGCCGGCACAAAATGTGGCGTCTAATCCTTTTAAATGTGGCGGAGGGGTCTTTAAGGTGTGAAAACAGCCCATAAGTGGGCTAAGCGGGAGGTGGGATGAGACTTCCACACGGAAGAAAGCAGGAAGTGATTGGCACTGTTAATAACAGAACTGTTTATCTGCTGACCCGCTTATTTCGGGAATAAATAGGTGGGGTCAGACTGATTGCAGATAACGGCAGAGACACCACTGTGGCCAAAAATCAGCAACTTGTCCTTGTGTTTTGTCTTGTTGGAAAGTTTAGTTAATCATATGCAGGTGACAAAAAACTTAAATGAAAGCATTGAAAGGAGTGGGTGTTGGAGCAAATCTGCCTTCTCACTTCAGTGCCGTAAACATTTCTCAGTTTCACTTCTCTGCCACCTTTTCTTTGACAGGAATTCAAGACTTGCTTGAGAGAAAAACACCATGAGTACATATATATATTTTTTTTACCTTCAACATGTCTGACAAGATATTTGTAACGTTAAGCCACAGAGCTAATACTCCTGTCCTGAACCATAAAAGACTGTGAAGAGTGTTGTGACTATTTGTTTTTAAAATGGGTGATGTGGCTTTTCATCCAGGGCAAAACTACGTCTGGGGGCGACACGAACTGTCAAAAACAAAAGTGGTTTATTGGCATGTATGTTATGCACACTGTAGGCACTGTAAGAAAATACATCCATACGTCACAGTTGGCTGATGATGCTGATGTTCCAGTGCTACTGTAGAGGACTATTTTCACATTTGTTAAAGAATACGGACTGAACTAAATCATCACAGTCCAAAATGTAAAATACTTAAACTGGTAAAACCTAAAGTAGATAATTCTACAGAGAAATAAGAAACAATGTTTAAAATTAATGTATTCTATATTTTTGTGACAATACACAAAAAAAGCACTTTCCATATTTGCTTCTCATTAAGAATACCTTAAAACTGTGCACTTATATTTATATTATATTGTAGATATGTTTGTACTGTTTAACTTGTACTGTATTGCACCAACTACGCCAAAACAAATTCCTTGTATGTCCAAAAACGTACTTGGCAATAAAGCTTTTCTGATTCTGATTCTGATTCTGATTCTGATTGAAACCTTAGAGACAGGCATGAAATAGACTGGTCAAATCTGGACTGATTTATTCTACACTATTGCACAGATTTAATTTTGTAAAACATATGGAAAATGCTAGTTTGATAATAATACAAAAAAAGTTAAATCTCATTGCAGGGTGCAGAAAGAGGGGTTTACCCAGGGTGGCATTTTTGCAAGAACCGCCCCTGGTAATGACGTTTAAAGGCTCCCCGGTCTGCCATTAGTGTCACACATGTTCCCAAGCCGGCACGTCTCAACTTCAGTTCCCCTTTTGCTATATATATATATATATATATATATATATATATATATATATATATATATATATATATATATATATATATATATATATATATATATATGTGTGTGTGTGATTTTTTTCATGTGACATTCTATTCACTTGGGTCGGTAGCAGGCAGCACCAGCAATAATTACTGTCTGTACATGATAAATCTGAAGCCCAGCTGTTCACTTCTGTCACAACAGAAAGAGAACAGAGGAGGAGGTGAGGGGGATAGAGAAAAGAGAAGGGAGGAAGAGTTCAGGAGCGTGCAGTTTGTTGGATTTTTTTCCTTTTTTTCAAACTCTGTAACTTGATAGGATTACATGGCTCTAGAGCCCACACCTGTTAAGAGGCTGTTAGGAGAACAGTTGGCAGTTTCAGAGCTCAGGCTTAACTTTTTTCCTGTCCATTCCGCGCGCCCTTTTGAGGATTTTCACCCCGTGTGTTTGCAGAGCGTTTGTTTCTCCAGGCAAGGAGAGGAAAAAGCTCCTTGCGACACGCGAGCAGTCTGATGTTAGAGTGCATACTCTACGTTTCTCTACATGTGTGTGCGTGTGTTTGGATGAACCCAGTTCGGTTGACAATCTCTTTCTCTGCCTCCCTTTCAACAAGAGTTGTTCTGTGCCAGCAGTTGTCGCTCATCTCTCCATCTTGTCACCATCAACAAATATATGAGAACGTCATCAGCAGAGAATGAAAGAATTCAATTAAATTTGCCTTCCAAAAGGGTGGGGGACAGGTGTTGCCAGGATAAAATGCCCAAATACAGGTTAAACCAGACGATTTGAAAGATTGAGGGTTAGGTTCAGAGGATTTTGTGAATATTTTCAGGAGTGCCAAAGCCTGTGCCGTCAATTGGACATACTTTTGATAGGAGTGGAGTAACGAGTAATGAACAATATTTGCTGCTTGCTTTCTCTTCATCTGTTATTTTTACAAGAAAGTATGAACAGTGTCTTAACTGAAGAGCTTTGTTGCAAAAATCTCTGACACTCATCAGACTCAGAGAATCACATCAGAGTTGGTTGTTTGTGCCTCATCGGTGCAGCGTGCCTCACTGCCTTATTTGGCATTCAGCAGACACCCAGCTCCCCAGCTTCGTCACTTTCTGTGGACCCTCAGCACCTGTTCCACCTATTGTGCCAGAATTTTCTATATTTGGCACGGAGTTAGACTCCCTCAATTTATGTCGAGGTCATGTATAGTCAGAAAGCAACCAACTCTATAATCTTCTAGGTTATTTGTTTCAATTTGTTTTCCTCTGGTGTTCCTCAGTTTTTTTTGTGAGATGACAAAAGCATTAAACATGATTTAACTTTGGAGGACTGTAAAACGTTTCTAACTAGGACTTCTAAATGTCATGTTTTTCCTTGCATTATTGTTGACATGTTGCATTGCAGGAGGTGTAGATTATCTTCCATCTCAAGCACAAGAGGAAAAAAAAAAGAGCAAAGTTGATAGATATCTTGGACCAACTTTTAATTGTTCTGATATGCAATCACAAAATGACAATAAAAACGGAGCAGGGCCACGTTTAAAACTTTATCTCTCCTACTCTGTGCCCAAAGTGTCATGTCCATAACGGCACTACCTGATCTACAGAGTAAAATAACCATTTATTGTTTGGACAATACTGGAGCCCCTTTCCCACCCTACCCCACCCCAACACTCAGCCAGCCCTCCCCACCGCTGCTTCTCCCACCTCTCCCTTGATTCATTTCACCCACTGTCCTCGGCTGCTGGAAAATGGCGTTAATTTTTTTATTACCTGTTTGACTCTCCAGCCTTATTACTGTAGCCCCTTAATGTTCCCAGTAACCGTGGAAACCAGATGAATAAATGTCCGCCAAAGAAAATGAGATGATTAAACAGGTCACCCTTGCAAAACAAATTCGCTTGGTCGAGCGCAATTTGTATACCAAGCGGCTGTCTTAACAGTTTGCTAACAAGGGGATTGTTTGCCAGACTAACTGACAGAGACGGGAGGGAAGGAGGGGGGAGATGAAGATATCTGGGGAAAAAGGATATGATTGAGGAGATAATATTTTACATCACTGTGCTGTTTGCCTCAGCTATTATTTTTCATGATAATGTGATGACTGTAAAGGATTTGAGGTTATCTTTGTTGTATTTTCCTCAAATATTACAGTGAGAAGCAGATATTTAAAGATAGCCTGTTTCAGGGCTTGCAACCAAGTGAGCTTAATGGGATAGTTCAGGATCTTTGAAGTAAGGTTGTGCTAAAAGGTTAGAAACAGTTAATGTTAAGGGTGTGATGATAGATCTGGAATGCAAGATGCCATTGGGTTCACAAGAACAAGATCTGACAAAGGTTTTCTGATTACATAAATAAAAAATTTACGAATCAAACACTGTGTTCTAAAGAATTTGTAATCAGTGTATTCAGTCCAGGTTTGACTGATATATGTTTTTATGCTAGTCTCATTCTGAGATGGAGCCTTTAATGCTCCCATTTTGTGTTTTCACAAGTAGAATAAAGTTTGCATGAATCTCAAGTTGTTTTAAAGAAATACAGTTAAAGTATTTTCAATTTTAAACCCAGAGGAATTAATCAATTACAGCTCATTATCATTACAAACAGTGAAATGGTCCTTTAGTCAAGTGTCAATAAGAAGCTCCGGAGGACCTAAATGTGAGCTAGTGACAGTTTTCTCACACTACTTCCTGTCTTCCGTCACTGCTTCATAATTTCTTTCTGAGTACCCAAAGTGCTTCCAGATAAACAAGTTAAACGAGTTTAAGGCTTCTTTAATGCTTTTGTCATTATTAGCTGACTCTGTCAACACATCAGGGCAACTCAAGAACTACTTCCTTTCTTACTTCACAATAAGAGTGTGAAACAAAGACAGGACTCGGTGCCAGGCTTAAAAAGCCCCCCTACATATTTAGTGTTTAAAGAAATTCTCGTAGACTTCATCTACCAGTCACAGGCTGATAGCAAATGGATATGACTTCCCAAGATAGATTTCACATCATGGTGTTTTAATATTGTGAGATTTTTACCATAAAAAGTTGCGACTTCTCCAGTAGATGCCTCTATTGATATTTTTATTTAGTACAAAACCAGTTTACTTGGTCATGGAGGTTAAGAGAAACATCTAGTTAGCTTTAGCCTCATTACTGTCTTGAAATAACTCCAGTAACAGCATTTTGGAGAAACACTATTTAAAGAAAGTTTAAACAATTTTCATGTTTAAATTTGGAAGTTATTTACATACAAGTTGAAATGAGAGAGAAAAGAACGTTGGAGGTGATCTGCCAGTAATGGTCTTTCTGTGTGAAACGTACTGAAAATGTGAAGAATTTTCCGTTGGAATAGTTATGTAACAGAAAAGTGAGGCAGTGTAAAAAGACGAGAAAATAGTGTTCGCCTAAACTGCTCTAATATTTTCGCCGCATTAGTTTTACAATAAACAGTTCTGGAAATGCTTTACTTGTTTTGTTCTTGGTTTGTGTTTCACAGGGGAAGATAATTGGTGGTGCGCCACCTCCAATCTACTAGTACTGCGCAAATAATTATTCTCTTTGTGTAAATAATAGCCAGATCCAAATGTGACATTGTTTTAAAGATTCATAAATAGAGTTGGTATAATTCACTATGGTGGCTGTGAGATTCAAGTTGCTTCAGGATGCTAGAAGTCTGCCTTGGTCTTTGATTCTCCTAGACAAGTCATTAGTTTCAGCCTCCAAGACCAACTAATCTGGAATTTTACCAAGGGTAGATGCTAAGAGAGTAATCCACTGCATGTAAGATATTAACTGCTTATAACATTTTAACAGAACGTCACTGCAGAAATTTCAAACTATTCCTTTAAAGCAGTCATCCATATTATTATCAGAGACATTTGGTCTGTGATCATCAGCAAGTGCAGCAGCAAATAGAGTTTCTCTCATTTATGTGCCAACCAATCATTACCCCTAATTGTCCTTGAGGCCATCTGTATAGAATGGCTGGTCCTCTATTGGTGCTGGAACGATACTAGTCATGGATTTACTAGTCCAGTAATGATATCTAACTCCTACACACTCAGCGCAACTTCAGTCACAACTGCAGCGATAAATATGGAGGAGGTTTTCTCTCTAAATTAAACAGTAGCCTGAACAGCATCCTGGTTTTGAAGTGTTGCAAAGCTTCTTTCCCATGATGCCCCCGCCCTTTCTCTCCCTGTCTAAGTGTAATGTTCTCATATAACTTGTTTTAGGCAGACCTCTCTAACAGCGATATAAGATGTCTGGTGTTTTCATCTGGAGAAAATAAGAGACTAAGGTTGGGCAGATTTAGCCATGTGAGGGTAGAGCAAACACGCAGACTTGGATTGGAATCAGGCCTGCGTTGCCGATCTGACCACAAATCATAAATGTTGGGGACGCGGCGGTGGTGTTGTTTATGGAAGGATGCTACGCTGTGCTACTCGAGGGTGTTGTCTGTTTGCACTGATGCACCACCGCCACTTACTGCCTGCTGCTTTAAAACAACTTCTGCATCCCACTTGGCCTCAGCCATTTTGTCCCGTCACCAGAGTGGATCCCAAACGGTTGCCACAGCCTGAACAGAGGAGGGGGGAGTGGAGTTGCTGAACAGTTGCTTCGTTAAGTTGTTTGTGGAACAGGAGATGCAAGGGTAGAGTTTTTTTCCACTGGCAGAGGGGGTATTTCATCCCAATCCGAGGACACTATTGCTCAAAACTGAAAAGCACTTATGCATTATTGATGTTTTAATTTGTGCAAATGCCCAAGTCTTTGTTAAGTGATAATAGTGCTGGGGAGATAACAGGGGAGGTACTTCTCTATGAAACAAGAGCTGGCTTTGCAGGTTGTACAGGGAAGCCATTGCACTAAATCCAACAATAGTTAGTTCCTGCACAGTCTTGAAAAGTCTGGAAAAGTATGGAATTTGATTTGATCATTTTTTTAGATCTGGATAGGTTTGAAAAATACAAACCCTCTGGGTTAACTTGGATGCCAAACAAAGCATTAAAATTCCTACATTTTTGAAAATTTTGTGAAATAAAGGAATAACTGATCACAAACTATGATTCAGCTTTGGCAGTGTTTAATTGTGGATAATCCAGTGTTTATCTGATTAAGGCTTGTTCAGATATAAAAAAAAAAAAAACTTCAAATGCTGAATCATCAACCAGTTTTAGTGCTGTATTGTTTTTATGATTTGTGGGAAAAAGCTGAGCAAAACCGATAATAAAACCCAATTTGGCATAAATAGCAACTAGGCATAAAAACCGATGGGAAAAAATGGCAAAGTATTCAATTTAAAAAAATTTAAATTTGTTAAAACCCTGTAACAAGTCAAACTTAGAAGAAATTGGAAAATACAGTATTGCTGGTTGGAGGAAGTAACAAAAGATGACCCAAAAAGTATCAACGTGTTCAAGATAAGAGAAAAAAAAAAAAAATCAGCCGTTGATCTTTTGTCCTTATTTTTGCTGCACCTCTCCTTTTTATGATGTCGGGTTTATAGGTCTTTTACATCCCTTATCAAAAATTATTTGATGTAAATACAATGGAACTGACCTGAAAAAGACCCATGTGTAAGTAGTCTGCATGTGGCCTGACTAGAAATTGACCTTGGGGGAAGAAGAAAGCAAAGTTATAATGCTTGCAAAACAGGACAATAAAATAATGCCCCTCTGAAAGGAGGGAGTTTGGGTGAATATAAAAGAAAAAGAAAGAGAAGCAGTTTTCTTTCGCAGCAATCATTAACCCAGAACAAAGGTTATCAAGTGTGACATTTTTTTAACTCTATAATTTATGTAATCATCTGTTACAGTTACCTTTCTAGACAAACACCGATGGCAGGAAGGGGCTGAAAGCCTCCCTTTGAAGCCAACAGAGGTATATGCAGAGTATGAAGTGAGATGAAAAAAAAAAGATTTTCCTCCATATCCGAGTTGATCCAATCTCCAACTGTGTCTTAGATCATTGTCACCAGTGCATAGAAAGCTATGCTTCACCCTATTGTGCCTTTTTGGTGTGTCTGTGATGCCTGTCCAAACGCAGCCTCCCCACATCTGCAGCTGTTCACACACCGTGCGTTCCTGCAGCACCCACTACGTGTGTAACCTGTAAATTACCCTGTATTCATCCAGTACAAAATGCATGATATGAACTCCATGAATGTCAACTTATGGGATGTGAAGTGTCTTACTTTTTGGCTTTAGTTGCAGCATTAGTCATCCTATTTTGTTTAGTGTCTTTATTCTTTTTGAAAATCTGTTGAGTGTGTGGAAACAGGGCTTTGCCTTCTGCTTTGAGCTCCCTGATGGAGGTAAAACACACGTGCACGCTCGGGCACGCTTTTGCACACCGGCAGGATGGGCTCCCAGGCTTCCCCAAGCATTTACTGCTTTATTAAGCTGTCTCATGAACCCACTAGCAGAACATGAGAATACAGGAAAAAAAATAGAAAAGCCCATATTACTTAGATGATTTGATGCCATTTGTGGACTACAAAATGCTCAGCTTTATTGTGTGAGAAGGGAGAAAGAGCGAGAGCAAGAGCAGGGAGGAAAAAAAAGAAGTTGGCTTAGAAATTCAGAATTTCAATTAGCGTACGTAATCTGAACCTGCTGGCTTTGATAGAGGCTCTTTTTTTTTTTTTTTACCAAGAATACAGCAGCACTTGTAAAACATTAATTAAGCAGACTTGTTTTTTTAAAGGATGGAGATGGAGTAAAGTGTGCTTTATTCAGTCCCTTTTTCACCAAACAAAAGGCAGTTACCTCACACAGAGGGCCGCTTCATCCAAACCATTTGGAGGACCAGAAAAAAATAAAGCAATGAATTCAAGTTGGAGAAGAACACAGCAGACATCGAGAGTGATGTTCTTAAAGTACATGATATCATATGAGAACACTGGACGTCGCAGAAGAAAAGAAATGTATCCGCGGCACAGTGAAACCTAAGCTTGGCACAGGAAAACGAGCCCCTATTTTAATGACTTTCTATCTGACAGATGACTTTAGATCGCCGTTTGGATCACATTGCCCTGACTTTGTTTCTTACATCATCAAATCATTGATTATTAATAGTTTATATGAATTGTTAATTCACTGTAAAATGATGTATTATTACAGGACTCCTCTAATTGTAAGCAATTATGGCAAATTCCTCCTAAAAACTAAAAAGTCTTACATTTATGTGCTGTTTCTTTCATGACTATGGTTTGTAGCAAAGCTTCCAGGATGTCTGTTGAAATTTCTACTCGTTTCTGCAAAGCATGTCCACTGCAAACAGTCGCTTATAGGGGATTACAGCTCATTCACAAGCTTTGGTTTTATTTTCCATTAACATGATAAAAAGAAACTGTCACTAATAGATAATTAGAGATAGGAAGAGTGTTCCCATCGAGCATGTTTTATTGCTTCTTTTCTTTGGAATCTATGTTAAAATAGAAGAGAAAAGGATACAGTCCCTTATATACATGCATTTTTTCCACAGCCTATTGTGAACCTTGTTTTTGCAGTGGGGCGATGAGTACACATACAGATGATACATTAAAACTGCCATAACTCGCACACCCAGCAAAGCTAAAAATCAATTGGAATGGATAGTTAAGCTGGCCCCTAAAAATCAATGAGATATTCATGTCCTTGATCACAAAGTGTCATTCCTCTCAATGTTAGCAGGCTGATGAGGGCTGAACACACACATGCATACTTATACTCAACACAAACATGCAGGATGCACGCTGACTTTGCAGTGATCCATATAGAGTAATATAAATATGAACCTCAAGGACAAATTTGTTTTATTAGACTTGGATCATAAATTTTTATGGTTTTTTTTGTGGATTCATCCTAATTCAGTGCTCATTTCATTATTTTTTAAGAAGCCTAAACCTGGTCCTCTTTTTGGTTTATCAAGCCAGGTTGTGAACACATCTATTACAGGAGATGAGTCACATTTTCAACCTTGTGTTTTAGTTTTTAAACATTGCAAAATACTGCAATCCATCAATGTTACATTAGAGATGACCTTCTATCCATTGCATCATAGTAGGGCACACACACTCGTGCCCACCCCTCCAGCTGTGAAGGCTTTCGTGTTGGAAGAGAATTGGCCAAATGAAGAGGATAAAAATTCAGTTTCAAAATAGCAGTTTTGCCCCTTATTAATGCCATTAGTGTAACAGTCAGAATGAATCAAATCAGTCGGATGACCGAAGCAACTCCCCTGTCTCTGTGTCATGATGGGATCATGTCGGGAACAATTTAGGCATTTTGTGTTGATGAGTGAAGTTTTGAATGCTGCTGTGTCCTGCAGACCACTGATGAATTATAAACGTCTTTATATTTCTTTTTTATTTAGTCCTTTGGAAACATTCTTACATTTTTGAAGTGTAGCTGTTATGTGGAACGGCCTTATATTTAACCCTGATTTAGATATTAGCACAGTGACAACATGGTCTTGCTCCGGCTAGGAATCAAAGTTTTGTCAATTAGCAATATTTAACACAGTAACTAATTTTCAGTTCAAATACATTTTGGTTGACTACTGAATCTATAAATAGATTTTGGTTTGTGCTCCCACCAACAGGTTTTGCACTGAGGTGATACCATAGGTTTGAAGTGCCACCCTACTCAGTTCATCCTGTGCATCTCTTTCACTGCTGGCACATAAACTTAACGGGCATCACTGGCTTCTACCTGGCTGGAGTGTGTACATGAGAAATGAGGAAATGGACAAAGTAAATGAGTTGTTTTTTGTAAACGTTTTATGTTTTTCTGTAATAAAATAATTGAAATTAACCCATTAAAGCCCAAACAAAAATATCAGTTTGGATCTGGGATTTATTTATATTCTTGTGCCCCAGTACTAGTTTATGTCTAGAAATGCCCCTGTGCTCTGGGCGTATTTGCAGCGTAGAGGCCATTATTGTCACTCACTCTTTGTATGACCATCTATGGCCAGACTGACCAGTTCAGTGTGTGTGTGTGTGTGTGTGTGCGTACGTGCGTGCGTGTGTGTGTGTGTGTATGGTGCAGTCTTAATTTACTTTTTCACAAACAAAGTTCTCCTTCTTTTCCCGGTATATTAGATATGAGTTAGCAGTTGCTTGACCTTAACAGGTGGTCCACTTTTATGATTTGTCACTCTGGCAACATTTGAAAGCGTCATTCATCCCTTGAGCTAAATGCCACAGATTTGGGGAGAGGGAGCTTTTGGAAACAGTTGTTGCCTGTCAGGAACAGTGAAGACTCAGAGAGACCAGGGGAACAGTTGCCCGTCTCCTCGTCAAGGTGAGAAACGATCCAGCAGCTGTCACTCGATCTCTTTTCTTTTAGTTTTTTCTAACTCTCATTACCAATAAAGCAGAAACGAGTGTTTGTGGCAACTGTAGGGGGAGGACAAACTCTGGGCGCCCTGTCGTGTCACTCAGAATCTCACTGGTGTGTGTCCCTCTCTACACGTTCCATTATCCACCAATCATGAGATGCATGTGGAACGACCCCAGCTAGGACTCCCCTTTTTCTACGTTTTTTATGTTCTGTATCGAAAAATTCTTTCTGTTCTGTGGTGTTCACAAAGAAACTGTTACATTCATTTGCGTCTGTTGTTTTCTCTATTTTCTTTTCCTGCTTCTGCTGGTCTTCTCCATTCTCCATCTCCCTCGTCTCCCCCTTTCTCCCCCCCACCACCTCAATCCATCTGCATCATGTCGATCTGTCAGACTGCCAGTGTCTGTTCCAATTAGATTCCACTTAATACACGTAACCTCGATTAACACGCAATCAAGCCCAGATAAATCACGTCCTTTAAGTCCCCCCTCTGCCTTCTCCCGTGTTGCTTTGCATCACTCAGTTTTTTTCACTCAACAAGCTCTCTTTGCTACAGTTGTTGGGTTACAATGTATAGAATCAGACTGTTGGAGCTGGTGAACACTTGTGGATGGAGACAAGTGAATTGTACAGGCTCCCTAAGGAGTCTAGAAAAGTCTAGAGTTTGATTCTAGTCTTTTTCAGGTCTGGAAAAATAAAATAAGGAGATGGAAAAATGTTTCCTACCTAGCTTCAGTCCTTCCATCCCTGTGTACTGTCTATCTCCTTTAAGTACTTCCTTTCTTCATTCCTTGTATCCTATCTCCATACATTGTTTCCTTTTTTTCCATCCTTTCTTTTTTGCCTTTGTCCTACTTCTGATCCCTCTGTGTATTCTCCCTTCTTTCTTTCATTGTGTCATTCATTGTTTCCTTCCCTATGTCCTTCCTTCTCTCCTAGCTTAAGTCCATACTTCCTTGTGTATATCCTTCATTCTCAAAAGAACATAAATGACCAAGAAATCTTGAAAAGTCATACATTTTTGTATCACACACATGTAGGAACCCTGATTTCACCTTTAAACAAATGCTTGAATCTGAGTGTAAGTTTCCTATAATGCTCAAGTTTCTCTTTGCATTTCCAGAAGGTGCTACTTGGGTGCCCTTTTCACCCCTGAAGATGAAGGTGTCTTAATTACATCTTTGGTTAAAAAGCTACAAAAAGACACCCTGGGTTTTTTCCCTACATTGTGGGAGGCGGTGTAGTCTATTGTCTCTGTGACCTTTTTAGCTAGCGGACAATTGGTTTGACTAGATTACAAATTAAGACACAGCACCAGGCACTTAGGAGGCAAGTCTGTTAGGGAGCGGCTCTATTACTACCAGCCTGTGAAAAGCCACTGGGCCATACATTTTAAACATTGTTTAAATGGCCGCAGAGCCGAGCATCACATTTGCATCGTTCTCCATCCATAAAATATAAAGTTGCCTTTGCTTTAATGAATCCTATAATACCTCAGCCAGTCTTTGCCAGTGGCAAAAAAGGCAGAAACATGGAGAGCTACTAAGGAGGTTTCACTGAGGATAATAATTCTGCCAACAAAGTTAATAATTAAGAGTGAAAAGAACTGTTAAATTACCAAACAGGAAAAACCAAAAAAAAAAAAGAAAACAACCTGAGGTGGTGAAAAAAAGCAGACGCAGCACTCCAGGGGTCGTCTTTTATTAATCACAACTAAAAGTGCTAACATTGACATGTTGAACAGATTAGCCTCTTTAATAACGGGGCGGGTCAACATCCCCCGCTGCTGATCCATGAGGATATCCTGTCGGGAGGCAGATAACCTGCGTCTTTCATATGCTGACCCTTGCCTCTGAGGGGTTAGCCCCCTGTGCTAAAGATATACTCACTTTACCACATTCAGCCAAGTTAGAAGGGGTTCTTCTGGGCCCTAAAAAGTCCCAAAATGTCTATATTGTCCATAGCAGGTGTTAAATTTAACTGAATTATACTTTCTATTGGTACAACCATTGCCTTTTCCATCAACATTTCTTCATCAACATTTGAGAAATCTTCTGGTAAATAAAAATTCTGGTTTCCTAGATACTTAAGTGTGATTTTGTTTGTTTTATTTTTGCATAACCCTAACCCTTTTAGGATATTTTTCATTTATATTTGTTTTAAGTTAGAGCAATATGTGTTCCTATTGGCATTTTAATGAAACTGACTCCCATCCAAAATGCATTTTTGGATGCATCACCACTTTGATTTGATTTCTGTGATCAAATATGCTCAAAATGTCATGTTTTATTTTTTTTCACTAGGTGTAGATATTTTTTCATGTATGAGATAGAAATCAAAGTTGCTTCAAATATTAAACAAAAATACAACCATCTGCAAAAAACCCTACATAAAATATAATCGTTTATAAATATCTTAATAGAACTCTTATAAAGTGCACTTTTTGTGGCTGAGGTACGCAAGCATAGTGACTTATTTACAAACATCTATATACAAAAATGAAAAACTGATCAGAATAAATGTTGCTGCTAAATTTTTATACAGCCAGGATCGGATAATATCCAACACCAAACATTCCTAAATGCTTATATGGATATGCTTTATTTAAAAAAAACAGACACCTAAGTTGGTGATATGCAATATTTATATGGCAAAAACAGATGGAGCAGAAAATGAACCGACCCACAGAGGGGTCAGGGGTTTTTTTATTTGCTAAAATCAATAATCCTTATGAAGCTTACTGTATACCATGTCAAAGCTGTTAAAAATAATGACTAATGCAAGAGCAGAAAAACACCAACAGATGTTGCCAGTTGTATTTAACTTTCTTGAGTTATTAAGCACGCTGGGTACAACAGGTAAACTATTAAATTAACTCGGGTCTTACACTTAAATCATAGAAAGTCTTATATTAAACTTACTGAAACCCTGGTTTTCAGCTTGAGGTTTCATCCTTTTCTGCCTTCAAAAGTTGAAGCTGAAGCAGTCAGAAGTCTGGCAGCAGCTTGTGTCACTTTGCTGCTGCTGTGCACCAATAATGCTTTGAAGTACCTCGCTACTACTTAAAGCTGACAAGTGTCTCTCAGTGTGCTGTGTTTAAATAAAGCTTGGATTTAAAATAAATGAAGCTATAAGAAAGACTCACATTGATTCATTTCTTATCTCTTCCTCTGCCTTGTCACTGACAAGCTCATTTCACATGTGTAACTATAGTGGACTTGCTTGCCTTTTTGGCTTTGCTGTAAAACCAATAAAAAAGGATGTGCATGTTTTTTTTTAATTAGTATTGGGTGCAAACAAAATGAGTATTGAGTAGATATCTGCTAGCCCCCGTTTGCCTTTCTTTTTCCCCTTCGTCAACTCTTTCTACAGCCACAGCAGTGCCGCTCTGTCGCTTTAAAAAGAGGTGACCGTTTTGACTATAAGTTAAGCTACTTTCCCAGGAAGAGAGAGAGAGAAAAACAAGACAGGAATAACACTGATGAGTTTTAACAGCTTCAGCCAGGCGATGGGCAAATATAATAAGTGTTTTTGTAGACGTCACTGGTGATTATCTCATCTGGGCATTTTGGGCGAACACGGTGGATTTAGAGGGCTCGTCTCCCATTGTGCTGACATCACCCTTTAACAAACTGAATTAAATCATGGCTAAAATCATCCTGATCTCTCCCAGAGTCGGCCACGAATGACAGTCTGGGAACATAAGAAAAAAAAATTGTAAAAGGGGTTCGTGTGTGCATGTGTGGCTTTGAGTGGATTTAGCCCTGAGAGATTTGGATTGGTGTGCCGTAGAAATGGGGGGCAAATTTACCCTCATGCTGAATAATAGGATGAGAGGAGCTAATATTTAACAAATTCTTAGGAGAATTTAAAAGAGACAGAGCACTCATGTTGCGGTAATAATTGTGATAATTTACTTTGACAGCGTCTTTATTAAAAACTTGACTTGAGTTTGATGGTTAGAAAGCAAAGTTAAAACCTAGATTGAAAGAAATTTATGTACAGTTGGACTTCATGGGAAACTGTTTTGAAACTGGCATTACCGTGACAATAACAGAAAATATTACACCTGTATTTAATAAATACATTTATGACATGCTTGCATGTCTGCTGCAGTAAGTAAAACTGGCTCATATAATATTAATTTAAAGCAGTTCTGATGTGATAATTCCTAAAAAACTTAATTTCTAGCTTTTTTTTATATGTATATTCAGTTAAATTTGAAATGTTCTCTGATATTAATGCTGGAACACACAGAGAAACCACCCCACCTCTCCACTCGCAGGCAGTAGCTGGCAGCCTCTGTGACTTTGTGAAATGAACAAAGGTAAGACAGAGAGTGAAAGTGAGTAAGAGGAGTCAGCAAAGGAGTGTGGAGGGGTGGTTGTATCTGTGTATGTGTGTGTGTGTGTGTGAGAGTGTTGCTGCGAAAGACCTCAACTCAGCCAACTTGGCCTGATGTGACAGGATTAGCTAAGCCCCAGTGAACATGGCTGGTACCGCGAGTCTGCGTCTGTGTGTGCGTGTCAGTCAGTGTTTGTGTGCATGGCTGACTGGAAACCCAGAACTGCTGCTTGCCACCAGCCGAGCCAAGACAAGACATGGGAGATCAACAGCCCGTCGGTCCATCACTGCCACCAAGCCTCAACCCAAAACCTCCCTCTACCCCCACTTCTAACCAGACCCGGAAAGATGCCGCCAAAGGAGTCACAGATATAGTGGGAAGGGGAGGTGGAGGGTGGGGGCTGAAAGGGGACACAGTGGGGGACTGGTGGGCGGGCAGCTGGGGCTAAAGTGAACATGAGTTGGAAAATGATCCTATTAAATTGAATTAAAGAGGCAGTCTTCATTTACCCCAAGAATGATGGATTTAGATAATTAACAATCTTAATGGGGACTGGTTAAAGAGGGCAGGGGAAACCGGTGGTTGCAGACATGGAGTAAAGAAACCAGGTCAGATCTGCATTGTAGTCAGTCTACTGGCCTGTAATGATCTCCACTCACGCTCCTCTATTCACTCTTTATTCTTATAAATATTTTTCTCTGGTTGCGGATGTTTTACAGTTCTTTCCATTCTTTTGACAACTCTATAAATAATTATTTTCTAAGAGCGCAACAACTTTAAAATTATTTAAGCGCATAAGATAAAAACATGTGTTTTTTTGTTCTTTCATGGCCTTCTGGGAAACATTTACTAAACAAGGGAAGTATAAAAGTGAAAAGGCCCTAATCAGGACTTTTCTTACTGATACCAATGTTCTTTGAAGTCTGACCTGCTGATTATTTTCCTAAAGACTAAAACATAAAGGATTTTAGAAATGTGCATTAGGGTTGTACCAATCAGGCTTTTCCTGTTTGATAGGATTTCTGATTTTCTATGAGGTCAGATCTTTCAATTGCAATTTGAAGCGATTTATATCCTATCGACTGCAACACAGAAAGGAGAAAACAGTGTCATAGGTTCAGCATATATAGACCAAAAATGTTGTGGTCAGATATTGAGAAATCCGATTTTTTGATACTTGACCTGCCGATCACCGATTAATGCCAATCAAGGGAGAAATTGGGTGATTGGTGTATTTTTGAACCAAAGAATAAAGTGTTGCGAATGCTGCTGATTTAACAGCCTTCCATTTTGTGCCTTTTTAATTTCTGCTTGTACTTGAATTATTTGGCTGTCGGCCTTATGATGTTTTCCACCAACCATGCCTCAATTTACCTTCACAACTGACAAAAGCCGTTTTGTATTTTTCACTATTAGTCTACAGAAGGGAAATGTGGCTTTATTACTCCATTGAAAAAAATCTACCAGCAGGCATTTGCTCAGAGTTGTTTAGGTGTTAGGTTATTCAGGGGTCATAAGTCGTCATAATTAATAAGCCTCAACTTGACAAAAATTTAATCAGACCACAGTAAACAGGAATAGAGTATAATACAAAGTTTTTAGATAATAATATTCACTTGACTCAAATTAAGCCTGAGCTTTGAGCATTTTATGGCCATTTTATTTTTGTAATAAATACTTTACTATGATGTTAAGTAAGTATACGAGTATGAAATGGTTTGTTTAAAGGTGGAAGGTGGAAGTTGGAAGGGACAATGGCGTGTACTGACCAGGATCCATTGTTGTCAAGCATGTACATTTAATGTCGATACATTTTGTAGCAGTGTGCTGCAGCCATGAGTGCATTACATCCGTTTAATGCTCCCATCTCTGGACCTAATTATGCTGCTGGTAGTGTGTGGAAGAATACGTGCACACGCATAGACACGAAGTAGTAGTAGAGTAATTGTGTACTCAGGTTTTCACTTTGGTCAGTGCACAAACCCTATCTGCATGTCCTTAATTCTTGATGATGTGAAGGCCTCAGGCAGTGTGTGCGTGATGGAGACTACGCCTGCGTGCCAAGTAGAAGTGATTGGCCGGCAGTGGACTTGGGCCTTTCGTCACACTGAATAATCCAGTCGTTTTGTCCGGCCAGTTTCCAGCATCTCGTTGGCGTTAGTGACACCTTATTTAAAGACGATCCGGTTTTATGTGAAATAACTGTAAGCATATAAGAAAAGTTAGTTTAATACTTCTGTGTAACCACTATGTGCACCTTGTAATGTGTGGTGCATTGATTGAGGTTGAGGAGTATTCTTCAGACACAGCATTTGTGGATTTGTAATCAGTTTTGAGCATTGCAGCTCACCTGAACTGTGATTAAGCAGAGGATGTCTTAAGTAAGGGGCTCCAATAATTTAATGCTACTTTTTTCCTTTCAAAAAAATGAATCACACAGTCGCATGTATGTGTGTAACTGAGAGAGTGATAGAGTGTGCAGGAAAAAAACAATCTCATCAAGCAGGAGGCCGTTTGCTTAGCAAGAGCTGACAGTCTTTGTGTATGTAAATGAAGAATTTAGACTAATGGAGTTGAACCATTTCTAATTTTGTGATGGCAAGAGGATTTTGATTGAAAGTAATTAAGCAAGCTAGCTGTAAAATTAATTAAAGCAAAAGGAGGGGGGACTTTTATTGGATTGGATAGCGATATAGCTGCTGTCAGGCAGGGGGACAAATGGGGGTGACCTGGATTCTCTGCCCTCCCTCCTCCCACTCGGGACTTTTATGTCACTTTAATCTCCTTAGAGCGGCTGGTGTGCATTTGTTTGAAATAATCAAGGAAATATGGTCAGAAATTGTCAGCTTTCAGATCTAATTTACCTGACACCCTCATGAGTGTGTGTGTATGTGTGTGTGTATG
Organism: Girardinichthys multiradiatus; assembly: GCF_021462225.1. Classification (NCBI taxonomy): domain Eukaryota; kingdom Metazoa; phylum Chordata; class Actinopteri; order Cyprinodontiformes; family Goodeidae; genus Girardinichthys; species Girardinichthys multiradiatus. The sequence goes on along the minus strand of NC_061794.1, from coordinate 21,254,764 downwards.
TGTGCACGCGTGAGCTTGCATGTGGCAGTAGTAGCAGGTCCTGTTTTTTCTTTTTTTCTTTTTCTCCTCAGCCCCTCCTCAGCTTGGTGGAAAATGTTTTTGACAGTCTTGAAGCATCTTGGTTGTCGGAGGGCGGGAGGCGGGGAGATGAGGAACTTGGGTGGCTTTAAGATGGACATTTCAATGAGGCGTGTTTGGCCCGGCTAAGCCCCTCTGACACTGCCGTGTGCGTGCACACACACCAACATGCTTAATTGCCTCTGTAACATATTCAGACTCCATTTGGCCACTGTAGCAGCACTTCTCAGCCTCTGTTGACTGGAGGTAGCCTAAACGAGCAGAAGCAGATTACACCCATGGCAAAGGCTGTTACAGCTACTTAACTGCTGACAAATAAGATTGGCCAATCCTGTACAAGTAGAAATGGAACTTATTGATCTCATAGTTTCAAAACAAAATAGGAACAAAGGAACAAAGTTTATCCTTATCTCACCTATTATTAGGTGAAAACTAATGTCTTATGTAATCATCAGTGTCTTTATGTTGTTTTTTTGTGACTGGCCAACACAAAGTAGTGCATAATTACGAAGTGGAAGGGAAATGATACTCGGTGTACTTTTTTACAAATAAAAATATGAAAATTACGTCACACATTTATATCCAGCCCCCCTTCTGTCTGACACATAAATAAAATTGAATGCAACCAATTGCCTTGTGTGTTATTTAACATCAGTATCAATCCAGCGGTTCTGTTAAGGCCTTAGAGGCCTTTGTTGGAGAACTTAAGTGAATTAACAAAATCACAATGGCAAAGGACCACAGTGGACAGGTCAAGAAGAAAGTTGTGGAAAATGTAGCAAAACATTAACTAAACCTTTGAACATCTCAAAATTCCTCAAAAGAAAATAAGGAGTATAGCACAGCGGCAAACCATAACATGGCCATCCACCAAAACTGATAGACCAGACGGGGAGAGCTTTAATAAGAAAGAACCCAACAGGCATATTGCAACTCTGGAGGAGCTGCAGAGATTCCAAGCCCAGGTGGAAGAATATGTTGACAGGACACTGACATGGTTGTGAATTGTGTGAATTTTCTCTTTTTGAAAGAGTAACAGAAACAAAACCATTATTGCAAGAAAGCCATTTGTCAAAAGGCATGTAGGGGTCACGGCAAACACGTGTCCTCAACTAAAACCAAATTTCAACTTTTTGACTGACATACAACACACTGTGTTTGCTAGTAAACTAACAGTGAATATCACCCTAAACACACCACTCCCACTGTGAAACATAGTGGTGGTAGAATAATGCTTTGGGGTTTAATCACAAGTTGGTCACAGTTGATGTTGGAAGTTGCTGCAATAGACCTGAGACTAGGCATCATTAACTACCAAATAGGTGACTTCTGAAATTTATTGATTGTTCTGTTATCCTTTTCCTTCCACTTTACAATTATGCACTACTTTGGGTTGGTCTTTCACGTGAAATTCAATGAAGTTTGTGTTGACAAAATGTGAAAATGGTAAAAGGATATAAACAGTTTTGATGTTTTCCTTGTCATTATTAGCATCACACAAATATCTCCCCAGGCTAATAATAGCTGTAAAGTAAGACAACTAATGTTCTGTGATATGTAAGTGGTTTAGAGTCTTGTGTGGTTTATATAAAGGTTCCTTAGAATTTCAGTGAGATGCCACTTCCTCTTAGAGGTCATGATTGCACGGCAATGTTTATGACATACAGTTATTTGCCACTGTGGCCCTCACTGTTACCTGAAGATACAATTAACCAGACAACACTTGCCGCACCTGCAACACAGTCTTACCCTCAGTCCCAGAGTTGCAGAAGCAAAACAGCGCCTAACAGGATTAGGGCGTCCTGTTGAATAAAAGACCTGAGTTCCAGAATAATCTCAAGCACCTTCATCTGCCCCATAAGATCAAACCTTCAGCTCTTCCCCCTCCTTCCCCTCATAAGAAGGCTCCACCCTGGCTCTGTTTTATCAATTAACATTAAAAAAGGTAGAACAAAGAGCTGTCTTTCTCCCACTCTGTAATTAGAGGGGGAGACCTCCTGAGGACCGGCAATACTAGGACCTGAAAGGCATGATTCTCACCCCTCCCCTCACCTCCCACCCCACAGCCCATCACTCTGCCGCTACCACTCAAGCGGAACGTTGCTCCTCGATGTATAAGGGCGATAATGCAAATGTAGCGTAGTCTGCTCAGCACACCCTGCACAGCCTATTTGGTGGTAGCTTTATCTAAGTGTGAACAAATGAATGCAACATTTGGAAGAGTGATATATTATTAACTCTAATTGACTCCTTTACAACACTATACGTTCGCTGTCACCTTTGGTTTGGCTCTTGAGCACCTGCTCCCCAGAATCACTCTTGTCGCTGTCCCTACTCTAACACGTTATGTGTCACCACACACTGTTAACAAATGTGATAAAACCACCTCAATCGAGAGAATCAGGTAGAACGTTTGCCTATGTGTTTTTTTTGTCTGTTAAGGTGAGACAGTGTAGATTGTGTGTGTGTCTCTTACTCTCCTGTGCTTAACTATGTCTATGCGGGTGTGAAAGTAGAAGAGAGAGAGAAAGAACGCCTTCTTTCACAGGCACTGGAGCTTTCAATTGGAATTAGTTTTACAACATATGCAAATGTCCTCCCCTTCTTTGGAAAAAAAAAGCTAATCTTTCAATGACAGGTTGATATGTGATTAAACGACAATTAGAGTGCTGAAAATAAGCATCGGCAGCGGGTCAAGCACCGGGTTGATCAGCTAAAAGGTAGCAGACTATTGAGCCAAAAAAAAAAAAAAAAGGGCAGAGGCCAGAAACAAGACCCCAAACAAATTAGAGATGTGAAAGGGGGAACAAGGTTTTGCACTGTGTTCCAATAAAGCCACAACATAAACAACTTGTATGTTATGCCTGAATGACAAAAGGCATACTGTGCTCCATTAGAGTATGTTTTCAGGAAGAATCAAGACAAGAAAAGATTTATTAATCTTTGATTAACTGGTTTTTGATTTTTATGCTTGTTTAATTCTAACATGGTCCTAATGCCAAAAAAATGTAAATCCTCCCATTTTATGGTTTTATGAATCTCAGACTATATTTTACGGAACCTCTGTCCAGTATGCAATTATCCAGTTCAAGTTTGATTACTCCAAATATTTTAGAGGTGGTAAAATGCAGTATTAAAAACTGAAAAGCCCTACATGTTAATGTCATTAGGAATCTTTAGCATTGTTAGAACATAAGTGTTACCTAGTTGCTGTTTTCGCACAATATTTTAGATGCGGAGCAACAATATTTTAGATTTTAAAATAGATTTTAAACTAGAAAAAAGTTAAATGACTCTTAAAAATTGTGAATGTGCCCTATAGTCTTACACCAATAGGAAGATGCTTCTTTAGCAGCCAGTCATGGTATTCTCAAAAGAGTTTGACCAATGTTAGCATGTTCGATGTAAACGATCAAATGCAGTCCAGACTCATTAGAAACTGTAAATTGGCCCTGTAGTTTAGTGCATACAGGAAGTGTTGAAGAAGATTCTAACTTTAGTATTGTTAGCAGCTAATGCTTAGCCAGTCAACGTATTCTAACAGTGTTCAATCAACCTAAGGATTTTACCCATTAGACTACAGATGATGAAATGTAGAGCTGGCTCGTTTTAAAAACAGTTAAACAGCCATTTATTTTAGGTCTGACAAGAAGCCTTGAAGTAGATGCTAACTTTATGTTGTGAACAGCCAGTTCCAACATTCAGGTTTCTACCAGGTACCCAAGGGGCTATCTCACAAATGATTTTTAAATGGTGGTTGGTTTCTTAAGTTGTTTTGTAACCAGGTTTTTCTCAGCTAGTCGACTAATTAGTCAACAATGTCAGTGCAACAGGGCGACTCAAGGACAGCTTCCTTTCTAATTTCAGAATAAGAGTCTGAAACATAAACACAAAAGACTGGTAAGCACAAAATGTTTGATCTGTGGTTTATAATACCAGTTTAAACTTCCTTCAGCAAAAAAGTCAGAAGCTTACTGGATAGGTCTTTGTAAGACAGACATTACTTTGACGAGACGTTTTGGGCTGTTTCAAAATTGCGAGGTTCTCGTTACATCCCTAATTGTTGAGGAGATAGCTGAAGAAGTAATAAGTTCAATGCTAGATTCAAAGTGTCACATTTAAATGGTATGATGCTAACCTTTAATGCCCCCCAGCCTGGGTTTAAATATACTGTCGCCCCCGTACTCACTCCACCCCACTCCACCTCTGCTGCCCTTTTAAGTTAAAAGTACACTGTCTCTGTCTCGCTGTCTTTAGTTCGCTAAACACACACACAAACATACGAGCAGAAACATAAAAGGGCTCAGGCTGCAGATGGCAGATGGCCCTGTCCCTATAATCCCCTTTGATGCTGCAGTGGGCAGCATTTCCTCAACATGTATGAAGCCAAAGCCCCAAGAAAACTTGAGCTACTTTTCCTTTAACTGACCCCAATTGCCAAGGATCTGTTAGCTGTCAGACTTAGTTAAGAGTGTCTTCACTATGGGGAGAGTGAAGGACACAGGTTTCAACCCCCTCTCTCTCCTTCTGCTCTTTCAGCTTCCTGTTTTTTTCCTTTTTCCGTCACAGATAGTTTATTCCACCTTCATGGCGTGGCTGTGGAAGCAGGTTGACTCTGTAACGTTGATGCACACACAGCGCAACACTTTTTGCTCCTTGTTCCTTTCAGAAGGAAGAAAAAGGAGAACTTTAAAAATCTCTCATATTGGAGCCACAAATGGCAGAAGGTGGGCTAAGTGGCTTAGATTTCTTCCAAGAGCTCACAAATATCCTTTTGGAAAGGAGCTTCTTATATGTGTGCTATATTTACAAATAAACCAGACATAAATGACTGCAGTACTTTTTCTTTCTAGAAACAGATTTTAAAAGTTGAAAGTCTGGCTCAATTCTTCTCTTCTCTTCTCTTTCTTCTTCTGTCCTCTGAGACATGCGTCAGTTTAAAAAGCTGTGTTGATGAAATGAATCTACCCTATCTAAAGGATCTGTTTCATTCAGTGATAAAGTGTACTTTAGGTAATATCTGCAAGCTCCTTAATAAGGTTTTTGAAGATTTGAATACCATTAATTACTCTGAATCTGTATCACTGTTAATTTTTGCAGATCAATTGTTTTAAGCATTTTTTGTCGCACTTTTAACCTCTGAGTTTTAGATTAAAATCAAGCATCCACTTACCCAAATATTACTCTGCTTTCCTTTTAAATGTTTGCTCTGCAAATACAATAAAATTGCAAATAGCTTAAAACGTTTCTTAAGCAATTCTCCTAATGTAGGTGACTCTCATCTCCAATTGAAGAAAGCCGTGGAGTAAATGTGTCCTCTGGTGCCTCCAGTTTGAGGTGATTCTGACACAAATGGGGGAAACCCAAATTGACGGTGTGATTATGCCGAAAACGTCTGTACCGTTCGATTATGTATTATCATTCGAGAGCTTTGGGGGGATAATCATCACTAAGATTTGCCCACGTTCACAGCAGGTCTGCAGAGATGTAGGAAGCTAATGGGATTGGGGGGTTTTTCCCCCCAGCCCTCTCCTGTGGCGTTATGGAGCAGGCAGCTGAACTTGAACAGAGGCGCGTGGTGCTGAGTCGTGCGCTGAACTATTTCAAGACTGAAATGCGATTGTTTTAATACTTTAATCCACCTGTCCTTGGCATTCAGGATGTTGCAGAAGTCGCCTAATTATTTCACTGCTCTCTATCCTTCCAGGCTGGAATACAACAGAGACGGCAGCACCTTGCGGTAGAAAATCACATTTCTTTTTTGAACTATCCATAATAGAAATTTTTGTTTATACCAAAAATGTAGAAGTTCTGAATCGTAAGAGCTCCGGAGCATAATTGAAATTTTAAAAATGCATGTATGCAAAGAGCATAGGAAATACCCCAAATCACTTTAAAGAGCAAGCCATTTAGGAAGCAGAATTCTCTAAATAGTTCCAGGTTCCATCAGCAATATGGCGCAAACACAAATATTGTCTTTTAATTAAAAAAGGTCTCAACTTGCTGGATCCTCCCCCCACGCCGGCTCCCAGCAACCACCCCCTCTCCCTCCTGCTGTGAACCCATACACGACCACATTCACAGACATGCACATGTAGCACAAATACTGAATCCCTCACCACGTATGATCACATAGACAAATTTGGGAATTTGTTTTATTCTGTCCAAATATAACCCATCATTTAGACTGTTATCAATTGACCAGACGTTGACCCCTCACCCTGCCCGTACTAATTCTGGTTCAACTTGCCAAAGAAAATTTTTGCTCTAAAATGTTTGCAAACTTGCAGATTTCCAAACATTGTGGATTTTGTGTAAAACATTTTCTGAAACTGAAACAGGCAAGATTGAGACTGAGAGTAGTGCTTGTTGATTTCTTCATTGATATTTCATTTTGGAAACAGGGGTCTCATTAACTACAGTGTTCATCAGGCCAGTGAGCAGTGGGCACATTAGGGGTCCACAGGAAGTTAGAGTACAGCAGGAGAGTGCATTAGGGAGGCCTGGGGAGACACACACTCTCTTACCCTCGGTTCCTCTTCCACCTCCTGTGCTTTCTATATCTTAATGTACCTTTCAGAGGAATTCAGATAGAGGTCAATAATTATGCTCTTTAAATAATTCAGTCTAGGTTTTCTGTAATTGGGCTTTTTAGAGATCGGACCCTGACAACGTTTACTGCACCACTTTTGGGGCACTGTCCAGACAGATGGATTACTATAGAATAGGGCTGTAACAGGACATCTCATGGCACTAGATTTTGCAATATACGGTATTTCTCATCAAAGTGAAATGAATCACTCAAGGTGGTAAACACTTTACTCTTATTCTGAAGAAAGACAGGAAGTAGTTCTTGAGTTGGTCTGTTGTTTTGACAGAGTCGGATAATAGAGACTTCTTGGCTGACAGCTTGTTACAGAAGCATTGCAGAAGCCTCCACCAAATTGTTTAACAGCTTGCATGTTTAGTGCTTGGTAGAAAAAACAAATGGTTACCGAGTGACAGAACAGATACAAATGATTTGTAAACACAGAATCGTGCGACTTATTAACCATGAGCTGCTAGTTATGCTAAAACTGACATCTGCTTTGGAGTTTTCCACATGGCGCTAAACTAATGTGACCTTTCATCATTTTGTAATAAGTTTGGAATGTATTTGAACATCTTTAGGTCAAAATGTAAAATGCTAATTCTAAGCTAAGACTGTGAAAATACCACGACTGGCTAATCAATTTACTGGAACGGCACTAAGTTTTTCATGTGCATCTGACTGGCACAGTAAATGCTTAGACTGATTACTCCTGGTAAAGATAATTTTAGTCTGAACAGAGATTGCTTGAAAGTTTGCGATTTGTAAAACTCTTATTTGGATTGTGATGTCACATAAAAGTAAAATTTTTAAAGCTTATTAGGAACTAGGATGACCTCAATCAATCACAAAACCACAAAAAATGGATGAGTCAAACCTGGATTCTTTAAAACACACTTTGTGATTTATGAAACATTTACTTAATTCCAAACAAACAAGTGGTTATTCTCAGTTTTGTAAAGATATTGCTAAAATCTCATCTTTTCTTTTTCTTGGGAACCTAGAATAGTGTATCACATAGTCTTGTTATACTCCTGATTTAGAGTAAGATAACGATGGATATTGGACTTCATTCTTCAATTTTTTTTACCTTAAATTGAAATAAGTTAATAGTTTTTTGACTTAAGTTTTTGAGCTCTAGAGATTTCTTTTAACCGTTTCACCAAGACTCGGCCGTCAGTGTCAGACATGTTGGTGTCAGCTTCCACAGTGAGCGGCTGTGTGGGAATGTTTAGTTTGGGTTGCAAGCTTGTTATTTTTATTTTGTTGGGCAGAGGGACGCCCAAACTGCAAGGGTAGCAAAAAGAAAAATCACCAAATTTTCTGCACAAAGCCCACTACAGCAGTGTTTCACCACACACGATAACACTGACCAACAGGTCCTCTGTTAGCAACAGATGATGAACACATCACAAAAGGCAAAAGAGGACATTTCATTGTTGTTAGGGTCTAATATTTATATTTATCCAGCTGGGAGAGACACTGACAAACACGTTGAACACCTGCAGCGTTACCCACACCATACGCTGGTGTGGTTTGGTGTCAGAATGTGCCTGCAACATGGAGCTTTGTTGGTGTGAGAGGAGGACTGTAATCACTGTCTGGCGATTCATCTAGTCAGTGCATAAAATAGTGTTTATCCAGTCGCCCGTGTTTCTGTCGGGGCTGAGGGAGGGGAGGGTCATGTTTTGCACAGCTTAGACAGCCAGGGCATTCAGTAGAAGAATCGTGACTCCAAAACATTTAGCCTTTTCTTTTTTCTTTTTCTCCACTCAGATTGAGAACTGGTGCCTTAGAAAATTAGATTCCCCCCATCTGACACACCCACGCACAAAAAAACATAAAAAGCTCATTTGTTAGTGCCCTCATTTTAAAGGCCCAAGCAGGACAAGCTTTGTCAAATGCTGACATGTGTTGCAAACATGAAGCCTTGAGCAGGAGCAGTTCAGGCACATGAAGAGGATGCTTTGAAATAAGATTAGCTTCAAAATGCCCACCCCTCAACCCACCCCACCACCACCACACTCCCAACCATTCTTATGCCTTTTACACATGTGTTTGTGTCAGTGCTTTTTCCCATGATAAGCTACAAAAGCTGAATCTCAGCTTGCAGGGCCTTGCTATTCGGCTCTCAGTTTGGCTTCGTTTTGCAGGCCAGAAGGCATGCATCACTGCGACCGAGTCTACCTACACTTAGCTTTGGGTCAGGGTGACACTGGTCAAGGTGAGGGGGAAAAAAAGATCCATCACTTCCCTACCTGGTTGCTCCACCATAAAAAAAAATGAATAAAATTGGAAAACAACAAGCAAGGTCCGCCCTAATACAAGAACACTTGCAATATGCTGATGTTTTCTTTTGCACACTGTGTTTGCTAAATTGCCTTTGACTGCGTGCATCAGTAATGAAACTTTATGTCCTTGTGGAGAGGGCAGCAAGTCCGTTCCAGTTAGGGCCAAGACGGTCTCTCCTGTCTGGCTTTTTGTAAGATTTTCTTTCTCCTTCTGTCTCATTAATACACGTTCTAATGAATAAATGAAGCCCATGAAGTCATTTTTTCCATATTTTTGTAAATTGCTTTAAAAGCATTTTATCATGTCATAAAAAAGTGCAATTGATCTGCTGGGCTTAGCCCATTGGACAGCTGTGTGTTTTGTTAATGGCCACTTTGCTCCGAGCAGCTTATTAAAAAATTTATATAGAAATGCTAAAATTACATAAATTATTTAGATACAGTAAGCAATTTTTGTTTTAGTCAGACAGAGAGGGGCTGTTATCAGTATGGAAATTTACCATAGTATATTATCTACGGAAATATAGTAATATATCTACCCAGACACATATGTGTCCTCCTCACTCCCCCCTCCTCACACACATACACATACACACAGAGAGGCGCAGAGGAGAAAAAAAAGTATATATTTTTTGATGACTTCGTTTCAGCAACCACGGAATGTCACCCATATCCTGGTTGATTGTACTTTCGAGTTTTATGATGTTTTTCCATTGATTTGTTTCCCTGGCGCAGCTGCCGACCTCTATTGAGGGACGAACGTAATCAGCGCTGACGCAAATTAGATGGTTATTCGTTTCGAAAATTGACAGAAAAACAATAAAAAAGATGAAATGCTCCCAAATCAATAGATATAATGAAATTCAAATAATCCGAGAGATGAGGTCTCCATGGCAACTGATAATGTGGAAAAGAAAACAATTTAATAAAGGACAGACACGCTTTGAAAACAGATTGGGGAGGGAGGGAAGAGGGGGCTGTAAAGAGGAGAGCAGAGAAGAGAGGAGGTGGGGAGATGGAGGGATAGAGAGAGGGAAGAAGGGAGGAGGTGGCGCTAAGGGGTGAGGAGGGTGGGTGTTTGTGGCTGTAGTGGTTGCTCTATAGCTTGTTTCCCCCGGCGTGTGAAGGATCTGTGTCTGTCCCAAGGACACCGGAATAATTAGAAAAGCTTTCAGGCCAGAAAGTGCAGATTCAGGTTTTAATACACAAAATTATTTCAGGGGCAGTGAATCGGAAAACCATTTGTTGGTGACCTTCCTGAGAGGCCTCCCCCTCCCCGGTACAGGGCAAGATGGAGGCGATGTGGCAGCGCTGCCTGAGTTATGGCATATTTGTGTTTTTATAGAGGCAGAGAGGGAATGGAGTTGGGGAAGTTAGGGAGGGGGATGTTGGGTTAAATGTGCATGTGTGAGGGGGGGTCATAGAAAGACCTTTATAGTGTGTGTGCGTGTGTCTGACAGGAGAAAGGGAGACAGAATGGGAGAAAGTCAAGTAGCAAAAAAAGCTAAAAGAAAGGAGGAAGTCGCAGATCGGTGTGTATTTACAGATCAGTTGTCATAAGGAGCCATTTAAGGATAAATGCGCCCCCCTTTGCCGTGCAGAGACAGGCGAGGTGTCTGTTTAAAAAAGCAAAAAGGCAACTATGAACCAGAGCGAGGGAGATAGTTAAACACAAGCTTTTTGTTGAAGACAGACAGAGCACAGGGTGGCGATGGAACGAGTGGGTGTTAAGTGACTTCATTTGTAGTCTATTTAAGGTATGTTTTACATGTCCTTGTGATACTTCTCCTTCCCACATTTAATACAGGGGTCCACATTCAAACACAATAAACGAAGTACATCATTTTTATTTCCAGTAAATACACGTGTTTCCTTTATCAGCCTAAAAAAACTGTATTTGATTTCAGTTTTGCTGTCAGGGGAGATTTGCAACTGATGCAACAAAGTGATAAGAGTCAACTAAAAGCACGACTTTGTTACCCTCAATTACTGTTTACTTCATTATGACTTTAAGTAGCTTCTTTATTCAACATCCGTGTCTTGGATTAAAACAAGTCCTATGTTATTTATTGCTCTTTGCTAACATTATGGAGTGAGCCTGATTGGGCGTGGGAGCCAAAACTGTCAGCTACTATTTTTTGTGTTATTAGAGACTTTTGTTTGACTCAAATAAAGGTGATCCACCCTCTGTTCAAATGATACCAACTGCAGGTCCGGGATATTATGCCTTGAGTGCAGATACCCTTATCCTGTTTCAGTCAGCAATAAATGGAAAAACAGGACCTTATGCACGCTCTGCTTGATAATTACTGTTCTGATGCTGTGAGAACATGTAATCTCCCCACATTTTAAAGCACCATAAAAGTTGGGCAATATTTGATAAAAATGTGGGATCAAGTTCCATGCAGTTTTTGTTTTACTGCTTTCACTTGTTTGTTGGACTTCTCAAAGTTCTCAAATATTCTTTTACAGTTTTTAGAGAAATTCAGACAGAACTTTTGATGAGACTAGAGACGCATCGAGAAATCTTCTGGAGGTTGGAAGTGCTAACTCGACTATAAATTACCGGTGAAACATCCTTTTCTGGTCAGTAAATTCACTTAGACATGGTGCAGGGCTGTATTTTTGAGTTTCAAACCAGTTAATTGGGGTCACCAGCCAGCCACAATCTTCAGTGTGGAAGTTGTTACTATGGGATAAACACTCAAAGTTAGCTATTTTCAGTATAATCGAGGTGTTTAAATATAAAGTCAAATGAAATTCAAAAGCTTTAAAGACCTATTTAAAATGAAATAGTATTTTCTACAGACGCATGTTGCTTGCAAATTGAAGTGTTGTGAGAGACGAATTCTTTTGATATCTAAAAAAGTCAAAACATCCCAAACAGCTAAAGTACATGATGATGGAGCAAAATTATCATTAGCAAAACTCTGTTTTGGGGTAAATTTTCTTCGTCTCATACAAATCAGCATAAGGGATGTGCGATATACACTTAAATGTTAGAACAATAGTCTGTTGTATTTATTAGGACGATAATTCAGTTGGTGATAAAAAAAGTATATGAGATGTTATCACACTGTTTGGCAATAAAACTACTTCTACCCAAGATTAGATCCCCACCAAAGCAAACACTGCTTCAAAAAGACTAAGGGTTCTCATTTCCAGAAAGCCTTTGTTTTGTATAACAGTTACTCGACATAAAGCAACTGTACTGCTTAACAGTACAAGAAGATTACATTTAGTCATGTTTTGAAACACATTTGGTGATGCTCTCTTTGATTTGAATATCACAGGATGGCTGTTTTTTACCATTACATTTTTTTATACAAGTTAATGATAAATGTTATAGTGATTGTGTATCCCTAATTTTTAGGTTAATATTTGCCAAAAATTGGAGATTGGTAATTGGCCACAAAGCTCTGATCGGTGCATCTCTAGATCATGTAATTTCTTCTTCTAAGGAAATCTTCACTCATTTCAAAAGCAAGTGGAGATATAACATTCTTAACACAGCTAATATTGTCTAGTATTGATATTGCAATGTGAAAATTGCCCCCTCAAGTAGGATAGAAACTAGAAATTTCCCACTGCACACTGACCGAGAGCCTCCAAATCTAACATGCCGGTGTCAATGAGCACAGTCTTCTTTTTTTAAAGTACAAAAAAACCATGAACAGAATAGAGACCTGAAATACGATAGGCATCTGCTCGAATACATGCATGTTTGTTGCGTGCACATGCACACTCACGCACGCATACACACACTGGGCAGAAAGCACGTTATCACTGTCAACAGCGGCAGCAACAAACAGCAGCAGTTTGCTCTGTATCTGTGTGTGTGTGTAAATGAGTGAAAGTGTGCATGCCCGCAAACAGTCTCTGTCTATGCTCGTCTGCTGCTGGCTCTGAGGGATCCGCTGTAAGTCAATCTGTGTGCTCATATCCCCATGAGTGTTTGTGAACTTGTATGATCCACTACTGTACTACTGCACTTGAGGAGCTTCTCGGGGCTGGAAAGGGCCGAGGGCACCACCCACTTCACACCTGTCTCTCTCTTTCTTTCCCTCTCTCTTGCTGTGCGCTGTGCTAGACTCTCATTGTAGCAGTGACAGGAGGGCACCCGTTAAGTGGCCTCTGCGTGTGTGTGTGTGTGTGTGTGTGTGTGTGTGTGTGTGTTGTTCTCCCATGAGGTTGTGGGGTGGAGAAGGGCGATGAAGGACCCCTACTGGTAATGTGGGTAAACTCGCACAGCCTCGACATCTGTGAGAACAAGGAGAGGGGGAGGGCAAGGAGGGAGGAGAGATAGACAAGAGAAGAGGAGGACAGAGTAGGAAAGAGGTAAGGAGTGAGAAGGAGAGAGGGAGGGAGAAGGGGGAGAGAGGGAGCAGAGCCTTGGCAGAGAGCAGTTGTGGAGAAAATGCCTTGCTTTGTGGAGAGAATTCTTCCAGGGCAGGAGGGAGAGGTGAGACAGAGCACTGAGGGCGCTTTGCTGCCAGGTAAGACTCACACTAACACATACACACCTTACTCTAACCCCCCACCCCTCCCCACAGACAGACAGACACACACACACACACACACACACACACACTTACAAGTTGGGTGTTACGTACTGGTTTGCTACGGGTTTGCTACTATTTGCAGTTGGCACGCATGTGTAGTGATGTGGTGGGTGGTGTCAAAGTCAGTGCACGTGAGAGTCAGAAAACAGCAGGTGTAATGTGTGTTTTCTTGAAAACATTTAGCAGGTTTTTTTTTTTTTTACAGAAACATGCACATTTAGACTTTAAGAGCTCTCATTGATAAAAATGTGCTTTTTGGTTTTTTCTTAAAATTGTCCTGTTAGGCCTTTCTGGAATGTAACAAGGAAAGCCAACTTTTTATTGAAGAGGGTGCAATAAATTAACTTTTGTCAACATTTTTGAATGATATTTTATAGTATTTTGCACAAAATATATAATTTTTTATAGAGATCAATGTTTTAAAACTCAACTTTGACCATATGATTTTATGTGATTTATTTAAACAGAGAAGGCAAAAAATATGTTTTTTTTTTAGGTTTAGTCTCTAAAATATGACTTTAAAATAAACGTAATACAGGTTAGATCTCTTTGGATCTGTCATTGTGTAGTTAGCAGACTTATCAGGTTATTTTGATGCTGATGTTGGGATGAATTGCTTCGTCACTAGAGGGATTTTCCACTTTGCTCATGTAAATAGGATTTGTCAAAATAAAACATCCCAAAAACAAACAATCCCCAAAGAGTCCTTTCCTCCCTCTTGGAGAGAAGAATAATCCTCCTTCTGTACTATTTGATTTTCTTCCTTTTTGCTTAAATACACACTGTCTGTGAACGTAAACAAAGATTTCTGCACACCCTGCTGGCGTCTGTGTCTCAGCCAGGCAAGTGCCTCTCGGCTCAGGCCTGAGATGTCTTGTCCAGGCAGAAGTTGGCCCGACTTTCCAACTCCCTGATTTGCTGTTTATTTGTTTTGAGAACAAATGGGAGCAGCAGAGTGACAATTGAATTTGGCTTGCATCACCGTGGCGATCTGGCAACCGCTTCCTCGTCCCATAGGATTGCTCCAGTTGCCGTGTGCCGTGCGCGTGTTTATTATTTAACTCATGTGTATGTGTGTGTGTGTGTGTGTACTGTCTTTGAGTAGTGGGTGGTGGTAGCAGCATTCACGAGAGAGACATTTTACTAAGCAGACATTTCCCCCTCTGTTTTCACTCTGACCTGGTAGGAGATTGATGACTGAATTGTGGAGTACATGTTAACAGTAACCGCTGATTTATGAAGATACTTAGGGTAAGTGAGGCCGCACAGGCTTGAGGGGAAGAAAAAGATATAGCCTTTTAAGTTAATGTAAAAATATTGCCTTTTTAAGTAATAATTGTTATTACTACTGCAGGGGTTTGGAGAGGGGTCTGTGTGAAACTTGGACGTGCACAATGTGCACCATTAAGCTTTTCCTTTTCCTCTGGCCATGAGCCTCCCTTTGTTTCTGGCCTTCAAAACCTGTGTAACATGCAAGACTTTTTTGTCCCAAGAATTAAAGAACTGGATGAATGGATATAATATTCATTTAGTTAGAATGACAACCTGAAATATTTGGATTGATATCAGTACTACTTCCATGAGTAAAACCAAAATGGAAAACTTCTGGATGAACTCCTCCTCTGCAACAAGTGCAGTGTGTGTTTTGGCAACCTCTCTTTAGAAAAGGATCTCTCAGTGAATCTGCTCGCAATTTTAGAAGAATCAGAGTCTTTTCCTCTGCTTGGGTTGTGAACTCATGTGTTATTATATGCACAGTGAAGACCTTCTTCATACTCAAATATGCAGTTTCTTTCTACTTTGACGTGATTAAGCATTAAGAGTATTAGTGTATACAGAGATTTTTATCATATCGTTCCTATAGTTTATAGCCCTTTTAAAAAGACGACAGTTGGAGCATAACATAACATGGTCCTGCCCTTGCCCCTCCCCCAACGATTGCTGTGCACTGCCTGTCAACTGGCTGAAAGAACACTTTCTCCTTTCTTGCAAGGGAGACAACCTTTCTGTTTGGAAATATGTCCAGTCTAATTAGGACTTAAGGCTCCTCCCAAACAAACACCCTGACTCATATCAGCTAGTTGTGTTACTAAATAAAGACCAGAGCAGCAAAACTGTATAATATGCTGTTAAATGATTGATACTGAACTGCTTTCAGACATTTATTTTTGTAATCTTTGTTTCAAAATCCAAGTAACAAGGAATGGAAATTATAGATAACATTGTTATGAGTATGAAATCCACTTTATTTTAGCTGTAGTATGAATAAATGTTGCTTTTCTGTTTAAAATATAATCCATTAGATCATGCTAAACATTGGTGTTTGTTTTTTATTCCATGAAACTGTGGTATTTGTTACTCAAAGTTATCATAATGTGAGAATCTCATGCCTAGATGTGATCTGCAGCGTTTTTAAAGAAATAAAGCAATTTAGGGGAATATTAAACAGTGCTTCCTCAGGAGGAGCAATGGCTTTCATTTTTGTCCAAGGCACCTCTTAGACCAAGTGAAATGTTTCCACCGTTCGCTCAGGGACGACTTTATTTCTTACCTGGGATTTAACACTCACTCAGTCCCCTCATAAATACAGCGTCCCTCAGCCCTTCACTACCCATAACTCATGCACTAACTCTGGAGCTAACTAAACTCATAAAGCAGAGCCAACACTTGTTTGTCTTTTTTACCTCAGCCTTTTCTCCCTCACTTCTTCCTCTCTGTCTCCTTTTTCTCCTCTCAGCTGATTTATGTACATGACAGAATCCCCTCTGACTGCGGTTCCTAGGCAGGCTCCTGCACCGACCTCCTCTTGGCCCCACTCGAAGAGTGAGGTTTTTGTAGGAGAAATGTGCATTTGAATATGAGCCAGCCTAATCTCCTCCAGGCTATTTAGAGTTAGCCTGACACTCCAAGAATGAGTGAGAACAACAAGGAAGAAAACCCGAACGTCCCTCTCAGCATGTCACAACACAGCCCGGGTCTTCCCATAAGAACGTAGCAGGTCTTTGATTTGCTGATGAAAATCTCTGTGACTCAAAAAATGTACAACTGCTTCTTTCAAGTCACCTGTTGAAATGTTTGTGTGAAGTTTGTTCTTTACTTTTAGCATAATAGCAGCTGGTAAACTTTAAAGCTGTTTAACTTTTAGCAGATGAAAGTGATCAGGTGAGATTTTACAGATTGGCTGAAGCCTTCAGTGATCTGGTGCCGACTGGCATTTTGGGAGGAGACGGTTTTTCTGGCGTGGTTCCCGCACTGGTTGTTAACAGCCTGCTGGTACCTTCTGTTCTCTGTGCTTGGTCCCCCATGGCCCAACTCTGACAACTCCTCAAGCATCTGAAGACTCTCTGAAGTCAAAATCACCCATTTTGATGTCTCAGGGCAGCGCTCCACGTTTTGTTGTCTTTGCTTCTGAAAACACAGGCCCTGCTTGGAGGAATTACCCTCAGCACTCCCGTTGGTATCAGACTCTGGGGAGGGAGGAGGGTATCGTTCCTGTTCTACCCCCACCTTCGCTCCGATCTCCTTGTTCTCCTCGCTGTCCTTCCCTCTCTTTTTGATCTCGCCATCAAATCTTCCCCAGTTTTTCTGAGTGACGTTTGCCCGAGAGCAGCTTGGGAACCGGCAGGCTGAAGAAGACGTTTTAGAAAATGCACCCGAGCAAGCCATCACCTTTGATAAAGCCATATTTCCATTGGGAAAGGAAGAAGAAAGCTAAAGAGTGTATGCATTGTTGATAATGAAAAGTGCCATGAAAGAGGGAACATCCCTCTGATCCAAGCCTGTTACATTGACACTGTGTAGTATATAACAGATATTGCGGTAGTACATCAAGCTTTTCTCTGAGTTATGCGATGACCAGTTACCAGTACCAAATTTTTAAAAAGTTATAGTTTCAAAACTGCTAAGGCTATCCATCATTTCAGTGTCCTGAAGTTAATTTAATAAGATGCCAGAGAAGGTGACTGTCTGGAGCATAGGGCTATAGCCTGTTGCAACTCTCCCACTTGTTACTGTCCACTGACAGACAGACGCATGAAAAAAGGCTAAGAAGCTTTTCCCTCTTTTACAAAAAAGACAGCTTTGGCTTGTTGGAAATATTTTTTCAACACAGACATTCATGGTGAGGACACTGAATGACCACTGCCCATCAATCTTGACTGCAGTATTAAACTCACAGGATTACCTTAGAATTGAACAGAACTGAAAATAAAGAACACAATTGCACATAAAAGGAATGTAAATATTATACCAAAGTTAAGATTTTTGCTTAAGGTTACGTATCAAAATCTAAGTAACAATGACTAAACATCTTGTTATTATAACTGTAACAATAATCCTAACTGTAATAATTCAATAGCAACAGTCAAAATATTTGTTGCTTAGATGTTTAAAGGAAAGCCTGTAGATGTTTACTTTTTTTACATTATTTTTATAAATCTTTACACATAATTTATAGCAAGAGAATCTCATACTTAGAAGTAATTGACTCAGATTAGTAAGCTGAATGTTGGGATCCACACCTTGTCTTTATTTGAGCACCAAACTATTCTCGCAGCACAGGGAGTCACACCAGGGCTTCAATCCACACTTCAATGTTTTCCTTGTGTGTGTATTGGCAAATAGCTGGCAAGACTCTGCATAACACGGAAGAAATACAGGAAAGTGAAGGGGAGCTGAAGACACAGAGAGAAAAGAAATGTTAGCTTTAGTAATTACTACCTCCACAGAGAAGCAGTGAAGAGGACAGTGAAGCAGGCGAGAGCATGGAGGCCCCGTGTGCAGATAATGAAGGGGTATCATTGTAGCTCTGACAGTGTTAATCTCAGAGTGCCCCACAGTGTGTGTCTGTGTGTGCCTCTGGTGAACGTAAGTGCTGCTGAGATGTATGGAGGTTGCTGTACATTGTCGTCGACACATTTTGTACCAAAGAAACCATCCACCTGACAGTTTATCCAACTCTGCCTACTGTCGCTGACTCACACAGTTTCTTGAAAGCAACACTGAAGGCTTTGTCAGGCACCCAAACTTGTTTTATTTGGAGAAACTTAAGCAAGGGTGTTCTTGAACTGCCATCTTAAGTAATACTAAAGTTTCCAGGTACCAGCAAATGTTAAAACAGGATTTGGACAGTGTGCTTTTTGTTTTAAAAAGACAAAAAGAATAGAGAAAATACCATTCTTACCAATTGTTTGGTTGAAGAATGTTGCTTACTTGTGCACAAAATTTCTACTCAGAAGTCAGACTTTCCACGTTTCAAGTTGAAAAAACAGAAAGGAGTTTCCATGAAGTCAAAAATCCAAATGAGAAAGTTGAAGGTTTCTTACTGACCCTGAACTCAAAATCTATTATGGCTGCTGTATGTTTAAAATGTAGTTTTTTGCACATTTAATGGGTGTGATGTATCTTATTAAATCTTTCACAGATAGTACCGTACAATCCATTTGAGTTTTTCGATTTATAACATGCAAGACAATGTAACCTGAGTAAATACAAAAAGCTATCAGATGATGATTTCATGCTTTAGGCAAAAAAAAAACAAAAAAACTTTCCAAACCAGCCAGGCCTTATTTGAAAAAGTAATTGCTCCCTAAACCTATTAACTCGTTGTGACACTATTGGTGAAAACAACTGCCATCAGGTGTTTGTGACAACTCTCAAGCAGTGTGATTCATTGCTGTGGATGAGATTTGGCCACCTCTTCTTTGCAGAATTATTTTAATTCAGCTTCATTGGAGGGTTTTTGAGCATGAACTGAATGTTTAAAGTCATGCCACAGGATCTCAGTCAGATATAAGTCAGGACTTTAAGTAGGACACTCCAAAAGCTTCATTTTGTGTTTGGAAGGGGGCAAATACTTTTTATCAGCATATATTGTGAGAACCCGTAAAGGCCACCAAAGTACCGGCAATGGGACATTTACCACTGTTTAAGAACCTTGGAGGCAAGGGGAAAATAAAGTAGTGAAAGAGCATTCAAACTTTTTTTTTTCCATCCCCTCTCTTTCTTCCTACTTGAAGTCATTTAAGCTACAGACACTACAACACAAGAGAAAGTGTTATGAATATGTATCAACACAGCATATGGCAGCAGTAGCACTGGGACTAGGTGTGTCCAGAAGGTAGAGTGCTACAGATGCATTATTCTCCATTTAAATTACCACAGTGAGAAGTGTGAGGTGTTCGCCTTGTGTCTTCAGATGGGGCAAAAGAGAAACCCAGTTCATGCGAACCAGCGGGAATCGAAAAGCTGTGATGAGCACAGTTGTGGGCTAACTGAGTTTCCTTGATTTGACAGATTTTTTTTTTTGTCGGCAGGCTCAAACTTGGTACGAACGTGATTAAAAGCGATATTTCTGACGCATTAGGATGCGCGCAGGAAGTAACCTCCTCTAAAGCGTTCATTATTAGATGCATGACAGACCTGAATATTTATAAAATAGGTTTTAATAATTAATAGCAGCAATCTGCTCCCGTAATTCATCAGATTTGCACTTCAACAGGGTATCCGTTTTCACTTTAAAATAATAATAAGAGGAATATTAATGTTGCAGAAATGTAAAACGGGCAGCTGGTTTTCAGCCCGGATAGATGAGAGTGCTCCATGAGCTTTACTTTACCCTGATGCTTTTCAGATATAAAGAAAAAAAATCACATTGACACTGCACCTATTTTTTAAAAACCCCTCTCAGTTGTTTGTGCTCGACAATTTAGTGAGAGGCTGTCTCATAAATGTAGCAAGTCACAAAGATAAAGATGCAGGAAACAAAGTGGGCTTGGTGTAGAATGCAAAAGTAGTCGCTGTGGTTTTATCAAAAGCAAATTTATTTGTTTGAGTCAACTTAGCAGCACTTCCTTTTGTATACTGAGACCCAAAATAGACAGCATTTTTCCCCTGCAAAGCAGCTTTGCTTGTTTCATCGTTTCACAGTCTTTTTTTATATTCCCACCCACCTTTTTAATGTGAGTGTTGTTTTATCACACCTTCAAGTTCAGCCATGCCAGTCGTGCATCTTACTGAGCTCCCAGAACCTAAATGTTGCTGTTTTAGCTTGTGACTATCATTTTTAGTTCAGTTCAAACTTTTTTTCTGTAAAAGCACAACATTTTTGTTGTACTTACTGTGGGTTGTTTTTTTCTCCTTCTTCTTTTCTCAACTGTATGCAAAACATCAACGTGTTTCTCAGAAAAACTGACGTGACCTGCAGCCACTAGACAGAGAACTCGGAGCATGATGCCCTGCAGTCTACAACCCTGCAAACATGCACACATACACTTATTATTGGTCAAAGCCACTCAACATACAGTATATCTTTACAGTGGATTGTATAGCTACCCACATTTCCCCAACCACACAGACACATAGAGGACTCTTGAAAATGTCTTGTGTGATCACAAAATGTTGTTGTCACTTCCATCCTGCCTGTCAGAAAAAGCAGCACAGCGCAAACCAAAGTTGTAGCAAAAACGAGCCACAGCCACAGGGTTTACAAAATCTAAATCCCACGAGCAGGAAGACTCACTCTCTTCACTTCCCCTCATAGCCACGTAAACAGCGTATTTTGATCAAACATTTAACAGTGCTGCATAAAACGGAGATGTGGAATATCAGAAATTTACAGCAAAAAGCAATAAAAATGATTTTCTTTGATAATTTTTAGACAGCCAGAGAAGCTGCTCGGGCTGACATTTTTAACAGGCACCTTTGATTCATTCTCCTGCATGTAAAGTCCAAAAGAGGAAAGTCTCTCAGGCAGAGCAAATGTTTTAATGGTAGCCAGGGATCGATGTTGTCAGCGCAGGCATCCTGTCTGGAAATACGTACTTTTTTTTCTTTGGTTGGGGGGGAGGGTTGTTGTTAATGTCACCTCCTTCTTTCTTTTCAAGGAGAAAAGAGGAGGGAAACAGCATGGAGAAAGAGGAGACAGCACAATCTGTAAGCATGACCGACTGGACAGAATTTAATCACATCAGTTGAATAAAAAAAAAACAATAAAAGGAAACATTAAAATGAAAGTTTAGATTTAATTTCTTAGGTGATGTCCTATAAAATGGGTTGTAGATAATCTTGTATCCGATGGTGATAACTCTCTCTACGACTGCATTTTGTTTCAACCGAGATTAGTCTTGTTAACACTTATTTAAGAACTTTGAAACCGCTGGTCAATTTGCATTGGGTGGTTATTTACACAGGAGTCGATGATTATTTTCACAGAAAAATGGAATTAGGAGGCAGTGCGCCACCAATTATCTTCTTGTGTTTGTCCAGAGTAATGCAGAGTAACTATCTCATATAAAATCAAAGTGATTTTAAAAGTAAAAATATAATAGTTTAAGCAAACCCATTTATTTTTCATTTTTCAGCTGCTCTTGTATTTGGTACTTACTCTGACCGAAGATTAGTTGATCCCGGAGGCTGAAGCTAATAATTAGTCCTAGAGGGAAAGCTGACTTATACTGTTATAAAACAACTCTAGTCACCATAATTTATTGGTTCAAAAAATAAGTTAAATGCTTAGAGGCTGAAGTTAACAGCTAGACCCAAGTTGACTTCAACCTTCTTCACACACTTATCTCAAAAACCTCATTGTAGTTTAGGCAAACAGCATTTTATGAACCTTTAAACCCATTGTCAGGTTTGCATTGGAAGGTTATTTTCACAGAATGATTAATCTCTGTGAAGCATGTACTGAGCATGGAACATGTGAAATATATCTAATCATGTGTCTCATATAAAAGAAACTTCAAATGTTCCATTTTCAGAACGTGTTTCACACAAGAAGATCATTGATGGCGCACAGCCTCCAACCTTCATTTGCAGTGTACGTAATCATCAGCATCTGTGTAAATAACTGTTCAAAGCAAACATGACGACTATTTAAAAGTTCATAAAATGGTGTTTGCATAAACCGCTATGACTGTTGAGGGGATGGAGTTGGTAGAAATCTGCTTTAGTTTCAGCTGCTCTCTGACTAGCTGTTAGCTTCAGCTTTCAGCAACAGCATTTAGAGTTAGCTACTGCATTTTCTGAACTATCCCTTTAAGGTGCAGTTTCATTCACATGGCCCTTGTGTCTGAAAATCTAATTTGAAACATAACCTTGGAAATCAATTAAGAAGATGAAGAGTAGATGAGGAAAATGAAACATCCTCTTCGTCCCCTTTTTTCCTTTTCCCTACTTCTCTTTTTCTTCCCTCTACTCAGGAGAGACTTGAATCTGCTCATCAAAACACCTCTAGTAGCAAAGAAGCTTTGTCAGCAGTGTTTTAATTTAATTTATTTTTCTTTTTTTAACAGCACAGTGCCTTATATGCTGTCAAAATGTCTTAAGAGTCTTATTAAAGAAATGCCACAGCTCATTTCCTTGTAATTCAATTCATATGCTGTTGAAAGAGGGCATGTCTAAAGATCTAAACAGCTTTGCTTTTTAGGCTTCACATTAGGGGTTATCTGTGAGAGCTTGTCATTGATTGACATTATCAGGCCTGACAGGGCCTCATATCAAGGTTAACCTCATGGACAAGAGTGCCACCCGAGTGGACACGCAGAGCGCTCGCCCTCGCCCACACTACAGTCTGGCCTAACTTCCTGATGAGAGAGATGCCACGTACACATGCCGGTTTCATTTGTGTGTGTAAGCCAGGTGGAGACTTCCAGTCTTAATTGATAACTAATGGAGCAGCATGTGCTGAGTTTACCTTGGAGGATTGACGTTTCGAGTATGCGTGTGCGAGACAGTAAAGATGGCTCGTTCAGCTGTGGAAGTTCTGGAGTCTGATGAAATAAACACGGTCCCAAAAATAATAATAGTAATAAACACACAATGACACACAGCAGTCTTCCTGACCTTTTGGGTAAACCGGTCCCCTTTCCCTCACTACAGGAAAAAAATCCATCTGACTGAGACTATATGAGCACACATCGCCCTCCTCCTTCCCAACAAGCCACTAAGGCAAAGAGAGATCCCCGTGACCAAAATACAACTGAAGCAGTTAATCTGTACAGATATTAGCTCAAGGGCCCTCGAGAGGTGCACTACCGATCCCCCTCTTCACTGTACTATACACTGCCTCGCTCTCGCGCCAGCCGTGGGGGAGGGACACAGGGGTCGTCTGCTCATTTACCATGCCGGTTGGCTTATCAAATTGCACTCCTGGTGTCGTGAAACGACAGTCTCAAACGCAAGTCTCAAAACAAAGCAGCGAGAATAGATTTCCCCTGTTTCGGCCCTGCGGAGGGCACAGGGATTGCGCGCGCTTGTGTGTTTTTTAAAAGCAAAGTTCTCCCCTTCTGCTGCCACGCTCACAAATTAAGTAATCATCTAGTGCCAGCTGGGAGTCCAGATTTGATGTACAATTTTAACAAGTTCACAGAGCGTTCTGCAATTTACCCTGAGCAGCAAACTGAATAAAAGTTGGCTGTTTTGGTGCGCCACTGTCAGGATGATTCTTGTCACTCATGTCAGTGTTTTTTAACTCCCCTTTAACCATTTTAGATTGCTTGTCCTCTGCTCTGGAAAAACCATAATTACCCTGTTTGTGATTAAGCCAGAGGGCGGATTTGTCCTCAGATCTTAACTTTCCTGCCTGATTGCCCTCAAGTTCAGTGTCTTTCTTCCTCCATCTGCGCTCGAAATACACATTGTTTTCCTCAGCCTATTGTCCCGTGCAGTCGGCCAGCGCATCAATGTGGCCCTTTGTTTCTGCCTTTGTCCTGCAGTGCCGTGTTTGTTGTTTTTGCACTGGCATGACGGCATTGTGGCACAGGGCTGAGGGCCTCCTGAATTTGATAACAGCCTGTGAACTGAGCTGGAGCGAAACGATCCAAACGGGTCCTTCAAGGTCAGGAAAACTGCAGACATCGTGCAAGGTCACATCCTGATCTAAAAGCAATAAGTGTGTTATTGATGGGTGAGAGATAAAAAAAAGAAACAAGCAGGCAGATGTGCAAGCAACTGATTAATAATAAAAGAGATGTGTGGGACATAGAGGGGGTACAGTATGAAGCCTTGCTGGTGTGTGTGTGTGTGTGTGTGTGTGTGTGTGTGTGTTCTTGTACCTGTTGCTGAGTGAGAACCATTTTTTGTATTTTTATCGCAAAGTGAGGACATTTTGACAAAGTGAGGACATTTTCCTGGTCCTCACTTTTTCAAATTCCGTTCTTGGGACAGGGGTTAGGTTTAGGACTAGGGTATTAATTGAGTTATTGTTAGGGTTAGGTATTAACTGGTTAGGGTTAGGGTTAGTGTTAGGGTCAGGGTTAGGCACTAAAAATCAAGGAAAATGAATGGAAGTCAATGGAAGTAACAGAAAAGTCCTCATAAAGATAGTAAAACACGGATGTGTGTGCGTGTGTGTGTGTGTGGGTGTGTGTGTGTCTGTGCAGAAATGTTAAAGCCAAGCATTGATCTTTTGCTAAAACCCAAAATATCCAATAGGGATGAAGGGCGTTGAAAGGAAACAAACAAAATATTCTGGTGGCAGTTTCCCGGGTGCAAGGCCTTGCTCTTTAATGCATGAATCATTTCTTATCATCAGTGCAATTTGTGTACAGTGTGAAAGTACCGTTTTAACAAGTACCATAACCAGCTCACTTCTTCTGTTTTGACAGTAATTCATGTATCATATAATCTCATCAACAGCTTGTTTTATGACACAAACAACAGTCAGCCTAGGTTCCCTTTTCCCCCCTTCTCAGTCTCTTTATGAACAATGTGCCCCTTGTATTTTACCTCCTGTGCTATTATCTTTTTATGAAAATAAGCCGGCTGTGGTCTTCTTTTATGCGCCTTTATCGGTTTTTCTCTTGTTCTCCTTTTCTACTCTCACCTTTGCCTGCTCCTCTCCTATATATCACTGTGAAGAGCATTACTGTGTCACAGATTTTTCTATTTTTGCTTTTCTGTCATACTTAAATGTTTCAGATTATCAAATACAATTGTATATCACACAATGTTAACCTGAGTAAGTGAAAAGCAGTTTTCAAATAATGACCTTATTAATTTGAAAACAAAGTTAGTTAAACCATTGGGACTGTTTGAAAAAGTGATCGCCCCCCTGTTAAACTGTGAATTATTCCCTAAAATTAACACATCATGCCCAGATCTAAAGAAATTCAACAAAAATGAAGACACAGCAAAATACAAAAGCCTGTCTCACATTTGCCAAAGAGTGTCTTCTTGATCCTCAAGCTCTCTTTGGTTTTGCAGCGGGGCAATGATCTAAAGAACACCAGCAAATCTCCATCTTAATGGCTAAAAAAGAGGGCCTAGTTAAGGTCTGGACATTAATCAGATTGAAATGCTCTGACATGACCTTAAACAGGCCCTCCATTGGGGCTAAAATAAAACAATTCTATTAAGAAGAATGGTCGAAATTCTTCCACATTGACATGAAAATATTTATTTCCAGGTATCATAAACAGCAGATGTTGCTGTCAAGGGTGTCAAAAAGCAGTTATTAAGTTTAGGGGGCAATTACTTTTTCACCTAGGGCCAGTTGATTTGGAAAGCTTTTTTCTTTAATTACTTAAATCATCATTTGAAAACATTTTGTGTTTACTCAGGTTATCTCTGATATTAAATTTTGTTTGATAAGCTGAAACGTGTACAAAATTGCAAAAACAGAAGAAATCTAAAAGGGGGCAAATACATTTTCATATCACTGTGTACCTGGTAAATGTGCTAAGTGGGTAGAGCCCCAAAGTGTATCAGTCAGGGGCAGATTTAGATCTAAAGGCGGGAAAGAGCTAATTTCCACTCCCAGCCAAATCTGTTGGTTCAGGAACACTGTGTGGGACATGAGGGCTTAGAATTTCCCATTTGCTCTGCAATTTCAATTCACATACATTAGTCTCCCCGCAATGTAAAAGCCACCATAAAAGTCCCCTTTTCCATTCCCCTCTCTTCATAAACTTTCCCTCAGATGCATACCACCCCCAAACCCCCATCTATCAACTAGTTGGCAATGGCATTGTTTTTAATCATCAGAACCTCAAAATTATTATTATCGCTTCTGATGCGGCAATTAAAACTTCAGGTCAGAGGCACAATGAGCGGTGATCAGCAGCCGAGCCGAGAAGTTTTAATTAGACGATCAGAACCATTAATGCACAAAAAAAGGTGTGCGCTGGGAAATTAACGGGAACGTCTTAATCAGGGTTAGCGACTCCGAAGAGGAGTCAAGTGAACAGAGAGCAAAAAACAAATCATTTCCGCACCACTGGGACAAAACTCAATTAAATATGCATGTAGAAAAATGGAAATTTCTCCGCATCTCCTGCACCGACTGTTAGAGAACTGTGGCAAAATCTCACGGCGGGGTCGGCAACCTGCTTATTGTTATTCTTCTGTAATAAAAAATGAGAGAGGGGCCAGATGCTGGGGTCTAGGTGCAGCCGGGGTGGTTGTCCATCAGTATCTTTGCGCTTGACTTGCTCGCGGCTGCTCACTGTTTCCCGGAAAGCGATAGAAGAGGGAAACACTCTCCTCTTGTGAGCCGTGAATTTACAAAAATAAAAATACTGTAATTTTGCAAGCATGTCTGTGTGTGTTGGCCTGCGATTTTCCTGAAATTCGCAGGCAAGCGCGCATACACATGCATCTCCCCTGAGAGGCAGGGACATGAAAGGTTTACTGAGCTACACACCGGGAGCCTTGTTGATTAATCTGCTGAAGGTTCATAAAGTTATAACTAGACTTTTTATTTTTATTTAAAAAAAAAAAAGCTACTTCAACTCTTGGTTGCATATTGTAAAATAATCCTGAGCTGAACAGACATCTCCCAGACCTTGTTTGTATTAATTAACTTAAGATATTGCAGAGGGGGGCGGTTGGGTTGTCCCTGTGTCAGTCATGTTGAAACTCAGCAGGAATCTACAACGGGGCCTGTATCTGTGTTTGATTAGTTGAAGAGATAAGCTTCACTTTAAACAGACAATATCTACCTCTCATATATACAGATCCCCCCCTGTGTGCTCACTTCATACCAACTGAAACTCTGCAGGGAGTTGGACTGTTTGTGGGGCATCCTCGTTCCCTGAATGAACAAAATCAGGTTATTCCATTTTTCATGTGATGTTCCACAAGTTGATTGCATTCCAAAGTGCTTTGGATGTAAGGTGTGGTTGGTAAAGCTGTAACAACTGCAGTTATTTGCAAACGTTTTCACATTTTGTCGTGTTACAGACACAAAATCCAATGTATTTTATAGAGATGTTATGTTTTTGACCAAAGGTGTAAGTGTGCATTTTTATTCAACCCTGAGTCAAAACTTGATAGAAGCACCTTTTCCTGCAATTACATCTGTAAATCATTTGTGGTATGTGTCTACCAGCTTTCTACACCTAGAGACTAATTTTACCCCCATTTTCTTTGGCACAGTAGAACAAGTTCAGTCAGGTTGGATCATCTATGAAGTCTTGGACTTAGGTTTCGACTTTGACTGGGCCACTTGAACACATAAATGTGCCTTGATCTAAACCATCCTATTGTTAACTGGATTTAGGGATGTTTTCCTACTAAAAGGTGAACCTCTAATAGGTTTTCCTTACAGTATTGCTCTGCATTTAACTCCATTCATCTTTCCAACCAGATTCCCAGCTGAAGAAAAGCATCTCCACAACATCCCTCTGCCACTACAATGTTTTACAATGGGAACGAACTAATTAGTGACTTCTGAATCGAACTGGTTGCACAGGGATTTATTAAGGGTATCGGGATGAGGGGGGCTATCTACAATTTCATGCTACAGTGTTCCAATTTTTTACTTGTAGGAACCTTTTATGTATTGTTTTCTTTCCACTTAATATTCATGGACTACCTTGTGTTAGTTTAAATCATAGAATACATTGAAGTTGTGGCCATAACATGACAAAATGTGAAAAAACGAAGGGGTGTAAATACTTTTGAAAATCACTGTACAGTTTACTTTCAGGTCCTTTTTCCATATTCAGCTTTTTTACTGTGTACACTTGCATGAAATATGCACTTCCAACAGCGCTACTAGGATTGAACAAGTTATTCTGGCACATAAACAGACATTCAGCATCAGGATTCAAAGGCTTCAAAATACCTAAGTTGACTTTTTCTTCATGTTTTGGCCTTTTACAGACACTATGTGGCTGCTCTTCTTTGTGGTCCTGCTCTGTTTCCAGTAAAAATAATGTCACTGTTAACATAAGCAGCTGGAAAAATTAGTTTCAGCTGTTGTGTTCTAACCTGCCTGTGTTTTTTTTTTTTTTCAACTCCCAGTGCTTACTGAGGTGTCTCCTCCTTGACAATTAGCACACCGGGCTAAAACAGAGTGTAAATAATGTCCGACGTGTGTGACAGTGTTGTTTTTCTTTCTGATATTCATTAATAAGGCAGAATGCTTACTGGACTCTAGGAGAGGTGGGAGGATCTAGTCCCAGGGGGAAAAGTTGTTCTTTCATGTAGGTCCCTGCAGATTTTATCTCATTGTACGCTATCATGCACACAAACGACTTGAGGTAAACAGCTTAGAGTTTCCATAGCAATCCTTACTGTAAGCAACGGGGGGAAAAAAACTGCTGTGGACAGAAGCCAAAAGCATAAATAATAGTTCAGTTGGCTTTTATAAAGTGCCAAATCATGTAATGTACCTCCTAGAGGGAACTCCTGCAGTATTAAATTTGACCCAAATTATTTTTCAGGTCTAAAAAGAAAAATAATCCATGATATACACTTTTTAGGCCCATGTCATGCTCAGCAGGTACTTGTAATCCACCCATGCCTCTCTCTGTAAACAGAAAACCATACAGCAAAATGTAAAAATGGAAAGAAGCCCCTATTTAGGGGTCATTTCCTACAAGGAGCCTGATATTGCTGAACAAAGGAAGTCGGTAGTTAAAGCACAATATAAAGAAAAAAATTACATCTAAAGCAACACCCATATGACCTTTACCTTCCTCTAGAGTGTATTTCTGGAAAAGATTATTATCATTTTTAATTTATGTCTTTCACTTCCTAATAGTTTTTGCAGCTGATCTTTTTTGTCATCTTTTAAAAAGCTGACCTCTTTCACCCTCCTCCCCTCCCTCTACTGCAATTGTCTTAACACTAAACAGCTCGGTAATGCGTCTCTGATATACGGGGCCCTGAAAACTGCATAACTCCTGAGAGTCATTGTTTCAGAGAGGAAGCCCGCAGTGTAAATACAGTAACTGAGAAAGCATGTGTGGGTTGCGCGGGGTTCATTGTCTGGCGACGGGGGTGATCAGTAAACTGCTTCAAATTGCATATCCTCTAATGATTCCACAGCTTTGCAAAAAGAAAATGAAAACAGGATTTTATGTTGCTCCAATGTGATTTACATAATGCCGGCGGGAGCTCACACATGATTATGCTTGGCTTTATGGCTGAGGGGGAAAATGAAGAGGCTCGTACTCATTGATAGAGAAAGTGGATCGAGCCTTTAAGGTGGAACTTTGTTACCTCAGATATTGCACATTTTTCTATCCTGAAATGGCAGGAGTTTAAATCAGTGTTGTGATTATCTTAAAAAAACGTGTCTAAGATATAACATCAGCATCAAGGGCAATGTCTCCAGACAGCCTTGCAAAAGTCTTAGTTCCCCTTGAGCTTTTCAGATTATGATGCAACCACAAAACGTCTAGGTATTTTTTATGATTGTATGTGATAGACCGACAAAAAGTGGTGCAGAATTTTGAAGTGAAATATGAAAACTGTGGAGTGTTTTTGTATTAAGTCTTTTATTCTGCTACCCTTAAATGAAATCTTTTAAAACCAATTGCCTTAGAAGTCACATAATTAGTAAATGAGCCTCATAATCTCATAAATCCAGTTGTATTCAGTGAGGGCCTCATGGCTTTGTTAAAGAACATTAATGAACAAACGGGATCAGGAAGACAAAGGAACCCAGCAGACTAGTCTAGGAGGACTTTTATCCTGCATCTAAAAGGCTTGTGTTTGTGGAGGAAAAGCTGTACTGCACTGAAAATACTATCCTTACTTACAGTGAAACATGGTGGTGGCTGCATCATGCAGTAGGGATCCTTTTTGTAGAAGGAACAAGGAAGCTGTATTATCATCACCACAATGAAACATGGTGGTGGCAGCATCATGCTGTAGAAATGTTTTTTTTTGTTGTTGTTGCAGACGCAGGGAAGTGGTTTAGAGTTGATTGAAGATGAATAGAGCTAAATTCAGGGCCGCCTTGGAAGAAAACATGCTTTACCCCCCATTTGAACAATGATCCTCCTGGTTAAAGTGTGACCAAATGTTAAAAAGTTGAAGGTGTATGAATATTTTTTCAAGACGCTGTTCTTTACTTGGTGAACAATAATAATTGTATAATAATTCAACAATACTAATTTCAAAAATGCCTTCGAGAAGGTGAACTTTGGTGGCTCTGCAAATGAAGTGAAAGGTAACAGAGTGCAGTTTCTGCCCTAAAAAGGCAGCTCTGGTTATGGAATGTCACAGGCAGCTGTTCCTCCCTCATCAGAGGACATGTTATAAAGATAGCCCCACTTGGATTGAAATAATGCCACCCATTCCTGCCCCAAAGCACACTCTGTCATGTGCTATTGTTCAGAGAGGCCCCAGTGGGGGAAAAATGTTGTGATTTGTTAGGGTACATAGTGTATGGTTAAGTAAAGATATATAAAATACAAAGACTTCAATTTATCTGACATTTTATAATCTTCCCAGCCTATTCTCTGGATGCAGTGTAGATTTCACCAAATGCCCAAAAGGGCTAAGCGTTTCTACTCTTCGATCTTGACAGTTTAAACGCTGTGCAGCCCCCCCCCCCCCCCCCCCCCCCCCCCCCCCCACTCAGTGTCAGGTCCACAGACTCTTGAGGTGAGAGTAAAGATAACATTTCACAATGTCTATATAGCACTGTCATGTGAAGGATTATGTAGCCATGTACATGCTGCTTGTAGTACTGTAGGGGGTCTGATACATATCTCCCTGTGGCTTAGGCTGCTTGTGCTGTTGCTCTCTATTTTTCCACTGTGTTAAAACTCGACCAAAAATATGTTTTGAGTCCTTCCAGCTTTCTGCTGTTGTTTTCAGCTACTATTGGGAGGAATTAATGTCATCAGCTACTGTTTTCTGTGCCACCATTTTCCCCATTGTGGTGCTAAACATTGGTTTAAACAACCTTAGCCCTGGTAATCATTAAATAACATCAGCCTCTCATGTTCATAACTGTGTTTTGCTTACCTTGCATTTCTATCTGTTTCTCTTTTTTCCATCAGCTGAGAGGAGTTTATGCACTGACACAACCTCAGGAAAACCCAAGATGGCCGCCAAAAGGAAAGGTGGCCTAAAACTCAACGCTATCTGTGCCAAACTCAGCCGCCAAGTGGTCTTCGACAGCAGCTCCCAGAACGCAGAGGGA
This sequence comes from Girardinichthys multiradiatus, assembly GCF_021462225.1. Lineage (NCBI taxonomy): Eukaryota > Metazoa > Chordata > Actinopteri > Cyprinodontiformes > Goodeidae > Girardinichthys > Girardinichthys multiradiatus. The sequence goes on along the minus strand of NC_061794.1, from coordinate 21,222,859 downwards.
GATCAGAGCGTAGCAGAGAACAGCGAGAGAGGCAGTTCCTACTACGACGACAACGAGACCAACTTCCCTGAAAGCCTAAACCTCAGCCAGAGCCTCGAAGAGGATCAGAAGAGACGCGAGGCCATAGAAAAATGGGTCAACGGCGAGTATGGGGATGAGCCGCCGGCTCCTGACGAGGAGCAGGACCACGAACTCAGAGTCAGCAATGATGAAGATGGCCCTCCTGAGGGCGTCTACATGGTACAACCTAAAGGCTGCAGTGATGAAGAGGACAATGGTGAGGAGCCTGAGGCCACAGTGGGCTCACAGGATGGCAGTTACCATGATGATAAAGAAACCGAAGAGAGGCCTCCTAAGGACAACAGCTACATGCCACCAAGCGAGGCCCAGAGTCGCCAAGCAAGTTTCTCCTCTCCAGGTATGCTGAAGACATCATCAGTGATTTGTAGGGGTACACACATCGAGTTAATGAGACCTTCTCAAGACAAGTTACAAACAATATTTTTTAAATAATACAGTATATGAATATTCATTGAAATACTTTTATTAAAAATGGTGTTTCCAAAGATCTTTAATCAGTGCAGAAAAATATTGTCCAGGTTTGACAAATCCATGGATTCTGTTGTTTTGTTTTCTTCTCTGTTTATTTAATTGCAAGGTGATTCTAATGCTGAATAAGCGCGAGGAAGCTTCAAAGCAGATGGCAGTTTTATCGTTGTTAGCGGCTAACAATTAGCCATTCATCGTATTCTTATAATATCTGCAAATCATATGTATCCTGTTTGTAGCTCCATCATTAATACTTGTTTTCTACCAAGCATCAAAAACACTGCCAAGTAAGTAATTTTAAAGCGGTGAAGGCTTCTTCAGTGTTTATTTAACCGTGGGTTATCGAGAAATATTGTGAGATCTTGTGCCACGGGATCTCGTTACAACCCCCAGTGATTTTATGGTCAGTATTTTTATAGATCTGCAACTAACTTTATCTTAGCTCCACAATAGTTTGCACTCCATAGCATTAAGGGACAAAAGCTTTGATAGTGGAAAGGAAAGGTGATATTGCCACACATCCACATAGGCTTAAGTGTGCCAATTATATGAAAGAGAGGCTCTAGTGTTACAGTATGAATAGCCAGTGACTTTATTACTCTAAAGGCAGCTTTAGTTGGCAGGTCAAGGGGAAAAATAGGAACCTGTTTGGGGTTTACTGTATGAAAAAAAAACTATAATTCATAAAATGGGGAAGGCTGATAAGGCTGGGCCTTCAAACATACTCCCGGCAGCTAAGGGCCAAAAGCACATGGCAGGGCCCGACTAAGCTTCATATTACATCCAGGATTACATACTGAGTCTTTGATTTTTTTTTTCCCTAAGCTCACTAAACTTAGCCACTGCCTAGAGCTGCTCTCTTACATGGAGGTACATGCTTTTTTTCTGCAGCTGTTAAATCCCAGCGATCAGTTGTCAAATAAAGTCAGTAATGCTGTAGTTATACTGCAGTGGCCTATTTAGTGTTTTTTCCCAACCAATTTTTTATGGATTCCTTAATACAACGAGCCCTTGTTGTAAATGACTCATGATGGTCCATGTTTAATTGTGACATGATGTTCCCTTCGTATTACTCACTGATTATCAGACTGATAAAAACCAGCAGGGAGGGAAAAGTTAACGGCGCTAACAGTCTTTTGGAAAAGTGCTGTTTACAGTTGCACACATTGTGACCCTTGAAACTAGACACTCTTTAAGAGAGAGTGTCCTTGTATCGCAGAAGTTAAAACAGAGCTGTAAAAAGGAGAGGAGAAAGACACACACACACACCGACACACTCAGCTTGGTTATAAGAATAGATAAAGCAGTTTCACACAGAGAAGAGAAAGGAAAAAAACAGCAATTTGAAGGCGAAACCGGTTGTTGTGGTGCAAAAACAAGTTTTGTTTTGCGCTCGCTCGCCTCGGTTGAGCTGTTTTTCGGGCTTCTATCTAGGTTTAAGTGTACACCTCAGAGTCGCGTCACATGTACTCACTTTTTTTGTCATCGTCTCTATTTTCTTCTCTTTTTTTGTGCGATTTTTTACTGAACGTGCAGCAGCCGCTCTGGCCACAGTTAGAATCGGGGGCAGGGGCTTCTGAGAAAACAGTGCATGCTTCATTTCAGAGGCTAAAGAAAAAAAGTGCTTTGTGGTTTTAATTAGTCATTTTGTTTATTTCACGGCCTTAAAAGGACCTTGTCTGTGAATATGTTGAAATATTGTGAGTCAGGCTTACACCTTTCTCCCTTGGCTGGCTCCCTTCTTTAAAGCCCAGAAGAAAGCCAGGCGTTTGAAGACAGCAGTGAGAGAGCACCCCGCATCAGTCGCAAATCTCATCTTAGAGTGTTGTTGTTTTTTTTTCTTTTCTTTCCTGAGTTGCTCTTTGTTGATTGTAACTAGGGCATCTATATTGCCATGTTTCTGCTCAGCTCACAATTAAAACATTTTTTCTCCCCTCTCCCCACTTTCTTTCCCTCTCTCCATCTCTCTCTTTCTCTTTCTCACCGCTGTCTTTCAAAGGCTGATGTGGAGTGCACATAATTATGCATATAAACATAGTGGCTTAATTATCTCTCACAACATCAGTGACAATGTAATTAACAAACATTGCAAGATCAATGAGAGAAACTGCGACCTTCAAAACATTTAACTCCTCACATCGAGGCATCGCACGGATTTCCTATCAGTGCAAAACCCCAGAATACTTTTCCTAGATAATTTAGATGTCGCATTAAAGCCCTCTTAAGCCAGTCATTGGAAAAAGACAACAATGAATTAAAAATTATGAAACAAATGATAGAGATGCTCAGAGCGATGGATCAAACAGGCTTGACCATGACTTCCATTTGTTATTCTGGGTTCACCCTAAAAGGTTATTATTCATTTCAAGCTATTTCAAAGCCCCCTCCCTCTATTTACTGCCTGTTAATTAACTGAGCAAACAGTGTGGAAGTTTTAAGCCCTGCACATTTTTTTTTTTGTGCGACAAATTACATCAAACAAATGTACATAACGTCATTTATTTATTGCAACTCTTTATTAGCTCAGCCTCCGTCTGCGGGCACTTTAAAAAGTGCAAACAAACTAATTCAGTGATATGAGCTAAATAGCTTTTTTAAAACTATATTAAAATTACCTCAGGACCCCCCCCCCCCCAAAAAAGAAAAATCCATTTGATGAAGCAGGTACGGCCTTTTGAAGCCAAGCATTTTAAACAAATATCTGCAGAACACCCTTCAGATTAGTCCATTTATAGCTGCCGGCTTACATTTTTATCATCAGCGACACCTTCTGCTCTTGGTGCAGTGGACGCTAAGGCCACGGCACACTCTGATGACCATTTTTGGAAAGCAAATGGAGATATAATGCTCATCTGTTATCATATCTGTGAGGGAAAATGTGGCCTAATTGCCTCAAATACAGACAAGGCAGGCCTGTAGCTTTCTGCCAGAGAGAGAGCAGATGAAAATGTCAAATAGGTTAAAGCAGATGAAAAAGAAAATTATTTAGTTCTTTATTCATTATTTTTTCTTAAGCCAAAAGGGGCCGAGTTGGGCCACAATCCCCACACACAATGTAAAGTTTTCCACCTGGTGTCACATGACATTAATAGGAGGTAGATAGCAGCTGAGTAGAAGACTCATTTACATGCCGTTTTAGAAAGGTTATCTCCTCTCGGTTCCAGCAATAATCCCTTCAAGTCCAGTCATTTGCCTTTCAGTGATAGCACATCACGCGATCCGGCTTATTTCTCAACAAAAGGGATGAGAAAAAAAAAAAAAAAGAAAAACATTTGTCAAATATGAAAAAGAAGGATGCAGAGGAAGAAGCAAATTCTTTATCACCGCTGAAATATGAAATCCTTTTTAATTTGGCAAAGTAAAAATTTATATATGTACAACCGGCTAAGCTGTTAGCAAATCTGGTTAAAAAACAACTAAAATGCATTCTTTTTTTAACTTTGTCACATTTTGTCATGTAAACATAGACCAATAAGTAGTGCATAATTGTGAAGTAATACACAATTATCTTTGTTTATACCAGAAATCTATAATAGAAATCGGTGTGAACTTGCAGTAACCCCCATTACTCTGATACCCCTCAAAAAGTGTCTGAGAGATGTTGAAATCTTGAGATATGATTCTATAACTTAGTCCAGCTTTAGATTTTCCACACCTTTATTAATGACCTGGTTGCAATGGATTTTATTTAGGGGCACCAGAGAAACCTCTACACCAGTTATAAGTCTTTTCCAGCCTCTAACAGGTTTTCTTCCATGATTGCCCTGTATTTAGCTCCATCTGTCTTCCTATCAACTCTGACCAGCATCCCTGTTCCCAGTGAAGAGAAGCATCCCCACAGCATGATGCTGCCACCACCGTGTTTTGACATGCGAATGGTGTGTTCGAACTTCATTCATGAAACAGCTGTATTAATGCTGAGATTAAGCGGATTCTCTTTATTAATTAAGTTACTTCTAAAAGGGAATTAGTTTTACTGGATTTTATTCAGGGATATTAAAATAAATGCAGATGAATGCAAATGCATTTGACTTTTCAAGTCAAAACTGGTAAGAAAGTGTGAAAACTATGTATTTGTTTCTTTCCATTTTACACTTATGCACTACTTTGTGAAGTTCTGTCACATAAAATGAAAACACATGTTTGTGGTTGTTATTGGGCAGAAAATGAGAAATATATATATTTTTTTAAATATCAATACTTTGCAAGGCACTCAGTTTTTTTAAAGTATTTTTAAGTATATTCAAACTCCTAGATTTGTGGGTGGGACTGCCCTAACTTTGGAGCAATATGATATACTGTATGGATAGTTGGATGGATATGATATGATGTGACTTGAGAACCGCCTTATAAATACAAACCAATAATATCTAGCCAAGATAATTCAAACATTTGTCCTTTTTAAATTGACTATTACAAATTTATTCCCAATTATGTTTAATGCCATCAATATTGGTTAAAGAAAAATGTTAATGTGAGATCCAGTATTAAACTGCAGAGTAAACAGTTGTATTTACACAGTGTCACTGTGGTTTTAGTACATGTGAAAACACGATAGATTTGACTAGCTGATCTGTGGCAAACATGTTGGTATTTCCTCTCAAATATCTGATCTATTTCTCCTAAAAATTTCATGGCGCTTCGATCCACTAGATCCTATTTCATACCGACCTACAGAGTACAGAAACAACCCCAGCCGTGGCAAGTGGAAATTTAGGGATTATTTTACATGCTGCATAGGAGATGTAAAGAGCAGGGCCCAGGGACTGATTTAGCAATAACTGAGAAATATGAGACAAGAACAGAAGTATTTGCGTATTAATTACCTCGGATGGAGGGCGGTATTACCTCCTGCCAGCTCATGTGTGCACTGGTGATGAAAACAGCTGTAAAACAAAATTTTAAAAAAGGATTTTGGATCTTGTCCATGTGACCGTGCCAAGTCAGTGAGTGAGTAAAGGAGGTCGAACATAGCACTGTTGAAATGATCATCTGTTCTCAAATCCTGCCTAATGTGCAGAGTTACTCAAGAGGAGACATTTGGAAATGAGTCAGATCTGTAAAAACAAGGCATCTCCTGAATATTTCCTATTTTCTTTTTGCTTTTTTCTTACTCCCTTTTTTCTCTGCAGCATTTCTTCTTTACACAAGCTTCTGTTCTTCATGCAAAGATTGATACGTACACTGCTTTCAGGTTCAAATCAACCTTTTCTTTCCGCCACTTTCTGGCCACTTATTCTAACCTGGATCACAGTTAATGAGGCAGAATTAATATCCACATAATGCAATTAAACTATACATTGACTGTATTTTTCCTGTGTCCTTCGGGACGTTGTCCAATTTAATGGAGTCCTTAAGTAAAATTATGTTTTAGTTCGGAAATGAATAAAAAGATTGTTCTTTGCACTTTTGAAGGTGACACAATAATTATCTTTGAAGGTGCTTCTTAGTTTCTAAAACAATAAATAGACAAATAAATAAATAAACAATTTATTAACTTCTTTAGTGTTTCATTTGTATATTTCTTGCAAAAGAAAAGAAATTACATACAGCACCCTCCATATGGCTCTGGTAAAGATGTGTAAACATTCTTTTAATAAGTAATCCATGACTGTTTGTTAGCCTGGAGTATAAATTTGATTTGGCACAGACTATGTCTTCTAGCCACTCTTCAAAATGACAAAGACTTGAGACTCCATTCCAGTAAGGCACATTTGTGTTGATTTTCTTAAGTTGGGAAATGGCGAAAAGAAAAACTACTCTGCTAAACCTGCCCATAATTACAGCAAAAGCACTGATTAAAAAGTTTAAAACAACTAATGATTGTAACAGACGAGGTTGGTTGAGGACCTAAGTATATAATGCCACCATTCAAAGTGAAGAGAATAGTAAAAATGGTAAAAAAAAAAAACTAAACCTCAGTGTTAGAGAACTATGTGAGACTGCAATAAAACAATTCGTTTTATTGCAGTGGCACAAACATTTGTGGTGTCACTAAGGGTGGAGCATTTAGAGAGCATTTAGTAAAAGAAAGTCTAAATTTAGATTTTATTTTGACAAGCAATATATTGTAATTGTCAAAAACAGATTTCTGAATGTGGGATGAACAAAAAAAGTGTCTTCATCCAACACACACTTTGGTACAGTTACCTGCAAAATTTGCACGACTGACACAGCAAGCAAAACAGGAAGAGCCTGAGGCTGTTTGATTGTAGACACATAAATTCACAGGCATTTACAGATGTTGTTACGTGCACTGCAGGCAAACTTTTCCTGTTGTTAGATTTGCTAGAGTGTCTTTAGTACAAGAACAGTGCTTTTTTTGACATGTATTAATTAGGTAGAGGAGCATTTCGGAATATGTGTTTTTAGCTAGCCTATTTGGTTAGCAAAACATTCACCATTGTTGGAGCCTAATTTGTTTGTAACTAACCAATTAGGGACAACTATCTGGCAAGTAATGGCATGATCAATGCACATATGGCATTTATAGTATGGTCTAATTATATTAATACAATACATATACAATGACTCTTTCAGTTTTATGTGTTTTAAAGGACCAATTTTTAGGGTATTGAACAATGTATGTGACGTCTCTTTATTTTCTTTGTGCAGGAGAAGCTTCAGCCTTGCGGGATTATGCTGTCAACACCATGAATAAGTTTCTTGGAATGTTTGGTTATGATGACCAGCAGGTAAGGGATGAGGTGACCAAGAAGATCAGCTTTGACAGTCTCAAAGCTGCTACCTCAGACTCCTCGACCCTCAGCAATGCAGAGGACTCACGTAGCCCTCGTTTCTCCAAGTACGAAGAATACATCCGCAAGCTAAAAGCTGGTGAAGCCCTCTCTTGGCCCATGCATGCTTCCCCACCCAAACCGGATGACCTCAACTCTAAACTGGCCCAAGAGAAGAGCACTACGATGCTCCAGAGTGCCAGTTGCCTACCGGGTGCTGAGGGACAGATCTACTCCTCCAGCCTGGATCATAAACAGTCGGTAGCACCTCAGTTGGGTAATTCTCATCCACACAATTCCTCCAACGTGCAGAACATGGCCTCCCGAGCCTCCAAATACGATTTCTTTATTCAGAAGCTAAAGATGGGTGAGAGTTTGCAGCAGCAGAATGGCAATGCTTACAAGCGACCGTCCAAGTACGACCTGGAAAACGTCAAGTTTCTGCACCTGTTCAAACCTGGTGAGGGCAACCCCGACATGGGTGGCGCTATCGCCTTTAAGACTGGCAAAGTGGGTCGCCCTTCCAAGTATGACATCCGAACAATTCAGAAGCTAATACCAGGAAATCCAGAAAGTTCTCTTATCCCTAACGTACTGGCTACGGCACCAGGAAACCATGGGGCTCCTGGGGTCCCCGCTGTTGGCACAGCCGGAGCCAGCATTGTTCCAGGGCTTACAATGGACCAGGCAGGACACTTAAACTTCAACGCAGCTGATTATATAAAGTCCAGCTTTTCGAAGACTGACTCCATAACCACAGGCACTGTGTCATCAGTGAAGTAAGTGTGTTCATTTGCATTATCATGTGATACCAAAAACCATCTCGTCATTGTTTTTTGTTCAAAATCCAACCAGAACAGATATTTCAAAATTTAATTGAATTTGTAATCATACTGATCCCACAGATACACTAGCTTAGCACTAAGCACTAAGCTAGTTCAGTTGTTGAAGTTTCCCTTAAAACAATTAAAATAGCTTTCTTTAAGACCACTTGCCCTTTCCTCTCAGTCTTAAATTTCTTTATTTTACATTTTAAGTTTCATGGAGGCAGAACAATCAAGAGCGATGTGTTGTTTTTCTTTCTAGCTTACAAAATGATAGCAGGCACGAGCAAAGTAGCCCCCTGCATATCCTGCCTATACACTACAAATAGATTTATTTTTAAATCTCTGCTTCTCTCACTAAAAAACATTACCTACACATTCAAATGCAGCAGACAATCTGTTTGTAGAATATCTCTATGAGTGTAGACAGGATCTGAGTTTGCATCCTAGACGTCTGAAACATTTACAATGCTGACAAAGTCATGAAAAAAAACCAGCTAAGATTCTGTGTAGGTCAAGTTTGGACAGGCTGTATCTAAATAGATATGTGGTTTATCAAGAAATTGAGGAACAAGAAAACAAAAAAAAGTTGTAACATTGCTGACTGGAACACAATGACACTATATGCACCATAAACCTCACTCCTTTGCCCTGTTATCTACCTGTCACTGCATGTAGATGTCCATTTAGTTGGTTTTGAAGTATTTGGATAAAAAAAAAAAAAACGCACCAACAAAATTATAAATACAACATTATGTTCCCTTTATCAACGATTTTACAAAGAGTCATAATTTAGGACCTTTTTGATAAAAAAAAAAAGGAGATGAAATAATGCTTGTTGATTCCCTTCGTCTATGTAGGTGCCTCTCTTCAAAAAATACATTTTAACATTCTGTTTTAGTTACTGCATCTAAACTAAACACTAATTACACAACAAATCCTTCTTTTTTAAGTTGACTACCATAATTGAACAATTCCAAACACAAATTTCTGTTTTCTTTGCACCAGTGCTCTCTGAGTGGAGACCCCTCAGAGCTAATGTGAAGCTCACATACACTTGAACTGTTTCTGTGAGTCAGTTAGCCAAACGCAAAGGTAATTGCTACCTCCGTAGTGTGAAACAGTGCATAACGCCCAATATATCCACAACATTATGAGCTGCAAAGGTGCATGAAGTGTTTACTCGCCGTAGCACTCCATGGAGACTGATTTAGCACAGTCATCGCAAAGTGACTGACTTCTTTCGTTTGGCTAGGGTGTAACAACTCTCTCTTTAATTACTTCGGAGCCATGGCTAACCTCCCGGTGAGTCGCAGGGGCCGGCTCATCGCTGCCTGATGAGGGCACTTTAAAGGAAGCAAACGAGGGGTTTGGGGAGCTCACCTACAGTTGTGTGCATTAGCAGTAGGAAGGAACTTCCAGAGTCCGTTTGATTGGTTGTGACCCCGTCTCTACTCAGCCAGGACCTATCAAAGACACTGTTTAAGAGCCCTCAGGCACCTCTCCCTTAAGCTTTGGCCTTTGCCAGGTTGGGGGCTCTGTGAAGCGGCAGTGCTGGCTAACTGACCCAGTCTGCTGCTTGTAGTACACGAGAAGGAGAAGGAGCGCTGGGTAAAATGTTTGGCAATGTATCCTCCCCTCTGGGCCAGATTAACCTCAGGTCATCCCCTGTGTGGAGCCGCTCACATTGAGCTAAATGCCACTTGCTGAGCTGGAGCAAACACAACCAAATCTCTATTAGGGTTTTGTATTCTGCTGCCAGCTTTATGAAAGAAATCACAACACAGGTGACAAAGGGAAAACACCATTCCCCTGCGTGCCTCTGTAATGTGATGAATTCCTCTTTATTTCCTGCCTTGAAATGAATTTGTTTGAGTTGAAACTTAACACTATATATATCCGCTTCTAGAGTTGTCTTACATCTTTGTTTAAAGTGATTCCAGGCTGATTGCAGCAAACTTGACATCCACATTAGAGCCAAGGTCTCTGGAGATTATCAGGAAAGACTTTTTTTTAGATCTTTTTTTAATGTCCCTGTTATCCAATTTTGCATTGCGTCCCCACAATAAAAGATTAATGTCCTTTTGCTCCTGTAATTTGGACTTTGATTGGTTGGGAGTCAGTGCATTGCGTCAAAGTGTGCACAATCTATCCTTGATTCATTCCATGCCTGAAAATGCGGTTATGCCACAAGAAAATACATATTGATAGTGCAGTGTTTGGGAGTGGCTTGTAAGTAAATATTGTGTCAGTTCCTTCTTATTAACAACCGACAGGCCTACCTCACTATTAATCCTGTCTGTTTTTGTGTTTGCTCTTGCATTAGAAATGGTCTGCCGCCTGATAAACCCGCCACTGACGACGTCAACCTCTACCAGAAATATATTGCCAGGTATGCAAATCCCTCTTTGTGCAAAAATTGATAGAAATTTGCTCAAAACATAAAGAGATCTTTTTGAAATCAACTGATGCAGCACTTTGATCTTCCAAGTAATTACACTAGTAGGAAAATGATCTATAGGAAGCCTTATAAAAGTGCAGTTAAATGCTGAGAGGAAATGGAAAGAAAACCAGCAAAAGAGAGAATTAGACTGTGATGTACAAACATTTGCATAACATACATGTATTATTTATTATTTGTAGTGAAGATAAAAATTTGAAAACTATGCAGGGTTTCTTTTAAGATCTTAACATATTTTCTTAATCAAAAATGTGAGTCATTTATAGCAATTATTATTGCCGAAATGGCTTACCACACAGGACATTGTTTGATAAGGGCAGCATGATCTTTTTCAGGATTAGGACCACCTTAGTGTGAAAATGACCAGTCAAACCTTAGCTGAATTAGTCTACATTGACTGTAGGTTCTTTAAAACAAAATTTGCTTGGTTTGTAACACTAATCATGATATGATAAAAGAAAATATTGGGTGCAGAAGGAGGGGCTTCCCCAGGGTGTTATTCATATAAAAACTGTCACTTGGCTCCAGGCCTATTCATATCCACATTTTGTACCCATGAACATAGATCATTGTTTCTTTTTCTTTGTTTTAATGGATCTCAGTGCCATGTTTGACACAGTTGATCATGACATACTAATTCATAGATCAAAGATCATGTGTGGGGTTCCTCAGGGCTCCCTTCTTGGGCCACTGTTATTTAGTATCTATTTGCTCCCACTATCTTAGATTATGGGGTACATAATATCTCTTACCATACATATGACTAATGACTTTATACTTTTCTGTCACCACATGACCTGTACAATTACTGAATCACTGTGTAAGTAATATCAATGTCTGGATAGGTCAAACAAAAGTCAATGTTTTGGTTCCAGTCCCAGTTAGAGGTAAACAGCTAAACAATTATCTGTTCAGTTCATTTTTATCATGTCTAAGTTATTTATTTTAATTAAGTTGGGAACATTTCTTTGTTTTTATGTAAGATTATGTTCGATTTTTACTATCAGTCATTTAGAGATTTATTTATTTTTAATTGTCTTTTTTTTACCATTGTTCCATATTTTTCTTGTAAAGCCGCTTTACAAGTAAACGCCCTGTTTACTTGTTTAATGCCTGTTCGTGATCAGGCATTTTTATTAGTTATAGAGATAGATATACAAAATGCATAATATAATATGTATAATTTGTTTAACTGTATAATATTTACTGAAATCTTTATGGTACACTCTATTTCGGTTGATCGTGCTTTAGACCTGTGATCCGGCTTGTTGAGAATTATACAATATTTTGATCTAAATAATTATGATTGACCTCCTTCTCTTAGATATTATGTGCTAAAGTAAGATAGCTACATTTTCTTATAGTACACTATGAGCCAATTATAGAAAATTACTTTAAAACATCATTGGTTGAAGGAGCTAGAGGGAAATATCTCTCTAGCTGGTATAATTTGATGGATAGTCGGTACAACACACCCCAAAAGAGTTGGCATTGAAACAACAAAAACTGCATAAATAAAAAATGACCAACACTACAATAATTCAAACAAAAGACCCTAAACATCAGAGGAGGCAATATATCTTATATTTCAGTGGACACAGAACAATGAAATCCATTTGACTTTATCACGACTAAAAAAGTGATCATCACTGTCTGTTCATTCTATTTAAAAAGGGAAAAAAAGGCATTTGAAAAGCTAAAGTGGCTTTGGCGTTAATGATTACTTCTCCAAGCCATAACATGAAGGGCACAAATCAAAGCCTTGGCACTGACAGAAACACACGTGCACATCCTCTTCTGCACACTCATTCGCACGCACACACACGAAACCCCTTCCTTGGACTGATTACATTTTGCAAGAAGATTTAATTAAGGAATTTTTAATGAGGCTTCTGCTGGCACTGCCAAGAACTGTTTTGATATTTGCGCTGCATAATGCATAAAATTTGTCTAAACATCTCGGCAGTTGATGCACGGGGAGGTTTCAGATAAGCCCAGATACAGTTTCAATTTCCGTATTGGGCTTGAGAAAAAAAAAGAGAAAGGAAAAAAGAGGAGGGAGGGGAAAAATGGAAAAGGAGGGCTCATAAAAAGGGCAAATGTAGCAGCAAGATGGGAGGTAGAGGCAGGGGAGGAGGGTCTTTTTAGAGCCACACATAATGAGTGCAGAATATGACAAAAAAACTGGCTTTGTAAATATATTTTTATCCAATCCCTTCAAAACATGGGAAAAAGCTTCTCAACGCACTTGAGTTCAGCTCGTAAAGATGTTCCTTGATAGCGTTCAGGCGCAGCTTCTGCTCTTTAAATGCTTTCATGCATCCACCGTTGCCTCACCACTTTGATCTGTGTAACTCTATTGTAACTGGAGATGCTCTGCAATCTCTGTATCGTGGCGATATTAATATTTAATCTGCTGCTGAATAGGAGAGGCCCATTAGGCCCCCTGACGCGACAAGTGGGAATTGTCCAGAGGCAAAGTGATACAGCTGGGCAATGAGCAGAGGGGTGGACTGTAGTCTCAGAGGGGAAAGGTGGGGGGCTTCATGTGTTAATCATTGTGGATGTGCATGTATATCTATGTGATAGAAAGGTACAGACTTCCTTTATAGATGGGACATATGTTGGCTCCTTTCTGCGGTCTGGTCAGACCTTGTTAAAAGAGCCGTCAGACCTTGTGCTGTCATATTTTCCACACTTATAAACAAGGCTGGCCTAAGGTATAGGCAGATTTTCAGAATCCAGCAGGCCTGGAGACCCTAAGACAGCCAAACATTCTCACAAAAAAGTTTGATAAATGCAGCTGTTTTACACATATAGAGTGCATATTCATAAATCAGAATATCATGGAAAATGTGATTTATTTTTGATTAATAATTTTTGAAACACATATAGATCCATAACACAGTGATATTTTTCAAGCATTTTGGTATTTTGACAGTTAAAGTTTACAGCTAATGAAAACACAAAATTAAATTTTCAAAATAAGAATATGGCATAAGACCAATAAAAATAAGGTTTTCTTCTCCATACGTTTTCCTTGCATTCTAACTTTTCATTATTATGTTTGGATACAACACTATGTGAACAGCCAGCTTCTATAGCAATGACCTTTTGTAGGTTCCTACCATCTGTAGGACTACTGTCACATCAGCAATGTTGTATAGGCCATAACATAACATTTCAGCACAAAAATCTTTTGAAATTTGAATTTTATGAAAAGCTGAAATTTTGTTTTTTATTAGCTCGATGCCATTACTTTAAAAAAGCAGGAGTAAATGCTTTATTAAAGATAGGAACAAATATAGTGACTTCCAAATGTAATTCTGCTGTGGGCCTCCTAGCATCTGCTTTGTTTAAAAAGGCACAAACATCCACACTGTCAACTTAAAAACAGTGCTGAATATGCTGTTCAATTAACTTAATGAACTCAGCAAAGTGATCTGTAAATGCAGCTCTGGGATAATCCTAACAAGGAAAAAGAAACAGGAAGAGAGATGGAAAAAATATTACTCAGCCCCCTTTTTCCCCCTCTCTCTGAGGCACTACGGCAGATGGAGTCCTTGGCAGCAGCAGAGCAAATGTTTATTTGTGTGTTTTCTCTGGTAATTGGAGGATTTTAACAGTCATCATTGTCAGGCTTATAATCACCAGCATAAAAGTGTCTGCCCAACAGATAAAGGCTGTGGTTTTTTTTACTATAATACATTTTTTTTTTTGCCTCATTTCAAGAGAGGAAACATAGAGAACCTGAACCTTTACCTTACAGGGCCAAACCGTTGTTTACCTGAAAGGAATTACTTTGACAAGGACTTTTCACAGCAATATGAAAAATCAGAGTTCCTAATGTGTGAGTGGCTGCAAAGAGAAAAAAAGGTTTTAGAGTAATAAGTGTCTCTTGCGGCACCATTGGAAATAAATGAAGATAATTTGGTTGAAATTGGTGTGACAGACGGGTAATTTGTGGCAGGGTGCGGAAAGCAGCAGCCGGTTTGAAGGTGTGAGCTGAGTTACTTTGAAGGTGACATGTGAAGATGAGCATATTACCTCTGAGAACTCAATCACCTATGTTGTTTTCTCCAGTTTTTGGTATTTTTAATGATTTATCAACAAATTGTTCTTGATTTGCTGTTGATCATTTGTGACTCGCATCTCCCTGTGTTGCCACATTTGATACATTTTTCTCCCCAAAGTAGGCATGTTTAACATGATGCAATTACTTTTATTTCAAGTTTTATTAAAACACTTATTGATCCTGCTGCAAACATAGTATTACAGAATAAATATGGGTTGTAATATTGTCATCTGTAACTATTTTGTTAAAGTTATTTTGATAAACTAAGCAAACAATAAACACCCACTAAGTTTAGCAGCAATTTAGTAGTGCTTAGAATATTTTCTTTATGTAGTTACACAAACAACAGACAAAGGATACCCTCGCATGTTTCACATGCAAAAGACTGATAGTTGAGTACTCAGCAACTTCCACCTTTTTCAGGCTCTGTTCTATCTTCGTCTTTGTAAATTCGCCAAAATTTGAGAAACATCTTAATCCATAATTTATAATGCATAATAATTATGCCAGTTGGTAGTGATGGAACATAAAGGTGATGAAACACAGTCAAACCAAAAACAAAGAAGAAGGTGTTGAGCATGCCCTTTAAGCTTGTTGTTGTCATATCTGTTGTGCTTGAGGTCGAGGTGAGATAGGTTAGGTTAGAGGCAGAGACATCATTGTTTCCAAATATTTGCTGGATTAAAACACATCGCAGTGATATTAAATTATAAGTATTACGCGGAAACGTATTATTTACAGTGTTTGAAAAGCATCCATTTATTAAAACCTATTTGGGGCCCTCAAAAACCTTGGGTCTCCAGGCCACTGCCCTTTTAAGTCTGTGCTAAAGTCCGGCCCAGCAGCCAGTAAGAGTGATGGGTGGCTCTTACAACAGGATTGGAAATATTTCCAAACAATAGAATCCATCTTTCTCGTATGTGTACGAAAAGCGTAGCCAGCAACAGGCAAGAGATGGGCAGTGTTGTGTTACTCTTACTGTTTTCTCTGGCGGGATGTAAAGCAATGCAGCAATTCCCCTCCCCCACACGCTGCTGGTCACTATTGGTTACCTGGCTAAAAGAAGGCTGCTAAGTTTCTGTCAAATCTACTGAAATTCAGCTGTTTGAAATATGTCCAGATACACAAATCATGGACATTAGTGTTGTGGAAATTGAAAGATACCCCCCATCCATCCATCTTATTTTCGAAACTACAGTTGGCAGACTACAAGCTGGTTGGCATGCTGCTTTAAATAAATGGCAATTAGAAGATCATATTGTAGAATTTGGTTTTAAATCTTCATGTGTAATACAGTCATACAGTGGTATTAGGTTAACATACAATGACAATCTTGTACTGATGCCTAGGTTCAGATTTACCTGGACCAGGCAGCAATTTGGACAACCGAGACCAATTAAAACAAGACAAAGATGGCAGCATTTCATTATTAATGCAGTTTGATATGTCCTGTGTTTTCAGGTTCTCTGGAAGTCAGCACTGTGGACATGTGCATTGTGCCTACCAGTACAGAGAGCATTACCACTGCATGGACCCTGAGTGTAACTACCAGGTGAGCGTGAGTACTTTATCACTTTTTATGAGCATGACCTATGTGCAAATTTGAAAAGGCCACCCTTATTGGTTTAAAACCTGGCACGGAGCAATAAATGGCATGGTTTATTTTAAGACAGCACAGATGATTTAAAGCTAAAGGTCTAAAGGACCCAAAATGGGATGTGGCGCTTCAAGGATAGACAAATAGGATGATGTGTCTTTTTTTTTTTCAGTCACACCCAGCCAAAGTTTACACAGATGAAAGACTTGTTGGTCTAAGGCCTGCTGAACAAGCTGTGGTTATTTACATCTGTCCACTTTTCAGTCATTCACGGGCAGAGCTGTTCTAATAAGGCTAAAATATCATTTTTTTATCTGCTTACTGTGTTGTTTTAATACCCTTCCTCTACTTGTAATCCAATCTTATATTTCTAATCTTTTCCTGGTTCCACAGCATGTCATGTATAGGATGGGGGGGAAACACAAAGCAGATCATAAAACACACCTTGTTTATGCTGTAACATATGTCCAGAGAGAGAAAAACACGGGCAGATTTGTCAAAGGTGAAAAACAAAAATCTGAACAGCTAGAGCTGGGTATTGAGTTCTCTTTTTTTCCTAATTTTGTTTCTAAATGGAGCCATCTTTAGCTGTAATCTTCTGTCTGCTCCCGATCTAAGGAGATTACCCCTGGATAAATATTGTTTATGTCGCGAGAAGCATCACAGAGCTAAGCTTTCATTTTCTGCATGAATTTCCCCTCAGCAGTCTGACAAGACACATTCTTGGAGAACACAAAGGAAAATCATCTTGTCGTTATTTAGAGAGTTAGTTCAGGTTATCACAGCGATTTCCACGGTCAGCTCCGCATTTCTCTGTTATTTTAGTGCTTCATGGAAACACAGATATGCTCTGGAAGCCAGCTCTCTGGATGTCAATACACAGAAAAGAAAGGGACAGACACGGTGTGATGAGCAGCCCCTTTTTCAGAGCGATAACTCATGAAATGTTACATGACACACACTCCTGGAATATTATCCCACTGCCAGCCTGCGGGCGATTGGCTGAGTCCTAGCATTCTCCTTTCATGGGCTTGTACATGAGCAAGTGTGTGCATCTTGCCACACTAGTGGGAATCCTAAAATAAATGTTGCAAGTAGCTCCCAACCTTCATCACCACTCTACTGAAAATGAGATCTTTTTCCCAGTCAGCTCTCTCTATGGCCTATTTTGGATGGCTTGACAGATCGAATGTACCCCAACAGCTCGTCTTCTGGTCATCATCCATCACTGCAAAGCAGAAAAAAGCACATATGCAGAGCTAAAATCTGGATTTTTGAGCTAAAAAACTGAAATTAAACAAATGATGGAGCATTTATTGGTTAGTTTAAAACTCTTACTGAAGCTTGCGCTGTGACAGTCAGACATCTCAGAAAGATACAGTGGGAAAGAGTCCATGAGTGATAAATGAACAGCTGTGTGAGATCTTAGGTTTTTAAGAGGAACACATGACACAAAGCAATTACCCTACTTTGTGCAGCAATTAGTTTCGTTTTAGTATAGTTCTGTTGTTTTCCCCCCTCAACTGCAGATAGATATGGATAAAAGACAGAACTGTCTCATTGATTTAAGCTTCTCATGTTACAGTTTCTTTAGCATCAGCTTATACCCAATTATAGCAGATTTGGTTCCTCCAAGTCTCTGTGGAGTGATTCTTTTTTTCCATTCTGTTTCCCCTTTCCTGACTACTGGATGTGAGAAGGATTTTTATTTATATATTTGTAATTTTAGAGGGCAAGTCCCTTAGCATATTCATCCATCATTACAGTTGAAACCTGCACCAAAAGAAAAAAGAAAAAGGCAAGCATTGGTGCTTTAATTAAAAATGGAATCATATCTGAGTGAACTGAAAGGGAAAATGTTTTTTTTTCTTTGGTTCACTTGTTTGTTTGTTTCTGTTGTCTGCTGTTTTTCCCCTGTGCACGTCTGGAAAACTGTCTGCATAGAACATCATTTTTTGTAGTGCAAAAAAATAAAAAAAACAACACAAAAACTGTGATCTTGCATGTCAATTGATTCATCTTAATTTAAAAATAAAAATGCAGTTTGTTTGAAGGCGAAAAGGAAAAACATAGAGAGAAATGCTAGTTAGAGGATATTTTGTGCTTTCCAAGAGCCTTCAGGGCTCATTTTGCAGAGTAAATCAATAACCACAGAGGCTGTCATCTTTAAAGAAATCCTGATCCTCTTCCCTTGCAGCGAGCACATCCCTCCCCGACTACCAACTGCCTCCTGCATGTTGCAGCTGCTGCCTTCACAGAGCTAAAGTGACTTGTTGCTGATTCTGTGGCTGGTTTAAATAAATGCCAACCTGTTGCTGTACATCCTCCCCCTCTTCCTTTCCCCTTACCCTTTTGCAGAGGTTTACCAGTAAGCAAGATGTAATCAGGCACTACAACATGCACAAGAAGAGGGACAACTCCCTGCAGCATGGCTTCATGCGCTTCAGCCCTCTGGATGACTGCAGCGTCTACTACCATGGCTGCCACCTCAACGGAAAAAGCACCCATTACCACTGCATGCAGGTACACTGCAGCTCTTCCTTGCCCACCTACGCACAGGCCTACAGTAAAGCCACAAACATTTACAGGGCTATGACTTAAGACATATATACTGTATGTATATATATATATATATATATATATATATATATATATATATATATATATATATATATATATATATATATGTATATATATACATACATACGTACATACATCTATATATAAATCTGTATATACACACACAAACGGAAAGAAGATCTGCAGTCTTGGTTCAAGGTGCTTTAGCATGTAGGGTTTCTGCAGTGTCTTAAAAAGTTCTAAATCTAAATTTATCAATCTTAATTTTATGCTTTGAAAAGTCTTAAATAGCCCCAGGTTTTTCATACTAGGTCTTACAGTGCCTCACAGAACTATTGCCCCTTGAGTGTTTTCTGAATTTATCACATAAAAAACACAAAGTGCAAACATTTTGTAGAGGAGATTTTATGATAGACCAACACAAAATATTGCATAAATGCAAATATGTATTTTTTACACATTTTGTCTCCTGATTACAGCTTCACTTCTTTCGGATTATGACTCAACTTTGCACATCTAGAAATTGAGTATCTGTGTACGACAGTTTTCAAGTTTTGCCATAGATTCCCAATTGGATTCAGATCTATGCGATCCTGACACATAAATCTGTTTTGATCTACACCACTCCATTGTAGCTCTGGCTGTATGTTTAGGTTTATAAACCTCTGCCTCAGTCTCAGGCCTCTAACACGTTTTCTTTGAGGATGGTCCTATATTTAGCCCCATCAGTCATCCCTTTACCTATGACCAGCTGCTGCTGAAGGAAAACATCCCCATAGCATGATGCTGCCACCACCATTTTTCAGAAAGCACAGTGTGTTTTTTTAAACTGCAGAAGGGAATTTGTTTTGCTTTATTTCAGCAATTGCTTTCTTCTTGCAACTCTTTCTTTAAGACAAGTGCATTAGTAATAGTTTTCCAGTTGGCAATTTCTCCCACGTGAGTTGATGATCTCTGCATCTCCTCCAGAGTTACCATGCATCTCTTAGCTGCTTGATTAATGCTCTCCATGACCATAAATTTAGGTGGATTGCCATATTTATACTGAGATTGAATTACCCACAGTTGGACTCTGTTTACTAACTAGTTGATTTCTTAAAGTAATTGGTTGGACAGGGTTGTATTTAGGGGTATTGGTGGCTTTATACTTGTAGATTTTTATTTTGAAAAAAATTGAAAACCATGTAACATTTTCCTTCTGCTTCACAACCATGCGCTACTTTGTGTTGCTCTATCACAAAAAATCTCAATAAACTTTTAAGTTTGTGACTGTAGCATTACAACATGTAAAAAAAAGGTCAAAAAGTATCATTACTTTGCAAGGCACTGTAGTTAGGTCGTTCATTTTTTCCATCAACATTTTCTCAGACATTCACCCTTCAGACCTTCAAACCTTCTTATAGTGGTTTCTTCAGGGAATTAAGATCGAAGCGCTCTAGTGGGGTATCCACCACCAGCTTTTCTGTCATAGAAGAGTGTAAATTAACAGGGTTTGGTTTGAAAACAGTCAATAACCTATATGACGTTTACTGTATACTGTAGGTGTTCTATTCCATAAAAGCATGCAAAGCCAAAAAAACACCATCTTAAGTTAACATAGTTATATTTAACTTGTTTATGTTAATAAGTAGGTTAAATGTACATTATTACATGAGTTAAATGTTTTTTTTTTGGAAATCACATCTCTTTAGGTCTTAAGCCTAAATCGTAAAACAATTAGCATAATTACCTGAAACCTGCTAATTATGCATTATTTACAGTGAAAGAAAGATGCTACAGTTTAATAGGAAAAAAAGCCTGCAGAGGTAAAATACTGCTAAATGTATAGATATAAAATAAAAGAGAGTCGCATTATTTTGTTCATAAAATAGATTTACAGTTCTGCCTTTAATAAGTAGTTTGGAAAACAAAAGATTCAGAATCCAAATAAAAGAAAAGTAAAACAAAAAGGTTAATAGATGAGAAGCTTCTTTGTGCCTCTGTCCTCCTCACTCTCTCACTCCTTAATTGGCATGGATAAAATTTCCCTAAGGTGTTTATATAAACTACACATTTTTCATCTTTTAGTACCAAGCAGCCTGTTTACGATTATTTCCCTCCTTCTGGATTTGTTTAATTTTTGTTTCATCTGCTTATTTTCAAAGTGTCACTGCGGCAGGGCAGCCGAGGATGGCTCCACATATATACTTTTTTTTATACCTCTCTAACAGCGTAATTGTTATTAGGATATTTCAGCCGATGTTTTAACAGTCGCTGAGAACCTGCAGATGTTGGCATCGGCTGCTCTGATTTAGGAGGCGGGGGGAGAAGAAAGAAACAGAGTGGCGTTTTTTTTCATTGTTTGACTCGATATGGAGAAGTTGCCACTGATGATATACAATCGCTGCTTTTAATTCAAACATTACCTCTTTTTTCCTTCTTTGTTGCCTGTAAGGAGTCGTTTGTTCCAGAAAGTCTTTAAACTAAAAATCAAGACAGTCATCTTAGTCCTGTGGTTTCTTCTGTCCCCCCACCACCTTTCTAAACCTTTCTTTCTCAGAGTTACAGTAAGTATCTAGCATCTCCACCATTATGCTCCAAATCTGAATTTCATTTTCTAAAAGGCAGCTCTGCCAGGAAGGTACTGTAGTTTCACAAGCCTTCTGTGACCACCACCTCTTTCAGTTACTACTTTTTTCTTTCCAATTGTCAAAGATGACAAAGATTATTTCCCATTCAAATGGTTAATCTGAAACTTGTGACGCTCACATGTGCATTACCACAAATTTAAAGTTCAATGTCAGAAAACAACCCTCTTCCATATATTTCTAGGCCACTAGCATTTTCTTAACCACAATGAGATCCCCCTTCTGGGCCCTGTACAGTATATCAGAAATCTCTAAAGCACCGCATTTTAAGAAGCTGCCTTTTTTTCAGACCTTTCTTCGCAAACCGAAACTCTGATGCACGCTGTCGGCCCAGATCTCGTTTTCCATCACCGTGCTCTGTCTCTCTGCTCCGTAGGTGGGGTGCAGCAAGGTGTACACCAGCACATCAGATGTCATGACCCATGAAAACTTCCACAAGAAGAACGCCCAACTGATCAACGACGGCTTCCAGAGATTCCGCGCCACTGAGGACTGTGGCACGGTCGGGTGTCAGTTCTACGGCCAGAAGACCACGCACTTCCACTGCAGGTGATGACCTCTCATCTGCACAACGATATTCCACACTAAATATTAAGCATTAAAACATTTAATGAAATGCTCAAAAGTATTCATACCTGTTGCAGATGTAGGTTTAAAGGAAGGTTTCAGTTTTAGCAACGTGCTTCTAACCGAAGGTAATATTAATATTTTCGAGCAGCCCAGCTAGAGTCCTAACTCGAATCTGATATCAAATCTGTGGAGGGAGCTAAAGATGAGGTTGATAGCAAGAAGGCCTTCTAACCTTAAAGACTTGGAGATCATCACCAAAGATAAATCTTCAGAATACAAGTAGTGACATGCAAAAGCTGGTCTTCATTTATGCAAAGGGTTTGATTTCTGTAATTCCAAAAACAGGAATGTCAAGAGATTATTAATAAGAGTATAAATGAATTTCAAAAAGCCATTTTAAATAAAATGTTAATACAAACAATTGGTTAGTCTAGGCTCCTTTTACGTTGTTTCATTATCTTTCGAGGGATGCCTGTCTCATTTCCTATCAGAAACAAACCTCTTGGTTGGATGAAAACAATTTTAAATCTAAATCTGCCAGGTGTATGAATAACTTGACTTAAATGTTTATCATTTGATTATGACAATACAATTGTGACTTCCACAGATTTTACATAAATAAAGAATAGTTATAAAAGTCAAGAAGCACAGCATGCATAATGGCATGAATTGTTTAGAGAGCAGTTTAGATATCCTTAAGCATCAAGCTTTTGTTTTGAAGAGTATGTAAAAATATTAGCATATCTACCAACACCATGTTTAATGCTGGGGATGGTGTGTTGAGGGTGATGTGCAGTTTTAGTTTTCCTTCAAACATCACATTTTGCATTTAGCCTGAAAAATAACATCAAGCTTTTTATTTGAAGAATCTTCATGACAGAAATATTAGCAGTCCGTGTAAGGTGTCATATGGTGATTAATTCATCTCAGTTAAAAAATGTATTTCTTGGCCAGAGGTTTCAGATTATTTATTTACATTTTCTAGACATAGCTCAGATATAATAACATACACGGCCTTCTAAACATATTCATGCCAGTGGAGCTTCTTCCCATTTTGTGACCTTACAACCCAAACACTGTATTCTATTGAGATTTCACATGATAGATTGATAGATGGATAAACAGTACCCTACATGTAGCTCCATCCTTTGTTTTCATCAGTTATAACCAGCTTCCTTGTCCCTGTTGAAAATTAGCATTCTCACAGCATGCTGCCACCACCAGGCTTCCTGGTGGGGATGGAGTGTTCATGGTGATTTGCACATAGTATTTTGTATTTTGTTAGTTCCTTCACATTGAAGTTAATTTCTTTAACAGGATAAAGTTGTAACATATTCTCATTACTTTTTTTAAATTATTTATACAGGCGTCCGGGCTGCACGTTCACTTTCAAGAACAAGTGTGACATCGAGAAGCACAAGAGCTACCACATCAAGGATGACGCATATGCCAAGGACGGCTTCAAGAAGTTCTACAAGTACGAGGAATGCAAGTACGAGGGCTGCGTGTACAGCAAAGCAACCAACCACTTCCACTGCATCCGCTCCGGCTGTGGCTTTACCTTCACCTCCACAAGCCAGATGACCTCCCACAAACGCAAGCACGAAAGGCGGCACATCCGCTCCTCTAGCGTCATGGGCCTCTCCTCTACTTTCCTGGCCCCGAAGGATGAGCCGGAGGAGTCCAGCAACGATGACCTGATGGATTTCTCGGCCATCAGCAGCAAGAACTCCAGCCTGAGTGCCTCGCCCACCACCCAGCAGTCCGCCACTGCACCACACTTGTTGAGCACGCCCACCACCGCGGCATCCTCCTCGATGTCGGGCCACACTCTCAAGCCCACCCCATCGCTGGCCAGCGCGGGCCAGCGCATGTCAAGCCTGCTTACTCAGAATCTGCCCAGCAACATGCCAGTAGCGCTTGCTCTTTCAAACAGCACCCTGGCCTCCTCCAACCCATTCTTCCCGCTTATGTCGAGGCTGCCTCTCCAACCGCCCCCACCAGCTGCCAGCCTAATAACAGCCGTGTCCTCTGGAGCCCACTCCATGCCCACTGACTCCCTGACCCAGGGTAGCTCCTCCGTGGGGGGAGATGCAGCCATGGTGCCTACTCCAACTTCCTTCGCCAGCTCTTCAATAATGGAGAAGATCTCAGCGAGCAAGGGTCTGATATCACCCATGATGGCGAGATTAGCGGCTGCTGCCTTGAAACCTATAAACAACACAGACACCGGTATGTCCTCTCACAAGCACAGGTCCTTACAGTAAGTTAGAATATCATCAAAAAGTTTATTTATTTCAGCACTTCATTTAAACGATTCTGATTTATTATTACAGAGTGACGTACAGCAGTTCAAGCATTTATATCTTTTAATTTATATCTAATATGTAACTAACCCCCCAAAAAACTCAATAAGTTAGAATATTAAAACAAAACTATTAAAAATGGTTATTATGACCATGTAATAGCCTACACAATTATGTAGTAGACAGCTACAATATACAGCAGACAGTCAATGACACAACTGGTTATTGCTAAAGAAGCTTGCCTTTTATATTGCTGTATTCAGCTTAGTAATGGAAAGTTGAGTGGAAGAAAAATGTGTGGTTAAAAATATGCACAAGCTACTGGGATAGTTACAGCCCAGAGAGACCATTGCTCAGTGGTTTAGTGTACATCTTTTCAGATGTGATAAGAAGCAAAGTTACAATTTTGTTTAGAAATCAAGGTTCCAAAGTCTAAGAGAAGTGGAGAGGCACACAGTCTAGGTTGATTGAGGTTGCTTGAGGTCATGGAATGAATTATTCTAAAATTTTCAAAAGCCAGACAGCTGTGCTGGCTTTTACACTTGATAAAACACAGTGGAGGAACACCAGCACATGACATGGCTCCACAAATCATCTCTGAGTGAGGAATTTTCACACTACTTGGATTCTGTGTTTCTTAAACCACTGACTCCAGCCACAGGCTATGGCCAGTGAATTTTCCCAGAACACTTAAATGGGCTTTGCTTCACAGTCCTGTCAAGGCTGCAGTTGTTCCTGTGGTGTGTGCACCTTTTCTTTAACCACACGTTTTCCTTTCACCAAACTTTCCCTTGAAATGGTTGGATTTAGTACTCTGTGAACAGCCTTTTTTTTTTTTTGTGACCAGTGTGGCCTACCTTAGTTGTAAAAGGTGTCAATGGCTGTCTACTGGACAACTGTCAAGCCAGTTGATTACGTGGGCCATAAAATCCATACCCTTCTATGTTGGTCTTGTGGGGTATTTAAAGTGAAAGTGAATGTTCTCAGAAAATCATAGAATACAATGCTTTAAAAATAAATTAAATTTTCAGCAATATTCTAGTTCCACGTTCTAGATAAGTGATTAGTGATCATAAGTTGAGAAAGGACATTTTACATTTTTGCTTTAAGAAATCTCAAAGGTCAAAGGTCTGATACTACCTGTTTTACTACCAGTTTATATATTGATGTTATGAGTTTACCTTTGTGCATTTTCTGCTTTTGTGTGGACCAAGTAGGCAGAGTGCACTCAGAGGTCATCTCTTTAACCATCCCTTAAGTAGAGAGAAAAGCCAGGAGAAGCTGCGCTTTCGTGCTTAAAGGGACAAACCAGAGGCACGGCGCTCTTGCTCTGGCTCTGTTATTGTGTTGATCGCTTGTTAGATACCCACAATCCATTTGGAGATAAATGCGCTGACAGGGGGAGAGTAGAGCCTGTAAAAGTCTCTTATGATGTTCAGAGCAGGGGGCTCATGGGGCTTGTGTTGAACATGTTTCCTCATCATTGGCCTCTTATCTCTGTCTGCGCTCGTTCCAAGCAAATGGAGGTGGAATGAAATTAAGTTGAAAAACTGCCAGAAAAAAAATCTTTTTCATGTGCAAACTGATAAAAAAAAAGAAGTGAAATCACTGAGGTAGAAATGACTCAATGCAGCAGAGCGGAGAAACAGACTATGATACAAGGAATACACTCATCAACAAAGACAATTTCTAGAAACCTCCAGTTTTGACAAAAACATGTCAACGTCTGTTTAGCATAATTCAAATAAGTTCTGAAGGTAATTGGCTTGTCTGTGTTTATCATATTGCTCCAAACAAAACCCTTTGAAAATGAAAATAAAGTATTAAATTCTGATAATGTGCTGCGTTGCGTGGCTGCGCATTCAATTATAGGTTCTCGGTCTGAGCAGGTGGGGGGCGGATTTTAAACGGGGGTCTCTCCGGATGTTGGGGAAGTGGGGAAGGATTACAATTCCTGCTGGTGTTTCCAGAGCAGGACAGGCCCAGAGAGAAAGAGAGACAGAGAGCCAGGGGCAGCTGCTCAGAGCTGAGCCCAGGCTGTCAGGCTGAGCTCCACCTTTATGCTTCCAGCAGGTAGCAGCAAACTCTGTTGGGGGTGGGAGGCACCTGCTGAGGGTGGAGCCTCCACAGATGGTCCCTCTCATTTCAGACACATCTCTACAGCTCAGATCTGTTCTGCTCGGAAATAAATGGTTTCAAATAAACCCCTCCACCACCACATTCTCAATCATAAAGATTTTTTTTTTTGCAAAAAGTTGACACAGACACAGAATGGAGGGGTAGCTGTGGTTTTGTTTCTCATATTTGCTTCAGAAAATGTGTGAACAGGACATTTGGGGCTAAAATGAGAAGGAAGTGGTTTGTGCTTCTCTGTCAAAAAGGTGTGAGAAAGGTTATTGTGTTTGAGTCTATTTTTCACATAGTTTATCTTCTCATTTGGCTGTGAAACATTGCCTTCTTTTTTGCAATGAATTTAGCTTCTTTTCCTATTTCTGCACTCAGTATTTCTCTTTTTTAATTAATGTCCCACTCTAATTTATCCCTAAGTGTTTTTTCCCAGAGATTCAAGCATCTGAAGGGTTTACTAATTAGACACACAGTACAAATGATCTTTCACAAGCTCTGTATCTTATCCGGAATAATTACATGGTGTACATTATTCCTGGATATTTTCCAGAAAGAAGCTGCTTTGAGTCAAACTCATTTGTTCTCCGTCCTTGGGAAGTGAATAGAAGAAAAATAATAATAATGATTTCATGAAGTGCATCCCAGTCTTATTTTCAATTTAAAAGTCAACTTATCATCAGATATGTTGAAGTATTATTTTACAGAGCCTGCAGATCGTATGCAGATCATCCAGTTAGTGGCGCTTCTTGATGTAATATGCTCCCGTTTTGTCTCTGAGTTGATTTAATTGTCAATGACAAGGCAGTATTCGTCTGGCTAGTTAATTTTGGGTATACTCTCATCAAGTTGAGGGTGGGGGGAGGGATTGAAGGGCTAGATGTGGACTCTGGTAAGCATTCAATGACCTCAAACCAGAAGCATTATTGTTTGACTGCTGTTTTCCCTCTAAGCCCCACCCCCCACAGTCCCTCCAACCTCAACCATTGTCAAACTGAACTGACACTGACACTGACACTTCCCCATCTCCTAGCTTTCAGCTGACAAGGCCCAAGACTGGCTTTTCCACTCCTATTGGGACTGATATGTCTCTGGGTCATCTTTTAGCAGGAGGGAACTCTCCTTGCTTTTTTCCCCCTCATCAGAGGCTGGGCTGGTCCCATTTTTTTTTTTTTTTCAAAAAGGAGCAGATCCTGACCAGGGCACACACTTGGATGCCCATGACCTTGCTTGTCACTATCCCTGAATCCTCAACACCAGTAATAACTGCTGGGGCACTCCAGTTTTAGTGTCCTAGAGGTTAACCCAGAGGTGCCTCACCTCCCACATATATTTTTTAAGACAAACCTCCGCTTCTTGTCAGCCAGAGGCTCAGCTTTCTGTGTGTAGCCTGAGGACAAATTAATATTTCAGTCCAGTGGGATTCGGGAGGGGGACCAGAATTCACCTTCCTGTCAGCATTTCTACCTCAGGTCGTCCCCGGCTGTTTATTTATTACAATTTCATTGCGCTGTCCGCTGAATACCTATTTGCCAGAGACGGTGATAGAGAGGTCACAATATTTGAACCAATCTGATTGGCTGTCAGCTCCAATCTGACCGACATGGCGCCCCTGTTCCTCGTGGGTATGCTCCGTGGCGTTGGCCACCATCCGTTGTCAGGCCAACGAGAAAGCCGGAGAAAGTGGGAACGGAGGAGGAGGGGCGCGTGGCCAATCTGAGACTGCCACTTTCCTTCAGCATTAGCATCTCACTTAATGACCAGTTAAGAGGCAGCTTGGCAAATGAGTTGTGACAAGTGCTGCAGAAAAAGGAGTCTTTTTCCCTCATATCTCCCGCCTCTCAATCACCATTTAAAAGGCTTGACGGCCTGACATAATTTCGCAATAATTATCACTCGCAGTATTCTTCTTGGGCCAGGACAGAAGTCAGATTGGATCTTGTCAAAGGGTAATAATGCTGACCAACAATAACTTTGTTGTCTCTTCTCTCCTCTGCTTTGTCTCCGGCGTGATTCCTCAGGGAATGGGCAGCCGGGCTTGGCCAGCCAGTTTAATCTGGTTCAAGTGAAGCAGGAGCCTGCAGACGCCAACTCCGGCACTTCCCAAGATACCCAGCAGGAGCAGAGCCTGGACCTGAGCAAGAAAGACCACAGGTATACAGATGCTACAAATACATTTAGAGATGCACCTGTAAGAATTTTGTGGACAATTTTCGATGTGCATTTTTTGTAAATTCAAGCAATGTTAGCTGGTTAAGATTTCTCTTTAGGAAGTATTAGAAAATATAACTACAGAACTGAAAATATTCACTTGGTATTATAAACAGTTGTTAGCATCTTATTTTAGGAATTAACATGTTGCACAATGTCTGCCATCAAGATAGAGGTTAAAAGCCTACTATAGGAAGACATAAGAAAAAACATTTCTTGCCTACCTGCCTTGAGCAGTCAATTACTGACATAAGAAACAAAGGCGATGTCACACTATGTAAGACAGTCACTGTTAAACTGGGTTTTATTTTATTAAAAACAACAATAAAATGATTACAGAGTTGACATTTTAAAACTGTCTTTCACATATAATCAATGATTATCCTAGTTAGCTTTGCTAGCATTACTTAAACGTACGCTATATAAATAAACTTGACTTGACTTGACTTGACTTAAATGTGAATTACCTGAAGAGTATCACCTTGGAGTAAGGATTAAAACTTTTAAAAGGATGCCAGCATTTTAAAATCCAGCATGTTTCTTGACAGACATGGGCTAAAAGCTGAAAAGGATGAAACAGCACCTTCACTGTACTTTGTTCAGGATTCCTGTTATCTACTGATAGTCCTGCTCTCTCTTTCAGCCCAAGTGAACAGCAGGCACGTCTTGAAAAGTTGGCAAAAATACAGTTTCTTTTTAAATAGCCTTCTTTGAGTGAATTTCAAACACTTAATTCATACTGAAATTATTTAAATTTGAAACATTGTTTCTAAGGTGTGCTCTCAGCTATGATGCATTTGCTGAGCCAATAAAGATCAAACTTTTTCCCATTTCTGATGCCGGTCACCATTCAGCAGTGATCAAGCTGAGAGTCAGATGCGTTTCTGTGGATCTCTAGTATTAATTTGGATTATTTGTCTAATTCCAGCACTTTTTTATAAGCCAATTGATTTTGAACAGATTGATTGATCAGTGATACACCAGCTCCTATTTAGCAATAACCCTCCACCCTACACCATGTTTCTCTAAAAGACAACATTTTTCTTCTTCATTATACTTGCATAGCCCTTGTGATAAATAGTAATATTTACTGTTCTCATGCAAATCTTGACTAAACATTGTTCATTTTCCTTGTTTCAGTAATGAATCAAATGGACACCCTGTACCAGGGAATACATCTCTTTTATCCTCGCTTATGAATAAGGTAAGATCCATCCATCAAACGCCTTTCATCCAAAGACAAATTAGCGGGACACGGAGGGGCCTGTTTGTTTTTTAATGTTTCACCACTAATAAGATGAGTTTGTATCATTTAAATTTTCCAGCCATTTTTCATACGTTGTAATTTTTGCTGCACCTCTCACAAATTAATATAATGAAGCAGTAGCTCGGTGCCATGCTAGATATATAGAGATGTTTGTTTTTTGATGAGCTGTTCTGAACTTGCCTTCCATTTTTTTTCTCCTCTCCCTTTATACTTTAACTTCCCCGCCTCACTCTACATTTATTTATAGAGTTTATAAATTATTTGATTAAAAAGTCAAGGGAGTAAAAAACAGGAAGGCGATGCCCTCATTTTTTAACAAGTCTAAATGTGAGCGTATGGAAATTTAAATGTTTGTGTGAAGATTAAAATGGACACGGTTTTAGCCATAAATCTTATCTGACTGATACAAATATGCTGTGTGGTTTCCATCACATTGATGATGTAATGGCAAATTAGTCTCACATTTTTTCTTCTTCTCTCAACAACTGATCAAGACCTCCTCCCTCCTACTGTATGCTTCCATTCCTCAAACACACGTTATCTTTTAAATCTTCTTCTCAGACAGCTTCACTTCAGGCTCACAGTCAGTAAACACAAACAGCGGAGTTGGAGTTGTCTAATAGCTCCACCGTTGTTGTGTCAGACTTCTGGGGTTTTGATTCAAACCACCACATCACATGAAAAGGTTAACAGACGCCCCTGGGGGACGCTTAGCAAATATGCCTCGCCCGAACTCAAGCAAGAAAGAAAAAAAAAAGAAAGCCTGAATATGTATAATCCTGGCTGCTCTTTTTTGCTTTGCCAAATTTCGGGTGTATTTGTCTTCTCGTTTTCACACTGTCGCTAACATATGTGAGCTCCGTGCATGTGGATGCTCAGTCAAAACTAGGCGGCTGGTGGTTCATGCGCTGTGTGTGTTTTGTAGATGTCCCAGGTGAACCCCGCCCTCTTCAATGCCATGAACCTGAAAACAGAGCTGGAAGGAGGCCGGGTGCACGACACCTCTGAGGCAGCTCAGTACATGCACAGAGTGCTGAAGAGGCCAGAAAACACCACTGAGATCTGGAAGACGTACCTTCGCAGGTAGAGTAATAACAAAAAGCACTTCTTACAGCACTGTGAAAAAGTATTTGCTCCCTCACAGATTTCTTCTGTCTTTGTTTTTTTTTTTGTCACATCTCAGTATTCTATAAATTTTAGTATATGACAGAATAAACTTGAGTAAATAAAAGTAGTTTTATTTTTAGTTATTAGATGAGAAAAGCTATTCAAACCAAGCTTGCCTGCTACACCTAAAAACTGGTTGTGCAACATTTGGCAGCAATAACTGCCATTAAGTGTTTTTGATAACTGACAATATGTCTTTTACAGCACTGTGGAGGAACTATGACCTCTCATCTTCACAGACGTATTTTAATTCAGGCACATTCACAGATGAATAGGCATTCATAGATGAACCTGCTGGTTGACTTTCTATCATTGTCCTGCCAAGTTGAGCTTAAGGTCATGAACTTAAGGCTGGACATGCATCTTCAGGATTGTCTGATAACAAGTAGAATGCATGGTTCCATCAATTATGGCAAGTTGTCCAGGGCCTGAAGCAACTCCACACCATCACACTACCACCACCATGTTTACCTGTGGGTATGATGTTTTTCTTTGATGCGCCTTTGGGCTCTTTCAGCTGGGTTTCTTTATGACCTCCAAGATGAGTCCAGACACTTCTGAAAGGGTGATCAGTGTTTTGTCCATCTGTAGATAATGGCTCTTAGTCTGCTTTGCTGTATTCTAAGTTTTTTTAGTTCTTGCAGTCTACTTCGTGTTATCAGAAAGGTGCTATATAAGTGATTTCTTGTTTCTCCAGATAAGGTATTATTCAGGCATCATTGTTGCTAGGGAAATTGAAATCAGCTATCAAAAAATGTCAGTCAACAAACTTTGTTTGTGATCAAACAAGGGGGTGTGATTTTTTTGTACTGTTTTACAATGGGCCAGGTTGATTTAAAAAAGGTGTTTTCTCATTATAAATAAATTTACGTGTCACTATGTTTTTTTTTTGATCTGCCAATGCAAAGGTTCGACACCGATGACTTCTGTGAGGCTCAGTGTGACTTTCTCCATAAGGTGCACTTTCACTGCCTGGTAGAGGACTGTGGCGCACTCTTCAGCACTGTGGACGGGGCCATAAAGCATGCTAAGTGAGTGTCACAGACCTTGTTTGAAAAATATGATGCTTTGCTTTGTTGATCAGTATGAGAAGTCGGGACTGCTTCCATCTTGTCTTTCAGCTTCCACCTTCGAGCCACCTTGAAAGTGAAGCCAGAGTCTCCGTTCAGCGACAGTAAAGAGCCCAGTGAGTCGGCTCCACCGCAACCTGTCGCCCCTGTATCTGTAGCCAGCAATACCTCCATGGACGCGGCAAACCTCATATCCTCCGGTGGCTACAGCTCTCCTCCTCCCTCCCTGCTGGCCTGGAAACAGCTGACCGGAAGCATCCCTCAGATGCCGGCCTCGATGCCCAACCTGCCTGCAAACTCTCCTCTGGCCACCACCTCCCTGGAGAATGCCAAGCCGCAAGTCAAACCCGGTTTTCTGCAGTTTCAGGAAAAGTATGTGAAGTATTTGTACAGTACCTTGCAAAAGTATTGATATGACTTGAACTTTGTAACGTGACATTTTTTCAGGATAGCACAATTTCAAATCTACTTAGACTTGACCATCCACACAAACTGACAGGCTGGACAAGGAGAGAGTTAATCAGAGAAGCAGCCAAAAAGCCCCATGGTATCTCTGGAGAGTCTGCAGAGATCTGAAGGCTCAGGATTAGAATATCTTCACTGGACCACTATTATTATTATTACTAAAAATTTATGTTTTTAACGTGACAAAATGTGAAAAAACCTTAAGGGGTGTGAAAAATTTTGCAATGCATTCTTTGAATTTGCATTTAATTAGATTTCAAGCCAGCAGCCGTTTTAACTATAATTCCCTTTTATTTATGCAGTGATCCCTGTTTGGCTACTGACTGCAAATACTCAAACAAGTTCCACTTCCACTGCTTGTTTGGGAACTGCAAGTATGTGTGCAAGACCTCTGGAAAAGCAGAGTCCCACTGTTTGGACCACATCAACCCGAACAACAACCTGGTCAACGTTCGCGACCAATTCTCCTACTACTCCCTGCAGTGTCTCTGTCCCAACCAGGTGAGTGCAGCTGGAAGCTAGGAGTGCGATCGCCGACTGTCATCCCCTGGAGGTTTCAAAGCATGAAGTATGCTATCTATTAGACTAGTATTTGAGGTTATTTGACTCAAGGCTTTCACAACCACTGCTCCCTGTCTTCCATCTCTGCTGAGAAAGACAGTCGACTCACCCCAGTAATGTCTGTTTATATGTCAATGATGTCAT
Organism: Girardinichthys multiradiatus; assembly: GCF_021462225.1. Classification (NCBI taxonomy): domain Eukaryota; kingdom Metazoa; phylum Chordata; class Actinopteri; order Cyprinodontiformes; family Goodeidae; genus Girardinichthys; species Girardinichthys multiradiatus. Next base: position 21,189,524 of record NC_061794.1, on the reverse strand, counting down.
TTTGACTGCCGCATTCTCCTCTCAGAAAAGGCCAATTTAGCTGATATTACCCAATAAATCATTGTCACTTGCACAATAAACAAGGCTGTCTGGAATAGGGCAAAAATCAGGGGAATGCTTGGCAAATCAAACCTAAATGGCATCCCCACTGCCTGCTCTCATGAGCCAGTATTTCGAAAACCGTTTAAATGAATTCATTAATGTGTTGAAAATCACCCATCTCACAAAAAGTCCATCCCCCCTCCCCTTCCTCCTCCTCCTTCTGCTCCCCATCCGCCTCCTTTTAGCCTCCCGTCTCCTCAACTGAGCAGATCTTATTTGGCCCGGTCCTCTGGGATGTGGGCCTGAGAAACAGATGGTGGTGCAGACGCAAACGGGGGAAGCTTTTAACAAGCCTAAAATCGCTAAATGATTGTACTTCAAAATAGCCAGAAAATAGAAGGTGCTGCACAGTTGATTGATAGAACCCAATCAGTTAAGTTCTTGGTTAAGTATGAGAAAGCTTGAAATTTGATTTCAGTATTTTCCAAGTCTGGATAAGTAGGGCAAATGAAAATCAGAAAATAAGAGAAAATATTTGTATTTTAGTTTTTAAAACCAATACATTTGTTCAAATGTTGTGTCATTACTTGCATTTTTCTCAATGCCCTTCTTTCCTTCCCTCCTAGTGTCCTTCCTTCTCTTTCTTTCCTAATGCCCTTCTGTCCTTCATTGTGCCCTTCTTTTCTACTATCCTTGTACTCTTCCTGGTTTCTTACTTTTCTCATGCCTTCTTCCTTATGTCCTTTGCTCTGCACCTCCTTCCTTCCTTCCTTCCTTCCTTCCTTCCTTCCATCCATCCATTCACCCATCCAGTCTGCTTTTTGCAGTTTCTCTTGTAAACGTTTGTGTGTTTTGAAATGGCTATAAAGGACAGAGATCTCTTTAAGTTTGAGTCTGGAAAGTATTGACATTTTACATGAGAAATGTGTAGAAATCCTTCATTTTTTATCTGTCTCGGCTGCAGCACTGCGAGTTCAGGATGAGGGGCCACTATCACTGTCTAAGGCCAGGCTGCTTCTTCGTCACCAACATCACCACCAAGCTGCCGTGGCATGTCAAGAAGCACGAGAAGGCAGAGCGCCGCGCCGCCAATGGCTTCAAATACTTCACCAAAAGGGAGGAATGTGGGAGACTGGGTAAGAGCGAACAACCCTCTTATCCTCCATATGTACAGAAACTTTTGAGGAGCTTTTGATTTGAGGATTAAAAGGAGTTACACTGAGAGAGATGTACATTGATTTCTACTGGCTGTTGCAAGAGGATATTCTGTGTTTACAAAGGGAGAGAGCCCGATGTTGGCAAACACAGTGTCGTGCTTTGTGAAAGCGGTTTAAAAGGGCACGAAACAAGGGCCTGCCTCGGAGATTTTGTCGCCACGTTTTTGCATATTCACAATGCCAACCTCGAGTCCCAGAGGAAGTCTTGCCTGCGCTACTATATGAGCAATAATGTCAAAGAGGGCAATCACATCCAGGTTGTTTTCCTCTTTTCTTCTGCCACCGTCAGAAATGAGCAATTAGGTTTGTGTTTGTTAATTATCTGGCTTGTCTGGTTGAGCCTGTTTGTGTTGCCTCACAGCCGCTGCTGCCATCGCACAGAAAATGAATTAAAAGTGATCCGTTCTTCTTTTTTTTTTTTCTTTTTGTCAGGCGGTTACACAAGCTTTTCAGAAACAAAGCAAACAAAATCGGGCTCTAAACAGCTGTTTTTTGTCCCCAGTCTGATCTGCCAACTGTATTGTTCAGGCGGGTGGGGGGAGAGAAAAAAAGGCAGAAAGGATTACCATCGCCGACGCTCCAGTCATAAAGAATTGATGGACTGCCAGTATCCATGGCAGCAACATTAAACTGAACACCGCTGATGATGTTAACTGGTTTCTGTCTCACAAAAGGGCCTCTGTGTCACAGGGGTTACTGTTATTTGCTCAACTTTGCGTGTCTGAAACCGGTGCGTGTGTGCAGGAGCTATTTGATGACACAGGCATGTTTTTCTCTTAAACCCGGTGCCATGGTTACTGACATGCTAGCACCTGCCCAGCATGTTTCTCTTTCAATTATTTCTGCCTGCTTTTATATAATGGTATTTGATTAACAGGAACAAAAATGGAACAATCATTTAATTTGAAATCATAAAGAAATTAGAGCTAGACCAGTTTTAAAACAAGAGAAAAGAGCAGAAGTCTGTGAAGCAGACAGCCGAAACAATTCAGAACAAAAGGAGAAACGACAACGGAGATACTTTGAGAAATGAATTTAATATGGTAATAATCGTATATTTACTTTGGTTTGGAGGGATGTGTGTGCATTATTGGCCCACAGAAAATGAGAATTTATTTATGTAAATTCCTAATTGAATAAAGCATGTCAGTGTAATAAAAGAGCTCCACAGGTTTAGTGCACAGAAGCCTTGACTTGCTCAGTGTGACACCGGTGATCTAATATTCCTCCTACATGTACACTCTGAAACACTTTGAAACCCAATCCCTCTTTTGTCTGAACCATATCATGAAATTAAAAAAAGAAAAAAAAGACAAAAAAATTTTCTCTTTGTGTTTAATCGAATTAGAACGCCCTCATGTTGGTAATGTGGCCTTTTGTGCTTCAGTTACTTTCAGATGCCTCGCTGTTAGTCGAAGACAAATTAATCAGCACATCACAAGTTTAAAGGGATGGTTCTAATTTTTAAAGTTTACTACCAGTTAATAAGTTACCTCGCTTGCCATCCTTATTTGGAAAAAGTCCAGATTTCTTGGCCCCAAAGGCTAAAGCTTATGGCTAGCTCAGAAGCAGCCATGACCAACGTTGACTTCTACTGTCTTAAGATTACTCCAGTCTCAAAAGCTACATAGAATTTTGTGCTAACAGTATTTTATGATCCTTTTAACCATCGTTATATTTGTGTTGAAAGGCTACTTACACAGAAGTCAAAGATTATTTACATGGGAAAAATAAATAAGAAGTGATGCGCCACCAGTGGTCTTCCTGAGTGCAACATAAACTTGTCATAATCAAAATAAATAGCGGTAACAAAAAAGTCATAGAAATTATACAGGCTTTAGCGCTTAAGCTGCTTTTAGGTGTCTCAGAATAAGTTGAACACTAATTATTCCACAAGAGAGTTTGTGTTAAAAGGTCATGTTATGAGCAGTCATACTGTTCTGGTTGGCTAATGCTAACGGCTAATCCAAGATGGGCCAAGACCAAATCGGCTTCTACTATCCTAAAAAAACTTCAAATGTGCACACTCTATTTCATAAACCTTTAAATCATCATCAGGTTTTGATTGGGCAGTTAGTTACACAGAAGCCGAGGATTATTTATACGGGAAATAGACGTAGGAGATGTGCCACCATTGTTCTTCCTGTATGTAACACGAGAACGGAACATGAGTAGCGTTTCCCATCAAAGTAACTTTCAAATATAAAAGTAAAGTAGTGTTAAAACCGAAAATATTTTAAAACTTATATATAGTTTTTTGTCTTTTCTTTGCTTTTTTCATTTTCTGTTAGACAGTTACTCAGACCAGAAATTATTTTTGTTTTTGGTTGAGGATGGACTTGTTTGGATACAGTAGAAATCTGCTTTGATCTTGATCCATCTCATACTACCTGTTAGGTACATCCTCCAGGGCTGAGTAAAAAGCAACCCTAACAGGCTCTAGAATAACTTGAGGGGTCAAGGGAGTTATCCACTGCAGCTTAGTACCTACTTACAACATTTTAACAGAACCCTTTAACAGTAAAGCTATTTTCTCATCTGCAGGTTGCAAATACAACCAGGTCAACAGCCACTTCCACTGCATCCGAGAGGGTTGCCAGTTCTCCTTCCTGCTCAAGCACCAGATGACCTCCCACGCACGCAAACATATGAGAAGGATGTTAGGAAAGAACTTCGACAGAGTCCCATCCCAGGTAAAAAACACTACCAAGAAGAAGAAATGCAAAGTGAATCTTCATCATAGTGTTTTCTGTTTGTGCGTGCATGACTTGCATTTCCTGTTCCATGAGTCAGATTCAGGGAAAGATGTGGTGTTCTGTGAGAAAACTAGATTGTTTTATCATTTCCCGTCGTACCAGTTAATGACAAACCTTTTGACTATATTTTACTGAAATTTCCACACTGCAATGTACAGGGTTGTCACACCACTCCATCAGAGCACATGATGTACTTTGAACAGATTTAAGCATGTGGATTTTCTTGTTCTGTTTGTTCATTTTTTATTTGTTCTGCTGCTTGTAAGAGTATGACATGAGTATGAGGCTCATTCTTTCAAAAATACTTTCAAAAATTCTTCTTGAGAAATTCGGGGGTTTTCTCACCACCTGCGTTGTGCCTCATAATGCCTGTCTCAAATATTTCAGTACACCTATAATAACATTTTATGCTGTTTTTCTTTAGGTGATGCCTCTCGGCCATAGGGCGGACGAGATGCAACATGCTACCGGTTTGTTGTCCGGGGCTGTGGCGTCCCAACCTGGCATCACCTCTGGCTTCTCCTCCGCCGTCATGGATGACACAGATGACTACTTAGAGTACATGGGAGGAGGAGGGGGAGGACTAGGCAGCCCCTTGGGCCTCTCGTCCGAGTCCTCCAACCAGGACCGGAGCTGCACCAGCACACCTTTGGGCAACGACAGCTCTCCGGCAGGTGAGGGAACTTGAAATCAAACAAGTCGGCTCAGATATTCAGCCTCTTTCACACTCATTTAATGCATCTGTCAATCACACGTGTCATATTTCAGTAGTTTGGCTTACAATTTATAGACACTTAAGTCACAATTATTTCTGAGTTTGATGACAGCGCAGCTTTCTTTTGTTCTGATTCGTTGACGAGACGTTCCACACTTTGCTTTGTCATCGTCATAAAACATCCATTCTGTACATCAGTGGTTATTGATCTGAATGTACTTTATCACATTTTTTTTTGGCCAGAGATCATCCTGTCGGCTTTAGCACTTGTAGGTTTGCTGAAATATGTGAAGTACCTCTTTTTACTCTTCTCTTTGCTAAATCTAAAGCCTGGCTGTAATTTTCACATTTCTACACATGTTCTTGATATGAGCCACGACTCGCATTATTGTTGTTCGGCTGGTGTTTGGGTTACTTGTCTTTGAATGGGCCTCATTTTGTATCATTCTCTTGTCTTTTATCTTTCTCCTTTTTTACCTCCAATCCCTCTGTGTGTGTGTGTATGTGTGTGTGTGTGTGTGTGTGTGATTTTCCCTTGTTTTGGTGTACTTGTTTTTCCCTTCTCGCCTGTCCTTCACCCCCTTCTGGTCAACCTGTCTCTCCAGGACAAGGCTACCCCGCCACCTCTTCTGCTCCCACCACCCCTGCTGACACTAGTGCCACCCAAAATGCACATCCTTCCTCCCCTCCTCCTCCGCCTCTTCCTCCTCCACCACCTCTTCCTCCTTCCACTCCTCAGCCTGGCCTCCAGTCCCAGGCCCCGTCTCTCCCTCCCGCTCTCCTCCGACCTCCTCTGCCCTCACTCCCATACCTCCTCTCTCCATCCTGTCTGTCATACTCTCTGCTCAGCGCCTCTCTGGGAGCCACTCGGAGTGTTGTCATGCCAACCAACACACCAGCTTTCAGCCCCATCATTGCCACTCCGTCTCCGGTTAAAAATGACGTCCCTATAGTGCAGGATGCTGCAGGTACTTATCCAAACCAACACTGCAGCTGTCACTCTCATTTACTGAGCCCTGTGTAGAGTTTAACTGTGTGATCAAGCATTTATTTTAACAGCATCAGTGAAAGGTTCACGTTCACTCACCATCGGCATGAATGGCATATTAATTTTGGGCCTTTAAGGATGTGTTGCAGAGAACCTACACATGTTTTGAAGCCATCAACAAGCCCCTGGCATATTTCTGTCTCAGTATTTGACTACTTTTTTTTAATTAGGAGTTAATATATATTGGTTGGTTTCTGGGAAAGAACCTGGCAATTTACAATAACATAAATATTTTTTCAAAAGGTAAAGGACAGAGTCACTCAAGCTTAATGTTAGCCTACATTATCCATTCCAAAGTCAGTCAATGTTTGTTTAGGATCCTTTTGCTATTAGGACACCCAACTGTATCTAAATTCAACTGTCTTTCTTGAGGTAAAGTTGAACATTTCTGATGTGTTCCTTTATTATTTCACTCACTTTGTTCAATGCACTATTACGTCTAGTTGCAAAACAGTCCCATAGCATGATCCTGCCACCACCATGCTTGACAGTAGGTATGGTGTTCTTAGGTTCATTTTTACTGCTCCAAAGAAAGTTTTTGTCACCGTGTCCTAAAAGCTCAATCTTTGTTTTCTCGGATCAAAAAGCCTTTTCCCAGAAGACATATGCTGAAAATCTCAGATGAGTTTAGAGGTGTTTATTTTGGAGCAGAGCCTAATTCCTTGTTCTGCATCACCTCAGTTTATGGTAAGACAATACGCGCTTCATTAAAGAGAGGAACACTGGTATTCCAGCTGTTTCCTGTTCATGGTGGGTTGAACCCTGTTGGTTCCTTGGTTTTTCTTCAACATCCTAAACTGTTTAGGTCACATTGTTCAAACTTGGATAGAATCGGGTGTTCTAGCAAAACAATTACCCAAAAACTGGTTTTTGAAAGACAAATCTTCTGGGAAGGCCCCTGACCTCAAGCCATTGAAATATTAGTGTACTATCCTTCAATGCCTGATCCATGGCAGGACACCAGCCGGTTTATTCAACCAATTCTGCCAAACATAGTAGTGTTTGTGCTATCATAACTCCACTCTGATTAAAATAATTGTTCAAATACATCCTTAAAGGCCCAGAATGATTAATGCATTAATGCCCATAAATGAGTATATGTTAACTTTTCACCAGCATTATATGTGGAAAAAATGCAGCAGAATTGCAGCAACAAGATAAACATGCATACTTGCTCTAATGACACATTTGTGTGTGCTTTTACATTTGCACCAAGAGACAGAGCAGTAAATTTGGCACCTGTTCCACGAAGCCTGGGCCTTGTTTAGTCTCCATTAACAAGGCTGCATCAGCAGCTTCTTATTTTAATCACGCCTCAAGTTTTATCGAGGCCCACTGCTTCCTGTCGCGCAGAACAGGGATCGCATCATTAGCAGTGACCCCAGGGTGCTGCAAAAGGTGGGTGCCCCTCATAAAACAACACAGAGATAAGAGGGTTAGTTAGGACTCGCAGCTCCCTCTTTGTTTGGGGACTGGAGACACTCTGTAAAAGTGTCATGTTCCACAGTCAATCTATCATCCTTTCCCCACTCCTTTAATCATTCTGGGAATTAGGAATGAAAAAAAAATAAATAAAAGCTTTGTGTGCTTACTCAGCTGTGAGCCACTTCTGGCTGGGGAGAGTTCAGCATCAGAGTTTTAACCCAGGCAGTAATTTGCTTGTAGTTTGTGGGTTTTACTTTGCAAGCCAAACTGATCACGCTTTAATGCACTCCCTTCTTTCTCTCCAGGCAACACCATCTCCATTCCCACGGCAACTGGTGCCAAGAAGCGCTTCTGGATCATTGAGGACATGTCTCCATTCGGCAAACGACGCAAGACCCCTTCATCCCGGAAGATGCTTGATGAGGGGATGATGCTGGAGGGCTTCCGGCGCTACGACCTGTACGAGAACTGCAAGGACTCGAGCTGCCAGTTTTCCCTAAAGGTGACCCACTACCACTGCACACGTGAGAACTGCGGCTACAAGTTCTGTGGTCGCACCCACATGTACAAGCATGCACAGCACCACGACCGTGTGGACAACCTGGTGCTGGACGACTTCAAGCGTTTCAAGTCCTCACTCAGCTGCAACTTTCCCGACTGCCAGTTCTCAGGCAACAGCACCCACTTCCACTGCCTGCGCTGCGGCTTCCGCTGCACTGACAGTACCAAGGTGACGGCACATCGCAAACACCATGGCAAGCAAGATGTGATCAGCGCCGCCGGCTTCTGCCAGTTCAGCTCCAGCGCCGACTGTGAAGTTCCCGACTGCAAATATAAGCTCAAGTGCTCGCACTTTCACTGCACCTTTCCCGAGTGCAAGCACACAGTGGTGGGCATGTCTCAGATGGACTCACACAAGAGGAAGCACGAGAAGCAGGAACGGGGAGAGCTGCCATCTGTGTCGCCCAAACAGGAGGGGATGCACCACCTCGTCGGAAGCATGGCAGCTGTCGCCCCCTCCTCCTTGGGCATCTCCACCTCCTCAACCGGCACCCTCCACGGCTTGTCCCACAGCATCAACAGCAGCATCCCCTCCATGATCTTCCAGCCAGGAGGCCTCGCCTCCGACTACAACCACTCATACCCGCCATCCTCGATCAGCCTAGACAGCTCCCTCAACCTAAGCACCAACACCAGCAGCTCCCTGTTCTTCCTGAAGAACGCCGTCGGCCTGGGCCTCAGTGACTCGCTGGACCTCAGCAAGAAGATGCACCTTGATACGGCGCGACCGGCACACACCCCCAAATCCCAGCTGGATGACACGGGAACGTCTGGAGAAGCTGAGGACGACCTGTCTCCGGAAGAGGAGGCGCATGCTGAGGAGGAGGAGGAGGATGATGAGGAGGAGGAGGAAGAAGAAGAGGACGATCTCAACACTGACTCGAACGACGATTCAGCACAGGAGGCCGACGGCAACAAGGACAACGGCATGAGTTTTGATACTTCCGTAAACCACACTGATACTTCCCAGTTAGAAAAGCAAGATGCTGACCCATAAAAACAAACAATCAAACCCACAGGGGACTGTAGGAACTGCAGAAACATTCTGTGTACCACGAATAAACAGAAAGTGGCCTAATTCATCACGCTCAAAAACAACAATAGCAGCGGCGCCGGCGTGAGGGTAACGACGGGCCCACCAAAACGATTCATCGAGATGTTTACAAAACGACCAACATTATAAATTCAATTATGCATTAAAGAAAAAGAGACAGAGATACACAGAGTTCGGGCAGCCGTGTAAAGCATTTTACTACACATCAGTCTTTTTTGTGTGCGTGCATGTTTGACTTTAATTTATTTTTATTTCTTTCACATTTTTTGTGTGTGGAAAAAAACACTTTAGAAAAACAAAAACAAATCTCTCTATATAACTATATATGTAGGTGTGTGTGTGCGCGTGTGTGTGAATGATAATGTTTTGAGGAAAAAGGAAAATTTCTGGTGACATGAACTGCAAAGAAAAAGGGACGTGAATCACTAAGAGGAGCAGGATGTGTTTCGAACATTTGATCTTTATTTCTGTATTATTATTATTATTGTTATTAGTAATATTAATTATTATATTAGATGCTGAGAGAAAGGGGCTACTTGTTCCCTCCTCCTTGGTATACTTTGTTCTCACATGGAATTGACCAACAGTCTGGTCTCTCTCAGCCTCGACAGTTTTCTCTCCTTGAAACCCGCTAAAAACCCAGTGCAAGCGTACTTTTTAACCCCTCACCCTGCCGCCCTGGGGAGGAATCAAGTTTGTGCGTGAATAATTGCACTTTTATATTAGCTGACCACGATGAAAACGGTGATGACAAATAACTCATGAGTATATTTTAAGCTGTTTTTGTTAACATTTTGCATCAAAAATGTGTTTTTTGTTAAGATCTGAAGTGCAAGCGAGGCGGGACGGGGGTTGGGCGGGGGGGTCGTGATATTCAGTTTTGGGGGTTGGATGCACTCACAGAGGAAGCATCAGGGAAGTGTGTTATATGTTGAAAATGTACAGACCACAAAAAATGTCCAGAAGGCATTTTTTCGTTGTTTTTTTTTTTTTTTTTTTTTCATTCACTATGGCTGTGGTTGAGCTCCTGTTGTAATGCTTTTTATTTATTATTTATGTGTTCTTCCAAATGAGAAAAAATTTTAGGGTGTTCTTGCACTTTTTAGGTTCATTTTTACCGTCTGAAAAAGGAAGAAAAGAAATTAAAGAATGATATATATCATTTAACAGGGAATTTGCTTTAAAGATGTTTTAGTTCACTTTTTTTTTTTTTGCTTTTATGCACAAATAGATGTTAGTGTGACAACAAACTGTTGTTCTGTGGTTTATTTAAAGACTTGTTTTTATTTTTTGCTTTTTCTGTGATTGGACGGTTTGAAATTTAAAAAAAGGTAAAAAAAAAAAGGAACTGTGTTGCGCCGAAAAGAGAATAAAAAATACAGCGCCTCCCAATATGAAACACTAAGATGAACTGTGATTTTTAAATAATTCGTAATTTGCTTCGCTTATTGTAGCGCTAAATTATAAATCTGTCAGAACCTGGCTTTGTTTTTTTTTTATCAAGCGAATATGTACGACTGAGGAGTGGACACACTGAGTTATCTCCAGACCTTGGCATTGGAAATAAATGATCATAATATAGGGAATAATAATAATGTGTGTAAGTGATATTCCTCCGGATATTGTTTTGAGAAGGAAAAAAAAAGGTTGTACAGTATTTTCCTCTGTAAAAAATACCTATATATGAACAAAATGCTCTTTGATGAACAGGTTCCTTTAAAAAAGAAAATCCTAAAAAAGGAAAAATGAATAATAAAAAAAGTTAAAGATTCAAATAGCCTCATTACAGTTTGCTTGTGTGAGTCAGCTTTTTATTTATTTATTTTTTTTCTTTCTATTTTCCAAACTCTGACAGGAGCTAAAACTCAAACACACTGATCTGAATTCATTCCCTGGTGTTTCTTGTTTATTTTATTGACTTCTCTTCTTATTAGCTGAAATTCTCGGTTTGTCTCCACTTTGCCGGGCTTCGCTCACAGACTTCAACTGTCTCCTGGGAAGCTGTTGCAAAGCAGGAGCTGTTTGTTTGCTCATTATTTACTGACGTAACTGTAGGGGCCGGGAGACGTTGTGGTCTTAAATCCTGTGTGTGCGCGTGGTTGTACGTTTGCGCATGGAGGAGTAAAATGTTGAATAAAATAAAGAAACTGTGATTATTATGACAGCGAACATGTAGTGCTTGACAGTGATCCAGTCTGAGTACATTATGGAGGGGGAAAGTGCTGCTGGAGGAGATTTCTTTGAAAGGAATTGGAATTACAGACCTGTGGTTTTGTGTTCCACTTCAGACCAGCAGCCTGAAAACCAATATTTTATGTTTTATGCTTCATTCAAATCCAACTGGAAGGCTTTTTCTCACATAATTTAAGGACATCAATTGAGGAGTGCCAAAAAAACAGCGGGAATAGAACACTATCAGGGGTCATTAGGTAATTAGTCACTGTGCTTTACAACAAGTATGACCACAAACTGTTTTAATTTGATTTTATGTGATAGGCCAATACAAAGTAGTGCATAAATGTGAAGCAGAAGGAATATTAGATATGCTTTTTAATTAGTTTACAAATCAGAATCTGAAAAGTGTGGTGTATATTTGAAGTTCACCCCTTTGCTCTAATACCACAAAATAAAATACCTCCTAAAGGCCCTTAATTAGTAAACATAGTCAACCTGTGTTTAATTTAATCTCAATTTAAAATCAGCTGATCTGTGAAAGCCTCAAAGGTTTGTTAGAGAATAGTAGTGAACAAACAGCATCGTGAAGACCAAGGAACACAGCAGACATGTCAGGGTGGAAGATCTTAACATCTCACAGAGCACTGTTTAATCAGTCGTCTGAAAATGGGAAGGGCATGGCACAACTGCAAACCTACCAAGACATGGCCTCAACTGGCTGCGCTAAGGTAGAATTTATTAGAGAAGCAGCAAACAAGTCCATGGGAACTCTGGATGAGCTGCAGAGATGTACAGCTCAGATTGGGGAATCAGCAGATAATCCAGGTAATCTATAACTTTGAGTTGTTAATTTCAACAAATCTGGCGTTGAGTGAAGAGTGGAAGAAAACTAACTTTGCACATCACTGCAAACACTCCATTCCCACAGTAGAACAACAGTGAAACAAGGTTTTCCGCAACAGGGACTGGGAAGTTGGTCAGGGTTGATAAGAAGGTTCATAAATGCAGGGCAAACCTGGGAGAAAACCAGTGAGAGGCTGCAAACGACTTGAGACTGGGAAGGAGGTTCACCTTCTAGCAGAACAACAACCCAAAACATACAGCTACAATGGAATGCTTTAGAGCATGTTCATGTGTTAGAATGACCTAGTCAAAGTACAGACCTGGATATCAATTGGGAATCAGTAGCATTTATTTTATTGAGTAAATGTGTTGATCTGTCACACAAGACCCATATAAAGCACATTTGTTTGTAGTTAAAAGACAAAATGGGTTTTATGGGGTATAAATACTTTAAAGACACTGGCTCTTTTGCCTTTTGTGTAGTGTTATCAGGGTGCATTTTATATTATTTTATATTTTATTTAATACATTCTTTTCTTTTTTTTGCCTTGAGGCGTGTCCTGAGTTCCCCTCCTACTCCCTCGTGTCATCCAGAGGCCAGTGTGCTGACTCTGTTTGTCCCCTCATCTAAAGCCCTTCCTGTTCTTCCTTCTCCTTCTGAAGTGTTTTTTATATAAAAAAAGAGAGAAATAGCTGCAAAAAATGCAGGTAAAGGAATTACCATCTGTCAGCCAGCTGGTATCCTTTATATATATATATATATATATATGAAGGAATAAAATCAAAACCAGACAGAAATTACCTCCAAAACCTACAGTGTAGGCTGCTGCTGAAATGATAATTTTACTGCTTTAATTAACGGATTAAAGGTCAGTATTATATGGTGATGAACAGACTTGTTTCGAGTGCTGCAGAAATTTCATATAAAAGCTGCAGTTAAGGTAAAGCAACATCTTACATTTTGTAAAACGTATTGCACATTTGGACTCAAAGCCATCTGGTGTTAGCATTGAGTTTGGCTCGATTTATTAAACCTTTTATATATATAAAAAAAACTACAATGGAGGTTGGTGATTTTTAAATACAGACTGAATTTTCCTCTTCTGTTCTACCTTCAATTCCCTTTGCTTATTTCCACTTGAGTGCAGTGCTGTTAATCTCCATTGTACTATATTTATGTTTCTATTTCATTTCTGCATGTCTGAACTGAACATAAGCTTCCATTCCCTGAAATAAAAACAAGCTGAATACCATTAGGCCTGTTTTTTAACCGTCAGTATGTTTTATTGGAAACTTCTGCTTTTTAACTAAAAACTAATTGGAAACTGGTAGAAGTTGTGCATGTGAGTGCCAACTGTGCATGGGGGCTGCTGCCAACATGCAGTTGGTTGATGTGCCAGGAACAGGTTGAGCGAGTGTGTGAGCAGCGTGGAGAGGCAACAGTTGAGGCTGGGAACATCCACGACAGGTGTGTGCTGCATATGTGGTCACATGATGCCTATAAGGCAGATTAGGCCCCAAACAGATGAAGCGCTGCTTAATGGCAGCTTTTATTAAGTTCACAAAGCAGGGAGGGAGGCACGGAGGGGGGAGAGGAACAGAGGAAAAGCAGGTGGCCGGCCCTGTGCTCTCCTTGATGAAGACAGATATTGTTAAGCACAGCCTGAAGAGGGAAGCCGCTGTGGAAGGATTTATGGAGATTTGCCTGCCCTGGACCCACCGCCTGCCTATTCCTGAGTCCTGAGTCTTGCAGTAATAGACCCGAGAGCGGAAAGAGCTCAGAGAGAAAAATGAACAGCAGCTTGTGAGCAGAAACGATGAGGAGGAAGCTCTAATAGTTGCCGAGCTGGTCACTTTCTGAATAAAATAAAAATAAAACTGGAGTATATGTTCAGAAATAATGACTAATTAAATGGTAACCCAGCTGTGGCCTTTTTCTTTGATGAAAGACCTACAATAAGATGAACAGCTTTTAAACTGTGCCTAAATATCTTAGAAATGCCAAACAAAGGAGAATAAAAAATATATAAAACATTGTAAATAAATAAATGTTCATAGATGTTAGATCATTTCTTCACAGCATGAAAAAACAGCATAAAGCATTTGCAATCTTGTCTGCATTTCCAGATCATTTATAATGATGAAATATAAAAATACATTTACTACATTCACAGGAATCTGATCTGATTTATTTTGTTTTAGCTTTAATAATTAATATAAAGTTTACTGACACAGCTTCTTCTGACACATCCAGTCAGTCACTCAATCTTTCCTTTATTTGGTTGTCATGAAGAAAAGAGAACAAGTGCAGGTAAAAACAACGCCAGTGACAATAAAGCAAAAATTAAGCTTTATTTATAGAACAGGTTTAACACAAAGTCCGTAAGTTAAAAAGAACAGACTTAAAATTAAACAAAAGAAATAATAGGACTAAATAAAATTTAAACATATTAGTGATAATAATAACCTTTAAATTAAATAAATAATTCAAAATGATTAAATATGAATGAAATAAAACTGTTTCTTTAATGATGAATAGGGAAAACACAATTGTACAGTGTGATGAGGAAAACATGATGATTTATAAAAAACAAAATTTCTATAAAACCTCAACTATAAATAGAAACACAGAAATACAGCAAAATGTTCAATATTTGTGTTGAAATCTGACATAATAACAAATCTAGTTCATGGTGAAACTGTTAATGTCTAAAATAGAAATAAGTAACAAAATATAAGCAGATTATAAATAATAATAACTTCAACCAGGAGCCAGATGCATTAACTCACTAAATAAATCATTTTTCACCAGTACTGATTTCATGAACAGAAAAATGCTTCATTTAAACAACTAAAGCAGTCAGTTCTGCCACAGCAACCTGTTTCACAATTAAGGTTCTGATCAAATTTAACTCTTTAAATTGATAATGGAGACCAGAAACAGAACTAAATCAAAACAAATATTAGTTCATTTAGTCAAAAAGCTCTTCACTGTTAGATCACATCTGGTTTTAACTCTTTCATGACAGCATGATTTATAGTATTTGCCTGTTGATGTGATCACAACCCCGCCTCTCATAATACATAATATACTCTATTTCCTGATGTGTTTTTTATATCTTTTATCTTTTTATTAGGCAGTAATGTGTTTGTCCTTTCTTAAACAGAATCAAAGTAGACAATTTTTCTCTGTCTTCATGGTTTAGTTTTTTTTGACAATTTCTAAGGCTACTCTGCATCTGGTTGCAAAATCAGCCCAATGAAGAGCAATCTGGCCATTTTCAGAGCTGGAGCCCTACAGAGAAGGAAGACCCTGAGCAGTTACACCTTTCTGTCTCTTATGAGCTGAGCATCAACAACCATACGAAAGGAGACCAGCACCAATGGGAGACAGTGTCACGTTGGAGGAGGATAGATTGTGAATTTGTAAAACCTATTTTTCACTGTAAATTAGTCTAAGTTTACAGTATGTTTTGTAAAATAAATGGTAATAACCACACTATGTTACAGTTAAAATCATTAACCAAATGAGTTTTGCCATTTAGAATTTGTTTTTTATTTTCTTTCTGTGTCTCCAGTTTAGAATAGATCAGCACATGAGCAGCTTGTCAGTCCACAGCTATGCCTCAAAGAAACAGTTTTTATTTATTTCTTTGAAGTATGTAGCTCTGCAGTTGATATCACCAGTACGAACCTTACCTGAAGCAGCTGATTCTGTTTGGAGAAACAGAGATAAGCTAACTGCAAGTCACATTGGAGCTGGTTCTGAAGAGGATTTCTGCTAAAGAAGTTCCAATTGGAAAAAGAAAAGAAACGAAAAAAAAAGTTAATGTGAACCAAATTTATGAACCTTTAAACTTCTGGTTCTTAAAAATACACTTCTGTATGTTAAAGTCAATATTGCTCGTACTCGTCGTCTTCCACTTCATCTGGAACCGGGTCACGGGGGTAGTAGGCTCAGTAGAGACGCCCAGAAGACTCCTCCAGCTCCTCCAGGGGGAGCCCAAGGCGTTCCCAGGCCAGCCGAGAGACACGTTCCCTCCGGCGTGTCCTGGGCCGTCCCCTGGGCCTCCAGGCATGTCCCAGTGGGACACCTGGAACCTCCCAAGGGAGGCGTCCAGGAGGAATCCGATACAGATGCCTGAGCCACCTCAACTGACTCCTCTTGATGAGGAGGAGCAGCAGCTCTATCCTGAGCTCCTCCCTGATGGACGAGCTCCTCACCCTATCTCTAAGGGAGTGCCCGGCCACCCTGCGGTGGAAGCTCATTTCATCGCAGTATCCTCTCGTTCTTTTGGTCATGACCCAAAGTTCATGCCCATAGGTGAAAGTAGGAATGTAGACTGACTGATAAATCGAGAGCTTCGCTTTTTGGCTCAGCTCTCTCTTCACCACAACGGACCGGCACAGTGCCCCCATTACTGTGGCGGCCGCACCAATCCGTCTATCTCCATTCTCCCCTCACTGAAATCAATGATAAT
This sequence comes from Girardinichthys multiradiatus, assembly GCF_021462225.1. Lineage (NCBI taxonomy): Eukaryota > Metazoa > Chordata > Actinopteri > Cyprinodontiformes > Goodeidae > Girardinichthys > Girardinichthys multiradiatus. Next base: position 21,173,207 of record NC_061794.1, on the reverse strand, counting down.
TTATACTAAAGACCTCGTTTTTCTATGTTTAAGTACCTATAACGTCACATGTATGAACATGTTAGGTAATACAGCTATCTGAACTAAAACAAGATGACATCAACGGCAGATTCACCATTCCCATGACCAAACACAACCTCTGACACATATCAAGCAGTTGAAGGGGGAAATCATGCAATGACGCAATGCTCTTCATCCCCCTCTCTCTGTATCTAGAGTCCAGCTCTAATTATAAGACAGTAACCACCCCTTACCTTGCTGACCATAGGACTGATATCTCTGGCAGATCCTTTTGATGCGATTCTACTATAATGAAGGAGAAGGCTTTGTGCCAGTAAAGTTGATAGACAAAAGGATTAGAAAGAAACATACTTTAGTCACTATATTATTTTTTGGACATGTTTCCATGACATTTGCTTCAAATGTTTGAACCTTCTCCATATATTTTAGTGCTTTTTACATTTTTCTTATTTCAATGAACTGTCTTTATCCATAAACTAAAAATGCACAAACACTTCTAAGAAAATTTCAATATTAAAGCATTTTCTTTATGCTGCAAGGTTATATTATGGTCCAAACAATCAGGGGAAGACTGCCTACTAAACAGTTGTCGAAAAACTGAAACCTTTGACCTTGAGCTGTAAGCACCAAAGCCTCACTGATAAAGACACTGGCTGTTTAAAGAATGCTGTATCCAAGCATATCAATGGAAAGTTGAATAGAAGGAAGAAGTATAGCAGAAAAGCTTTTCTTTATTAGTGTGAAGTCATATTCCTTCATCTGAGAAACTGCAATTTGTATTTTCATTAGCTTTAAAATTTAACAAACAAATTCCCAAAATGCTTGAAATGTCCAGTTAAGCCTAGAATTATTCATAGCCCTGAAAGATTTACGTTTAAAGTAATCTTTTAATTTTACCAACATTTTGGAGAGCCCTCCCCCCCACAGAGTCCAAACTTTAATTATTTTTTTTACAATGACACTCCTTTTACACGGCTTCATTAACCTTTGGGAGGTGCCGGTCTCTTTTTCTATTAGAAATAAACTTCTTGGTTGAAGGATTTTTGGGATAAACTGTATAAAGTTATGAAATCGTGAGCTCCTTCTCAGAGAGGATGGCACGTATCTCCTTAGAGTTTAACAGCTGTCTGATTTAGACAGAGTGATGGCTGCAGCTGCTTGTTGAATCACCCGTTGTGATTGTGCTCACCTCATGCGCAATAATTTTTTTCAGGCCTAAAACATAATGCCATCCAGGTCAATGTTGAGACATAGCAGTCTCTTAGTATCTTTGCTGTTGATACGCCCCACAGGTGAGAAGCATCCAGAGTATTGCTTATATATAACACATCTGCCCTGCTCATTTTACTGCTTCATTGGACAATTTATAGTTCAAGTTTTTGGATGAAATGTGTCTCTCATCTCTCTCTGCTCTCTGCCCCTGGCAGAACTCTGTTTAGATCCCCTGCCCTTTGCAATAGATGTTCATTTATTTATTTTTGCATCTGAATGAGTTTATTTTGTAAAGACCTCAGCCACACTGCAAAAAAGAAGGGGGAGCTGTGAGAAAAAAGGAGCTTTGCCATTGGTAGCAGCTGTTGCTGCTGAGACACCTCGGAGGAAATGGAGAATTGGACGCACACTCATCCAATTTACCATTAACAAGACCTTATTGGATGCAGGCCCCTCCGAAACATGTGGCTTTGCCTTATGTGGCTCTGCTCCTACATATGCGCTGCTGTTCCTCTTGAATATGTGTGATAGAGGTCTGTGATATTACTGGCATCTGAGCTCTGGGATCAAAGTGGGACAGATAAAAAAAACAGTCACTTAAAACAATGCTGTTTTCTGCAACGGTCTGAAAAATGCTGCATTTAAGTTTAAGACTTCAAGATCACCAGTCACAATTACAAGAATTTCCATGTATACGGAAAAATGGCTGCGAAAGGAAAGTCTGACAAGCAACATGAAATGGTTTCAAACATCAAACTGGCCCACAAAAAATTACGATTTCCGGACATTTTATAGTTTCCACATTTACACATAACGACATCAAGGGAGCAAGGTTTTGGTTTAGCTTTTTTACACAGCTGCCACCAGTCAGAGCAGAACTGACTTCATGTTCTTCCGTGACTTCATTATTTATTTTAATGTTTTTTTTACAAATCTGTCATCTCTTAAAGATATGATGTGTGCAGATTTGAGTGAAACCCGCATGTTTCCTTTCTGGTCTGGCAACATTTTTCCCCACCTTGTCCCATAAACACATCACATATTTGACAAATTGGTGTATCTAATGACTCTTCCCCTTTTGACACATTTTTAGAAACACAGTACAAACAGATGTCAAACCTAATTTTCTCACAGTTTCGGCCGAAACGTTCAGTTGATGAAAACAAACAGGACTTGTGTTTTTTTATCTTCACAAACCAGAGAAACTGGATTAAACCCCAGGCCCAGTACACACACCCACACACGAACACACACACTGAGCTGTACAAAGAAGCCAGAAACTGCTGATCTGATCATCCTGGTGATGACTCACAACATTTTTATTATTTTTCTTTGAAAAGCTTCATTCCTTTTTGTTTTTATGTCCACGGTGATGCCAGAGTTTATTACAGGGCAGCATTTATTGTTTATTGTTATTAAATATTGTTCAGCTATTTAAATTCCACCATTCGGGATGGTGTTTAAGGTTGTTGTCTTTGATACATTTCCTGTAATTTGCTTAATTCACTTTCCCATTTACATTGACCAACTTTCATTTCTTGCCAGAAGAAAAGCATACCCAAAGCATGACGATGCCACCACCATGTTTCTTTGTAGTGATGGTTGCTCATGGTGTTGTGAAGTGTTAGTTTTCCTCCACACATAGGGTTTTGGATATAGGCCAAAAAGTTAGATTTTAATCTCATCTGACCAGACCCCATTCTTCCACGTTTGCTGTATTCTCTGCATGGTTAGAGGCTAACTTGCCTAACCAGGACTATCATTTGCTTCTCTTTCAACAATGGCCTTCTTTTTGCCACTGAGAGGCCTGATTTGTGGAATACACAGCTAATAGTTTTCCTCTCAATGGATTCCCCTATCTGAGCTGAGGATATCTGCAGTTCCTCCAGAGTTACCATGAACCTTGAAACCCAGAAACACCTTTTCTGTGTTAAACTGTCGTGGTTAGACATTCATTATCCTAAACTACAGCCCTAAACGGCTAGTGTTGTGCAACTTTTAGATAGAGCAGGACTCTATAAAACTTGACTGCACGCTATGGAGGTAATTTAGAAATTTGGTTCAGGTGTGTTGGAGCAGGCACAGATCTAAAAGCTGCAGGACATGTTTAAGCCCTCAAGGACTGGAGTTTGGCATCCCTGTCTTTATGGTAATGTTGCAGTCATGTCTTTGACCTAAATTTGGAAAAGGTGCTGCTCTGAACACAAAACACACTTCCCATATTTTTGTCCAGTTTATTCAAGATCAACGCATTTTTATGAAAAGGGAGGGTGTCAATGCTGCAGCGCGATACTTGGGATGTTATTGGTAAACACACAGTTGTCATGCTCCCAAAAACAAACAGAATCCAATGGAAAGATTAGCACTGAGTCTCCTTTTAAACAGCGTGTGAAAAATGAGCCTCCTGTCAACCCGGTTACATAAATGTTTACTCAGAAATACCAAACATTGTGTTCTATTTGTTTTACTTTGCTTGTGGTTTGACTATTACTGTAGATTAGTCATCACCAGAGTTAAACACAGCCCTGCAGGGAGAACAAACATCTAGCAGCAGGCAGCAACCCAGGAAGACATGCATGAAACGGTTGATCCGTGCTGGGCCATAGCCACGTGGTTCATTACATTTCAAGTAGTTTACTGCAGAATTGGACCAGAGGTCTTCAGAGTTGAGTGGGGACCATTTAATCGCTTCATAAGTCTGATCCAAAATGAGAGAGCTTAAAGCAAAAAGTAGGATGAGCCATCTCTGTGTGTGTATGTGTGTCTCAAAAGCCAAAGTGACGTTCATTACACTTCAGCTGCCACAGCGCAAAAACCAAGGCCTGCTACGGCCACCGCCACAGCTGCTGCTTCTCCTGCCTTCTTGGCAAACAGAGAACTTCTTAAGCACTGAGCCGTAAATTTGCTTAATTTGACACGAGTCCGAGGGGAACAGGATCATTTTCTTTCAGGGAAAAAAGCCTGGCATATTGGCAGACAAAATGCTGAAATGGTCCAACATGGTGTTTCTGCCGCTCAACGACAGCCATACAATGACACAACGACACAGAACAAGACGGCGTTCAAGAGAGCCGTAAAACCGTTTGATTCTGGCACCAGCGCCCGTGTGACTCATTTTTATGTTAATGATGAGAAAGCCTTTCAGCTGTAATTTTCTGGGGAAGAAAACGAAGACAAAGCACCTCGGACTGGTTCATCTGCTTGCAGATATGAGGACATTAGGAATTTAGAAACTGCATGTATGCACCTGTGTTAAACTCCTTCAATTACATTCTCTATTTCTTGTCAAAAGCATCTGTCACTTCAAAAATTGTAAAATTTATGGCTGCATGATGCAGAAAGTGTAATTTATTTCCTAGTTTACAAATCAAATGAACGAAAAAAAAAAAACATGAAGTTTTGGTTACAGAAGTGAAGGCAACATAGAAAGTATTTATTATATACAGGAGACATTAAATATGTTGTAGGAAAACCTGAATCAAAAGCAGCAAATTAAAGGAATTTATTTGCTTTGAAAAGACATTGTAGTAGTTTTAGTACAACCAAAGGTTAAAAAAATCACTCGTTCATATTATCTGCAGTATGTGACCTTAATCAGTACTTACAGTTGAAACCAGATATTTACATACACTGTATAAGAGGCAAATAACCTTTTTTCCTCAGTCTGACACAATCAAACTAAACCTTTCCTGTATTAGAACAGTGAGAATTACCAAAATTATTTGAATTTATTTGCTAATTGAAAGAATAAGTTACTCATATTTCACAGATTTTTGCTACTTTCTTCACATTTATAAGTTTATATACAGTAAACTTAGTATTTTGTAGAACTGCCTTTTATAAATATCTCTCATTATTCTGGCATTTAGACATCCATTGTTGGCCCTCTTCTTTTGCATTATACATGCTGTTGTTCGGCACAATTTTGTTTTTCATACAACTGCTGGGTTTTTGTCTTACGCTGAAGCGCATTAGTGTGTGCTCTGTCCAGCTTCCACTGGATTGATTTGTTTACATCAGGAGATGAATGGCACTACTACTCTTTTCCAAATTTTAAATGAGAACGAGACTGAAGTCATCTTGTGTAAACAAACTACACTGATAACCGGCACTGTTTATCTTTCTTCCGTTTTAAGATGGGAAAATGAACGTGTTCTACCTAATAGCTGTCGTCAGCACACTTACAGATATAAACTTTCTTACTTAATGGGTATCTTTATTTTCATGACTATTTACATTGTAGATTCTCACCAAAAGGCAACTAAGCTATGAATGAACACAAATGGAATTTATAGTAAACAAAATGTGTGAAATAACTCTAAACATTTTTATATTTTAGATTCTTCCAACCCAAAGACTTCAACAACAGAGTTACTGTTGATTCATTTGTAACAAGCCCAGTTAAAATTATGATGCCAATATTCCCTAACATTGGGTTTTATATTTATGAAAACAATCATCCAAACTGGGACAGCTGAATGCAGCGTTGTGCCTCATAACATAAAATGTCTGCATAGGTTTTTGGAAATTATTCGGTATTAACAGGTAATCTGACTTGGTTGGTGTGCAGCACAAACAGGAAATTAGTTCATTATGTTGTGTTTTGAAAAATTATAAAAATAAAGCTGTGTCTCATGGTGAAAAGGAGCAACAGAAGGTACCAACAACAAGGGCAGAGAAAAGAAAAACATTAATATTCTGTATTATCCAAATATTATCACAGGTATGACTTTTTACGCAAGGTTTAATTACTTTAATTATGGTTGTGTAACACCTATTCTGTGCTGTGTGTCTCTGTGTTGCCATTTCACAGTAAACCCTCAGTGATGTGCTGATGATTCAAACACCAGTTTTCTATCAATTATTACCGCTGTTTGGGCTGTTTAGGTTTGCAGAAACTGAAGGAAGTTCTTGCAGGAGAGCTAAGGTAGCAGCTAGTCAGAGTAGGCCAAGTAAAGAACAAGGGCATTTCTGCCATCTTGAAACAGCTGTGCAGAGCGGGTAATGCAAAAAAAAACTTTTATAACCCCCTAAATTACAGTCCTCTCTGCAATAGATGGCAGATGGCATTCCTGCAGAAGGCAATAATTATTTACAACTGTTGTTCCTCTATCTTTTAACAGTTCAATATACTCACAGACCACTTTTCAACTGTTCAATTACCTATGAACACAAGTGAATCAACCAGTAACATGGCAGTAACTCCTTTAGGCCTCTAGATGTGGTGAGGACGACTTGCTGAAGTTTAAGCTGAGCATCAGCGTGGTTGTTGTTGTCAAATGGACTGATTTGAGTTTTGAGAAACTACTGGAATGTTAATGCACAACCATCTTTCAAATTTACAGATTGTGGTCTCCAAGAGAGAAAGAAATCCACGGAGCAGTAGTTAAGTGGATAAAAATGCCCTGTTGATGTCAGAGGTCAGAGGAGAATGAACAGACTAGCTCAAGATGACAAAACAGTAGTTTAAACAACCACACATTACAACCAAAGCATGTGGGATACCATCTACCAGATTAGCTACACCAGCAGAAGGCCTCACTGAGTGCCACTCCTGTCAGCTAAGAACATAAAACAAAGGTTACAAGTCGTACAGGCTTACCAAATCAGTGGTTCAGGCTGGTTATGGTAGCAGTGTGGTGTTGTGGAAGATTTCTTTGGCATATATTGGGCTCCATAGCAACAACTGAGCATATTATAATAGGCACAGCGTACCTGAGTATTGTTGCTGACCATGTCCGACACTTAAAAACGACAGTATGGTCATCTGCTGATGCCCAGTTCCAGCAGGATAGTGCAACATGTCACAAAGCCCCAATCATCTAAATAATCTGCCTCTTTCTTGAGTCTGTGCTATGCAGAATGAAGGCGGTTCTGAAGCTAAACAGGGGACTGCCATCATAATAGCAAAGTGTGTCTTAAACTCACCCTGCCAGGTTGCATATAACAGGGTTTGTAGCATGTGTTTTAGATGGAACGTTACTGGCAATAGACCAGTTCTTGAGATTGACCATTAAGAAACAACCATCTAATAGAAACTCTATGACAACATAGGTTCATAAAACAGTGTTTTCACAGATCTACTCTGACAAGCCACGAAAACCTAATCTAATTATGTCCATATTGAGGTTGTTCAGATGACTCTCTGCTGCAGGCAAGATACTGACACTTCATATCCCCTCCACATATCCCCCCCCCCCCCCCCCTTTGAGCAGAAATCACAAAACCGTAGGGTGTAAAAGAGGGGGTCTAGTAACTTTCTTAGGATCTAAAAATATACCAACTAGGACAAAGTTCTCGGGTTTTCTATGGTTGGTCATCATATAAAAGCGTATAACATGTAAATGCATCACAGTCCGATTTATTTCTGTTGAATGACTTTTGTATATTGCCAGGCTCAGATCAACTTGACGACAGCCTTTAAAAAGACTTGTTTCAATATCACAGCTGTGACCTTCATAAACCAGAGCGGGGCAACAGGTGGCCATCATGTGTGCGCTAATCTTCCACATTATGGTTGTTGATAACAGACATTGCACACAAGCGCTCAGTTAAAACTCAGTAATTTAATATGGAATACATCAGCAATGTGATATTTGTAGCATGGAAGAAGCAAAGGTTGTGGATATTCTGCTGCTGCTAATAATAGTAAAAGTCTATCATTCACTTTGAGTTTCTGTTACCAGAAGAATTCAGAGTACCACAGACCCTCCAAAACAAGACATTGGGGCGTCCACCAGGGGGAATTTAGGGATTACTTTTTTTTATTTTACTTGCACTCCTCTTTCCCTGAGCGTGAAAACAGTGATTGTATTTCGCTATGCCAATCGGTGCCTGTGTGGAAGGACAAGGTCAAATGGGCAGTCTTTCAGGTTTTTTAAAGGCCGTCTTTCAACACACATAAGTGTTGGATGGTTGGAAATGTGTGTGTTTAGACAGCAGGAGGCTACAATAGAAGAGAGCAACAATACCATATCGTTATTAATTCTCACTGTTAATCACTGAGTCAATTCAATTCAATTCAATTCAATTCAAAAATACTTTAAATTAAATGTTGTTGTAGCTCATATTATGTAGGTTTCTTCAAAGAGCCGTTGTAGATGCTGATGGCTGTGGGCAGGAAGGATCTCCTGTAGCGCTCCGTCTTACAGCAGATCTGAAGAAGCCTCTGACTGAAGACACTGTTGTTGTAGGACAGTCTCATGAAGAGGATGCTCAGGGTTCTCCATAATGTTCTTCATTTTATGAAGAATCAGTCTTTCCACAATGATCTCCAGAGGTTCTAGAGGAGTCCCCAGAACAGAACCAGCCTTCTTTATCAGCTTGTTGAGCTTTTTTAAGTCCCTGGCTCTGATGCTGCTTCCCCAGCAGATGATGGTAGAAGAGATCACACTTTCCACAACAGACTTATAGAAGATATGCAGCATCTTGCTGCAAACACCAAAGGACCTAAGCTTCCTCAAGAAGTACAGTCTGCTCTGTCCCTTCTTGTAGATGGCTTCATAGTTGCATCTCCACTCTAGTCTGTTGTCCAGGTGAACACCGAGGTATTTATACTCCTCCACCACCTCCACTTCTTCTCCCATGAGAAACATGGGAGAAGAAGAATTCTCCAAACATCAGATTACAAAATTACTATTTATTTCCTTAAAACTTTAATATTTCTTCATACAGTGAGAAAAAGTAGTTGTCCACTTACAGCTTTCTTGTTTTTTTCCTGCCTAAATGTTTCAGATCATTAGCAAATTTCAATGTCAAAGATAACACAAAACATAACATAACAACTAGCTGTGCCTCTCTTGGCAGCAACAACTGCTATCAGGTGTTTGTAATACCTGGCAGTGAGCCTTTTACATCACTGTGGAGAACGTTTCTCTCATTTCTCTTTACAAATTAGTTTTAATTCAACGACATTAAAGGTTTTTTGACCTGTTTATGGTCCTGCTACAGCATGACAAGCAGAGTAAGTTAGTTTCAGTAACCATACATTTCAGATCCAAATGAGCTCAAGCTTAAGGTCATAAACTGATGGTTGGACATTCTCCTTCAGTATATTTCTGGTCCAACATCATGGTTCTCTCAGTTTTCCAGGTCCTGGAGCATCAACACAGCCCCAGACCATGAGACCACTACCACCATGTTTTAGTCACTTTTGAAATGGTGTGTTAGTTTTGTGGCAGAATTAACAGGACACACATTTTCTGAAAAGTCCGACTTTTGTCTCGTCAGTCACTTCACAAACATCTGCATATTATCATGACATTTTTGGTAAATGTGAGACAGATTTTTGTGTTGTTTTTGGTCAGCAATGGTTTTCACCTCAGAACTCTCTCATGGATGCCAGTTTATCCTCGTCTCTTTCTTATTGTTGAATCACGAACAACGACCTTAACTGTGACAAGTGAGAACAGCTGTGCTTCAGATGTTGTTTTGGGTTCTTCTGTGATCTCCTGGATGAGTCTTCGATGAACTTTGGAGTAATGTTGGTAGACCAGCCACTACTGGGAAATTTCCTCACTATTCGATGTTTTCTCCATCTATGGATAATTGCTCTCACTAGATTCTCAAAGGCTTAGAAATTACTTTCTAATCCTTTCCAGACTGTTGCATGTCAATGAATTTGTTTCTGATCTGTTTTGATTTTCTTTAGACTATTGCATTGTGTTGCTTTTTGAGATCTTGTAGCCTACTTCACGCTGTCAGGCAGGTTCTGGTGAGGTGATTTCTAAATTTAACAGGCCTGGCTGTGACTTGGAACCAAACAATGCGGTCAATCACAGTTAAAACATGATTTAACAGTGCTGCGTTTGTTTGTACTCAGTGGGTTATTTTAGAATTGTAGATGTTAGAATTTGTTTAATAACCTGAAACATTTCAGGTTAACAAAAAAAGAACAAAATGTAAACTTTTAGGGTGCAAATACTTATTAACTGCATTATAGATGCAACAGATAAATATGATTTTTAGGATTGATGGACAGATCCAAAAAGTTTAAAACAAAGCATTGGATATAGATTGCAAAGCTTATTACCAGTTTAAACTCAGCATTTTCTTGTTTATTGAACATCATGATGTGGAAGTGTGTTTTTAATCATTTCCAGTGACAGAGTAAAGTCCTTAAGGAAAAATGTTGTGCAATAATGTGAGAAGTAAGCACATGTGGAATTTCACGTGTGCAAGGCTGCACGGTGGCGCAGTTGGTAGAACCGTTGCCTTGCAGCAAGAAGGTCCTGGGTTTGATTTCCGGCCAGGGGTCTTTCTGCATGGAGTTTGCATGTTTTCCCCCGTGCATGCGTGGGTTCTCACCGGGTACGCAGCTTCTTCCCACAGTCCAAAGACATGCCTGTTAGGGTTAATTGGTCTCTCTAAATATCCCTTAGGTGTATGAATGAGTTTGTACATGGTTGTTTGTGTGTTGCCCTGCGATAGACTGGCGACCTGTCCAGGGTGTATCCTGCCTCTCGCCTGTAGACTGCTGGAGATAGGCACCAGCTTCCCCGTGACCCACTATGGAATAAGCGGTAGAAAATGACTGACTGAAATTTCACGTTTTAAACTTTAGGATAAGCAAAGCCCATGTAAAAACACATGTTTTGGAACAATTTATTGGTATAATTTGTGGAAGATTTAAATTCTTGTATAAAATCCCCAGGGTTCCTTTTAAAATGGTAAATAGGCTGAATTTATGGAGTCATACCAACCAGTATCTGCGTTTTTACACCATGAGCCTCATTCACTCACTCATATACGCCCACACATTCACGCACTGATGCACAGATTGGTTTAGGGGTATGAGAGTTAAGGGAGCTGAACATAAATACACCTCACTCTTTTTAGATCTTTCTTTGCAGCATTGTTTGAAAATAACTTTTTTTTTATTGCAGTGCACAGTTATGCACTACTTGATGTTGGTCTACCATAAAACAATATTTTGCTAACAAGATATTTTTCTTGGCTGCACAATATCTCACAAGAGAATATCAAAAAATATGGTTTGTAGAAGATGAGACAGAAATATCTGAACTGATTTTAGGTGCCTTCCACTGTTTTCAGATCAGACTGAAACAATAACTACAGATCAGTAACTGGAAAATGAGTCTGACTGAAACCCTTATCTCTCAAAACATACTGTATGTTTTTAAGTTATAAGCAAATGGTTCTAAGACACCTGTTTTGCATGCAAAAATCTGTTTAAAACATAAAGCTGGACCCTCGTGTTGTTTTCTTCTACCTCCACCTTCCCAGCACCATCTTGCCTGCCAGCAGGATGCTTCAGGAGCTTCCACAGTCGGGCCCTGTGATTAGTATAATTTAAACAAACGTCAACAGGCACCACACCTGTTGCCCCTGTATCGCCTGCAGCCGCAAACTCTCAGCAGGCTGACAGGCCTTCCCGAGGATAATCCAATCTGAGCACCAGCATAGGACAAGGGCATTGTGCATCCTGGCTCCCCAAGCCCTTGATGGCTCATTGTTTAACCGTTCATAAATTCTTCCAGGACATCACCCCCCCTGCATATCAGTAAGGTGAGCACAGCTTTCGTTCGGGTTCAAAAAGAAGCTCTGCAGCGAAGCCAAGGGAACATCAAGACACAGGCCACACAGGGAGGGAAGGGAAGGGGGGCTTGATCCCATTTGATTGTTGAGAGTTTATATCGCCAGTGATGACAAAGTGCTTTATGACTTGGCAGCGTTTGCTTGGCCCTGCAATTGAAGCCTTATACAGGCAAACCCTCCTCCAGTGACCTTGACATGTCATATGTTCTCATTTTCACCCAGAAGAAGCGGTTGTTCAGCAGCCACTCAGAGCTGGAAAGCTGCTTTTAAAGAAGCAGCTGTAGAAAGCGTTGGGAGGTGATCTGTGTGCACGAACACCGCATAGCAGTGCTGAGGAAAATGGGACCACATGCATATCCCAGACACTGAGGTTTACTGGAATAAAAACACAATTCTTGTAAAAATATGAAGATGTACACTAAAAACAGTCACAGCAGCAAAAGAGTAATAAATAACTTTGATTCACAAATTCTCTAGTGTGACCAATTAAACCAATGAAAGTGGAGAATATGACGAAACACCCCAAGACATAATGCAGTGCCTCTGCAAATCTGAGATGCAGACTTTGTTGGAGAAAATTGTTTAGCATTATACAAGCATAAGGTGTCCACTTCAGATCATCAAACTAATTTTAAAATTGGACAAAGATAACATGAATGAATGCAAAAATCTGTTTATTTCATTTAATAAAGGGGGAAAAACTTAATTTAAGTTGATAAAAACAACCCATGACTGAATTAGAACAGACTTAAAAAGTTCAAACCATAACCTTTCTACAATAAACTGGATATCTATAATCCTTTTTACACCTTACAGTCATTACAGTAATGATAATTAAAGATCCTTTTTTACGCCCCTACTTCTGAACATATACATTTTATACAATTATTGCAACATAAATACATGTAAAATAATTCTGTTCGAGTAAACGTTTAGCATTTCTGTAGCAGCAAACATCATTTATAATCACAGCACAATGAAATATTACAAAAGTATTGTAGCTCTAAAGTTACATGAGAAATATGAGATGTCACAAATACACTAATTTAAGAAATAACAAAAGTAACAGGCTGAAATATACACTTTTCATGAGAATATTTTCTTTCAAACCAACATTTTATGTTGCAAACATCTATATATCATCCAACCAAGAAATTAAAGTAAAGGTATTTTTCCCAAGCAAATCTAATATTGATATACATGTCAGTTTGCTCATTTAAAATAAGAGCAGCAATAAAAGGCAAAAACACACAATGGTTGTAAATATCGAAATGGTGCAAAAAGAAGAAAGCAGAAATCCAAAACATTTTTTCACGGCAGTAAATAATCACTTTGGGACATTGTGGACATCAGAGGGCTTCTGCTTATGAAACGTCCCTTGGTGGCATCCTCCCTTCTGAACAAAAAAAATCAAAAATAAAACTGGTGAATCCGTATACATACTAATCTAAATTCTATTCTGTAGACTTAACCGAAGTACTTTTGAAGACAACTTCAGCTTATACTCAAAGAGGACCGCCGCTGATGAACATAGAACCAAATGGCAGAACATTTTCATTAAAATGTATAAAATATAGAGAGTTTTTATTACAAGATTTAGAACTGTATGAGACATAAAACTGCTGATTTATTTAACATTAAAAGCCTGAGCCAAAGAACAAACAGGAGCATCTAGAAGCACTCTTCTTATGTCAAAAACAAATTGTCAAATTTCATTCCTGTTCATGAAGCAATCTGTGTCCTCCCAATGAATATTTCCCAAATTGAAGTGTGGCTTATATAAAAAAGAAATATAAAGAATTAGATCCGGGTCAGTCCTTTGAACGGTCCTTTAAAAAGGGACAGATCCAGAAGATCTGGTTCCCTCCGAAGAGCCTTAAATCCCAACCCTACTCATCAAGTTAGAGCTTGACTTTACAGCATCTCCCACCATTGTCTGGTCCAAGAACGTTGAAAATAGTTAAAAATGCTACATGTAATTAGTTGCATGTCTTCATTTAAAATCTATAAGTATTTTCAACAGTACTTTAACAGAGTATCTTGTAATTATAACCTGTAACCTACCCACCACTTGACTGGATGCAGCATCACACTGTAAATCTCACGCCCTTCATCTCAATAACAGGACTTCACAAAATATGCCCCATTTTTTTATGATTGGAACCACATGCTTCATAACAATGACATAGGACCTATTTTATCTCAGTTGGAGTTTTGATCGCTGAAATCGTTAATATTCCATGAAATGATCTAAGCATTTCTTATGCAGTTTTTATTGGAGCAAAAAAAACGTAAAGATGAAGAATCTCACGTGGTAGTTCCTGTCTTAGGCATCTGTTCCTCCATTGTTTTCAGTTCTCCTTCTGATAGATGGGCCACGATAACCACACCAAAACAGTCACTTCTGATATTCACAACTGCACTGAGGCGATCTCTGATGACACATACAAAGCAAAGAGCTTTCTAAAATCATTGACATCAGGGAAAAAATTAAATTCACTTTTTTTAAAAAAGATTTTGGTTTTTTGGTAAAAACTTACAGGAGCCATTCAATGGCGAGCAAAATAGAGGCAGGGTTCACTGGAATCCCACTGATGGCCAAAATAAAGAGGGTGGTCATCATTCCTGTACCCGGGATTCCTGCCTCTCCCATAGTAGCTACTATCACTGTCACACTATAGAGAAACAGAGGAATGAATCATGAAGATAAACCACAATTAACTCCTATTAGTTTTTAAGTTACACTAGTTTCATAGTCAGACCACCTAATCCGAGACAGATTCAGAACCAAGATTTTGAGAGAGGTAAGAGCGAGTCCAAAGAGAAGGATGTCCAAGTCTGAGGAAACAAATGCTAGACTTTTGTTGTAATCATATTATAGCTTTTGCTGCAAATGCTTCAAGAAATTCTGACTGTGGTAGCTTCATAGCAACCTAAGCTGTAACAGGGTTTCAGCCTAAGAGTTTGCAACGATGCATCTAACGCCTAACCTATCGTAGAGCATTGCAAAAAAGGTTACAATAAGAACTTTTGTATTATATTTATTATTTACAAATTCATCAAGGCTTTGCAAAAATGTGCAGAAAATATGCAAAAAGTATTGTTACATAATGTACAATTAATGTACAAGGGTTATTACTGCTCAAAGGGCGCAACAGATGGGTAATCTACTTGCTGTGTGTGAAGGAGGGCACCGACTTTTTCAGTTACATACAAATGCACATTGGCCGATTGAGGCAAAAAACCCAGTCATTAATATTTTACCAATTTTGACAAGTAGAAGCAGAAGTTTAGCTGCTTGCCCAAAACATCTGTTAAGCTTTTTACAAGTTAAGAAGACATCCAGCTAAAAGTTAAACGACTTAGTGTTTGCTCCAGACAGTTGGAGAGGAGGTGACTGTAGGAGACAGAGGATGTAGCTCTTTTGTCTCCTCATCCTTGGCACATGGAAGTGCAGGCGGCAGTAAAAAACTTGCATATGTTGTTGATGTCATGAGACCATGACAAGAGCAAGACCTCATGAATTTGGTTTTGAGCCCAAGACCGGTCTCAAGAACTACAACACTAACTTCCATCTTGCTTGTTAACACCAGTAGTGACTCTGCGAATCACATGGCAGCAGAATAATGCATTCAGGCATGTAGATGTTGTGAAGTCAACTTGCTGAAGTAAAAAAAGAGTTTTAGAATGGGGTAGAAGGTGGATTTGAGTGACCATGAACATGGCCTGATTATTGGTGCCATATGGGCAAGCCTGAGTATTTAAAAAAAGCTGATTTACTGGGACTTTCATGCAGAGCCGTTTAGAAATGGTTCATAAAATTGTCCAAATTATAGTGGAGTATCTGAAATACTAAACAGATGGACTAAAAGAATCAGAATCAGAATTTGATTTGTAAATTGTGCTCCCCGTTCTAAATCAGTAGGGGACAGGGTTTGAGCTGTAGTTCTGAGCTGTCTTGAATTCATCATCATCTTGTCCAGGACTGCGTGAAAACACAGTTGGCTTGATTAGTTGGGATCTAAGTTTCAGGTGATAAGATTGAGCCAACCTGAGGTAGGGGAGGGGAAAAGGCAGGTTAACAAATAGCCACTGAATTATCAGTTGCTTAACTGCACACCCACACTGTGACCTGATTTAGGAAGCAGATAACTTTTTTACATAGGGCTAGATGGGTTTGGACAGCTTTTGTCCCAATTAATAAAAGAAACCGTCATTTGAAAACTTCATTATTTTATTTAGGTTAACTTTATTATTAAATTTTGTCTGAACATCAAATACTTGGTCACCGCACTCAGGGGTTAAATTGGGCCGGGGCTCTCTGGGGGTGAGCCAGGGCACAAAAGCCAGGGCTACATCAGGGGACCCATCAGAAACAAATGATATATTTGTGAAAACAAACAAAAGATTTAGAAATCAACATGCACATATAGAATAAAGGTTTAACAGAACTTAAGCTGTTTTAAATTGTCTTTAACTAACAACTATTCTGCCCAGTCTAAGTATCTTAGATCAAGAACTAGAGCTGATCAAAGTTCAAATTATTTAAAAGCAGCTGTTTACTCAAGCTACAAACAGGAAGACAACCTTGTAAGAACTCTACCACTAACACATGATACAGCAAAGCTCCACCCTAAACACCAGAATTTCTCTAAAAGGTGTCTTAATCAGTACTTTCTCAGGTTTTCTGAAGTTTCTCTTCAAACTTTTGCTGGTTTTTTTACTTTGTTTTCAGTCCATTACCTGACTAATTTCAGAGGAAGGATTTGTTTTGGATTGTTTATCAAGCTTAACTCTGATCCACACATCATTGAGGCATCAGTAATCAATACCTGCTTTAAAACACCAAAAATCACAGTTTTTAAAAACAGAACAGAGTATCACAGCTCCAAAGACCTCTTAGCTGAATACAGAACACAATCAACTAAAGGTTGATGCGTCTCCTACGTCCTGAGTCAGGTCTTTGCTGGATTGTTTTCCCCTTTTTTAAAGACATGACTTATAGATGCTCTTCATTTGCTGGAGATGCCAATTGAAAATAAAAATAAAACTTTAAAACATAATGTAAAACTACTGATCCAGACTCACATATTTTATATTGCAATTTTTAGTTGCTCTTAATTATTATTATTTTTTTTACATCTGCCATAATAGAAGTAATGATAAAAGCTAAAGACTCTGAATGCTAGCATGCCTCTTAACCAGACCATTTGGATAACTGTTTTATTTTGTAACAGAAGCATCTCTGCTGCTGCAACAGAAGATCAAAGTCAAGTTTACCTTGACCTTGAACTCCATCCCTACTTATTTTAGACTCTTTACCTAACCTCAACACCTCTGCAGAGCTACACTGTGTGCCACACAGTGATCTCCACGTTTCACACCCAGTGTGTATCTTATGCACAGAACAGGGTGCTGAACACTTCTTCTTAACCTATTTTGTTTCTGTGATGTCGAATTAGTGCATTCAGTTAATATAAATATTTAGAGGTCTGGTGAACTGCTGAAACAGCAGTTTTCATTATCATCGCCTACCCTTGCGAGAAGACTTCTTTGTGCTGAGACTGACTGAGTCTGACCTGGAAAATGTTAAAATCAAAAAATTTTATACTTTTGCAGATTTTCTAGGAACCTTGCAGAAGCGAACAGGCAGTAGAAGTGCTAAAATGATCAGTAAAATAAAATCTATTTATTGGTGGAGAGGAGCAGGGTAGTGAACTACTGGAGAAAGCGAAGGACTGTGGATGTTTTTACTAAAGCCCCCACACCACAGCCATTGATCAACAGAGCGGAATTAACTCAACTTGATAAACAACATTTCTCTCACCTATCAGCATGGACAGAATCGTTGTAATGACAATGTATGTTATTGCACGTCTAGCAATAGTTACGGAGAGACTGAGAGTGGTACCAGCAAGTCCTGCGGAAACAAGAAATTAACAATAGGTGATCATATCATAGTCACATAACGGTAGTTAATTATTCATACCCCTGGCAGATTTTATGTTATTTTAAGTAGATGTAGTACATGTTTTAAGGCCACTTCTGTAATTGAGATTGACACTCCTGGTTTAAAGGGCATGACAAAAAAAACCTACCCTAAATACCTGTTGTGCATCTGATGGTAGGCTAAGTGGATCAAAGTGAATGCAATAACAAACGTAGTCAAAATGGGCCATTGTTCAGACTTTTCCTGCTTTCTGAGGCTATTCCAAAACGGCCTTTACTTTGGAGGGATCGACAAGCACTTGATGTGGGAAAATGATGAAGCCTAAAAAGGAAGTGGTAGTGATGTGAAACTCACATTTTTCTGCCTTGACGAACAACTGGTTTTGGAGAAGATGCAGTAGAACAGCTCTGACATGTTTTCTGAGGGTTTCCAGATCTTGAGAATAAATCCGTATGTCATAAACAAATACGAATTGACCCACCATGTCTCTTAGAACGTCATTGACCAATGACTGAAAAACTGCAGGAGCATTAGTAAGTCCAAATGGCATGACCTTGTATTCATAATGGCCCGTAGGCGTGTTGAAAGCCGTTTTCCACTCATATCCTTCTCTGATTCGGACCAGATGATATGCATTCCTTATATCCAGCTTAGAAAATATCTTGGCTCCCTGGATCTGATCAAAAGCTGTGTTCATGAGTGGTAAGGGATATCTATTTTTAACTGTTATCTCATTAAGGCCTCTATAATCAATGCATGGTCTCAACAAACCATCCTTCTTCCCAACAAAAAAGAAACCAGCACCTGCAGGAGAGGAAGAAGGTTGAATGTGCCCTGCCTTTAATGCCTCATCAACATAATTCTTCATGGCCCTGTGCTCTGGACCAGACAATGAATAGGTTCTGCCTTTAGGGGGTGATGTGCCAGGAAGCAAATCAATAGCACAATCATAAGGTCTATGGGGTGGCAGAGCTGTGGCCTTGATTTTATTAAAGACTTCCTTTAAATCATGGTATTCTTGCGGTACCTTAGATAAATCCAGATAGGTTTCCTCAACCTCATTCTCCACACTGACCTCCGTAGCAGCAGACAAAAGACAGTCAGCGGAACATGACTCAGACCAACCCAGAACTTCTTTTTTCTTCCAGTCAATGTGAGGGTTGTGTTTCTGCAACTAGGAGGCCCCTAGGACTACAGGAAGTTCAGGTGAATTAATGATCATAAAAGTTACTTTTTCTTGATGATTACCTCCAACTGTTAAAGTAATCTCCTCCGTCCTGAGGTGTGAATTGTTCATGCTGTGACCATCCAATGCTAGCACGTTTCGTGTGTCAGCTGATGGAATAAGTTTTATGCCGTTCTTATTTGTGAAAGTTTCATCCATTAATTCAGTGTCTGCTCCTGAATCAATAAACACGGCCCCCTGGAGAGACATGGAAGAGGTTTGAAAACGAGCAGGAAACAAGAAGGAGGAGGCAGTTAGTTGACTTCGGCTCAGCAGAGACCTCGCTTCCTCTACTGAGCCTGTCCTTTTAATGGACACCTGAGTGCTAAATGTCCCTTCTCTCCACAATAAAAACAGAGCTTGAATCTTCTCTGACGATCTTTCTCCTCAGGGGTAATCTTGGTTCTTCCCAGCTGCATGGGCTCACAATTCTCATTTTCCTCAGTGAGAGGTGACCGGCTCCTTCTCTCATGCCGGTGTGCAGAACCCTGAGTTAATGATGAGTGACCCTCCTCATGTCACTTCTCCCTCCTTCTCTCTGCCAGCCGAATATCAATGCGAGCAGCCAGATCCTCGAGTTGTTTCAGGGAAGAGGGGTAGTCACGGGTTGCTAACTCATCCTTGATGTCTGCGTTTAGTCCTTTCATGAATGCATCCATCTGTGCTGCCTCATTCCAACGGCTCTCTGCGGCAAACAAATAAAAGTCAATTATATAGGACAAGACAGGCTGATCACCCTGTTTGAGGGACAATAATCCTCTTACGGCCTCACGACTTGGAATAATAGGGTCAAAAACTCGAATGAGTTCCTTAGAAAAAGTTTCATAGAAGTTACAAGATGTAGACCTGTTTTGCCTTCCAGCAGTCCCCCACTGCTTCGCCCTTCCTGCCAGCAGAGATATAACAAAAGCCACCTTGGAACGTTCAGTGGGAAAGGATGACGGCTGAAGCTCAAAATGAATTTCACACTGAGTTAGGAAAGCTCGACACTGGTCTGGGTCTCCCCTGAACATCTCAGGCGGAGAGAGGCGTGGCTCCCTTACCTCTGCTGTTGTCCGTGTCACTTGGGCGTGGTTTCTTTGTGACGGTGGCGGCTCGGAGACAAGATTGCCAGAACGTAATGTGGAAATTATTTCCTCCAAGCTGGAACCCAACCAGGAAAAGGTCTCATCAACATGGGTGCGCTACTGTTGTGCTGGCGATGGGTCCATTTTTGGCCAGATTTTTCTACTATGAATCAGAAAAAGGTGGAACCAAGATTCAGCCAGACACAGTACTGAAAGTTTAAAAGGTTTATTCAGCCACAGGAAAACGTCACACAGGTAACACTCCTCACAGCTTCCAGGAATCACTGAGGCAGAAAGAGGGATTAGTGACTTGTAGTCTCTCCAGATTTTGCAGGGATCAGAAAAGTCACTAACCTGCTTTTGTCTTGAGTGGAACTTGAAACCCAGAGGGGAAACCTCAGTGGGCAGCAGGCGGTGATCTCCACAGCTCAGGTAAGAAGTGACTCCAGGTTGAATAATCCGAGGGCTAGGCTGGTTCAATAATCCAAGGACAGAAACAGGGTCAACGGTCGGAACAAGAGGCGTCAGGCAAGGGGCAGGCAGAGGCATAAACCAGATGCAGGAAACAAGGTCGACAACCAAAATCCAAATAGTCCGACAGGGAGCAGGCAGAGGCATAAATCCAAAAGGCAAGGCAAGGTCAAGAACAATGATCAGACAGGAAGGAACGCTGGATATCTACTCACACGATGGCTTTCAAAAATCTGGCACCGTCTGCTTGTCAGAGTCAGTATATATCAGGGCACACACAGGTGCTTGGCATGCCATAGATTGCACTACACTGCAGCAGCCACCAGGTGCATCTAATCTGCTGATTGCAGCCAGGGAGACAGGGTAGAGCAGACATGCCAGAATCATAACAGTTATTGTTGAAAGGGAACTGACAAATCATCTTACCAACAGTACACAGAGGTAATTCTGAATCAAGTTTGGAGAAACAGAAAAGCTGGTGGCTTGTCAGACTCAACCAGATTTTAGTCTTATGAAATAACTCAATACTTTATTTTAACCTAGTTTTGAATTTGCATTTTGTTTTTATTTTCTTGCTGTTTTTTTCAACAGAATAATGTCTGAGATTTTGGTCACACTTTAAATAAATCCGAGCTAGAACTTTAAAGACAAATACACTTGAATGATAAATTATTTTAAAAAATGCTGCGAGGATAATTCATAAACCTTAGTTGTACTTTGGAGTCAACTAAGTAAATAACTACATCCTTTTCTGGAAACAAAGCTTTTAAAACCTGTATAACAATTGACAACATTAGAGATACTTTTGTAACTTACTGAGAATCACGTTCGTCATCAACAGAGGGACGGTAACAAACTGCAACAGCCAGAAAAGAAGCTGTCCTGGAAGGCGAGTATATACTTTCTGTAGGATCTCTGCTCCTCCCCTTCTGGTTGGTTCTGGCAGCTCATTGTCTGTAGCTGCAACGCATTCTCCTAATGAGCTCATGGGCTTCTTAAGGTAGCTGCTGATACAGACCTTTGCTGGAACATAACCTCAGTTATGTAGACTCCTGTCTGTCTGCCTATCCGTCTGCCTGCCTGTCGACCTGCCTATCTGCCTACCTGCCTGCCAACATCTGGTAATACTCCCTCCTAAGGACTGCACTGTAAATATTCTCATCACCAGTACTCTCTCTCTCCTTGGATTCCTGGGTTTACCTCCTCCTCCTCTGGCTTCTGGACAACTCCAGCTCAAGATTCCTTAAAGTCTACAGTAGAAATAAACCTAATTTACCGTCTTATCCTGTGTGCTGAGTCTGTTTCATCCTCTGGTTTTGTTCTACTTCGACTATCTAAGCAATTCATGATAGTATGTTCCAGCCATCTAACATGTCGAAGAACAATTCAGATGATGAACAGACTTCCTTAAAGGAACGCCTACAATCTACTGAAACCATGCTTCAACAGCTACTGCAACAACAAAGGACTACGGATTCTCATCTCACAGAACTTGGTGGTATGGTTCATGCTTTAAGCAAAATCATAACCAAACTCTCACCTGCCTCTTCCAATCCTCCAGCTCGTTTAGAGAATCCTCAGCCACCCACAATTCTATCTTCTGGGATCCGAGAGCCTGACTTCCGTCCATCTGAACTGTTTGATGGTAATCCTAATAACTTTGGTGGTTTTTCTCTCCAGTGTGAATTAGCATTTAGTCGTTCCCCCTCCCTTTTCCCTACTGCTGCCTCCAAGATTACTTATATTGTTACCTCGCCAAAGGGATCTGCTCTGCGCTGGGCGCACGCCTATTTGGCATCTAACCCTGTTGAGTCTCTTAGTTATGCCATTTTTTTCAGTCACTTCAAGAGAGTCTTCCATCAACCACTCCAGCAGGAGGCAGCGGCTAAGAAGATACTCACCCTCAAACAGGGAAGGAGAGCGTTGGCTGAGTTCGCCATTGACTTCCGGGTGGCAGCGCAGGAGGTGGGTTGGGATGAAGCGGCACTCAAGGGTATTTTTGTTAATTCCCTTGCAGATCAAGTAAAGGACCAGTTGGTTTTGAGAGATGAACCCGAAAGACTGGATGAATTAATCAACCTATCGATCCGCATTGGCAACCGTCTAAGAGAGAGACAAACAGAAAGGAACTACAATTCACAGTGGCAGCACTCTCTGGCGCCTCGAACCACTTTCCTCGACGCACCCACTTCCTCTTCAGAGAGATCTGCGGAACCGGAACCAATGCAGATTGGTCACACTCGACTCTCCCCAGAAGAACGACAATGTCACTTTGAGGGTGGTCTTTGCCTATATTGTGGACAAGGAGGACATTTTATCACAAGATGCCCCAGGAAGGGAAAAGAGAGGGCTCGTCAATAGGTCAGGGGACTTTGATGAGCATATCCCATTCTTCCCCTGTCTCTCGTCTGTGTTTTCCGGTCACTATTATTGTTGGCCAAGAGAAGTTTCCTGTTGACGCCTTTATTGATTCTGGTGCTGAACAGAATCTTATTTCCTTGGATCTGGTTGATAAACTTCAAATACCCTCTCAGCCTCTCAACCATTCCCTTTCTGTCACTGGCATCACTGGTCAAGTGAGATTTAAAGTGCCTCAGCTTCACATCATCACCTCTGGTAACCATCATGAATGGGGTGAGTTCTTTGTTGTCTCTTCCATCTCTCCACAATTAGTTTTGGGGTTTCCCTGGTTGCAGAAACATAATCCTGCTATTAATTGGGTGGAGGGCAGAGTAGAGAGATGGAGTAATCTCTGTCTCCAGAATTGCTTAAGAACTGCTGTCTCTCACTCTATCAAACAACTCAAACCTTCTGAGCCTGTTGATCTGTCCAAAGTTCCACCTGAATACCACAATCTCGCACCTGTGTTTAGCAAACAAGGGGCTCTTTCTTTACCTCAGTATCGCCCCTATGACTGCTCTATTGATCTCCTCCCAGGCGCTCCGCTACCATCCAGCAGACTCTTTAATCTCTCCGGACCTGAGAGAAAGGTCATGAAAGAGTACATTGAGGATTCTTTAGCATCTGGGATCATTCGTCCGTCTACCTCCCCTGTTGGCGCCGGATTCTTCTTCGTGGGTAAGAAGGACGGCACATTAAGACCCTGTATTGATTATAGAGGATTGAATCAAATCACTATTAAAAATAAATACCCACTACCACTTATTGATTCCATACATGAACAATTACATTCTGCCAAGATCTTCACTAAACTCAACCTGTGAAATGCTTACCATTTGGTCCGGATCCAAGAGGGTGATGAGTGGAAAACAGCTTTCAAAACCCACCTAGGACATTTTGAGTATTTGGTTATGCCTTTCGGGTTGACTAAGGCTGTTTTCCAGGCTCTTATTAATAATGTTCTTCGTGACTTTCTCAACCTCTTTGTTTTCATTTATCTGGATGTCATTTTGATTTTTTCCCAGAACATAGAACAACATCGCCAGCATGTCAGAACAGTTCTCCAGAGGCTTTTTGAGAATCAACTCTTTGTTAAAGCCGAAAAGTGCGAATTCAGTGTCACATCTGTGTCTTTTTTGGGCTTTATTTTTGAGGCAGGCAGGTACAGAACTGATCCCGAGAAAACCAAGGCAGTGGCAGAGTGGCCTACTCCAACTGATCGCAGGCAACTTCAAAGGTTCTTGGGATTTGCAAATTTTTATAGGAGGTTTATAAGGAACTACAGTCAGGTTACTGCACCTCTCACTCAACTCACCTCCTCTCTGAAAACGTTCCATTGGACTCCTGAGGCAGAAAGGGCATTTGGGGAATTAAAGACTCTATTTTCTTCAGCACCCATATTGACCCATCCTGATCCATGTGCACTTTATTGTAGAGGTTGATGCTTCTGACATTGGAGTAGGGGCTATTCTTTCTCAACAGTCTCCTCTGGATGATAAGGTACATCCATGTGCCTATTTTTCTCGTCGCTTGTCTCCAGCAGAGCAAAATTATGATGTGGGCAACCGTGAACTTTTAGCCATCAAGTTGGCGCTTGAGGAATGGCGGCATTGGTTAGAGGGTACTGAAGTCCCTTTTCTCATTTGGACTGATCATAAGAACCTCTCCTACATTCAAAATGCCAAGAGACTTAACCCCAGACAAGCCCGTTGGTCTCCTACAGACCCGGTTCCAAGAACATTAAGCCTGACGCTCTCTCTCGCCAGTTCTCTCATTCTGACCAACTCAAGACCGAAGCTTCCATCCTACTGGATTCTTGTATTGTGGGCGCCCTCACCTGGGCCATTGAAAAGGACATCAGGGAGGCACAGAGGTCCGAACCTGACACAGGTACTGGCCCAGTGGGCAAGCTGTTCGTTCCCAACTCTGTCGTCAATAAAGTTCTGGATTGGGTGCACAACAATAAATTGACTTGTCATCCTGGGGTGACTCGTATGATCACATTTACCAAAAGGTATTTCTGGTGGCCGACTATGAACCTCAACATTAAAGATTTTGTTGCAGCTTGTCCCACATGTGCTCGAAACAAGAACACTAATCAACCCCCTGCTGGTCTTTTTCAACCTCTGCCCACCCCTAGCCGCCCCTGGTCCCACATTTCCGTTGATTTCATCACTGGTCTCCCGCCATCTGACGGTAACACAGTCATCCTTACTGTTGTTGACAGATTCTCTAAAACAGCCCATTTTGTTCCTTTACCCAAGCTTCCGTCTGCATTGGAGACTGCCCAACTCCTGGTTCTCCACGTTTTCCGCATCCATGGCATACCTTTGGACATTGTTTCTGACCGAGGCCCGCAGTTCATCTCACAAGTTTGGAAGGAGTTTTGCAAAGCTCTTGGTGCCTCCGTAAGTCTTTCATCTGAATACCACCCCCAATCTAATGGACAGACAGAAAGATGCAACCAGGAACTTGAAGTCGCCTTGAGGTGCGTAATAAATGACAACCCCTCTTCTTGGTGCAAACATCTCACATGGATCGAATATGCTCACAACACACATACTTCCTCTGCTACTGGTTTGTCCCCCTTTGAGGCTTCACTGGGCTATCTACCCCCGCTGTTTCCCAGTGTTGAATCTGACATCCTGTTCCCCTTTGTTCAGCATTATGTTTCCAGGTGTCGTAGGATCTGGCAACAGACCAGGAGGACCCTCCTACGCACCCTGGAACAAAATAAGAGGTTCGCTAACCGTCACCGTTCTGCTGCACCTGTCTACCGCATCAATCAGAGAGTCTGGCTTTCCACCAGGAATATTAAATTAAAAGATACTTCTAGAAAGTTGGCCCTCCGTTTCATTGGCCCTTTTCTCATCGAGAGGATCATCAACCCATCTGCGGTGAGACTCAAACTACCATCTTCCATGCACATTCACCCTACTTTCCATGTTTCCCAGATCAAGCCAGTCTCGGAAAGTCCCCTGAGTCCTCCCACCAAGTCCCCTCCTCCTGCTCGACTCATTGATGACCACCCTGCATATACGGTCAATCGTATCCTGGATGTTCGGCGTAGGGGGCGTGGTTTTCAATATCTTGTGGATTGGGCAGGATATGGACCTGAAGAGAGAACCTGGGTTCCTCGTTCTCACATCCTGGACCCTGCTCTCATCACGTCCTTTTACAAACGCCATCCTGAAAAGCGTTCTGGATTGCCTGGAGGCAATCGTTGAGGGGAGGGTACTGTAGGATCTCTGCTCCTCCCCTTCTGGTTGGTTCTGGCAGCTCATTGTCTGTAGCTGCAACGCATTCTCCTAATGAGCTCATGGGCTTCTTAAGGTAGCTGCTGATACAGACCATTGCTGGAACATAACCTCCGTTATGTGGACTCCTGTCTGTCTGCCTATCCGTCTGCCTGCCTGTCTGCCTGTCGACCTGCCTATCTGCCTGCCAACATCTGTTAATACTCCCTCCTAAGGACTGCACTGTAAATATTCTCATCACCAGTACTCTCTCTCTCCTTGGATTCCTGGGTTTACCTCCTCTTCCTCTGGCTTCTGGACAACTCCAGCTCAAGATTCCTTAAACAAAGTCTACAGTAGAAATAAACCTCATTTACCGTCTTATCCTGTGTGCTGAGTCTGTTTCATCCTCTGGTTTTGTTCTACTTCGACTATCTAAGCAATTCATGATACTTTCTCGAGTGATGACAGAGTGGCGTACTGCTTCAAACCCAAGCCACTAAAATTACCTTTAATAGACTAGATGGATTAGATCATTCATAGAGAATAATGCCAATTATATTACAAGTCATCTTCTAATTACAAGACTAAAACACCTTTTTACGTCCTTCTCAGAAAGCAGGATAAAAAGTGTTGTAAAAATCTATTAGTCAGGACTTTGTGAAATGGTAATAATCAAACGTTATGTTTAAGCAGTTAAAAAAGTAGATTTGATTGTATATATGATTACTTCCCATTTAGTTCCCTAACATTTTATGTAATGTTTATTTTAAATTGTAATTGTATTCACATTTTACTACTTTATTTGTAATTATTATCACCATCAATTATCAACTGAAGTGGAAATATTCTGATTCATCTCATGCAATTTAAGCCCCTTTAATCAAAGAGAATTTATCTTTCAGAGAGATGGAAAGATGTTCAAAGAGTTGAGTCAGGTAAAAATAATACAATTTATATAAGTCTGGCAGGATATGTAGTTAATACTATTGCTACACGTGTTTTGTGAAAACCTTCGTAGTACTCAATTTATCCAAAACAAAATCCACTACATATACTAGAATGAGTTTAAGCTCGTCTAGATTCGCCCATAGGTGGAAGTCCATGCTTCCTTAATCTTCCTCTTGAATGGGCTTGATTTAATAATCCTTTTAATCGTGTGGTATTAGGTTGAACACAAGAATCTGTGAGCAGGTAGATTCTTCAGCAATGACCCTTTGTGGCTTCCACTCTTTGTGAATAATATAAAGAACTTTACGTAACGTTCCTATTTTCTAGGAAGCTAAGTTTTAGGTATTCATTAGCTTTAAGTCCTCATGATCCAAATTAACTATGTGAACAATTTATTACAAGGTGAGCAATGCGTCTGTAGAGTTTCACTTTTTGGATTGAATCACTAATTTAATTTCACTTTTTGAAACTGTAATTTACTCTGATGCACCTATACCCTCTAAAGTACTGAAACAGTCATGTACAGGGATACTGGATTTCAAATAAATATGTCAACATTACTTGGTTGCCTTGACAACAGACTATGGAGACTGGCTTCTGCAATCAACAGCAAACAGTGGTATTTCTCTTAGCTTTGGAAGAAGTGAATTGGCTACTGCGACATAAAATGGTTTCTTTAGTATAAGCCTGTAAATACTTGTTTTTAATTAGACCGTGTATTAAGCAGTAAACACAGAAAGTGTACACAACTATTTTATTCTGAAGTTAAATATGTAGTCACATATTATTAAAACAAATTAAGTATTTACTGCTAGCACAACCAGTTCAGGATATGTTTTGTCCCTTTTTTGACACAGATGTAACACACACTTACCCAGAAAAACGGATACCACAGTTGCAAATGTGAACAGGTTCACTCTGTGGAAGCAGGTTTTATTCTTGCTACACCGGTCTGTAGCAAATTTAATTTTTTCAGCTGTGATTTCGTTCACATCAGCCTGTTAGTATTTGCTACAAGACTGGTTAAACCAAGGATAAATGATTTTAGGCAAATTAGTCAAATACTACTAAATAACACATTAGAAAAGTAGAATGAGATAACAACTTACAGCAATGAATGAAGGTCATAGGAGGTCAATCAATACTCTATCAAAGTTGACCAATATATATATATATATATATATATATATATATATTTATTAAGTGATACCATTTTGGGAGTGTGGACGGGTGCACAGCATCTTTATGAATCTTGTCAGTAGAAGGAAACCTGAATTCCTTTAAACCTTTCTGGTTCATGGCTGCATTTAATGTGGATTTCATAAAACACAGTGGACCAACACCAGCAGATCATCATAAACTGGGGAAACTTCACACTTGACCTCGAGCAAGTTTGATCCTCTTCAGCAACATTTCTACTTAGGACAGAATGCGCTAGTTGTGGGTGGTGGATATTGAAACACTGACTTTGAGGTCCACACCTTGTGAAACTTCCCCAACTTCTTGAATGGGGTTTTGTTCATAGTTCTCCCAAAACAGTGGTTATCCCTGTTGATTGTACACTTTTTTTCACGGCAGATTTTACTTCCACTTAATTTTTCATTAATATAATTTGAGACAGCGGTCTGGAAACACCAAGTTTATTTAGCAATAACGTTTTGTGGCATACCCTCCTTGTAGAGTGTGTCAATCTTTTTTACTGGTCTTATGCTAAATTTTAACGTTCTGAGAAATTGATATTTGGGATTTATTAGTTAACAGAAATTCATTAAAAGTATCACTCTGTGACAGTATATGTTTTAGATTTCAAATTAATCAAATAACCTTTTCAAATTTATTTAAGTAACATTATAGAGTTCCTCCTCAGAAAACAAAGAATAGACAGAAGAAAGTGATGAAAAGGTCCTCATTGCTGATGATTACACTATAAGTACAATCATACAGATGGTCCAAGAAGATTAAAATGATACTTCCATAGTAGACTAATTGTAAAAATGACATCTGATTGTCACCATTTACACACAACATACTTCATGTCTCACATGAAAGATTTCATCCCCAGTTTGCTTCATCCTGCATTGCATTTGACCTTTACTAAAGCATATTACAGCACACTTCCTCGAGTTTTCTGCATGTTTGGATAAGATTGATGCTTCAGAAGGACCTCTGTTGCTATGCAAATATCCCCATTTAGGGTGATGGGAAAACAAAAACACTGTGACATGATTAACAGTGGAGGGCTCCACTGTTGGAGAACAGAAGATGTTTAAGGTGGAGAGACAGTCACAGTTGTCCTCTAACTGCTCCTGCTGCTGCTGTGGGCTAACAACTCCTGCATTGATCCAAGGAGACACTCGGGCCTCTAACCTGCTGAGTGCTCAGTTCCAGTGAACAATGGAGTTCAGATCGTGTCAATACACCATCCTATTGAGTGCTCTCCGTTTAGCAGCAAGATTGATGAGGTTAAGGCTCCCAGCTGGGGAGTCAAATGGTGTCAAAACCAAGGTGTTGCTTTGGACAAACAGCCCCTCTCTTCACCACCACACCGAGAGCCACTGGCACAAGGGAGCAAATTTAAATGCACACAGGGTTCATAATGCAAACTGTGGTGTATGGTGTTGGGACTCTTCATAATACAGATGAGAATATGAGGCTAGGATAAATGATGCTTTGTAGACAGGAATGCACTGCAAATCCCCCAAGACACTAAATGATGTACAAGTGGATTTATTACAGTAGGTCCCTATAAATCTAACGTTGACCTGAACTCCAGGGAAAGGTTAATGGATTACGAAGGGTTGTGGTATCGAACCTTCAAGAAGTTTATACACCTCATCAATATGTGAAATGCTATTGATCATTCAGACATTGATAAATTAAATTCATACACTTGACAATGCATGGCAATACCTAGCATTCAAAAAGGGAACGTTTAATTTTGACCATGCCACAGAAAACTGGTACTGAGTAAAGGCACAAAATCTTGAGCCCAAAACAGTTATTCTCTACTATACATGATCCTGGTCTTGAAACACAGAACATGCTTTATGTGCATGCTGTGTCCCAATTGCTGAACTATAAAGAGAGACGAGATGTTGGAGGAGCGCTCATTATCCAAGTTTCCTCAAAGAGTTATGATACTGAGGGCTGTGGCTAGGCTGATGGCTGTAGCAGTCTGTGTTACAGCGGATCTGATGAGGCCTGTGACTGACAACACTATTTTTTAATTAACTTCTCAGGAAGAGGGTACTCAGGTTTGTCCATTATGATTTCAATTTATAGGGCATTCTTGTTTGTAGAGGCTCCAGAACATAGCCTGGAACTGTCCTGACCACTGGCTCTGATGCTGCTACCCCAAAAGATGATAGTAAAATACAGTATATTGCTCTCCACAGCAGAATTATAGAATACATGCAGCATCTTGCTGCAAACAACTTGGAACATAAGCTTCCTCGACAAGTAGTGTGCTCTGTCCCTTCTTTTAGACAGTATCTCCAATCCAGTCTCTTGTCCAGGTGAGCACTCAAGTATTTATACTCCTTGCTTAACCTCATGTCTTCTCCCATACTGGAAGAAGTGTTTGATATCTTCCTGTTTTTCCACCAGCTCTCTGTACTCAGCTTCTTGTCCATCTCTAAAGCACCTGACAACTGCATGGTCAACTGAGTACTTCTGCAGATGATAGGACTCTGATTGGTACTCACGGTGCTGCCTCCTTTGTCCAGATTACAGTGGGTTTCTTGAAGCAGGTGTATAATAGTGTCTTCAACTCCATGGTAAAAAGCAAACTGCAGGGGGTCCTGATGTGCTTGTTTGCTGACTCAGGTGGTCTCTTCAGAACAAAAGAGCAAAGTGTAGTGTCAAATCCCTTGTTTGTATGTACAAACTTGGCAATAAAGCTGATTCTGATTCTGATTCATGACATGGGATGTTATAGGAGTCAGACTTGACTCCTATTGTACACAAGAGGTCTACAGTTGTTAAGCATTTTTTAGATATTAGAACAAGGCAGGTGGTCTTCCACAGCCTTGGAACCTTCTAATGGGTCAAACTAGTTTGAAGAGGTGCTGCAGAACCACACACAGCTGGTCTAAAAGGGTCTTTAGGAGTTTGTGGCCAATACTATTAGGACCCGCAGCCTAGATCAGGTGCGGTTTCTCCATCTGACTCTTCACTTGACCTTTAGACAGAGACAGGCAGGATCTAACACAAAACATCAGTGGTACTAATTCTTTACAGAACAAATATGTGGAATATGTACACCTAGAGGCTACTTTGCTAGGTCTTACCTAAAAAGTAGCGTTCCCTACCAGTTGGCTATTTTTGACCAAAAACTTGACAAATGAACATCCAGGGTGAAAATATTAAACGCTGAACTTCATATGTGGAGTTTTATTGGCTCCAATCACCCTGGAGTGGCCAGATGCATTGCAACACAATGAATTTATTTAAATACTCATAACCCGGCTTGACCAGTTGGCCTCGAAGCGATTCTGGCAAACCGTCTGGCGTCTCAGGAGGTGGAAGCAGTGCTTCGCCAACACTGTTTACAGTGGGGGTGGGAGGCTGCTGATCTCGACTGGGGACATTATCGGGCGGTGGAAGGAGTACTTCGAGGATCTCCTCAATCCTGCCATCACGCATTCCCTGTTGGAAACAGAGGCTGGGGACTCGGGGTTAGACTCTTTCATCACCCAGGCTGAAGTCATTGAGGTGGTTAATAAGTTCCGCAGTGGCAGGGCTTCGGGAGTGGCTGAGATCCACCCTGAGTACCTCAAGTATCTGGATGTTGTAGGGCTGTCATGGTTGACACGCCTCTTCAACATTGCGTGGTGGTCGGGGACAGTGCCTCTGGACTGGCAGACTGGGGTGGTGGTCCCCCTTCATAAGAAGGGGGACCGGAGGGTGTGTTCCAACTATAGGGGGATCACACTACTCAGCCTCCCTGGTAAGGCCTACACCAGGGTATTAGAGATGAGAGTCCGGCCGATAGTCGAACCTCAGCTTCAGGAGGAGCAGTGTGGTTTTCGTCCTGGCCGTGGAACACTGGACCAGCTCTATACCCTCTGCAGGGTACTTGAGGGTTCATGGGAGTTTGCCCAACCGGTCCACATGTGTTTGTGGACCTGGAGAAGGCATTCAACTGTGTCCCTCGTGGTGTCCTGTGGGGGGTGCTCCAGGAGTATGGAATTGGGGGGCCTTTACTAGGGGCCATCCGGTCTCTGTACAAGTGGAGCAGGTGTTTGGTCCGCATTGACAAAGGGCAGCCCTTAAGTCGGACCTGTTCCCGGTGCATGTTGGACTCTGGCAGGGCTGCCCTTTGTCACCGGATTTCTAAGTGCAGCCAAGGGTCGGAGGGGGTCTGGTTTGGGGACCAGTGGATTTTGTCTCTTCTTTTTGCAGATGACGTGGTCCTGCTGGCCCCCTAGCCAAGACCTACAACATGCGCTGGGGCAGTTCGCAGCAGAGTGTGAAGCGGCTGGGATGAAGATCAGTTCATCCCAGTCCGAGGCCATGGTTCTCGACCGGAAAAGGGTGGCCTGTCCTTTTCAGGTTGGAGGGGAGTTCCTGCCTCAAATGGAGCCAGTTGAGGTGGTTCGGGCATCTACAGGTTTTTGGACAATGAAACTGAAACACCTGTTTTAAGACCACAATAATTTATTAGTATGGTGTAGGGCCTCCTTTTGCGGCCAATACAGCGTCAATTTGTCTTGGGAATGACATATATAAGTCCTGCACAGTGGTCAGAGGGATTTTAAGCCATTCTTCTTGCAGGATAGTGGCCAGGTCACTACGTGATACTGGTGGAGGAAAACGTTTCCTGACTCGCTCCTCCAAAACACCCCAAAGTGGCTCAATAATATTTAGATCTGGTGACTGTGCAGGCCATGGGAGATGTTCAACTTCACTTTCATGTTCATCAAACCAATCTTTCACCAGTCTTGCTGTGTGTATTGGTGCACCGCCTTCAGGATACAATGTATGAACCATTGGATGCACATGGTCCTCAAGAATGGTTCGGTAATCCTTGGCAGTGACGCACCCATCTAGCACAAGTATTGGGCCAAGGGAATGCCATGATATGGCAGCCCAAACCATCACTGATCCACCCCCATGCTTCACTCTGGGCATGCAACAGTCTGGGTGGTACGCTTCTTTGGGGCTTCTCCACACCGTAACTCTCCCGGATGTGAGGAAAACAGTAAAGGTGGAGCCATCAGAGAACAATACATGTTTCACATTGTTCACAGCCCAAGATTTGCGCTCCTTGCAACATTGAAACCGACGTTTGGCATTGGCATGAGTGACCAAAGGTTTGGGTATAGCAGCCCGGCCGTGTATATTGATCCTGTGGAGCTCCCGACGGACAGTTCTGGTGGAAACAGGAGAGTTGAGATGCACATTTAATTCTGCCGTGATTTGGGCAGCCGTGGTTTTATGTTTTTTGGATACAATCCAGGTTTGCACCCAAACATCCCTTTCAGACAGCTTCCTCTTGCGTCCACAGTTAATCCTGTTGGATGTGGTTCATCCTTCTTGGTGGTATGCTGACATTACCCTGGATACCGTGGCTCTTGATACATCACAAAGACTTGCTGTCTTGGTCACAGATGCGCCAGCAAGACGTGCACCAACAATTTGTACTCTTTTGAACTCTGGTATGTCACCATAATGTTGTGAGCATTTCAATATTTTGAGCAAAACTGTGCTCTTACCCTGCTAATTGAACCTTCACACTCTGCTCTTACTGGTGCAATGTGCAATCAATGAAGACTGGCTACCAGGCTGGTCCAATTTAGCCATGAAACCTCCCACACTAAAATGACAGGTGTTTCAGTTTCTTTGTCCAACCCCTGTATATCAGATGCCTCCTGGACGCCTTCCTCGGGAGGTGTTCCAGGCACGTCCCACCGGGAGGAGGCCCAGGGGACGGCCCAGGACACGCTGGAAGGACCATGTCTCTTGGCTGGCCTGGAACGCCTTGGGCTCCCCCCCGGAGGAGCTGAAGGAGGTGTCTGGAAAGAGGGACGTCTGGGCGTCTCTGCTGAGTCTGCTGCCCCCACGACCCGGTCCCCGATAAAGCGTAAGACGAGTACGTTGCTCACTCGTAACCATAATTATAGAATTAATCATGATATCAATCACTTAAGCACATTGGAATCACATTTTAGGACATTTTTGCAACTCAAGAGGAGTTATGGGTATCGCTTTTATAATACACTTGAATCTCCAGGTTAAGTGTGCATTGTGGGTCATGTAGACTACATGTTTGGCCCCCAATAAACAATGGTTATCAAAACAATCACAGCCCATTTTGTTTTTGTGTAGGTGAAACATGCTAGATAAGCCCCCTAAATCGAATTGCCTTTGTTGAATGACTGGGATTGAACTGGACTGTATGGAACTGGATCTGACTTTAGGATTGGATTGTAGTGGAACAAATTTCACTGATTTGAACTGAATTTGCACTGAAATGGATCATATACAACTGGATATGAATGGGATATTCAAATTCAGCTCAGTTTAGATGCTTTAAATAAGTAAAACACAAGTGTACACCTGGTTGCATTTCTGCCAGTTTTAAATACCTGAAGCTTAAATGGAAAAGTCGCTTTTCTCAACATCCCAACAGCCAAAAATAATTAAAACATTGACATTTGTGAAGATGGCATTTGTGTAACCGAAAACAAGAGGCAAACTTGTTGATCAACCCACAGGAATAAACAAAGATTGAAACTTTTGATCACAAAGCGCTTCACTTAGTCACTTCTGGGGAAAAAAGCTGAGGAAATGGTGGAAGTCCCTGCTTGTCATGGTTTCAGACTACTCAGCAGAGGATTAGTCAAGGTTTTACATTCAATACACACATAAAGTAGGCTGGTGTTCACACCTGTATCTGGAGTTGCCTGTTTAAGGCATAAAATACAGGGCCTTGAAAAACTATTCACACCCCAATTTTTCCAAATTTTGACTCATTACAATCACAAACCTTTTTGTATTTTATATAATAGACAAACAAAAAGTAGCGCACTATTTATCAGTTTTTTAATTCTTTGGAAATGACATTCTGTCCACCTAGCTAAGGTGGGAGAATCTCTTGAACAGGATATACGTTTTTGTGGCATATAACCACAAGTTATATGCCACAAGTGAAAAATGATGTGTGAAGGAAAGCCATCGCTGGAAATCACCTTGAAAAAAACCCTCCCCACAGTAAAACATGGTGGTGGCTGCAACATACTGTGGGATGCTTTTTTGCAGCAGGGAGAGGGAAGCCCATTAGAGTTGATGAGAAGATGGATGGAGATACATACTGGACAATTTAGGAAAAAAATTAAAGAGATGATCTGTCTTATAAATCCTTATAATTCAATTAAAGTTTGTGGTTGTAATGTGACAACAACTGAAATAGTTTCAGGAATGTAAATACTTTTGCACGGCACTGTAAATATATGATAAACTGTGACAGATTGTTGTGTACCAATTCACCAGAAATTCTCTCTAATTCAATCTTAAATTAGTACCACAATGCAGTTTCTGTTTTAAAATAACTATAAGCCACTCTTCTTGTGGTAAACCAGATTTATTACAGTTGTGGGTGAATTTTATACAATGCTCCCCCCAAAAACAACAATCAAATACATATAAAAACAAGATTTTACAATAAAGGTATTATTTGATGCTCATGATGGTCATAACATGATGAAACATAATTTGTGCCTTTTCTTTACGCGTAGGAAAACCATGTGATGGAGACGAAAACCGCCGGCATCCCTTCTTCTCAGTCATGAACTCTTCTTGTTAGCTTGAGACACAGTGAGTAATTCAATAAGTCAAGTATTCATTTATTACTTTCCTTTTCAATCACGGGGCATTTTTTTTACTTCCCCATCCTCCTCCACATCAAGAGAGAGAGAGAAAAAAGAAAGTAATACCAGTTCTGCAACTTCCCTCTGTGGCAGCGCTTTTGTCTTACTGCAGCTTAATTACAAAATATTGTTGCCGTTTTCTGTAAAGATTACTCACTGTGGGAGGCCCTACCTAATTTGGACCGGAGGGTTTGTCATAGAAAATGATACGATGCAACTGGGCTTCTAGTATTAGATTTCCACTTTTAGCCTCCTTGACATTTCAAGCTGCATGAACTAATACATCTGTTATTTGTTGATCATTTGATTATTAACATACTTCACAAACCAAATCAGCTGCCCTGCTGGAGACACAGATATAGCTCCACAGACTGTCTGGGTTTTTCCTCCCCTGACTCGCGCACAAAGCTCTCACTCGCAAAGATGCAGGATTCAGCCTTCGGTGAAAAAGGAAAGCAAGAGAGAGAGAGAGAGGGGGAAAAAAACATTTATCTTTCCCCCCTTCGTCCTCTGAGCATATGAGCACTCTGACACCGGCATGGAACAAAGCCCGTCATCACATTCTAATCTCGAATTTCAGGGCTTTTATTTCACCCAAATGCCACCCTGCTGGCCTTGTGAATTATTGACAGACTGACACCAATGCAAAAGGACACATAAAAGAGGTTGAGAGCTAAGGCCCTGGAAGAGCTTGTCCTCTCCTATTGCCATCAGCAAGGAGAGAAACTCGTTCTACGCTTCACAGGAAGATCAGTGTAACTTTGAGACTAAAGCAACATCTGCTTTCTGACTAACGGATGTGCAGCTTCGGTCTGAATCAGTATAGTTACAAGTATGCTGAAGCAGAGCTGCTAATAATCTGATCAAATGATTTAAATTAAAAGCTAAAAGTCAAACATGGCTAGCATTAAACAGGCGCCTTTAAAGTTGTTGTGATTTTACTATCGCTTCTATTATTTCTCCCCTTGGAGAAGCGTCACTACATTGGACTTAGCTTAGCATGCAGCTTGATTTGCATTATCAAAGGTAAATTGTGGGAAGCCTTTAATTCACCAACCCACTTCAATATCTGTCAGCTGTGGATCCTCTCAATACCCATAACTACTCCTTATTTTGCTCAGCATCAGAATGCAACAAGATGATGTAGAAACGGAAAGGAAGGTGGATTGAAATGAAATGATGTGAGTAGGTTCTTAGAGAAACGAGCCGAGATTCTGCTTTTCGGCTAATCAACCTCGCTGTCGTTGCTGGCACCCTCAGGCCGCCTGAGTTTGTCAACCTGTTCATTAATCTGTCCATCTCCGCCTCGTCGATCTTGCGACTGTATGCTCAGAGCCTCTTCCTCCTCCACATGGCTAACATCATCCTCTTCGTCATCCTCCTCCTTTTCCTCTTCACCCTGCACCTCCATGCGGACCTGGTCTGGCGGCGGTGGCGTGCAGGTATCTCCGTTGATCCCGTGGGCTCCGTCTGGTCCCCCCAGTGCATCCTGGGGGCTCTGGTGTCCATCTTTGACTGGGGAAGAGTTGGCGGACTCATTACTGACGGGGGAGATGTCACTGCTGCTGTTGGTGTGGTTAACAGATGGTAAGCCGGTCGCTGAAGGCGATTTCAGAGGAATCTGCCATGAGGGGATCTTAGGAATAGCAGGAGTGGAAGGAAACTGTCTCCTGTGGGGTTGGGGGAAAAAAAACAAAAAAACAGTGGAAATAAGTTAGCGTTAATGACAACTTCATTCAAAACCTCATTCTGATCTAAATATGCGGAAAGTTGTTTTTTTTTTTACAAAGTTATCATCCAAGAGTAGGCAACTGCAACCACAAGACTATAACACCATATAAACACAATTATGACCCCTTAAATCTTTCCACATTGAGTCAGGTTGCAACCACTAATGTATATGCGTCTTTTTGGGATTTTATGCGATAGACCAACTAAATGCAGCGCACAGTTGTAAAGTCAATGGAAAAGATGTTTACAAATAAAAAGAGAGTCCCCCCTTTACTCTGGCACCCTGAAACTAAATGCTGTACAGTCATCTACAGTATTAATTAGAGAAGCAGAGAAGAGCCATTATTAGTGTACTCTACATCTGACCTTCATGAAAGAGTGGCAAGAAGAACACCATGGTTGTAGAAGAACGTTCTCTGGCAAGATGAGACAATTTTGTCTCATCTTGTCGCAAAGTATGGACTCAGGGGGGTTGAATACAACTGAACAGCACACATTTCAAATTTTTATTTGGAAAAAGAAGAAAAAACACCAACTTTCCTTGAACTTAACAACTGGGCACTACTTTGTGGTGGTCTACCAGTGGTCTGTAACCGACTCCTAAAATGGCTCTTTATAAGTTTAACTCAAACTTATATCCTAACCATTTCTAAGCATTTTCATTGAACAGACATCGAAATAATTTGAAAATGTGGTTGGAAAATAATAGAATATCCACAAAACAATGTCCTGAAGTTGACTGCATCTGAAAGGTGTTTGGGGGTGAAGGCCTCACTTTCACTTTGTTTGGGCCTAATTTAAACAGGATCTCTATTGTGAAAAATATTTTTAACAGATTTTTGTGGACTAAACAAAGAACTTGTTGATCTCTCATATCTATAAAAAAAATATATAGGTGCATGAATGTCCATGCAATCCTAATGTACTCCTGATGATTATGATAGAATATTTTCCCCCAGCGACAGCCAGATGTTCACCACACCTGGTAAAGGTGCTCCAAGTTTTTTTCTCTAATTATACAGAATGCAATTTTTAAGATCAAAAAGATTCTGCGGTTTGGAGACTATTTGGATCAGAAGAACATAAAGGTAACACGTTTAGAGACAGATGGT
The DNA here is from genome assembly GCF_021462225.1 of Girardinichthys multiradiatus. Classification (NCBI taxonomy): domain Eukaryota; kingdom Metazoa; phylum Chordata; class Actinopteri; order Cyprinodontiformes; family Goodeidae; genus Girardinichthys; species Girardinichthys multiradiatus. The sequence goes on along the minus strand of NC_061794.1, from coordinate 21,134,404 downwards.
GAGCCTTTATTTTATGATTCAAGCCTTTGCCGGGAAAGTCACAGCGCGAGTTGGGATGAAAACTGAAAAGCAAATGACAAAAGGATTATTACTGATTAAAACTTGAGAGGGGGGGAACAAAACATGTTCAACCAGACAGTTCTGAAGCAATTTATGTCCTTGCTTGGTTTTCTGATTTACACTCTTACTTCAGGGCTCATTATAGACATGGATGTATAATCATGCATGCTAATCGACCCAACTGAGCTGGGCTATGTCTGATTAGGAAGAGTAAAAATGTGGGAAGGCTAAAGAGAATACGGTGAATATTTATCCAGTAGTATAATTATAATAAGGTCTGCTATTAATATTCATTTTTTTATTTAAAAAAAGTTAAATGTATCTGATAACTGATTGTTTCAATCTCAGATTGGCCATTTCCTTCTCTTATTTTGAATTACAGTCATCTGTCTTTCTGTACTTGTCTCTCTGTTAAAAACTTTAACACAGAGATTAGTCAGCTGAATGCTATAGTGTGAGCCCAGCTGGTTGTAAAGTGAAAGAAAATGTAAACAACTGTGCAGTTTGTAGAAGCTGTGAGACATTGTGTTCCTATGGTTCACGTATTAGTGGAAAACGTTCAGAAATACGTCACTGTAGAGTTACGTTTGCCTGATGGCTGTTCTGTTTTTGGAACTTCTTTCTGAGATTTAAATTCAGCCCTGCAGGGATTACAAATGTACTCTGACTTTAAAACCTGTTTTAGACGTGCACGGCCTTTCGCTGATTTGACAGCAACGGCAACTGATTTCACGGCAACACATACGTTCAGTATGTGCAGTTCCTCATGCTCTATACTTAGGTTTTCCAGAGCGGTTTTACGAGGTTAAATTTGGTTATCCTCAGCACAGCTTTTTGCATGCAAGGTGGGTCTGAATTTGAGGACTGAAGTTTATTTTTATACAGAAGTTTAATTTTACAGTGAAAAAACTGCTGTAAGATTTGATAAAAAATATGTAGATTTTTTTTAACCTCCCTTGTTTGGGAACTGTTCTTTGAAAAAATTTTTAGATGCTATCTTGAGGCCTTTTCAGACTCATCTGCTTTACTAGAATGAATCAGTGGTGCCCTGTCTTGTATTTCGTACTTTGAGAATGAAATAATAGAAATGTGAGTAGTTCAGACATCTCTGATCTACTGGATTTTCAAGCACAGTCACCTCTTGGGTTAACAGCGAAATGGCCCGCCCCCCAAAAAAAGAGGACATATCCAGTGGGCATCAGCGGTGTGAGTAAAATTGCTGTCAGCTAAGAGCAGAAAACCGAGGCTCGCTCAGGCTCACCAAAGCTAGACAATAACAGATTTGATAAATGTTTCCTGGTCTAACGAGTCTTTGTTTAAGCTGCAAGATTTAGAGGTTGGGACTAAACTGCCTTGTATCAATTCAGGTTTGTGGTGGTAGTGTCATGGTGTGGGAAATATTTTGTCACGTTGGACCTTCTTACAAACTGAGCATCTAAGTCACCAGATCTCAACCCAAAACCTTAGGGATGTTGGGGCAGCTGTGGATCAGTGGAAAGAGTCGTTGTTAAGCAGTTAAATAAAAAAATCTGTGTCAACCTTCTCCCCTGCTGCATGTCGAAGTGCCTTGGGCAAGGCACTCAATCTCAAGTAGTCTCCATTTGAGCGTGTTTGTGAGAGTGGTTGGGTGAGTGTGGCTCCAGTGTAACACCACTTTCAATAGCGAGTATACAGTAACTAGAAAATTGCTATTCAAGTTTGGTCCATTTACAGTGAGGTGGCACTGGGAGATTTACATCATGGATCCACAGCCAACAAATCTGAAGCAACTGTTTGATGCCATCATGTCAATATGGACCAGAATATCTAAGAAATGTTTCCAAAACCTTGTGGAATTTATGCCAAGAACAATTAGGGCTGTTTTAGTAGCAAAAAAGGGTCCAATCCAGAACTAGTGAGGCATACCTACTAAAGTGGCCAATGAACACAATTCTATTTCATACACATGACAGCAAAAATAACGTACACATACTTATACCAGAAACATTTTGTAAAATGCAATAACCCTTTACCCCAAATATTCAACAAAACCAGTACAAGGAGGTTCTGTCTTTCCTAACAAATGTTATACTTGGAGTTAACAGAACAGCGTTATTAGGAGTAATGGACCTACGGTGAGCAGTACATGTGAGCTAATCCACCATCACCCCAACACTGAACCCGTTGTATAAATCTGCAGTTTCCCCATGCTGATAAGTAAGAACATGCCAACTGTTTAAACTTCACCATGTCCGAAGAAGTTTAAAGCTAATGAGTTTTGCCAATTACACGTTAGTAATACTAAACAATTCTACCTCCATAAGTAATAAACTGTTTTACTTTTCTTATTTACATAATTCAGGTATCTATGTTTTGGATGCTTAGAAAAATGCAGTGACGTTTGAGTTTGTATTTTCTATGGAAAACACAAACTTTCATGTGGCACGTTATCAAGCGGATGGTGCTTTGCTCTTGTGTCACTGGCACACAGTTCAAATGGACTGCATTACAGAAATCAAAAAGGCCACAAGCAACGTGTCCTGACTCTTCCAACACACACACAAACACAGCTAAAGGCTGTTTCATGTGACAGGGGTCTGGATAACTTTGTTACCTGCTGAGCAGTAAGCCCTTCAAAGAGGCAATCTCAGCCTTCAGCTCTCCAACGGTTTGGTTGTCCAGGATGCGGTTGGTTGAGGATGATGTCTGTAGGAGAAGCCCCAGAGAGACACACACAACTGTCAGTGACACAAAAACACACACATGTACAGATCAGGTCACATGTACGGTCACGGCACAAAGTCCCTACACTGCAGGCCCTTTTAACAGTTCAACCACATGAAATATTTAAAACGTATTTAGTAAAAGGACAGGGTAAGTAAACAAATATGGAAAATGCAAACGCTTAAAGCCACATGTTTTCCTGTAGTTCAGCCATGAGTCACCATAACAACTAAGCAACAGCCTGTTGGTGGAGATGACAGGCAGGAGCGCAAACAAGGTCACTTCTGCCACCTTTCTGAAGTCAGAAAGTCCTGTGAGGGTGAATCGGGATGTTTTTACATAATTTTCCATACTGCCCAGAAAAGATTAGGTCAGTGTGCTCTGTTTTGGATAATGACAATGGGGTGGGGTGGGGTGGGGGGTGGGAGAGACAATGGGTACATTCATGAAGAGAGGCCAAAGCACAGCAGTGTGTTTTGTTCTTTTTCTCTTTTATCAAAGGGTTGTGTTATCACGCACAGGCGAATACATTGGTGTAGCATGAATGCTACAGGGTGTTATGGAAAGGTATTTGAATAGCAAATTACTGTTGAAAATCTGATGCTGAACTGCCTTTTTTAAATAAGGAATGATTTATATATACTTATCGAAGAAGAAGCAACAAGTGACAAATTGTAACAAATTTACCACCAGCTGTTCTAAAATATGCCAGTCGACTGACTGATAATCATGGCAGATAAAGTGGAAAGAATATGCAACCTGCAAACAATCGGAATTCAATGTTATATGCCAGAAAAGTGAGAGTACTCAAAGAGATGCAAAATAAATGAGGTGTCAGATGGCAAATTATCAGAAAGGGAAAATAATACCACACAAATATTTACTAGAGATCGAGTTAAGAAGAATCATATTTTAGTATCAGTGAGATGTTTGACAATGAAGTTAGAGGACGCACAAAATGTGTATGAAGCTTCCAGAAGGAAATTGTGGGCTGTACCTTCAGGCTAACATGGAGGTAGATAACAGGCATCTGAAAGTATTACTTCGAAGCTGTTGCGTTTTATCCTTTTAAGGAGTCTGATATGTTCTGTCATGGAGCATGCCTGATTTGAAAATGTTAAGTCTTGCTTATTCTAGAGGGAATTGGGGATAAAATCTATTTTTCAATGCATCTAGATGCACACAAGGATGATTCTGAATAAATGAACAAACATCCGAAATCAGTTATCTTAATGTCAATATATGACTTCACTTTAAAGAATGCAAAAGGCGGGACTTTGAAGCTCTTAAGTGCGTCACCCGGACACTTTATGGTGAACACATACAAAGGTCACGTGCGCCACCCAGCACCCTCTGCACTAAAAGAGAAAATGACTTGTAAAGGAGCCACACCATGTGCAGGCAGCGTAGAACTAGAGTGAAATATTTTAAAACGCAACAAACATGAAAAACAGCTGATCATACCTTCCATCGTCAGCCAGAAGACCATAGACTAAGTGATATCAAAGCTCCCCCTGACGTTGAAAAGGCAAAGCTAATTAGAAAGTTCATTTCAACCTTTACTGTGAAGGTGTTGCAACTACCAAGAGCGGCGATCTCTCAAAACGGCTTCTTTAGGTTCCTGTATAGCTACAATAAAGGAATGAATGATTTTAATAAATTCACATATTATAGTAAATCAGAGGATAGATCTGTAATATCTCATGTTATGGAGCAAATTCTATTATCAAGAGGAAAAAGGAGAAAAAAAAGTGATCTATATTTTGTCTTGTAAAGGAGTAAATTAGATATGTTGCCATTCTTTCTAGTTGGGTATTATTTATAGACACGTCTGGCCCATAACCTGGAGGATTCTACTGTATTGTAGATTTTCAATCAATGATGCATAGAGGGACATCTCTAAAACTGTGCTCTCCTTTCAGAAATCATTGTTTATTTTAAGGCTGTCTAATTTTCAATGCATTTAGTAGTGAAATAAAAAAATAAAAATGGTAACAACAGGTCAGAGTTTTACTAAATCTGATGGATGCACCACTAAAGTGTACTTATTTTTTTGAAGGTGTACGCAGCTGTCCAAAAACTATTCCAATAAAACTATCTTAAAACAGCTCTCACTCTTTAAATACAACCAGCAGGTTTTACCAGGCCATGATGGTAAAATGTTTGTGAAACGATGAAGTAGATAACTGCATTTAATTCTTTGGCTACTCACTAAAAAAACGCACAAACACATAAATGAGCTAGTTGACGAGCCGACGAGACCAGAAGGGATTAGAAGGAGTAGACGAGGGAAAAAGTGGGATAAAAGAAAAGTAAAAGCTGTAATTAAGACTCTCCTGACTCACCAGAGGAAGCTTGTTAGGAAGCGTGGACCCCCTATCGAGGGGAGAGGGATAACTTGGACTCTTTCGCTTGTAATTAAATATAAGAGAAATTAATTGAATCACATCTGAAAGGGATCAGACTCATTTACGGCGGATGGAGGGAGGCAGAGGAGGAGAAGTGAAGACAAAAGATAGGAGTTTTTCTTTTTTTGGGGGGATGGGGGCTCTTATCAGGTCCTAAACCTCTCCGATAAGGAGCCGTGTTTTAGAGGCGGTGCACTGGAGGCCTGCTAAAGACACTCTTATTACAGCCGTCACCTCATTAGAACCATCTTAATCCCTCGCTTCCCCACGGCACCCGTATAATAAGGCTCAATACTGCTTCTCCCTCAATTTTTTCTTTAGAAAAATTAATAGCTTTAAAAGGCAGAGCAAAAAAAAAAAAAAAAAAAAAAAAACAGCCAAGATGCAGAATCACTTTCAATTCTGAAAAGAAAAAAAGTGACCATATTTATATATTTATGTCACCCGCCATAGGAAAAGAAGGCTTTCAAGTAGACGTGTTAACCACCATCTACATTTATAATATGCATTATCTACAGAGCAGCACCATATAATATCTCACATCAAGGCTTGTCACACAACACTAACTCTGACATATGTCATATTAAGTCTGAAGAAACCTAATTAAATGTTGGACCAGGACTGGATTTCAGCTCTGAGATACATTATGCCAGCGTGGATACACACACATTGTACAAGGATCATGCGTTAAGTGCACTGGTTGCTTGGTTGAAGGCTGAGAGTTGGGGTATCAGTGACGATTGAAGAAGGTCGACTTTAAAAGGCCAACCTCAAGTGTTGAAAAGTATCCAGCAGGACTACATAAGTGTGCAAACTGCAGTGTTTAAACAACCTACTGAGATACATGTTTTAACCTCTGCAGTTCGTTAGAAGATGCTTCTGAGGAGACCCATTTTTATGATTTAAATACGCATTAGTAATTATGATTTTATGGGAAATATGCATTTATTTTGGTGCATTTATGTTTTGATTGAGTGATTTTTTTTGCCCATTTTCCCATTGAACACTGTTTCCTAAACATTAGTTTTTGACTTGTGAAACTTGAATGTTGCATTTAAGAAAACATCTATTTTGCATATTTTCATTTGAGGTCATTTGTTACATTCATTGGTTTCTTGTACATGGAGAGCGTGTCCATTGAAGATCCCCCCAGCCGACTGACTCTTCGTGAAGCCGAGTCTCTTTCCTGGATAGTCACTGACAGAGCTATTGCAGCCAATAACTCTAGGTACATTCCTTGTTTTTATTTTCCACAGAAGGTACTTCAGACCTTCTGTGTTTAGCTGTGTCTCTTTCCTGAACATTGCTCTTGTTGCCTTTTCCAATTAATGTACTCCTGACTCCAATCTTCTCAATTTGGCAGTGTCTTTCTTTTGGACAGCCATCACTGATATATCCTGGAATATTTGCTTTAAGTAAGTTAAGTGCACTGTCTTTGTTTTTCTTTTCACACAGGCAACACTGCCTCAGTGCTTCTGGCTTTTCTGGTCAAAGCCATTGACTAAGCCCTTGCTGTCATTAACTTGGTATTCTTATTGTTTTGCTTTTCTACAGAAATGATTCCTGGCTCAGCGCTTCTGTGCTTTCTGAATCTCCTCCCTGTCCTCTCAAGCTCCAGCCTCTTGTGGCAGATTGTCGCTGATACATAGCCTGATTGTGCTGGAGGTCTCCTCCCGCTAAATTGGAGTAGTTTCTTTCCACTGTCACCACATGTTTGCTCAAAATGAAGGACTGCTGCAAAGTCAATGACGGGATGTTCTTGCCTGGGCTTCCTTACTTTTTACCACCTTGTCTTAAATGATCAATTGATTCTACTGCAATGCATTATCGGTCTGAATGACTTGGAATGAATGGATGAAAGCAACTGGATCAGAATCTGATCGTTTGATATGATTGTATTGGGATTAATGCATTGATTTAAACTGAATTTAGACCGAACTGGATTCTATGTAAACAGATATGAATCGGACCGGTTTGGTAGAGTACAAAAAACTAAATTGAAGTTGAATAAAAAATAAAAATAAAAACAGGCTTTTTTTGAAAAAAAAAACAACTCGTTGAAACTAACACTTCCTTATTTCTAATTTCAAAAATAAATATTTTAAATCAAAATGTTTGAATAGTTTTCTAACTCATGGTTAAAAACATCAGACATATGAACTCTATTTCTCTATAAACTGTTCTCTTTCAAGAAACTATTTAAAGAGCAAAAAAACCAATAAGTCAGAAACTTGGTCTGTTCTCTCTTCCTGAATGTTGGACTTCTGCAAAAACCTGCAGCGTTATGGCTGAAGCATTGAGAACATAAACTCATATGCACCTTGTAAAAAGCCTCATGCATGAACAAACAGCAGCAAAACAAATGAGCCAACCCCCCCCCAAAAAAACAAAGAAAACCCACATACTATCAGAACAGTACAGGCTATTAAATCATCAACCACCAACGTGCAGCCAGGCTGTGTGTTTGTACTAAGTGAATACTGTTCACAGCAAGACTCCCCCCGTACTGGTTTAAAAGCCTTGTAACTAATATGTCTCGGGTGGGTGCCTGGGTGTGATAGGGGTCGGCCTCTTTCTGCTGGTTAAGTAAGTGCTTCAGGAAAAATGAAGAAAAATATATATTATGAGCATAGAGAGAAACAAAAATAGCACCAACTCCAGCAGCATCCAAGAATGGCAACACATCTGGCTAAATGAAGATAAATGCCTGTGGACTATTAGCAGCAAGATAAGATCTTTAACAAGCCTTGTTTAAGAGAGTCTGAAGGCAAATTAATTCACAGTTGTTCCGCTGGCAGACAGTATGTTTTTGTGTAACACATGTATATTTATGATGGAATTAGTTTCATATGGAGCTCCCCAGAGGAGTGTTTTTGAGTAGAAACACTGGTACAGTGCAATTGATTTCACTCTACTTATGCTCTTTCCCACTGGCACTTCATCTTGTGTAAGCAAGGAGGCGTTTTCTAATCTTCTGTGTAGTATCCACTAATAAAGAGAACGATCAGTGAGTTGAGACAGCAGGACAAACACAGTTAGCACGCAGATTTGTAATGATAATGGGGCAGAAATGGACTTGGCTGTGTAACATCAGAGATGGATTTTCTGGAGGCAAATCTATCTGCAACTCTTGTGTGGTGTAAAGAGATGGAGAAATTACTTGTCTTCCCTGGTAAGGTAGTGTAAAAGAAAAAAGAAAACATAATAAATATTACATTAGAGAAATATGTCCTGGGATGGACTGGTGACCCGTGTCCAGATTATACACCACCTCTTGCCAGATGATCGCTGGAGGTATAGGAAAATCATTAAATATTGTCTGAAAATGTTATATTACAACAAATTCCTATTTATTCTGGTTCAGATTTCTGTTTGGACCCACTGGCTCTTGGACCTCAGATCGAATTAAAGTGACTCTAAGTGACCTCCTGCTGGTGGAAAACATTTAGAGTAATCATAACCACATTTCTTTAAAGAAGACTCTGAACAGAATACAGAATACCTATTTTAAATCGTTAGCTGTTAAAGTTGGCACGAAACGTTCATCTGGGGTTGCGCATGCAATGCAAAACGTCCCATAGTGTCACCATTTTGTACTCAGGAAAAGTTGAGTATCAAATGACCAAAAGTGCACAGGTATGAAATGGCAAAAGGAAGAAAGGATGACATGACCAAAAAGTTTTTTTTCCCCCTGAAATTCTCCCAAACACCCAGTGGTTCTATAGATGGTGCCTAGTGTTTATTATGGAGATTTTATTTACTTCTCTTACCATCCTGCTCTGCTAATCATGCATAGTGACAGCATAAACATAGGTCATTATTGTCTAACCTTGTGGCCAGTAGCTGAAAGAAATAGTCCTCTATGTCACATAATATTTATATCCCAAGGAAAAAGAAAGTCATGGATTATTACCAAGAAACTCTGATTGACTCAGAAATGTATGGATTAAAAAAAACTGTTCAGTCAAATTAGTTTTAAAGGGATTGTATCAATAATTGTGTCACTTGCAATGGTTATTTTCTTAACATTAAAAAGCTGGAGATCTCTAAATGATTCAGTGTGAAATTATTTTACTTGAGCAAAAGATGCATCTATTTTGAGGCTTTTTACACATATTTACCAGAGGTGACGTCTAGCTTTTTCTGGATCTTTACAGCAGAACGGGCTCACAGAATTCTAAGTAAGAAAGCAGCCTGATCTGGAAATGTGCTGAATCGGCCCGTGTCCTCTGGGTGTGTGTATGTGTGGTCACGAGTCCGTCTGTCTAAACTCACTTCCATAATGACGTCCCCCGCTTTGAGGACAGCAGGCGCACACCACAAGTAAGCGGTTTCAAGCTATGAGAAATGTTTACTTAGCAGCTGAGGAAACAAAAGTCTCCATGTGTTTTGGGTTAAAGGCACATTTCCGTGTTGAGAGGTATAATTGCTAAGTGTGGCGCACTTTAAGCAGCACAGTGGAGGGAAAACCCTGAAAGCCACAAACGGTGAATGATAAGTAGCTCCCCGGCTCCAACATGTGTTTCTCATCAAACATCGCGAACCTGAAAACAATTTCCCAATTTCCCTCATGGCTTGAGACAACAGAGGGACTCGTGTCGACTCGCAAGGAAAATTTAAGATCAACGCCATGACTATAAAGCAGGGTTTATGATTTGTTTAATGGGTGTTTCAATGGGAAATATACTTTTTATACACTGCTGCTGTCCAACAAGGCACTCATAGTAAATGAAGTGGACTTTTTAATCCAATCTGTGATTTAGGGATGACAAATGAAAAGGAAAAAGAACCACTGTTGTTTTCTGCCGGGGGAATCTACACTGCTCAAAAAAATAAAGGGAACACTCAAATAACACATCCTAGATCTGAATGAATGAAATATTCTCATTAATACTTTGTTTTGTACAAAGTTGAATGTGCTGACAACAAAATCACACAAAAATCATCAATGGAAATCAAATTTATTAACCAATAATAAATTTGATTTCCATTGATGAGGCCTGGATTTGGAGTCACACACAAAATTAAAGTGGAAAAACACGCTGCAGGCTGATCCAACTTTGATGTAATGTCCTTAAAACAAGTCAAAATGAGGCTCAGTATTGTGTGTGGCCTCCACGTTCCTCTATGACCTCGCTACAACGCCTGGGCATGCTCCTGATGAGACGGTGGATGGTCTCCTGAGGGATCTCCTCCCAGACCTGGACTAAAGCATCCACCAACTCCTGGACAGTCTGTGGTGCAACGTGACGTTGGTGGATGAAGCGAGACATGATGTCCCAGATGTGCTCAATTGGATTCAAGTCTGGGGAACGGCGCTGGCAAGTCCATAGCTTCAATGTCTTCATCTTGCAGGAACTGCTGACACACTCCAGCCACATGAGGTCTAGCATTGTCCTGCATTAGGAGGAACCCGTGCGGCCCTCCAAAGAAATGCCACCCCACACCATTACTGACCCACTGCCAAACCAGTCATGCTGAAGGATGTTGCAGGCAGCAAATCACTCTCCACGGTGTCTCCAGACTCTGTCACGTCTGTCACATGTGCTCAGTGTGAACCTGCTTTCATCTGTGAAGAGCACAGGGTCCCAGTGGTGAATTTGCCAATCCTGGTGTTTTCTGGCAAATGCCAAACGTCCTGCACGGTGTTGGGCTGTGAGCACAGCCCCCATTTGTGGACGTCAGGCCCTCATACCATCCTCATGGAGTCAGTTTCTAACCGTTTGTGCAGACACATGGACATTTGTGGCGTGCTGGAGGTCATTTTGCAGGGCTCTGACAGTGCTCCTCCTGTTCCTCCTTGCACAAAGGCGGAGGTAGCGGTCCTGCTGCTGGGTTGTTGCCCTCCTACGGCCTCCTCCACGTCTCCTGGTGTACTGGCCTGTCTCCTGGTAGCGCCTCCAGGCTCTGGACACTACGCTAACAGACACAGCAAACCTTCTTGCCACAGCTCGCATTGATGTGCCATCCTGGATGAGCTGCACTACCTGAGCCACTTGTGTGGGTTGTAGAGTCCGTCTCATGCTACCACGAGTGTGAAAGCACCACCAACATTCAAAAGTGACCAAAACATCATCCAGAAAGCATAGGTACTGAGAAGTGGTCTGTGGTCCCTACCTGCAGAACCACTCCTTTATTGAGTGTGTTTTGCTAATCGCCAAAGATTTCCCCCTGTTGTCTATTTCATTTACACAACAGCTGTGAAATTGATTGTCATTCAGTGTTGCTTCCTAAGTGGACAGTTTGATTTCACAGAAGTTTGATTTACTTGGAGTTATTTTGTGTTGTTTAAGTGTTCCCTTTATTTTTTACCTAAGGTCCCTTAGACCTTTTGTCTGGCTGAGGAACAACCTTCCTCAGACCAGCACGGAGTCAAATCAGATCATCACTGTTTTCTACACTACGCAGAGATACAGAGAAGCTTAGAACCTGAAACGGCACAAAATTAGCTTTGATTAACCTCGTTCAGGGAAGAGATCCATACTTTTCTTCCTCATTTGACCTGAAGCAGATGCATTTACATATGTTTTCCTGTGATATCCAGATGCTACAGTTATACACCCACGTGCTTAACAAGCTGTGGAGATAAAACATTGTCAAAAGATTGTCTCTTTCAAGACCATTTTTTGAGGCCCTGGGATCATAAAGCAATTTATGAGAGGTGGTATAAAAATGTAGCAACATTTCATACCTGCAAATACGTTTAAAAACAATCACTCAGTTGGATTCATTAAAACACTTAGCATCCTGAGTAGATTAAAGAGAATGGCCTATAAAAATCAAGGCAGCATGGTTAAAGATCATGGTTCCATGGTGAGATACACCTTATGTTTTGTTGCCTGATGATATAAGATATAATACGGCTGTCTGTTTGGGGTTGTTATGACTTGAGCAGAGTAAAGGATGTTTGCATGTAGAGGCCCTGAGACAGTTAGTCTCTCTCATCAGCAATCTTAGATTTTAACCTTAAGTGTTATGTTTCTGAGCTCCTTGGGAGTTTTAAATGTAATGCCTGCCCAGCCTTCCTCAAAAAGCAGATATATATCATAAAATAGAAAATTTAAAAGGGAGTGCCTAACTACAAGGAAGCTTTTTGAGTCTGTGTCATGTCACTGTTGTTTTAGGGAAAGTTATGAGAAGTTAGATACTAATAGTACTAAGAAGTCAAATTTGGAAACAAATGTGCAATGGCACAGATATATTTAAAACCCACAAAATCAATATGAAAAAAACCCGATATGCACTTCGATAAATGGATTATGATGTAGCATAGGATCTTTCTAATGGTAATATATTAAATAAGAGTGTAGCCCCTTATAGGAAACACAAAAAGAGAATAAACAGAATAAACACTCTTACTTTCCCCAGAGAGCTTCTATGTAGGAAGCATGGATGAGTTTGGTGGAAGCAAACATTTGAAAAAGATGGATTTCTCTGCAACCATCTCTGTCAAGGAACATAACAACCCAAACCTGAAGGCTAGAAACACAGTTTATGCCCGGGCTGAAATAGAAAACTCTAGCAGTCAGACGTTACCATCACAAATTATGTCTTGAATGGCCATTCTGCTATGCACTGATAAATGTTGGTATTGCATATGTAACGCCATCAGTGTCTCATGCTCACTTTTATTCTTTCAGACCTATTTCTCACTTTTGGACATGGAAATAAATTTAACTGCTATTGGCTAGAAGTCTAAAGACAACTGAAAAGGGATAATTTTTAAAATCGGGATAGATGCGCTTCAACCCGACAGAATTACCGAATGCAAACTCAATGATATCTTAGTTATTTGCAGGGCGTGCTAAAGTGACTGATGAGATGCCAAAGTATGTGGCTACGATACCTCTGCTGCAGCCAGTTCTTGAGAGAGCTCCTGGATCTTCTGCTGCTGCTGGACCAGGAGCTCCTGGATATGGACCAGGGTTTGCTGAAGCTGGATGACTGTTAAAAACAAGTAGAATGACAGTGAGTTCATAGTAAATGCAATTTTATTTTCTTTGGAGAACTGACAGCAGATCTGATGAGGCTCAACTTGTGTCACTGATCAAGGCCGTACTCCAAGAATTGTAATCAAAGCTAATACCCTGTAACTTTAGTCGCATCTTTTTGTTCTGAGGTGTCGGGTTAGAGGGTGGGAAAGGAGGGGCTTCACATAGGATGGAGGTATTAATCTCTAGTGTCTGAACTTAAATTAAATAACAGTCTTTAACCTTCCATTATCCGCCCAGACACTGTCTTCTAATGCATCTTAAATCCTCAAACGATCAACAAAGGAAAAAAAAAACCAAGGCTTTCATTTTGGAGGAGGCTGCCAGACAAAATGTCCCTCCTAATCCTAATAAATATTGTTCTTTTTCCATGGACTTTGAAGATTGAATTAGTTCAAGTGTTGGTGTTGGACGAAGGTGTATGATTTCAAATAACACCAGGCACAGCTTTTTTTTTGTGTGTGTGCCCCCTGCTTCCAGTCATGCATGTATTACCAAACAATGCATTAAGTTTCCCTGAGCTGATTATATTACAGAAAACCAATAAACATTCATATAAATCATGGGCGTGTAAAGTGTTAAATCAAGCCTAATAGGATTAACATCAACAGATATTGTGGCTTTCCACTGCTGGGGTTGTCAGGCCATGGTTAAAAGCCCGAGCTGTAGTCGGCTGGGCTGGATGTAAAGTACCCTCCCCTCTCGCATTAACCCTCGACAAAAAGACAGAGTTAGCTTGGGAGCTGTACTTCTTTTGAAAGAGCAACACAGAAAAAATATTTGATCTTTCAAAGACACTAGTAGTGACACCTGTGTTTAAACTGGTGGAGCTGTATCAATAAGGCGGGGTGCTGAAATGTTTGATCTTTTTACGCTTGCAGAAACGGAATACGAGTTTGAGGAGAAAAGTTGGTTAAGACCAAAGACAAATGTGCAAATAATTGAGAGTTCCTCCCTCCCTTTGGGAGCCAAAGTACGACCAAGCTTTCTGGAGAAAGCAATAAAAATGAAATAGCAGTTAAAAAGGTGTCACTATAACAGGGTGTGCGCTCTAAACCAAGAGGAGACGCATATGTATATGTGTTTGAATTCACCACACCAGAAAACAGCTTATCCAGATGTTTGGGTCTCTCTGGCAGCCTGTAAAGCAACGTCGAAGAATTACCACTGGCATCAGTTCGCGTTGGAAAAAATTAAGAAAATGTAACTCCATCATGTTGGGCTATAAGTTGTGTGTTCAGTCTATTGGTGAGCTGCTAACGCACCACGGTGCATCTACATACGTGGAAAAACTGATCAATAAATTGGCTGATGACACTACCACAGTACACAAAAAAAGCAAACAGATTTGGCCAACAAGGACATTATTTCCGGGTCCCTGAAAAATGTCCTCGCCAGATCACAGGACTAGTGAACACAAACTCTTACACAGCAGGTACTGTCTCAGGATCTTCAAAATATGAGAAGTATAGTTGTTAAGGCCAACACAGTTTGTCAGAATGACAAATATCAAAACTGGCCTAAAATGAACGATCTTCATTTGCTTTTTTTGATGATCCAGAAAGCTTAAGCAGTTATAGTTTTAAATATTGGTTAGTGACGGTAATAAAACCTAAATATAAATCTATTTTAGTTTAGATTTTAGTATAATGTTTTAGAAAAATCGTAGCATGAAAACAGCCTCCGTCATAAGTCATTTAGTCCAAAGTGATTGCTGGTTGATATATTTGAAACTCAGAGGTCTTTCTCAGTGTCAAGAAGGTGTCTAAGGAAAAAAAGAGACAATTTTTCATTGGTTGTATAATGTGACATAAGGCTCACATTTCCCGAAGTCTGCCTCTGATTAGTTGATCAGCTACCTTATGATGTATTTTCCCTTGGAAGGTTCCTGGAGGCCTGCTGAGTTTGGAGACTCAGAGAACCATTAAGAGCCTTCATCTGACTGTGAGGCTGTAACGAATAAAACCACGTAAATGTCCCATCCAAAACAGACGTAGGCACAGTCTCATCTCTACTGTCAACCAGTACTGTTGTCTGCTAGCAAGCTGAATGCAGGCTGTGCAAAATAGAGCTCTCCTTCAATAGTAGCACTGCTGCAGTGTGTTGGCATTGAAAACACAAGCAACGCTGAGCCATGCGGGGCAAGTTTCAGGAAACAACCACCACGTGTAGCGCAATTTTACACGCGTCTTATATCACCATTTACATACATTGGTCGACCCACACTGTGTGCACTGAGACAGAACAGATAAATGAACTTTAGCCGTGGGTAGTTTTATTTTAAAAAGCTGCGACATTTGCGGAAAAAACTATAGAAAAGTAGTTGGGTCGTGGTGATCCATGGCTGACAACTCTGGTGTGGGCTACTTTATTTTAATACAGCCATATGTCTTGATGTGCATCACATGCCATCCGTCAGATTTTTCTGTAAGTTTCAAGGGATTATGACGAGTCATCATGGGTCTAACCTTTTGGTGTTACTATTAATGTTTTACAGTAAGTTTGAAAAAAGAGCAAACAGATGATGGTGGCTAATTGAATACCATTTCAGTTCTGTTCACTAAATTACCATCGGATTCTGCTCTTGGGCAAATGGTTGTTTTACTGCTTTTAAAGACTTTAGACTACATCAGATTAGTTCTATATCACACAGACCAGTACCCGGACTGAATTATTCTAAACTAAACAGAGATTACTGAAAATATAGTTTGTGTTTTATGAATGCTATAGTCAGTTCTTGGAAGACAAAGTATCAGAATCAGAATCAGAATCAGAATCAGAAAAGCTTTATTGCCAAGTACGTTTTTGGACATACAAGGAATTTGTTTTGGCGTAGTCGGTGCAATACAGTACAAATTAAACAGTATAAACATATCTACAATATAATATAAATATATGTGCACAGTTTTAAGTGAGTGAGAGTAAATATAGAGCAGTATAGGATGCAAGAGCAATACAACAGTGCAGGTGATCGTTGTGCAAGTATGGCAGTGCAAGTAAAGCAGGAGTCCATGCTGAGCGTTAATGTAACGCATAGAGTTACAGGTTACAGGTGTCCTGTCAGCAAAAAAAGGGGGGGTGTGGGGGAAAGGGAGAGTGTCAGGGTGGTTTCCGGGCTTTGTTAACCAGGCTGGTGGCAGATGGAAAAAAACTGTTCTTGTGGCGTGAGGTTTTGGTCCGGATGGACCGCAGCCTCCTGCCAGAGGGGAGAGTCTCAAAGAGTCTGTGACCGGGGTGGGAGGGATCAGCCAGAATCTTCCCTGCCCGCTTCAGGGTCCTGGAGGTGTACAGTTCCTGGAGCGACAGTAGACTGCAGCCAATCACCTTCTCAGCAGACCGAATGACACGCTGCAGCCTGCCCTTATCCTTGGCTGTAGCAGCGGCGTACCAGATGGTGATGGAGGAGGTGAGGATGGACTCAATGATGGCTGTGTAGAAGTGCACCATCATAGTCTTTGGCAGGTTGAATTTCTTCAGCTGCCGCAGGAAGAACATCCTCTGCTGGGCTTTCTTGATGAGGGAGCTGATGTTTGGCTCCCACTTGAGATCCTGGGAGATGATGGTTCCCAGGAAGCGGAAAGATTCCACAGTGTCAATTGTGGAGTCACAGAGGGTGATGGGGGCAGGTGGGGCTGGGTTCTGCCTGAAGTTCACAACCATCTCCACTGTCTTTAGAGCGTTGAGCTCAAGGTTGTTCTGGCTGCACCAGTCCAACAGATGGTCCACCTCCCATCTGTACGCAGACTCGTCACCATCAGAGATGAGTCCGATCAGGGTGGTGTCGTCCGCAAACTTCAGAAGCTTGACACACTGGTGACTGGAGGTGTAGCTGTTGGTGTACAGGGAGAAGAGCAGAGGAGAGAGAACACAGCCTTGGGGGGAACCAGTGCTGATGGTCAGGGAGTCAGAGACGTGCTTCCCCAGCCTCACGCGCTGCTTCCTGTCACACAGGAAGTCAGTGATCCACCTGCAGGTGGAGTCGGGCACACTCAGCTGGGAGAGCTTCTCCTGTAGCAGAACTGGGACGATGGTGTTGAAGGCAGAGCTGAAATCCACAAACAGGATCCTGGCATAGGTTCCTGTGGAGTCCAGGTGCCGGAGGATGAAGTGAAGGGCTAGGTTGACTGCATCATCTACAGACCTGTTGGCTCTGTAGGCAAACTGCAGGGGGTCCAGGAGGGGGTCGGTGATGTCTTTTAGGTGTGAGAGCACAAGGCGCTCAAAGGACTTCATCACCACAGAGGTCAGGGCGACGGGTCTGAAGTCATTAAGCCCTGTGGTCCTTGGCTTCTTGGGAACAGGGACGATGGTGGAGGACTTGAAGCAGGCTGGCACATGACATGTCTCCAGTGAGGTGTTAAAAATGTCTGTGAAGACTGGAGACAGCTGATCAGCGCAGTGCTTCAGGCTGGCTGGTGAGACAGAATCCGGACCAGCAGCTTTCCGGGGGTTCTGTCTCCTGAAGAGTTTGATGACGTCCCTCTCCTTGATGGAAAGAGCCGTCCTCGGCGTGGGTAGGGGGCTGGTGGGGGGGAACTTCAGGGTGGGGGTTGGAGGTGCCAAGGCGCCTCTTGAGGTTGGGGAGGTGGGGGTGGTGGATTGTGGCTGCAGCTGTTGGGGGGCGTCGTGGGGGATGGTTGCAGGACTGTCCCTTTGTCTTTCAAAGCGGCAGTAGAACTCGTTCAGGTCGTTGGCGAGGCGTCGGTCGATGATGGAGTGGGGGGCTTTCGGCTTGTAGTTGGTGATTTGCTTGAGCCCTTTCCAGACAGACGCAGAGTCGTTGGCTGAGAACTGGATTTGGAGCTTCTCAGAGTACAGTCGTTTGGCCTCTTTCACTGCCTTGCCAAACTTGTACTTAGCCTCTCTGTATATGTCTTTGTCCCCACTCCTGAAGGCCTCTTCCTTATCCAGTCTTAACCTTCTGAGTTTAGCTGTGAACCAGGGTTTGTCGTTGTTGTAACTCACCCTGGTGCATGATGGTACACAGCTGTCCTCACAGAAGCTGATGTAGGAAGTCACAGCCTCTGTGTACTCGTCCAGACTGTTGGTAGTAGTCCTGAACACATCCCAGTCTGTACAGCCTAAACACGCCTGGAGATTCTCCACAGCCTCACTGCTCCACTTCCTTGTCGTCCTCACAACAGGTTTGCAGAGCTTTAGTTTCTGCCTGTATGCAGGAATCAGGTGGACCATGATGTGGTCGGATTGGACCAGTGCAGCACGTGGGATGGCGTGATAAGCGTCTCTGATGGTGGTGTAACAGTGATCCAGAATGTTGTCCTCTCTGGTCGGACATTTTATAAACTGTCTATATTTGGGGAGTTCGTGGGTCAGATTACCTTTGTTAAAGTCGCCAACGACGATTACTAAGGAGTCCGGGTTGGTCCACTCCACACTCAGTACCTGGTCGGCGAGCATGCGCTGTGCGACCTGCACGTTAGCTTGCGGCGGGATGTAAACACCGACCAGGATGAACGAAGCGAACTCACGGGGGGAATAGAAAGGCTTACAGTTTATGATGAAGGCTTCCAGGTCTGGAGAACAGTGCTGCTGAATCACTGTCACGTCGTTGCACCAACCACTGTTGAGGTAAAAACAGATTCCTCCACTTTTCGCTTTGCCGGAGAGTTCCGTGTCTCTGTCCGCTCTGTAGAGCTGGAATCCTGCCAGCTGCAGCGCAGAGTCCGGTATTAATCCACACAGCCACGTCTCCGTGAAGCACAAAACTGCCGATGAATAAAAGTCCCTGTTTTTCCCCAACAGCAGTTGTAGTTCCTCAATTTTGTTGGGAAGTGAGCGCACGTTAGAGAGAAATATTCCAGGTAACGGTGTTCGTAGTCCACGCTGGTGAAGTCGTACCAGCACCCCAGCCCGTTTCCCTCTCTTCCGGCGTTTCACCGCGTGAACAAAGGTGAGCGCACCTTTGACCAGAATGTCCAAAAATTCCAGAGCAGTAGACAGAAAAGTTGGAAATAACTCCTCTGGTGTAGTAGCCCTGATGTTCATGAGTTCTTCTCTGGTGAGAGAGCTCCGGGTACCATCACAGAAGACCGTTTTAAAGCAAAAAACAAAACAAAACAATGCGCAACAACATGCCGAGGCGACCATCTGCGGCGCCATCTTGGATCATTTTTATTAATTATAATTCAACTGTTAAGTGTGTTAGTGTTGACATTGTTGCAGCTTCCATGTTTCACCAACCCTATGGTAGTCTATGTGCCAAATAAAGCAATGAAATCACATGTTTTTTGTTACTCACAGAATAAAGGTTCCACAAATCACAAACTGACTTCAGGAATCAGTCATCGGAGAATAATAATCAGGTTCAGGTTTGACTTCTCTTTAGTATTTTGGATTTTAAATTAAATCTGATCAATGACTATTTTGCAATTCCAATTTTATAACATTATTTGAATTTACTGAGAACAGAAGGTATGTGTAAATAAAGCAGAAGTGTATTAAAATATTGACTAATCGGCTATTTGTGAAAAATATTGATAGATTAGTCAACTACCAAAATAATCATTGGTCGCTGCCATACCAACAAGGTTATAGAAAGCGTGATCAAGATTTCAGATTTGGTTGCTTTAACAGTATTTTTGTTTGAATTGTATGCAATGCTACGTTTATGTATTTTTGTGTAAAGTTGAGCCAGATTCTAATGTTTCCTCCAAATACCTGGGATGTTTCCAGATGTGCTTTTTTTGCACTGATCTGTTAAACAATCCAAGAGAAACCTTGTGTATTTTTGTTGTATGCCCTTTGTTTAACAATAAGATGAGAATAAACTGGTTTAATTTTTCAGCCACTTCAGTCAAACAGTTGACAGCCCAAATTGTTGCATGTGTTGTGACCAAGTTGGCTTCTTTGTGCTCAGACACTCAACAAAAATGCACAAGTTCTTCCTCCATGATATCACTGATTTGAAGCCAAGAATATTAATAAAGTCAATGACTTTGGCCAGGCATCAGAAGGAGACAGTAGCTGCAATGTGTTAGGGTTGCACATGTGCATGTGAGAGAATGTGTGGGGCTTGCAGTTGCTCTGAAGAGCCTGTGCATTGTGTATTCAGTAAATTATTCAGCAAATACCTCGCTATAATGTACACTACATATGTCCAAGCCTGTCTCTGTCTTTAATGGCCAGCTGGTCACCAATATGGCTCCCACCAACAAACAGTGCCCAAACAGCCTCGCAATTCCATTACAGCCTGGCTGTGCTGAAGTAGCTCCAAGATCCATTCATTAATTGTCCGTGTGAAGTTGTAGGCAAATCATAATGGGAGTCAAGGCCCTTTACTCTTAGCTGGGGCTGGTGAGAAAGACTAATGTGGTCCCCATTCAAAAGGATACATCACCTCATTGCGCCTGGCACTAGAGAAATACATGAACTTTAACAAAAGGGGGGTTCAAGCAATTGGCAGCAGCGAGGCAGTCCGTTGCTATTACTCAGTGCAGCGATGAGAGAGAAAGCAAGAGGGAGAGGAATACAAAGGGGAAGCAGGGGGGAGAAAACTCTCAGTGTAATTGCAACCCCTCTCCCCAACTGTTAACTACAACAGTCATTAACTACGATAGCAGCTTGGCTACTGCAGTCATAGCAAATTAGTTCTACACGCTGGCTGAAGAAAAGACCAATGCTATTTTTTCTTCCTTTCATTGGAGTCTCAGTTTCTCTCTGACAAAACATGAGAGCACTCTTTTCCTGTAATCCTGTCCTCGCTGACAAACTGAGCAGGGCGTTGCACGTGGGCAAATCTCCAAAAAGTGATAAGTGGCAGCAAGAATAGGCAGTGAAATAGCCAAGGGAAATGTGTTTGCATAGTTGGGACAAAATGACCATAAAACAGCCTGTATTTGTTAATCAGATTCAGGGTGACACACCTTGCACGCCATCTCACACAATTCCTGCCCCTCCATCCTTCTAGCGAAGCCAGGAAACAATAGAATGGGTGTGACCGAAAAAATGAAAAGCCATATTTTCAACTGTGGGTATTTTTTTTTTTTTTTTACATGAGCTGGAAACGCAAATTCTAAATTTGTTTTCTTTTGAAGTTAAAGGGAATGTCCACCACAGGATGTCTAAAAAAAGATCTCCTGGAAGTTTTTCACACACAAGGGTACATATACCTAGGACTGGCAGTTTAGATATATAAATGAGATTGCTTTTTAATATTCATCTAAGATATTATTACTGACTTAAATTACTAGTTTATTTGTCATTAGACCATGTTGGTTATGGGTCATTCATACATTAAAAAGGCTACAAAAACTTAATGAGTTAACCTGTGCAACATAAGGCCTGTCAAGGGACACAATTTGTTCTAAAGTGGGAAAAAAACACAACAGTTTAACAGATATAATATTGTAATTTGGCACCAACACATTCATTACTGAAGACTTGACATACAGTGAACGAATAACTGAAAGACAATACTTCTCTTATGGTCTTCTTACACTGTGCGACTTAATCAATCTTATAAGACTATTCCATGACACACTATGCGATGTGGATTTAACAGACTTTGGTACGACGTCAAGTTCGATCTGTGTTCATTGTACGATAACCGTTTACTACTAAATCAATTACAATGTATGGCATAGGCAACATGTTTAGTGTACGCCATCCATCTGTGCTGCAAGAAACAGCCACAACAAACACACAACGAAGCACTCAGTCCTTGAAATAAATATGAAGAAAAGAAGAAGGAGGAGGAGAATGTGCATGTGGTCGTAGTTGGAGAAAAGAGGGTATCTTTGGATGCGGGTGTTGTGTGAAATTCAGTTCCCCCGAAATTAATCTGTTAGCCTTCTGTGACCACCGTGTGCTTTCCTCATGCAGGCAGATTCTCCTCACCAGTCTGCTATCCACCACCTCTAACCTCACAGGACTCATACCTAAACCTAAAGAAGTCCGTGGAAACACTATACGGTGAAATACATGTAGCAAATTATTGTTAGATTACAAGAAGGTCTAGCCCCTTGGATGCTAACAATAAAGAACTCAGCTGAGGTTGGAAACATTGGCAATGCAATGCATCTCAGCTAAAGTATCTTGATGCTTCAGCTCTCCCAACTGGTTATAAATCTTGGACAACAAACTGACACCAAGAAAAACCAGAAAGCTTCAATATTCTGAGAGTCCTGACTTCTCCAAGTTAAATGCATACATGGGTTCGTTAAGTACATTTATTTACGTTTATCCTTTATTTTAATTCCTCTAAACGTAATATGTTTATACCTAATGTCTGTGAGTGCATGAAACTGAAGTCAAATCCTTTGTTTGTGCACACAATCAAGCTGATACTTGCAAAGACGCTGCAGGGTTGGTACCCATTTCTAGAAGTCAGTGGGTGAGAGGCAAAGTACACCCTAGACAAGTTACTAGTCTATGACACGTGACATTACATTCTTTTCTCTAATCTCATCATTTAAGAAATAGACTACTAAGATCATGTCAATTATATTGATCCCAATTAGAAAATTGGCTTGGTTGATCTAATCTTCCTTTCAGCCCTTAATGTGTTGGATCAGACTCACCAGACTCCACAAAAGTGTCTGTCATACTGTCCCTACAGTCTAGCGTTCCTTAATAAGACACCAGAAAAAGCGTGGGAGACACCAGAGTTTTTTGTATGGCTGCATTGAGCACCAAGTAGTGCAAGGCTGCCTCTTCCCCCGTTCCTACTGCACACTGCTGCTCTGCTGGCTGAAAGAGGGATCCATACTTTATCAAAAAAAGAAAACTTTGGCTGTTTGGAGATCTTTCTGCACCCCCTCAAAAAAAAAAAAAAAACATTAATGATTTTTAAACTTGCAGATCTGACTGTAACTGGATACTGTAGCTTGTTATACTTCTTTTACTTTACAAAGTTCAGACCAACAAAAAAAGGTTGATTATTCAGCAAAATAACCACTAGATGAGTACTGCTAGATTTAACAGGTGTTTATTCCATGCTTTTGCTTATGTCTATGCATCAAAATTAAAATGTCTATAGGTAAATGTTATAGATAACACTATTGTAACTAAATCATTCAATAATTTAAGTTATTTTTGGAGCAGAAACAGTTGCTGTTTTATGTTTTAAATAAAAGCAATCACATCATAAGCATATTTGTGTAAATGCGGTGAAAATATGTCATTTGTCTGTATTTTCAAAATCTCCTTTGCAACCTTTGAGCTTCAACGTGATGCTGAAAAACCAAGTTTTGACAAAGTTTCAGTTTGTGCGACGAGGCATTCCCAATTTATTCTGTCAGTAAACTGTTTTAAACATTAAGCAAACGTTTTTCGCTCACAACAGATTAACAAGGCCATTTTAGTGCTCTCACAGCACTGAACTTAAGCATGCTTTGACTATCTTGAAAGGGTTTGCATAAATGAAACGTGATATTGGCATGACAATTAAAACACAAAAACACCATCATCTGCCTGAAACAGTTTTACAGGGACTGGTACGAATCAGGTGAAAACACACTTCAGTTGAACACTACTGCTAACAAGACCTAAGTTTCTCAGAGTGCATCTCTCATTTACGCCTCCCTGGATTTTTAATTATACTGACAAAGAGCTGGAAAAGCAGCTCTCTCCCCTCATCCCTCTCTCTCTCTCCCCCTGTCTGACAGCCAGGTTGAGTTTCTTCACCTGTCCAACATAGGAGCCGCACCTGTCACCGCGCACTTAGTCACACTGGGGCCAATGCTGAGCCCAAATACCACACACAAATCCCAGAAAAAAAACGTGCACACACACACAAAATTAAAATGAACTTTCAGCTCACCTACGGGGGACAGGGCGGCTGACAATGACGGCAATGGAGGTTTTGGATGGGTGGGTGGGGGTTGAGAAAAGTTGTCATTTCCCAACTCCTCATTAATATTCCGAGGTTAAGAGCTTTTCAGCGAAACGTAATTAATTGAGCCCGAGCCTGACAGTAAACAAGCAATTTCAAATTAAAGCGAAATGACAGCAGCGTCATTTGTTAAAAACGTGCGGGGCCCCACGATTTTGGCGACAGATAAATGAGGGAAAATGTTAAGGAGGGAGAAAGTGATGAAGATATTAATCTTCACCTGTCTGTGTCAGCGTGCCACTCATTGCTGCAATGTTGCTTTCCATCCTCTGCAGATGCTTCTTGTCCTCTCGGCTCCCCATAATGAGGGGAAGGATGTATTTCTGCAATTAAAAGCATGGCACAAGATTACACTTCTCTCTGGTAGAAAGCAGAAGAAAGATGAGGAAAAAGACAAGGCCACCTCCATATGCTAGGTCAAAGAAGGCTTTGCTGATTGGACACGAGACTGGCTGTCAAAAGTGCAATGTAACTTTGTGTGTACTTGAACAGCAAAGAGTCAGAGGAGCTGTTAAACATTGTTAATGAAGGTGGTAACATACATTTATTGTTCCAACCATTAGTAAGTGAGAGAATCAATCAGAAGCCTTAGTAGATGATTAGTCATGTAAGTAATTTGTTAAGCAAAGGACGAAATAAGAAAATGACAACAAATGGTGTATGAGTATGTTTTATTGTATGTCTCATTAAAGTGAGAGTAAAACCAGACAACACATTTATGAACACTGAAAAAAGTGACAAACAGACCAAAAAAACACAACATGCAGGGGTTGTGGCAAACTGCAACCACTAATTCTCATGGCTTTCTTTCAATGATTGCTTTCTTTTTGCCAGTGTTGTATAAAGGCCAGTTTGAGAGCCTAAGTAATACCGGTCTTGGCAAATAATTTATGCAGCAGAGGTGTGAATCTCTGCATCTTCTCCAAAGCTACGTTGGTCCTCTTAGCTGCTTTGATTAAAGTTTCTATTGCCTGGCCTGTCACTTTAGGCTGATGTTTTTCATACTCTCGATATTTTCAGATAATAAACTAAACAACGATCAAAGTTTAGGATGTTGTTTTCTACCCTAACCTTGATTTTAATTTTCCCACCCAACATGTTTTCAGTGTTCCTTGGTCTTCATGATGCCGTTTGTTCACTAATGTTCTTAACAGGCCTCTGAGGCCTTCACAGAACAGCTGGATTTATACTGAGATTAAATTACACACAGACCATTTAGGAAGTAGGTGGCTTCTAAGGAGCATTAGGGTGAATGGAGCTAATGCAAATGCGATAACATATTCAGATTTTAGGTTGCAAAACGTTTTGAAAACCATGGGTGGATTTTTTTTCTCCGCTTGTCAATTATGCACTACTTTGTGTTGGTCTATCAGATAAAACCCCTACAAAATACAATGAGGTTTGTGATTGTAACACGGCAACATGTGACAACATGTAACAACATACATAACATACAACAACATATAACTGCCAGTTTCATACTCTCTGCCGGGTTTTCTCTCCAGCTCAGGAGGCAAGATGCCACACCGGTGAGAGCAATAAACACTTTTTAGAGAAAAAGATTAAATAGCTGTCAACACGTGGTAATTAATGAGTGGGTTGCTGTGAGTGTGGTGTTTACAAGGCAGACCATAACATAAATAAAGCCTGGGCAGAATCATGGACATATGGTGCGACTGGCGCTACACTTCAGTGACATGACAGCAACCTGTGCCATCCCACCAGGGATTCCCACCTACCAAACAAGGAAAACATTTCTCTATGTAGGAAACTGTAGGCTGGTACTGTGTGTGTTTTTGTCTGATGAGACGGAAGACCAGGAATGTGCTCATGCAGCCTTATGAAACACTGCTGGGAGAATAAATGACAGTAAAAGGTATCTAAAGAAAACTCTGCTGTATTTGCATCTTATGTCCTCTGCTTCTCTCTGCAATACGCTGCAAAAACTACTGCTAGAGCTCCTGCCCTCTTTAGAGGACAGGAGCTAACTAGAGTAATGGTTTCCACATGTCATTTAGAGTACAACCAACAAGCACTGTGGGATTAGTGTCTCTGTGGACAAGGAACCTTATGAGCTCATGTTCAAGCCCCCCAGCCCCCAAAAAACAGGGGGGTTATTTTGGTCTGTAATATGTCCAAAAAGTAAGTTCTATGCTGTGCTGGCAAATTTACCTTTCAAAGGAAAATTATCTATGCAATAAAATATCGAGAGAAAAAAACAGGAGGTTAGAATGAGATCATGGACTGACGTAAAGCATGGTTACTTCAAAACCAAGACCAGAATGATGCTACATGCTGCAGTGGCGCCTTCAATTCAGCGCCACAGTTTGTCAGAGACCGATGCAAACACATTTCAATGCAACATGAAGGAGAGGAGAAACATACAGAGTACAGTCTGCAAATGTGTTTCTCAAGCATTTACTGCGATATGAAATTCAGGGAGGAAACGATCATCATGCTGTGGTGGGACTTACCTTGTAAAGCTGATGAAAGCCAAATGCGATGCCAACCATAATGATGGTGAGCGCGCCATAGTCTCTCCATCTGTAGCCTGCTGGAAAAGGACAGAAAAAAGGGATCAAACACTTTATAGACTAAAAACTGAATTATCCCAAAGATATGGAGAGAGCAATTCTAATAACACATTCATATTTCACAGAAACAACCAGGGAATAAATATTTTTACATGGTAAGAAATTTAAGTTTTGCATTTTGTCACATTACAACCAAAAACTTGCCTACTTGAATGAACAATGGTTTTCTAATTTTCTTACAAATATCTGAAAATGTGACAAGTAAACAGAGTCCACGTGTGTGTAGTTTAATCCCAGTATAAATAGAGATGTTCTATGAAGGCCTCAGAGGTTCGCTAGAGATCATTAGTGAACAAACAGCATCATGAAGTCCAAGGATCACAGAAGACAGGTCAGGGATGAAGATGTGGAGGAGTAGGTTATAAAACAATCTCCCAATCACGCACCATCTCAAAATAAAACGAGTATGGCTCAACTGCAAAACTACCCCGACATGGTAGTCCATTTGACTTAGGAAAAGGAGAGCATTAATCAGGCAAACAGTCAATAGTCTCTGGAAGAGCTGCAGAGATCCAGAGCTCAAGTGGGAGAATCTGTCAACAAGACATGGATTAGTTGTATACTCCACAGATTTGGCCTCTATGGAAGAGTTGTAAGAAGGAAGAGAAAAGAAGGACCGTATGCAGTTTACCACAAGCCATGCAAGAGAGACAGCAATTATGTGGAAGAAGGTGCCCTAGTTAGATGAGACCAACATGGAACTTCTTGGGCCACATCACCCTGAAAATACATCCTCGCAGTGAAACACAGTGGTGGCAGTATCATGCTGTGGGCATGCCTTCATTCTGCAGGAACAGGGAATCTGGTCAGAGATGATTGATGCAGGGAAATCCTAGAAGAAGGTCTGTTAGAGACTGGAAAAGACTTAGGTCTGGGGCAGAAATTTACCTCCCAGTAGGACAGCAACCGTAAATGTACAGCCAGAGCTACCATAGGATGGTTTGGATCAAAGCACAATCATGTGTTAGAATGGTCCAGTCAAAGTTCAGGCTGAAATCCAAAGATAATCTATGGGAAGACATTAAAGATGCTATTCACCGATACTTTCTCTACTGTCTGATTTAACCTGAGCTATTTGCAAAGGAGGGTGGGCAGAAATTTAAATACCTAGACATGTAAAACTGACAGAGACATACCCCAGAAGAACCTGCAACTAAAATTGCAGCAAAAAGCGGTTCAACAAAGTACTGAGTTGAAAGACACGTATTAGATTGCATTTGTAATTTTTTATAAACAATTTAACCTTTTCTTTTTTTTTTTTTTGCTACTTTGCAAGGACTCTAGGGTGACTGAAAAATACATTGTCACCATGTACTGGAAAACAAGATTTGCAGGATTATTAGATGGTATATTTGGTACGTTCCAAACTGTGGTAATTAGAATGAAATATTGAAAATGTGGCTTTTCATTATAAACATAGTATTTGCACAGAAAGCACCTAAGATGAACAGAAACATCAAAGAAAGTGTGCTTCAATACATTTTGAAGTTGAGTGTCTTGCTGAGTGACAGATGATGTGAAAGTGTGTCATTGTGCAAACTGTCATCTGGGTAGGCCAACTGCCTGTCAAGGTGGAAATTCCCCACTTTAGAGAGGCATTCAACTGAAAATGTCACTATACAACATGTCTGGAGGCAGCATGTGAGTTTTTCTTTTATTTACTCCAGCGAGGCTAAAATGAATACAAATTATTTAAGGCGAACCTGCTTAAAGCACACCATAGATATTCTATTACAAGTCTGATTTCACCTAATGGGTTATGTGGTGCATGTTTACTGGCTTGGAGTAAACTACATTGATCTTTGCCTTGGCACTTGTGATTTTACATGCAAATAAAAAGGGAGGCCCACTCAGAGCGAAATGTATGGTATATTTCCAGGGTGAATGTCGTTTTATCTTCCTTTCTCAAGGGCATGTTTCACTGCTGCTACTGCAGCACTTAGTGAACCTCTAACCTTTCCCATCAAAAATGTTTGAATCATTCTCCAACATCCATATGATAACCGTATAAATTTGGGTCTTCATCAACATTAAAGCTGGGTTAGACTGTCAGCTATCCCAGAAAACCAGGCATTTGAAAGGCCTGGAAGTCCTTGGGAGGGGTGGTTGACCCTGATGATGCCTGAATGCATCACCGGGGCCCACCCATTGTTCTTACCACCCTCAACTTTAGGGCTTTTCATTCTTCCTTTGTCTTTCCCCTTTTTCTTTCCCATCTGCACAATGCCATCTTCCTCTTTTTATTTGGTCACTTAAGCTGTGGAACTGTGGACTCCATCCCCCGTTTTTCCAATCTCCTCTCAAATTTATTGGGTTCAGTGGAGGCCTTCCTGTCCTTCTACCGTGTGGAAATAGAGATCAGAGTATCCATTACTGCGACAGAGATGAATGCGGGTCCCTGTGCACCGTCCCCATAAGAAGGACATCAGAGGCAGGTAGCCCCTTCTTTTCAGCATGACCCCCCCCCATACAAGACGACCAGCTCTCACCTCATTATGCAGCTCCCTTATAGCCGTTTTGATATAAAACCCCCCTACTATGGACGGAGTGCTGCGAGTCTCCCTAACTACATGGCCATCCCATCAACATCACTTTCATTACAAAACATGAGATGCTGGGGAGTCAAGGACAGTGTGGTAATAAATGAGGGTGGAATACATCTGGAATCATTGTCATATGGGTTAAGCATTACACGGACTTCATTCCACATTGGTAAATCAGTGGACAGAGGATTCACAACCTCCTGAGGTAATAAAGATACAGGTAGTGGTGTGGGGTCTTGCCAGGGTGGGACCCCGCCAGAAATGGAACGGCATCAGACGTCATAAGCTTCATATGTGGGCTGTTATGTTCTCTTTGTCTGGATCTAAAATTAAGGCAAATCGGTGGTGACTTTATTATATATACTAAAGCTGATTTTTTTGAGACACGATAAATCTAGAATCTCCAACAGTAAACCTACAGAAGACAAAACTAACAAACTATGAGACTGGGACAACCACAAGTTGTTTTTATTGAGATGAGCAAGAACTTCTAACCACTCATTCGTTTGTTAGAGTCAGATTTCAACGAGTCAGGAATTTTACAGGACGACAGCACAGTTTGGTCTAATTTAAACAGATTAGTTTCTTTGAATTCACCTGGCTGGGAGTGAAAAGTAATCTGAGTTCTAGTCTGCCTAAAAACATGGGTCTCTGTTCACCCGGATGCAGTTTGTTTACAGGGCGGAATGCAATGAACTAAAGAGAGAGAGTGGCGTTCCCTGTACTTATGATTTATGGACATTAATAGTAATTATTCATACCCCTGGCAGATTGGCTTTAAAACGATTTTCCTGCAATTGGGAAGTTTGTTTCTGATGGGAAATCAGACAGGCATCTCTCAAACTATAACAATGTAATTTTATTTTTTTTAAACGGGATGTCACAAATTACTTATACCCTTCCCAAAAATACAATGGAAAATCTTTATTGGCATTACAGAAATCACTAGCTTTTTCCATGTTTCCACTAGTATTTTTCAAATTGATATTAGGTGATGAGTTCCAGACTTTCGGGTTGGAAGACCTTGCCATCACCCTAATCTTTAGTTCCCTCCGTAGATTCCCTACCATATTTACGTCAGGACTCAGGCTGGGCCACTCCAAAGCATTAACATTAACATTATTTGCATTAACATGTTAAATGTAAAGATTACTTGAAAGCTACATCTGATAGAGGTATGCATAATGTTGGCCTTACTTTTAGATGCATTTAAATTCTGCCTCGGTATCTGTGTAACCACAGCAGCAGCTCATAATATATTGCTCTCTTTCTCTTTCAACAGGGAGATAGCTCACTGACTTGCTTATGGCAAGAAATTATAACATTTAATAGTCAGGGACAATCTTTGAAGAAAAAAGTACATAAACCAATTTTTTCCAGCTAAAATGAACAGTTCAGATATCCTGAATGGCATTCTTCTTCAGGGAAGAATTAGATATGGGTGCGTTTTTGGTTAAATGTTAAAACAGCCAACCATACTTTTATGCTGCTCATGCTGGGCAGCTTCTTGTGATAGCATGGAAAGAGCAGCTGTCGTAACCGCGTGGTATTGTCCATGAGGTTTGGTTCTCTGTCAAAAGTGTAGTGTGAAAGTAATCTAAACCATATGGAGTACATTTATTTTTGCATACCCTGCCCAATAGTCCTCCTGGATTGAGAGGGCAGTCAAATGTTTAAAAAGTACAAGCAAACTGTATTTTTTGATGTACAGTTTGTCTCCCAGTACTGTCCCAAACCAGCAGTGTGGATAACAAGGATGAGGTTGTTACAACTGAGATGAATGAGCCCATCCAGCTGATATTTGCTCTGAAGTACCTAAACGTCTTCACAAAGGCCACAGCACTTTCTAACACCAATATCCTTAGTATTTCTGCTGATATCCTGATCATGTTTAAGTGCAACACTGCTGATATGGGGGCATCAAATATTACCCCGCCAGATCACTGAAGATGCTTCCTAACTTGATGATCTCTTGCTTTCTTTCTCCACTGGTTTCTCCACTGGTTCTGAATACTTTGTCTCCTTTTGTTGCCTCTGCACCGCCTTCCTTTTCCGGATAGCCTGCGGCGTCCAATGCAACAACTTCTTCAGATTAAACAAGGAAGGTATTGAATGCCATTAAACATCCAATGATTTACTAAAGACCACCACCCAGCTCGTATTGGCTGCATGCTCGAGAGGTTTGTCTGCCAGCTGAGGAAAGTTCATATCCTTCTCATTAGTGCAGAGGAACAGGTATTCAGACTATATGAATGTATTTTAAAAAGTGACTCATTTTCTGTTCATACCTTGTACTGTAGCATGACTTTTTAGAAAAGTGAAGGGGGAAAGAATTTCTTGCAGGCTCAGCAGGTCTTTAGCAGACAAACTAAATTAACAGATAGAAAAATTGAATGTACACCATTAGTCAGTTGAAAATCTACTTTATGCCAAGTGATTAGCCAATACCTCTTTGGAAATCACCTTGCGTCTTTCAAAATACAAATGTCTGTCTGTCAAATCGTGTGCACAAGTGGAGATGTGCACAACAAAGCCAAAATGACAGAAAATGCCCCCTTCAGACAATGTCTGCTCCATCATTTTTGTTGCAAGACGTTTGTTGAAATGCTGGCCAGAGGCAATTTTTAAACAAATACCCAGATACAACTATTTGGAGCAAAATATGTATATATATTAAAAAAAATGGCAGATGACTCAAGACTTTTGCAAAATCCATATTATGCACAGGTGGCAAAGGGAAGAAAATGACCTACAGGATGTACTCACTGGGTGGTGCAGGAGTTAGCTGAGTCGCATAAGGTGGATGTGGGAGCCCCACGTGGCTCAAAGGTAGGACTTCCTCTGTGCTGCCAGAACGCTGGATGGCCAAGTCTACTTCTTCATCAGTGAGTCCTGAAATGAACACACAACCCTTAAAGACATTCGAACCATGCTCAACGACTGCACATTAGGGTGAAAAACCAAATGGCTCCTTTGCTATAATAACCTTACTTTATATACTTCCCAAGCTTCCAACAAATCTTTTAAGTACAATTCAGAGAGTATTTCAAATCTCATTCAATTTGACCAGCCTGCTTCTCAAAAATGTATTTTCATTTTATAATTCAGAAATACCACTGAGACTTTCAGGGACATCTATCAAAGGAAGTGCAGAAAGGTTCACACAATGAAATCTGAACCTCTGCTAGCCTATTAACTGCCACCAAAGGCAAAGAAAATAAGTCTGTCCACTTCTTCAGTTATATTTCCCATGTGGAGATTTCATACACCCCAGACAGCGAAAATGCATTATTTTAATTTCTTCATTGTAATGTAAATGTATTACATAATTTTGCAAATGCCAATATAATTTAATCTTCAGATATTTTTAATGATTTTAGTGATGATTAAATTGCAAAGGGTTCCCAGATGGAGAATCAGAGGGGAGGAGAAAAAAAATCTAATATGAACATTTCCTTTTGTGGCAAGAAAGGATTTTATTTCAGCTACCATATGCTGCCATTACTGTGGGTCTCATCATTTAATGAGTATCTTGGTCTAAACAAAAGGGAAATAATTACACAACTTATGATAAAACTATATTAAAAACAACATTAACCCATTTATAATGAAACAATTAAAAGGATAGCAAGAGAAAAACAGCAAAAACTATATCTGGTTCTTAGATACTGAATCATATTTGCCTCATAATAAGTACAATAGAAAATCAGTGGCAAAATGAGTAGTTTATATTATATCTTAAATTCTTCTTTATTTGGCTTAAAAAGTGTCTCAGAATTTCCAAAAAGGTTCGTACTATTGTCAGGGTTCGAACACTTTTCCCACAATAACATTCAAACACTTTCAAGGCTAATTTTCAAACTTTTCCAGTACCAACACAAATAACTGTTTTTTTAAAGTTTTTTTAAAAAAGGGCTAACCTTACTTGTTTACATTGAAAAACAAATTTATAATATGAATGTTCTCTATAGTGAATGTCACATATAGTGCTTGTGTTTGTGTCACATTTTTTAACTACAGTTCTATAACAGAGGTTGAGAGGATTCATCACAGAACAATTGAGGGAAATCTGTTAGAGGATGAGAGTCCAGGGGAAAAAGATGACAGAGATGAGAGTGAAAGGTAAGTGATAGCTTAGTAGAACAGCCAGATGAAGTCCATTGTTCTTTATGGACTAAAATCCCCATGTAAGATTTTGAGATTTTTAAGCAAGAATGATTACCGACAGAGACTTGCTGTACTTTACTGTCTCCCTGTGCTGCAATAGGGAGAACAAGTATTTGATACACTGCCGATTTTGCAGGTTTTCTCACTTGCAAAGTATGTAATAGTCTTTAATCTTTATCATAGGTACTCTTCAACTGTGAGTGACGGAATCTAAAACAAAAATCAAGAAAATCACATAGAACGATTTCTAAGTAATTAATTAGCATTTTATTGCATGACATAAGTATTTGATACATCAGAAAAACAAAATTTAACCTTTGGTACAGAAACCTTTGTGTGCAATTACAGATATCAGACGTTTCCTGTAGTTTTTGACGAGGTTTGCGCACACTGCAGCAGGGGTTTGGACCACTTCTCCATATAGATCTTCTCCAGATCCTTCAGGTTTCAGGCTGTCACTGGGCAATACAGACTTTCAGCTCCCTTCAAAGAGTTTTGATTGGGTTTAGGTCTGGAGACAGGCATAGGCCACTCCAGGACCTTGAGATGCTTCTTACGGAGGCACTCCTTAGTTGCCCCCTGGGAGAGCCTTTTGCTCTCCAAGGGAGCCAGCTACCCGGCTGACCTCAATAGCCACCCTCATTTGCCGAGTTCCAACAAAGGAGGGAGAAACAGGCACACCCACCGAGCCCAAGGCTAAGGACAGGCACTGAGCATTGAGAACCAACCGAAAACAGGGACCAATACACACAGTCCCCCAGGAACTGCCCAAACCCTGATCCCCAGCCCCGACACCCAGTCCCCCGCCCAAAGAATCCACCGACCCATACTACAACAGAGAGCAAATGTGAAAGTATTAGCATAGCACTTTAGCTAACTGCTCTGCATGAAAACATCTTCTGCAGGAGACATGAATTAGATAAGGAGTATAGAGTCATGAAGTTAAATATATCTTTAGAAACAACAACACTCATGCAGAATGACCTGTTGGGACAAAATACCCGTTATGTCAAGAAAAACGGAAACTGTAGCATCTGGGGCATGCTTTCAAACACATACATGGCACTGATAGTAAGGAACAATCGGACCGGGGATTGATACCAGAACATGTTTATTCCTGTGTTGGACATAATTAAATTGCAATTAGGACATCCTTCATTGCAAAACTGTAATTATTTTCCTCAAAGACATTTCTTAATGTAGCTTTGACTTTTAAATCCTAAAGCAAAAGCTTTATTATTCAGTTTAATAATAAGGAATAAATTAGTCATGATTTACAAATCAACTTCTCCAACAAGAATATCTGATAATGAATAATAATTGTCCTAAGTGTCAGGTTAGTCTGAATAGCGTGTTAAAACTTTAATCAGGAATCCCATTTTAGCTTCTCTGTGTATCAACAAACAAAAATGCACAAAATCAACATGCCTCACAAATCTACTGAGCAGCTTACGTCAAAAAACGATCTCTCCAGTCACCTTTTTAAATTCAAACAGGACTGATCATGAAAACTGTTGGATAACTGAATGAAAATCTTGGCAAGCCTGCCATTTACGGCAGGTCTTTAGTGCCAGGAAGTGGTGCGAGCCATGTGCTGAGTTTGTGTAGTGAGACTGCACAGTCAAATAAGCAATAATGTGTCCCTGGACTCCTGATTCATCTAACCACAGCAGACTGCATGGTGACAGACTATTGAGTGAAACTTGCAGCGGTCTCAGTTTACTCCAAATAAAAGGAAGAAATAACGGAAAACAAAAGCAGTTTCTCCTTGAAATGTTAGATCTTTTTTATTTAAACTGCACTTGTGCTGCCACAGAGATTAATATATGTACATTTTAATAGCTGTTGCCGTCTTTGATGTTCGTGTAGCAATTTATAAAGTATAAAATCTAAAACATGGAAATTCCTGTTTTCAAGTTAAACTACAGATCGCTAAATTGGCTGTAAGCTCTGATCTGCCTATTTGCTGAGAGGAAGACCACAACAAATAAAATAAGCCTTAGATCCAGAAGAAAAAGGAACAAGGTGAAAGTGAGTTTTACATATAAAAGGAGAAGACAAAAAAGGAAATGGGGATTTATTATGGGTTCCAAAACCTGTGGAATGACCCCTGGACCCCCATTTCAGAACGACCTGTGGGGAGATGAATTTTTAAGACATAAATTATACCTAATGACGACAACATAAAAAAAGAACAATAATGGAAAGCTATTCTGTATTTCATTATACTGTATTATTTGCTGCACCTGATACACATAGTCCCTGTTTATGAGTCACCGTATTAGCAGATGCTCTGCCAAAGCATTTGCTTTGACCTTGCCATTCTCATTGGGGCATGAAATTACGGTGCTGGCACCTTGATATTACAGCTATAAATACTGTAAACTGCATATCTGGGCAACGTTTTCTATTGTCTTTCAACATAAACCTGATCGGTATTTATTTAAAGGAAAACCCATTGCTCGTCAGGTTATTTACAGCTCTATTTTCCGAGGCTCGCATTCCCTGGGCATCTTTTAAGGGCAAAGAGGCGGCAAGGCTCTAACATTAAATCTATTTCTCCGATTTTGGCACTTCTAGACTTTATGGGTCAGGACCCAGCTCGGACAGCCAATTATAAAAGTTGCTTACTAAAATATTTTGTGTAGTAAAAGGTGAATGCCTTTGTTGCTGCCCTCCAAGTGTTGGAGCATGAATTTGCCCTTGAGTGAGAATTACTTACATTTTGAATATCATATTTAAAAAAAATGTATGGCAGATGGGGTCATAAATAGATGGAGGTCAGTGGGTTGTTAAGGAAAACTTCAACCAGTTTCTCACGTTGCCGTGACGAGGGAATCATACATGTCATTTGGTTCTGTAGAACCGCTTGAAAATGGCATGCCCTAAATAATGACCACTCTCATAGAGTATTCATTTATGTATTAAAAAGACGACTCTGCTCTCATTTCCCTGCTTTACTGCCTTGTACTGATGACAAAGTGGGCAAGGCCTCGGCTAGGTGGCGCCGTGGAGTAATTTATAACCACATCAATCCCTTTACCTTCCACACAGGCCTTGGTCATTGTCATTTTTGTCCGAGAGGTGAGTCCCATAACCCCACTTACAAACAGCATCCTATTAATATCTGGGATGATGAACCTTACCCTTACCTTCATAACTGGTATAGCAATAGACAAAAAACCCACCTGTGCTCCCCTTGACCCTGGACCACCGGCATAATTCTCAGGGGGAAATCCATTAGTATCATTTATTCAACACACAACCAGGAAAGCAAAAAAAAACAAACAAAATAAGTAAAAGCAATATTTACATCACACTGATACAGAAGGGTCTGTGTGACATTTTACATGCTAAAATTTTTTTCCTGTTTATGGCTTTGATTGCAATTCATTTCTCTAAACTCAATAAGTAAATAATCCTGATTTTTATATTGACCAAAATAATCCCGATTGTATTTTGTCCCCATATGAAAGAAAAACACAAAAAAACATATGAAAATATGATATTTATGGCTTGTTATGAAAAGTTTGTGCTTCTCTGCTCTAACTACATCCAGCCTAGTAATCAAGGAGCTGCTGAGTGATGTCAGTTTAGGGGCCACGGTCAAAGTGACATGCTGAAAGCTGGAAAATGCTCTTGACTTTGTCCCGAGAATTGGATTTTTGTGGTAATTATGTGTGAAACTGCTAATTGTCTGGGCTAAATGGTGGCACCAAAATGGGGCTCGATGCTCTTCTAGTTGTTACAACTGTTAACTGCCGAAGACACAGACGGCACAATTTCCGAGATTAACCTGTTGCGCATTATATTTCACTCAAACAGGAGAAAATTTAACGGAGCTTAGTGAGGAGCAAAATTGCTTCAAGATTGTTGTTGACGGTGTAAAATGCAATTCATTTGCACTCTTCTGTTACAGAACAAAATCCATCTTGATTTTCACTACATCAAAGCGACAAACTTTCAACATTTCAGCCAGTTTATTCAACTTCGAGGACTTAAGAAGGGCGGCTAGAAATATTGGACTGCATAATGACCAATTCATACTCTGAAATTGACAGGAGAAAGGAAAAGGGAAAATTATATTTTTCAATGAATATTGAAATAAACCACACTATTATGATCACTTTAGAAAAAGAGAGATGTAACCAGAGATGCATCCTTCCATGCAGATCAGGACACCAAATACGCTGGGAAACATTATGCACGCCTGAGATTATTGTGTAAAGATTCTGCAACATGCAATCAAAGTGGGCCCTATTTTCCCCTTCATCAGCTGTCCGGCATAAGCGCTGGCAGCAAGAGAAATCCAATTTAAATTCCACTCTACAGGGAGATGGTATTGTTTCATTTTATGTGTGCTTTGACATTTCTGGCTGTTAATATGGAGTAAAATCAAGACGTATTTACATAAATATGGCATTAAACTGTATTAGAAATTAAGAGTGACACATTTTCTGTGGTGACTGTGGAATGAGGAAAATGATTGAGTTTTGGTGTCAAAAGGTTGAGAAGACAACACATACTAGGGGAAGACGCAGGAAGAGGATTAGCCTGTTGCTGTCTGCAAAAGCCCATTGTAGCTCAAGTTAAAGACAAGAAGCAAGGAGTCAGTAGTTATGGTGAACAAATATATTTTATACAGCTATGTTTATTTCTAAGTCAATTTTGATCACCAGTAAATAGAGGTAGGCCTGATCCCATCCAATATCTGAATCCGCCCTGATACTGGTGTCCTCCATGGATCGGACATCGAGGCCACCAATCCAGACTTCCATGGTCCGGTGTTGCTGCTAGTCACATTATTACTGATTTTACTATGCAGCGTTAGGCTTACAGATAAAAACATTGCTCAACTCTAGAATGTTGAAATAAACACAAGAATCTTATAAACTGTACAGAAAAAAGGTTTAGTATACACCAGTCGACATTTTAGCCGGATTTGCTTGATAACTTAAAGACTGAACTAACATACAGAGTTAAACTTTAACCTCCCAGTAGGCGTTGTTGTAGGAGCTTTTTTAGAGATATTTTACAGGCAGGAGAGAAAAAGCAGCACAATAGGAATGTTTTATGTGCTTAGAGTGGAAAAAGTTATGCTGAAATTTTACAGTAATACTAACTGAGGACAAAATGCCCCGCAGCAACACTCAGAACTCCATAGAGGAGTGGCTTAGCAGCAATGGCAAGATAACTAGATTCCAGAAAAATGCTTTATTTTATTTATTTAGGGTGTCCACCTCTACCTGCCATACTGAGCATATACAGGTCCTTCTCAAAATATTAGCATATTGTGATAAAGTTAATTATTTTCCATAATGTCATGATGAAAATTTAACATTCATATATTTTAGATTCATTGCACACTAACTGAAATATTTCAGGTCTTTTATTGTCTTAATACGGATGATTTTGGCATACAGCTCATGAAAACCCAAAATTCCTATCTCACAAAATTAGCATATTTCATCCGACCAATAAAAGAAAAATGTTTTTAATACAAAAAACGTCAACCTTCAAATAATCATGTACAGTTATGCACTCAATACTTGGTCGGGAATCCTTTTGCAAAAATGACTGCTTCAATGCGGCGTGGCATGGAGGCAATCAGCCTGTGGCACTGCTGAGGTCTTATGGAGGCCCAGGATGCTTCGATAGCGGCCTTTAGCTCATCCAGAGTGTTGGGTCTTGAGTCTCTCAACGTTCTCTTCACAATATCCCACAGATTCTCTATGGGGTTCAGGTCAGGAGAGTTGGCAGGCCAATTGAGCACAGTGATACCATGGTCAGTAAACCATTTACCAGTGGTTTTGGCACTGTGAGCAGGTGCCAGGTCGTGCTGAAAAATGAAATCTTCATCTCCATAAAGCTTTTCAGCAGATGGAAGCATGAACTGCTCCAAAATCTCTTGATAGCTTGCTGCATTGACCCTGCCCTTGATAAAACACAGTGGACCAACACCAGCAGCTGACACGGCACCCCAGACCATCACTGACTGTGGGTACTTGACACTGGACTTCTGGCATTTTGGCATTTCCTTCTCCCCAGTCTTCCTCCAGACTCTGGCACCTTGATTTCCGAATGACATGCAGAATTTGCTTTCATCCGAAAAAAGTACTTTGGACCAGTGATGAACCAGGCTGGGAGTTTTAAAGGCCTCAGGAATCTTTTGCAGGTGTTTAGAGTTAACTCGTTGATTCAGATGATTAGGTTCATAGCTCGTTTAGAGACCCTTTTAATGATATGCTAATTTTGTGAGATAGGAATTTTGGGTTTTCATGAGCTGTATGCCAAAATCA
The DNA here is from genome assembly GCF_021462225.1 of Girardinichthys multiradiatus. Taxonomy (NCBI): domain Eukaryota; kingdom Metazoa; phylum Chordata; class Actinopteri; order Cyprinodontiformes; family Goodeidae; genus Girardinichthys; species Girardinichthys multiradiatus. The sequence continues at coordinate 21,094,787 of NC_061794.1, read as the reverse complement.
TCCGTATTAAGACAATAAAAGACCTGAAATATTTCAGTTAGTGTGCAATGAATCTAAAATATATGAATGTTAAATTTTCATCATGACATTATGGAAAATAATTAACTTTATCACAATATGCTAATATTTTGAGAAGGACCTGTAGTATTTGAAAGTGGTGGTGGTTTATTAGATGATTTCTACAAAAGACTGCAGCTACAACTAAAATTGCTAACTGGGATAAGGGTGTAAACTGCTAATAAAAGTTATTAACAGTTTTTTTTTTAAAATGTCACCATCATTGGTTCTTGACATTACTTCTCTAAAATAGCAAACTCCTCATTTACTGAGCTGTTTTTGTCACTCTTCTCAATCTCTTCCATGTGTGTAGCGCTACCTCTGATCTTGAATAATTAATTAGAATTCACAGCAAAAAGGTTGGCTAAATAACAGTGATTTTTGTTTTTTAAATGCTGCCAGATGCAGCGACATTTTAAACCATTTATTTGTTTTTGTCTTGACAAAAAGCTAATGAGTCCAGCAGCTTTTTTAAACTACTGTCATATTCAAGTCTATTGTGGTCCTCCAAACTAACTTTATTCACAAGACTGAGTATAAGCATGAAAGGATCATTCTGATTGTTCTTTTATAATTATCGATTTTGGAAATATATATATAGGATGCACCTGAAGATATGGGTGAAATTGCTGCAGTATAGCTGGTAGTGCCTGTGTGCTTTTTTCTGGAGAAACACTGAGAAACTGACTGGTGAGTGGAATTAAGACGATTTTCAGCTTGATCAGCCCTGACATGGGGTTCGGCCGGTCGGAAGCTCAAACATCTAGATCATTTTGAACATTAAAGGGACCACACATCAGGTCGTGCCAACAGCAACATTCTTGGTATGGATTATGGTACTGAGGAGGGAAAAAAAACTCAACGTTAGCCATTCCCAGGTGTTTAAAACAAAGTCAGGGGAAAGGCAGACATGTAGGAAGCATTTAAAATAAAACTATTTTCTACAACATATCTGCTGTTCATTCAAGCTGTAAGAGAGTGAGACTTATAGCAGAAAACAGGAAGGCTGAGAAAAGCTCCACAAAGGTTCTGTTTTATTCTTTTGCGCTTTAAACCTCTCTCTCATAAAACATGCTGGATTTGGAAATGTTGGCACTGTATGTATTCTGTAGAGAATACATACAGTGTAAATTATGCAAAAAACGATTCCCTAAAAAGATAGTAAAATCCTATTTTAAGGCAAATGTTCTCTCTCTCATACACCGTGACATGGCTTCTGCTCCTAATATGAATCATAAATGTCCACTAACAGCAGGAAGTCTAGAAAACAACATTTAGATTGCTGTTCTTACATTGGAGCTCTTAAAAAGAAAATGGAATTGGCCAAAATCTGTACCGGCAGGTCAAGGCCTACCTGATCGGCATCTTTAATTAATCACATTAGCTTGTATAACACATGACCAAAAACAATCTTACATGTTTAGGTAAAACGGTTCTGGATTGAACAATATCTGTTATCAGCAGACACTGCACTTCAAATGTCCGGTTCGGATCGGAACCTAAAAAACTAGATAGGTGCATGTTTTGTGATGGCAAATCGTTTATCACATAACCAGAATCAAGTGAGGAAACTAATACTGAGAAACTGAGAAAACCCTTTATGATATAAAGCTACTTCTAAAACCACAAATGTACTACCGTCGAAAGCAACATAGAGTAATTGCAGGATTCAAAGTGTAACTTACAGTTTCTTAATCCTGCCACCATTTCCAGCATACACAAGAAACCGCTCTAATCCCAAAACTAAAAGCCCACAGCAGCATGATACAATAACAAGCATAAGTATAATAATGCTTACAATATCTCCACGTTCACTGCTAAGTAACTCTGCAATAAAAGTCCAGAGCTATGAGTACTGCAAAAAGCTACTCAAACATACTTTGTGCTTAGTGATTCATTTCTCATAAGTATGCTTTCTCCCCATGATCAATGTCTTCATGCAAATCAAGACTTCTTGCTTAGACCTACAGTGGAAAGAGGTTTACCAAAATAAATCTGCATTAAAGGGTCATACATATTTCATGGATGTAAAGTGCAGTAAAAGCAAACCGTTTTGGATGGTGGGGCTTCACAAATATCACAACAAAGCTGAAAATAGGAAGAAAATGAGTCACAACATGACATCATCTGGCGGTGATTGGGCTTTGGGAAAACATCAGCAGATTGGGAACTGTCTGTCAATAATGAGACTAAAAGATGAAGAAATGTAAAAAGATATTAACAATCATTATAGTCATATGAGAGGTGTGTAGTAGCAGCAGGCCAACATGGATTTGGTTTCAGGTTACCTTCCCAAGTTACAGAGCTCTTAGGCTCACTCCTTACTGTTTGGCTACTTTAGTGCTGCAAGCAGAGTCCCTCAGCACTGTACTGACACAGTCCCTTAAGTACTGAACTGTCTCACGACCAGTTACAATAAAAAACATTCATTACAAAGAGTTAAGCTGTCGTAAAGGCACACACACTCCCTTATCTGTATCATCACTGCTCAACCACGGAGCCACAAATCAACTGCTGCCTTATATTGAGTTGAGTTTAATGAGTTCAGCGTAATAAACTTTTTGCTTTTTCATTGCACAAACCGTATTGTACAAGGTGAAGTATCTGAATAAATTAGAACAGAAAAAAGTTAGATGTCAGTAAATATTTCGAACATCCCCAGTCAGAAACCCTTACTGTGCAGTAGCTCAAAATTACAATAACCATTAAATTAAGTAAAAGGGTTAAAATGCTAGGAGGCAATATTGATAATTCCATTGAAAACTCAGAGGGAGTTTGTCAATATTAATTTTCCTGAACCCAAAGGAGCATCCTGACTGGCGTGTCATTTATTCACAGGGCCCGAATCCTGTTCTATGAAGCTAAATCGACCCTTTTAGAACAAAACACCCCGCCACCCCCCCAGCCCTCTGATCAAAAAGCTGCGGCCACAGTCTCTGACCTCTGTGGACCAGCCTACCCAGAGGGAAATAAACAAAACACTGATTCCTTAACTAAAGATCTGCAAAGAAACACAAACACTGAATAGATTTGGTAAACTTCATCTAGCAAACATAAAACAAATGTCTCTGACCTTTTTTCCTTAAGAAGGCTTTTCTGGTGGCCAGGGGGCTCTCGCGTACTTTCGGGTTGTGCAGAAATTTTACAGCAGTTGCAACCTGGAAAGAAACAAATCTGATTTATTTCCTCATAATCACATAATGTGAGTAACCCTAAAGGAAACTGATGCTGTTAACAGTCTAAACAAGAGTCTAGACCATCCTTAAGAAAAAGGTTCATTATAAATCCACCACAGCTAAAAAGAAGGAAAAAAAAGCTTAAATGGATTCCATCTGATAGTTGCATTTACACCCCCACTTCCCTCGCAGCCAGCAGTGAGGAAAAAGACCACCTGACCACTTTCCTGCTAAATGTGGGGAATGACCAAATCAGCAGTTATAAAATTAGCCCATCAGGAGTGCCGGACAAATGGAGTATGGAGCTTAATTTGCTATTACCCTCTTAAAGACAAACTTCCATTCTTAAGTGCGCAATGGAAGAAAATCTATACTTAATGCAGAGGTGATCATTTGTATCTAATAACTTGAGAATCCGAGGCAGAAAACTTCTGTAATTCTTCCAGTTAAAAACCTGCCGTGATCAAATCACCTCGCCTGACTGTTGTAATGACTTGAAACGTTAATGCACCAGAACGTTAAATAGCATCAGAACATCAGTAGTTTTAAGTGCACCACGTTCATCGATTCTATTATGTTTTCCTTCGAGATGCACCTTAATTTTCCACCCAGTATGCATTTCCAAGAATTGGAGACAGGAGGGGGGGGCATCTTCCTCAAATGGTATTAAAACATAAATTTGAAGTAGGCGCCGTGAAGTGGCGCCTCCTAAAATGGATAAATATGTAGGGAACACATAGAACGGAGAAACACACTGGAGGGGAGGTTTCGATGACTTATTATCGCACCTGTGGTCCCCATGATTCAATTGTAAAAGTCATCCCTCTAATAGCTTGAAAGGTTTTGATTACTCTTCTTTTCTCTTAGTGTTGAAAGATACAAAGTGATTGAGGGCCCTGCCAGTGGTAATTCATTTTGGGTAATGCATTGCATATACTATGAACCTGTTTCAATCCAAAATAATTGTAGTTTAAAGTTGTTCAGGGGGCAGAAGTGGCAGGGAAGCAGTTTAAAAACCTAAGGTTCTGTGACAAAGGTACAGCGTGATGATAAACCATGGTACAGGAATCCTGTACAATCTGCCTTCCCTTTTCTAAACCATGGAACTTAATAGAAACTAAGACTTTTTATTTATGTGATAATTGGATTAAAAAATACCAGACTCACCCCATGAGATGTTGCCCCAATCATTTAACACTAATATACTATTTCACAGGGACTTCCATTTCACCCAGAACCTTCATTTCAGTGGTCAGCATCCTTTTCAACCAGAGCCATTCATGCCTTTGGTCCAGATACATGACCCTTCAAAACACAATAGCCTTTTTTACAATATCTACTATAGGAATTATTTTTCTTTTAGACTTTAAATAAAACAAAATCATCAAACTTTACAAAGATTTTTCCTAAGAATACTAGTGTGGAAAACTGCTAAAGCTAGCATTTCTTTTTCACCTCTACATTTAAAAAATATATATGCTCAATTCTTCATAATTTTTGGCCACGGTTATTAAGAGCTACAGTGGAGGGTTCAAAGAACCACTTGCAGCTCTGGGTGGGGATGCAGGTTTCAGACCCCTGATTTCTTGTGACAACCAGATGAAGCTATTTGAATGGTCAACCCCCAACTTATGCTGTGGGCCAGAAGATACAGTCAAGACAACGAGAATCTTCTTCTGATAACAAAAGAAGAAACATATCCTGCAACTGGCAAAGCTCTCATTCCTAATGAACGGGACCCTCAAAAGGCATCCATACCCTTTGAACTTTTTCCACATCATTTTATGTTAAAACCACAGACCTCAGTGTATTTTACTGATAGACTAGTACACCGTAGTATGTTGTGTAGCAGAAAAAGGAAAGGGATACATGATTTTCGAAATGTTCTACAAATGAAAATCAGAAAAGAGAGGAGAGTATTTCTATTCAATATTCAGAAACACGTTTACTGCAATGACAGCTACAAGTCTATTAGTGTGTGTCTCTAACAGCTTTACACATGTGAAATCTTTGGCCTTTCCTCTTTCCAAAACAACTCAAGTTCAGTCAGACTGAATTGGGAGCATCTGTAAATATCTAACTTCAGTTGGATTGACTGGGCCATGCGAACACATATGTATGCTTTGATCTAAACCATCCCTTTGAGGCCCTGGCTGTATGTTTAGGGTCATTATCCTGCAGTTAAGTAAACCTCTGGCCCAGTCTGAAGGTTTGCTGCCGGTAAAAAGTTGTTTTTTTTTAGTACTATCCTCATTGTAAACCTATCTGTCTACTAGGTATGACTAGATTCCCTGTTGAAGAAAATCTTCACAGTATGATACTGACACCACCACGTTCCAATGTGTTCAGAGTGCTATGTTTGCAGGCCAAAACCAGAATTATTTGGTCTCATCTGTCCAGTGCAACTTCCACAGCTTGTTTGCTGTATACTCTACATGGTTTGTGGCGAAGTGCAAATTGGACTTCCTATGGGTTTCATTGCAGCAATGGCTTTATTTCTAATGGCTAGATTTGCCGAGTGTACGAGTAACTGTAATCCTGAGCGTGTGGATCCCTGCAACTCCTCCAGAGTTACCCTGGGCCTCACTGTTGCTTTTCTCAATAATGCCCAACCTGTCACTTTAGGTGAACAACCATGTTTTTGGGAGTTTGCAGTTGTGATATTGTCTTTGCATGTTCAGATGAATTTGCTCATTGAAATGTTGAAAACTTGGAATATTGTTTCAAAAGATAACCTTGCCTTAAAGCTGCAGTAGGTAACTTTTGCAAAAATTTATTTTTTATCCATCCATCCATTTTCTATACTCGCTTCTTCTGTAAAGGGTCATGAGAGAGCTGGTGCCTATCTTCAGCAGTCTACAGCCAAGAGACATGTCGCCAGTCCATCACAGGGCAACACAAAAACACATAGGATAAACAACCATGCACACCCCGATTAACACAAGGGCAAGTTAGAGAGACCAATTAACCTAACAGTCATGTTTTTGGACTGTGGGAGGAAGCCGGAGTACCCACAGAGAATCCACGCATACATAGGAAAACATGCAAACACCATGACCCCTGGCCGGGAGTCGAACCCAAGACCTTCTTGGTGCAAGGCAACAGTGCTAACCACTGCGGCACTATGCAGACCATGTATTTTTTGATATTTTTGTTAAAACTGTCACTATAAGAGTACAATATGAGACAGATGATCTGTGAAAAAAAAATTTTAAAATCGAGCTCTGCTGGCTCCTCCCAGTGGTCCTACTGCCATTTGCAGAAACACACCGCTCCCGGTCAGAAACAACCAATCAGAGCAGGGAAAAATGTCTTAGCAGTGTCAATCACATGCATGTACGTGCTGCTCACACCCCTCCCCTGCAAAGTGTGTACCATCATTTAAAGATTGCCCTTGTGCTGCAGCTGTGCTAATGATTTGAAGACCAAGTTTGTTGTCAAGTTATGGGCAGATCATATTCAATGTAAAGCATATCGTTGATGTTTTGTCCTTACCAGTGAATTTGTCATAGCTGTTTATCCGCCGTCATCAGTGGCCCTGCTTACTAGCCTACTAGCCACAGCGGGCTCCGCTGTGGAGGGAGGGCTGTAGCACAGCAGAGAGCAAGGGAGAGGGACCTGTAAGGTATGCTGGGTCAAATTTCAGGCTAAGTCCACTGTTTCCTCAGACCTCCCTACTGCAGCTTTAAACTTCCCCACAACTTTCTCCCTGACTTGTCTGCTGTGTTTTTAGTCTTCATGATGCTGCTTCTTCACTAATGGTTTCCAAAAAACATCTCAGGTCTTCACAAAACAGCTGCATTTAAATTGAAATTAAATGACACATAGGTGGACTATTTTCTGAAAGCACTGAGGTCTACTGGATCATACAGTGCTTTCACACCAAACGTTTAGAATGCTTTGTACCGTGCCAGAGTCCGGTTTCTAGAGTGAATTTACCTGGTGTGAACCCATACCAGACCCTGAAACGGACCAGAGAACCGTACCCTGACATGGTTACAACTACTGTCTTGGCACGGTTTATTCGGAGCAGTTCACTTGCAGTGTGCATGCATGCTGGGTGGGTGTACTAAAAGCAGGAAGAGAGAGTGTAACGGAAGAGCAGCGCATTTGAGGAGAAGAAGTAGTAGTAGAGGAAAAACAAAGTAAGGACTTGAATCCATAGATGAAAGAGTTTGAAATTGTCTCTTGGGGTTATGTGGAGTAGTCAAGAGACGGACTTTCTTCTTTGTACTTTTTTCTTCTTGATCTGTGCGATACTGCCCCCAAAACAATCAATTGCAACTGCATGACGTTGTTTGGTCCAGGTCTAAAAGATTTCTGTGTAAAAGCAAACCAGTCCAACTGAAGGTGAGAATTTTCTCACTTCTACCAATCCCTTGATTGGACCAGCAGTGTAAATGCACCTTTATTTTGGGGTGTCAAAATAAAGGAGGCTGAATACATCTGCATGTCAAACCTTTTGGATTTTTATTTATCAATAGTTTTGAAAACCATGTATCATTTGCTTTCCACTTTACAGATCTGCTCCACTTCGTTTTGGTCTATCCAATAAAATTCCCTCAAAATACACTAAAGCTTGTGGCAATAATGTGACAAAAGGTTCAAGAACATTAACAAATAAATACACTGTAGGTGACAAGTTTTAGTAAGACCAGAAAAAAGATAAACCAACAAAAATCTAATATTCTAATTTTTCTGTCCAGTGAATAACAAAGCGGTGGAAGCCCAGTAAGAGGTAATGACCTATTAGCGAAAGAATACGCTGAATGAGCAGTCCTTGTTTACATTGCCCTAAAGTTTCAGTTGTCCAATTATTGACAAGGAAATTGTATCAACGTTAACAGGCATAAGTATGATACCTCAGAAAGGACCGCAGCTTGCTCAGCGGCAGACTAATGAGGCAAATGTCCATTTGGTTAAAACTGTAGTGGTGGATCTTCAGGGAGAGGAAAAGTGCACTTCTTAGCAGATGACATAGAGGCTTTGCACAAGTTCCATCCAGACATCTCAATCAATTATAACCACATTGCACTGATTTCACTCTTGTTATTGACTCATGGATCACCCCAGTTATAGTGTTGGGTAGCACACCACTGGGCTTTTAGATGATGGATAACAGTACAAGATGCATCCGTGTTGCCAATATAAATAAAAAAGAAAAATAAGATGAATTTCCATTTTTTTTGGCAAACCGGTAAATTTTTATCTGAAAGAAAACCTGGAAAACTTTGTAAAGATTTGACTACTAATGCACCAAAGTGCTCCATGTAAAGTGCAATAATCTTTGCAAACCAGATAACCAATAAAGTGTCAGGTAAAGCTGAAAAAGAGGTGAAAACTCAATCACAGGAAGAGATAACATTAACCAATACACTTAAAGAGAGTGAACTTGATGAACAGACAAGATTACAGAAATGTTATTGAGTTTGAATTGGACCAGACTTTCCACTGCACTTGTGTGAAAATTACAACAGTGATGCCTCGAACTGTGAGAAATGAGGTTAGAATCCAATTAAGTTCGAACCACAGGGATGGACGCCTGAGGGAATCTGTGTAACCAGTTGTATATTTTCGCTCTAACTAGTAACAGCACTTAACTATAACATACCGCAAGACCTATGGATGTCGTACGCGAGGTTTACATTATGGGGAGAAGGTAGGTAACCTGAAGGTTTGGAATATATGATCTGTCTACACTGAGACAGCAAAGTCTTTCAGTATCCTTATGTATTGAAACAGACCTGTCCAACCGTCTCAAGTTAGTTTTTAAAATGGCAGCAAATGCAAAGGTTTAAAGTCTCAATAATTCAGTCCAAATAAAAAGGAAACTTATGAAGTCCACTGATTTGAAACCACAGTATAATTAAGAAATGTGCCAACTAGGTATGGACCGGTATAAGATTCTGATGGTATGAGGATCTACCTTGGTTCCACGGTTAGCTACAGGTCAACCTTCTTAAAGCAAAATATACTCCATTGTGCTCTTTATAGTGTAACATATATACAATAGGCTTATGTTGATCATTATTTAAGCTGCATTCTTTTTGAACTTTTTCAAGCTAGATTTTCCGAATTAATATCTGTATATACAAAAAGAAAGCCTCCCGACATATGAATTCCTACTCAGAAGGTCAGAGGTCACAGAGCTGGCCTGAGTTCAGTATTCAACTGGCAACTCCATCTAATTCTTCTGATGGTTTGAAAAACATTAAGCTGAAGTTCATATATTACTGTACAATATCTGCTTGCAAACATGTTTCTTTAGTATGAAAACACATAAAAAAAACATTGCCATTGGCTTGGATTGCTAATAGTAGTTAGGTTTTGTACTTTTAGAAATCTGCCTAACATTAGGGATGCAACTTTTTGTTGACATAATCGATTAAGTCGATTATGAAAAAGAAAGACAAACTTTTATGTGTCAAAGCGTCACTTAAAAAAATATAAACAAACATTGCTGAGTGTCTAAATATCTCAGTCTCGGTGTTAAGCACTACTTAGCACATATAGTCCCTATAGTTAACTACAAAGGGCAGTATAGCCTTTATTTGCCTGTGTCATTGCCCACCCTATTATTGCGGGTTGGAGCAGCAATGGCGGAGGAAACCAGTAAAAGCATTGAGTAAAGTTTGATAAGTAACAATTTCTGTGACACAAAATGCACTTTTATGAAGTTTTTAGACGAGAATGTAGAATATCTGCTCGGTTTATCAAGATACTGTCATAAAAAAAGAATTGCGACTAATCGAGAAAATAATCGTAGATTACTTGACTATGAAAATAATCTTTAGTCGCAGTCCTATTTAAGATCCATGTACAGGTCCTTCTCAAAATATTAGCATATTGTGATAAAGTTAATTATTTTCCATAATGTCATGATGAAAATTTAACATTCATATATTTTAGATTCATTGCACACTAACTGAAATATTTCAGGTCTTTTATTGTCTTAATACGGATGATTTTGGCATACAGCTCATGAAAACCCAAAATTCCTATCTCACAAAATTAGCATATCATTAAAAGGGTCTCTAAACGAGCTATGAACCTAATCATCTGAATCAACGAGTTAACTCTAAACACCTGCAAAAGATTCCTGAGGCCTTTAAAACTCCCAGCCTGGTTCATCACTCAAAACCCCAATCATGGGTAAGACTGCCGACCTGACTGCTCTCCAGAAGGCCACTATTGACACCCTCAAGCAAGAGGGTAAGACACAGAAAGACATTTCTGAACGAATAGGCTGTTCCCAGAGTGCTGTATCAAGGCACCTCGGTGGGAAGTCTGTGGGAAGGAAAAGGTATGGCAGAAAACGCTGCACAACGAGAAGAGGTGACCGGATCCTGAGGAAGATTGTGGAGAAGGGCCGATTCCAGACCTTGGGGGACCTGCGGAAGCAGTGGACTGAGTCTGGAGTAGAAACATCCAGAGCCACCGTGCACAGGCGTGTGCAGGAAATGGGCTACAGGTGCCGCATTCCCCAGGTCGAGCCACTTTTGAACCAGAAACAGCGGCAGAAGCGCCTGACCTGGGCTACAGAGAAGCAGCACTGGACTGTTGCTCAGTGGTCCAAAGTACTTTTTTCGGATGAAAGCAAATTTTGCATGTCATGCGGAAATCAAGGTGCCAGAGTCTGGAGGAAGACTGGGGAGAAGGAAATGCCAAAATGCCAGAAGTCCAGTGTCAAGTACCCACAGTCAGTGATGGTCTGGGGTGCCGTGTCAGCTGCTGGAGTTGGTCCACTGTGTTTTATCAAGGGCAGGGTCAATGCAGCTAGCTATCAGGAGATTTTGGAGCACTTCATGCTTCCATCTGCTGAAAAGCTTTATGGAGATGAAGATTTCATTTTTCAGCACGACCTGGCACCTGCTCACAGTGCCAAAACCACTGGTAAATGGTTTACTGACCATGGTATCACTGTGCTCAATTGGCCTGCCAACTCTCCTGACCTGAACCCCATAGAGAATCTGTGGGATATTGTGAAGAGAACGTTGAGAGACTCAAGACCCAACACTCTGGATGAGCTAAAGGCCGCTATCGAAGCATCCTGGGCCTCCATAAGACCTCAGCAGTGCCACAGGCTGATTGCCTCCATGCCACGCCGCATTGAAGCAGTCATTTCTGCAAAAGGATTCCTGACCAAGTATTGAGTGCATAACTGTACATGATTATTTGAAGGTTGACGTTTTTTGTATTAAAAACATTTTTCTTTTATTGGTCGGATGAAATATGTTAATTTTGTGAGATAGAAATTTTGGGTTTTCATGAGCTGTATGCCACAATCATCCGTATTAAGACAATAAAATACCTGAAATATTTCAGTTAGTGTGCAATGAATCTAAAATATATGAATGTTAAATTTTCATCATTACATTATGGAAAATAATGAACTTTATCACAATATGCTAATATTTTGAGAAGGACCTGTATCTGAAATTTAAGACCAACATAGATTATTAAAAATTACTTGGGTGACTTAATCACTACTGTGTAGTTTATTCATTAACTTAAGTTGACAAAGTTTTAAACAACTGACTTAAGTTTGGGTTTTTCAGGTCTGGCACGGGACTCCCGTAGTTTCACATGTAGCTTCACTAACCTCAAAACCCATTAAAGGAAAACAGACGGTGGACTAGCTGAAGACACACGTCAATTTTTACTAGATTTCAATAATGGGTAGACACTGCTAATTTGTATTATCATACATACAATTAATAGAGCTTTTTTTTTTTCATGCATCTCAAACTCTTTACCCCTAACAGTTAAAGTGACGGAGCCGGCAGTGCATAGCAACGGGTGGGGGATGGGGAACACAGTGTTACTCTGTATTCTAAGCCAGCAAAAACTGAGGTATCTCTGGCTGTTTCTCTTAAACCATGGCAATGGAATGAAACTTTGTGTGGTTTTTAAAACGACCATATACTTTTATTTCGGTAATCGGAACATGCCTAGAGCCAACATTGTGGCGTTACTGCATTTGCTGAGCCTTCTTTTTGGAAAAACTGGCAGTTTTTTATAAAGATGCTGAACTACACAACTACAAAATGGTTTATTAAAACAGCTATACAAATTTTTCATCCAATTTAATCCAGAATAAGATCACATATTAATAAAATAATTTTAAGATAATGTCATCTTTATCTGTCTATAATGTTTCTTAAAATAAAAATGTAAAAAAACAACACCACAATGTAGGACAACTCACGATCTGTGTTGCAGACATTCAGAGGACATTGTGGAACAAAAAGTTGGGTCGTGGTGCAGTCGAGGACTAAAAGAAAATCATTAGCAAGTATAGGATTCAAGGCTCAGTGTGAATCAATTCATTCCAAATTGCCCTGGCCTGTGCATTTGTGAAGTGCCCCTGATATAATAACAGACTGGTAGACATGATCAAAAATCATGTTAGGACGGTCTCAAATTTCCCCGCTTCAAACACGTTTGGAGGACCAAAAGCGAGAGAATGTGAGACGGCAAAAAATAAATAAAAAATTAAGCTCTATATTAATTTGGTGCTTTCATGGGTAATTTGCTATTAGGGGCAGCTGTCTTAAATGACTTAACCAAATACTGTTCTGATATCAGAGCCCAGCGAGAAAGGAATTAAGTTTTAATGCAATTATTGTATTTCCTTCGGTCGCCTGACTGCTGGATGTGGCCATCGGTGCTTTTTAATCTTGTTGAAAGAGCAAGTTTAAACGGCCTTCTAATTGTGACACCTTTCCTGCCTAAATGTTGACCTTTAGCCGAAAAAGGCAAGGCCTCATGGGAGCAGCTATGGGGAATTATTGACCCTGGGAGACATTAGGAAGTGAGGTGCTGACCCGACCATTTAGCTAACACTCAGTTGTTCAGACACTCAGGGAGCTTTAAAGGCCCATAGCAGGAGATGAACCAAAAAAGGTTGTAGCTTCATTCTCTATGTATTTGTCTTTGTAATGTGAGAAATCTTTACACTATAAACATATACAAAACTGTTTAGTTTTTAACTAAAATATAGTTAGTGATTACTAAATGAACCCAGTGTTTGGAATTTAAAGGTTTCACTCAACATTTTAGTAGATGAAAAAAAGGGCCATGGAAAACTTCATTGACATTTGCTATTCAAAGGTTTAAAAATAACAGCATACAGCACTGTATCAGTGTCAGAGCCACGGGCAGGGCCGCAAACAGAACATCAAAAGCACATTATGCAATTTGTAAAGGAGGTGGGGGTTTGTTGGACGGAAATCAAGTTGTTTTTTTTTGTTTTTAAAAGACCACTACGTTTCCAGACCAAACTTTCCATTCAGCAGCATTTCACTGCAAACGTGGTAACGTTCAATAGGTTTGAGGGCGTGAAACACCAAAGGCCCAGTAGCTTATCCAACGAGGACGCTATTGAACTGCTCAGAGAACAGATGTGATTAGAACGCGTTATGTTCTTAAGGAATTTCCCGCAAATGCTACAGCAATCAGACATATTTTATGATTCAGTTAGAGTATATATCAGATCATGTGATAGTCTCATTCTTTTATACTGCAAATATTTTGTCCAAAAAGGGCATGACTGTGTTTTGTGTGAAGTAAGAGGGTGTTAAGAACAACAAGGCAACAAAAGTGCTGGCTTGATGTCAAGATAAACATGTGGCATCCAGCCTGTGCAAAACTAACTCAACAGATATAAAGCCAACTCTGGCTTTTGTGTTATGTGCAACTGTCAGTGGCACTGCCGGGGGTTGCCCTTAGTGATCTAGAGGACACCCCCGGTGGTGGACTGAAGAGCCCAAAGAGCCGTTCATTCTGAAGAGGAGAAACACCTCTTTCTTCCTCTAGAAATACTTTTATAACTCACATGTTCGTTTTAATTCAAGTAAAAGGCCCAAACAGTGAGCCTGGAGCTGCTCTGAGAGATGAGGGTCATCGGAGATTAACCCGTGGCACTTTAGCGGCAGGGGGGAGACGTAGAGGGGGGAAGTCGCAGCCGAGCACAACAAACTACTTAGCTACGACTAAACATTCCTGCCCCTTCTCAGCTGCAATCCAGTAATGGATACTTCCTCAGCCCCTCAATTGGTCAAAATGTTTTCATACAATAATTTAATTCAGAAACACATTTACAAAGCAGGAGTAATCAATTTTAATTAGTTGATTTTTTTTTCCAGTCGCATAAAATTTAATGTACTGCCATCGATCTCCTTTGTTCTTTAATGCAGTGCCTCTTTCCTGTAATTCGAAGCTTTTCTTTTTCTTTTCTTTTTTTCTACTTTCGCAGTTAGCGATGACTTTCTGTGACAAGCAGCTCTGCGTGCTTTTTAGTACCAGCAAGTCAGCAGATTAAAGTAAAAAGACAGCTCAGTTTGATACTAAAAAACTCAAAGAGTGAGCTCATAATGTGGTTTGAAAAAAAAGATGGGTTCAGAAATGAAACGTCGACATGTCGGAAAATTTTTAAAATACAGTAAAACACAAAAAGACTTCATATAAAATCAATCATCAGAGATCACGGCTACTGATTTTGCAACAGAAATGTCTTATCTCGCAGAACAAAAGCTGTACTGACGTTATGTCGATGATATCAACATATGTGCCTCTCAGCCATGACCTCAAATGTTTCCAAGGCAAACCTTGATGAACAGAGGGTGCTACAAATAGTTATTAATTGACGCATTTATTATTACAAGTTTTAAAAAAAGGTATAAAAATGATTATTAGTTGCTCAGAAACTGTCTGATATTGTATAAGAGGTGTATCTAAATGAATATGGATATTCTGAGGTTAACGGATGTCAGTTATTTATTAATAAAGTGAAACTTATATTATTACTTAGATGCATTACACAGTAAAAATGCATAAAAACTGACTTGAACATGAATTTACTTTCAATTTAACTACAAAGAGGTATGTCTCAGTAAATTAGAATATAGCTAAAAGGTTAATAAAATTCACTAATTCAACTCAAAAATGAAACTTTTACGTTATAGAGTCAATAAACACAGATTAATGTATTTCAGGCTTGTATTTATGTCAATTTTAAAGATCATGGCTTAAACCTGATGAAAACTGCTAAAATTCAGGTAAATGTTCTAATTGTTTAAGTTTCTAATGCCTCAAATATCAGAAAAAAAAGCTTGAAATATATCAGTGTGTGTAAAATACCTATATAATGTACGGGTTTTATCTTTTGAATCTGAAATATTGAAATTAATTAAATGTTTGATGATATTGGAATTTACACCTAATAAGGGCCTCAGACAAGCATTTACCCATTCTGAGAAATGACCCTACATCCTCAACAACCTGATCTGCAAAACTTTTATGTGTTCATACCAGTTTTTCTCTGTAAATGGAGAAAAGAAGACTGCATCTGCATGACTAGGATCAAAATGTGTTTTCTTGAAACCACCGCTGTTCCATGGGTCGTCCTTCATATCGTCGAGGCCCACTGGCCTTTCACATCCTATTAGCTGATTGAGGCAAAATGCAAGCGGCAACAGCAGCAAACAATGCAGAGGTTGTGTCCGAGCGACACACCACAGAAGTTGTGTTGTGGTGTCAGGAGGAAGACCTGCCTCCGTCACGGGCAACTTACAGTGACAAGCCTATCCTCCTCCAGTGATCCAAACCACTCCTTTCACTAAGGAGGCGCTCAGCCGCAGATACATACACACGCACACACACACACGCGCATACACACACACTTACACACTTTAATATCAACACGGAGAGCTAAGTTTGAACTAAAACACTTTGATAGGCAAATGAAGGAATGAAATGAGGGGACAATACACTCAGTTGGCATCCATTTCCGGTCATGGTATTTGACTATTAAAAAAACTAAACAAACCAGAGTCCAAAGCGTAATTTTACTGATCAAATTATAGCATCTTAGACACATAGTACTACTGAACTGTCCTCACAAAGACAGCTCTACAGACTGTGACATTCTGATGACATTGTAATCGTGTGTCAACTCTTCTCCAGTCACCAGGCTGAATACACTAATCATGTGTTTTGGATCAGCAATTTCATGGTCTTCAAAGGGGACCAGGAATTGGTGGCATGACCCTGCACACAGGGTGAGATCCTTCCTTCCCTCAGAAAGCAGGAGAGAGGGGATGGATGGACTGTGTTAAGAGAGACACATCTGAGCCAGAGAAGATAAACATCGCCATCTACTGGGGAAGGACGGGATGGGGTGGAGCAAAGCAGAAGGGGGAGGAAAAGCGCTGGCAGTTTACCCTTGCCGCCTGTCTTTCACTGAGACCTGTCAGAAACATTTAGACACACTTGCCAAGACAATGGGCCACACATCTACAGTGGCAGACAAGTCAGGATGAAATCACCATCAACTGAGGGAGGAAACTTAAGGGCCTTCGTCTTGATTTTTTTGAAAAGGAGAACAAACAGAGTCTGTAAGAGATCACACTAAGTGACAAAGAAAAATGCTGGCTAAATCTTATTTTATGGAGGCACCCAACTAGCAGCAACAGCCTCGCTTTGGGAGAACGGGATAAGAGCACAAACAACACAGTGCTGACAGCATGAAAAAACAGGGTCAGAGAAGTAGCATTTGCCTTTCATCTCATTAAGCCCAATCAGGAGGAAAGAAAAGACAGTTTGTCAGATCCAATAAGAATTCATCATTTCAGCCTTCCTCAACCTGTTCGGTTACACACAGGAGGATGCGGTGGTTTGAAAATGACAAAAGCATATTTATTTGCCCCACCTGAACATTATCCGCCTTTTCTAAGAAGCTCAAACAGAAGTTTCAGGTTTTGCAACATAATTGCCTGAAACAGATCGGTAAAATCCTGAGAGCAGCAAACGGTTGTTTTTTCTTTCACACGAGAAGAGATACCTTTGAAGATCAATGCTAATTTTCTCATTGGCTATTAGAACTGTTTGCAGAGATGGACAGAAAAGTCAGCTGATTTTCAGCTACCAGGTCACCATAATAAGTTCTTCCTCAAAAAAACTTAAAAGTTGTCAATTTCCACAATTTGTCAGGTGCTTAAGAAGCAAATTAAAAAGGTATTTTCTACTAAGTAGTCAATTTTTCATTTAGGCTGCAAGACAGCGAGAGAGAGCAGGACTGAGGACAGAAAAGGTGGTCTGTTTAATCCTTTTAAGTTTTCAACTTAAAAGTCATGGAACACGCTGGACTTAGGAATGTTGGGAGTCTTTTGGAAAAGTCAGGATTTACATTTTCAAGAATATACACACAGAGACCTCTGTCTCAGGAACCATAGTCATGCTAACTTAGCTAATCCTGTAATATAGTCCTAAAACAATATATAAGATGCTAAAGAGAGTTTAAAATGTAATCTCTGTAAACATTTGGTATTTATTTAAAAATACTTGTAAAAAAATAGTAACTGTTTTTAAAGTGACTGTGTGAAGCAGCCTCTGCTCTAATGAGCCCTCAAACCAGGAAGGCCAGGAAAAAAACTTTTTGAATGATTTTCCTACATCTTATATCATAGCTGAAAATTGGCTTAAATCATGTGAAGCTTTTAACAGAACCAGAGGTCTGCAACTGACCCAAACGTTGTGATCGGTGCATCTTCAACTGGTGTATGAAAGGCTTATTATTTATCTTGAGGAAAATTGTGGCTTGTTAAAAGGGAAAGCACAACAATCAGAAAGGACCTGAACTAAAGGAAAAATGAAAGTTGTGAATGACTGGTGCACCTTGCGTAGCGACGTGAAGTTCTTTAGCAAACTTTAGGCGTTAAGAAACCATCACGTGGCAGCAGGAGGAGAGTACATATTTTCACCAGGCTCCTCCAAATGAATGAGGAGAGGAGACGACCCACAGTGAACTACTATAATGTCACATGGGGTGGCGTGTTACAGAAGAGGGGCTGAGTTGGCAAGCAGCTCAGCAGCAGACACACACCTGTTCTGACATTTTCTGTCGACCTTGACACAGAAAACACATGACAATGCCAATCTCTACATTTCAAAAGTAAAGGCTCGCTCTTTTTTTGCTTCCCTTTTCTTATCCCCATGACACCTAAAACCACTTTCCACGTACTTTCAGAGCCATGATGTAGCAAAAGAGCAGAAAGGAGAGAGACAGGAGGACAGTTATGTAAAAAACATAAACCCTTATACGGAAAGACATTCTGTTTATAGGAGGCATACAAGTATTGCATACTGGACGACTACTAACAACTATCTGGGTTGGCTGACTCTTTACAGGACCTCAAGCCAATAATACCTTACTTTAAATCCCAATGTACAGAGTAAACAGCACTTGGGGAGCAAAAATAAAAGAGGGGATTATCGTCTACTCTATATTCTGTGGTTATTGTCTGCTCACCCTTCCTTTTGAAGTTTATGACTGAGCTACACTGCACCCATCCATCTACTGTTTTAATCAAAGAGAAAGCAAAGCATGTGCTTCCAGGAGAGCTGCATACAGAAAAACAAATGCAATCTTCCTGTTAATCACTACATTAACAAGAAGTCGACAGAGTTGACACACAACCCGGGGAAGGCACCCAGTCCAGGTGTTGGATAATTGTCAGTTAAGCCAGTGACGGCGGTGACTTCTTTGAGCGGTGCCAACCTCTGCTTCACTAGTTCCTCACACCTTTGCCCTACCATAACGATAGCTCTTAAAAGGTGTTTGTTTTTGCTAAAAAGTGCAGGGAGATGTAGAGAGAACTAAAAGTCTTGGCCATGATTTCTGCAGGTCGACTGTGGTGGACTGTGGCATTCATACAGTTATTGTCAAAGCAAAGTGAAGTTATTTGAATAAAAAACACAATTGAGCTGGTATGAGATCATCAGGTACGGACATCTTGACTGAATGTATGACATGATCTTCTTGTTTGAACTGAAAGGAGAAAAACAACAAAGTTGATGAACTAATATAACACACCAATTATCAGAGTTATAATAATATTATTTATTGTTGCTTTTTATTTTGATGCATAGCATTAGCCAAACATATAACACTGAGATCTGCTAAGTGTTTATTGCACAGAATATTATATTTCTTCAGCTATTTTGTTGTTCATTAAGATACAGAGTTTCTTAAAATTATTCATACCCTGGCAGATTTAGATAAAAAAAAATTTTCATTCAACTAACACGTTTATTTTTGATAGGAAATGAAAAATGCATTGTTCAAAAGTTAATAAAATAATCCACAAATATTTTTTTTATCATGTTAATAATGGCATGTCGAAAATTATTTACATCCTTAAAAATGTTGATATTACTCCCAGTCAGAAACAACACGTTGGCAAAATTAAAAAAAATAATTTTAAACCTAAACCATGCCATGGGTATGAACAAGTTTTGGCATAGCTGTAAGCACAGCAAATAGCTTTTAACAGACATGACAGCTGTAATTTTATAATAAGGTAGATGGGTGGCATTCCTTAAGACTCCGAACGATGACTTGTCCATGTTTCTCACAACTGAAAATATTTCCAATTGGTCTTAAGCAGTAATCGAGGTAAAAATGTAGTTCCCTTCTTTCTGCCACATAACTTGCAATGCACAGCAACAGGTAGAAGAGGGTCAGGGCTGCGTTATTCTATGCTCTATGCAGCCCAAGAAAAAAATGGGTGCTCAGGCACTTTCTCTAGCATTTCGTTAAAAGAGCTTTAAACCCATGGAACAGTATGAGTGGGTATTCTAAATTACAACTTTTCAACAACTTGGTATGACTTTATATTTGCAACCAGCTCATCCCTAAGACGTGACACGCTGCTAATCCACTTCCTGATCATCCTTCTTAAGATCGAATAATCAGAATTCAATAAGTTAAGCAAGTGCTCTTTTGTTTTTAGTGGGTTTAAAGAAGAATTATCTCAGTTTGTGCTCCACGTCCTTTTCATTTCAGCTAAGACACTTTCACACCATCTCCTTTTTTCCAGATTCCCCAGATAAAGCCCCAATCTCGGGACGCCACACGCAGAGAAACGCTGAAATCCTATTAGCATTTTGCTTTCATTATTTTTAATCAAACCCAAGAAACTGACACATATTAATTAATATCTATTACCAGGTTTTTGTTTTTTTTTTTGTTTTTTTTTTGTCCCTCTCCCGGAGAAGACGTTCAAGGGAAAAGAAGCAATTAACTTTACAAAATAATCAAAAGAATTGTTACAGAAATCTGATAAATGTCATGTGAGGTCCCGTCTGAATGTACGAAGTGTAATACATTCTTGCTGTCATATTCCATTAAACTGCTATTACAGTTTTGATAGAACTATTAGTCACTACATTATTAATAACATTAATGTATTTACATTTTTGGTGTACAAGCCTGCTTTCAGGCCATAATTTATGAAGGCAACTTCAGATATGTTGGAACATTCTCCATCTGAGCTCTTTTGTGTTGGTTATTGATTGTGAAAACAGTCAAAATCCAAAATCTAATACCCCTCCGCCCCCCTCCCATAGCCTTTAATGTATTGGACTGGACTGTTTACATTAAAGGGACTGGGATAAAGTGCATTTACATCCGAAGGCAGAAGTTCATAATTTACATTTCCAACATTTATTAGAGGTGACAAACGAGAGTTTGGTCCACTCATGCTTTTCCACAATGCAGCACTCATTCAATCCATATAAATTACAGCTGGGCTAGAGAGTGCAAGAGCAAATTATTTTATATGTATGCATGTATGACTCTATAGGGGGTTACTAAGACAAATAGGGAATTACTTGATTAGGCCAACAGTGGTTAACAAAGAAAGAAATATGAGACTAAGTGTTGGGCCAATCAAGTTTTAGCATAAATATTTGGCCCTCAGTCAAAAATACCGCATAAGTGTGGAAGCTTTAACCTGCTGTGGTGACTGTATTTCACTGTACGACTGTTTCACACAGTATGGATGGCTCTTTTAAGCATCGCAGCTCCGACTGCTTATCCTTAGCTGGCGCTAATATTATTCAATTAAAAGAAACTTGCCTAAAAGGCAGTATTATATTACATAATTAGGCGAGGCAGCATTTTCAGAAGTGTAGTTACAAATGCGCTGAGGGGATCCTAGTATTTGAACAAATATCTGGCGCTGTAGGGGAGCTTGCAGACAAATTAACAGCTAATAACTTACTGGGAAGCCAGATAAAAAGAGGAAAAATGTTCCCCAAAGTGTCAATTACAAATATTTTTTTTCCACTGATTTCTGCACTTGTGAGAGTGAGAGAGATGCTAAAAGGGAATTTGAACAGTGTGGGTTGCTCATTTCATGTATTTTTTTTTGTTTTGTTTTCTTTGTGCAAGCTGAATTGATTCT
Organism: Girardinichthys multiradiatus; assembly: GCF_021462225.1. NCBI lineage: Eukaryota > Metazoa > Chordata > Actinopteri > Cyprinodontiformes > Goodeidae > Girardinichthys > Girardinichthys multiradiatus. Next base: position 21,073,306 of record NC_061794.1, on the reverse strand, counting down.
GCAAGAAGCTGGAAAGCTTAGAAAGCATCAGTACGCGGCCCCTTTATGAGAGCACGAGCTGGCCTGAGAGGAGACAGATGGACGCAGAGGCAGAGGAAATGAAGGGGAATTCAATCAAATTCATGTTCATTAAAAATCAGAGGGCATCTCCAAAAAAAATTGAAATATGCTGACAAATCAGAGGGTCTCAGTACCTGAATTACCATAGTCATTTACTTATTAAAACCAGGATGCTTCCTGTCAATCAAGAGCCATCACATTCCCCATTTGCGGCGGAAAGCCGCCGTAATTGCTTCTCATACTAATCAACACAACTTGTGTAATTATGCCTTGAAAGTGACATTGGAGGCTGAGAGCGATGTGAGCAGTCTTGACAGCAGAGACATCTCGGATTCGTCGGGAGATTTCCAGCCTCGCTGCGAGGAGACAAGCCGCTCTCAGACCAACTTACTCACTCGAGCAGTTTACAGCCATAAACACAAAGAAAAGACAATAAATCACGCTGAAGTAATTACAAAGCAGAATGGAGAGTATAAAGAAAGCTAAGCTCAATAAGACCACTTTCCCAAGTATATTGAGGCAAAAGGGCTACACTGTAATTAAACCGGGGTCGTATTTCTATCATTTCTTAAGTAAACATATTGTGACAGTTCACTAAATTGTGGGAGAATAGGAAATTACAGCTCTGTTACCGAGCCGTTTACATTATCATACTAGCTGTGACAAAAACCCTGCAAATAAAGTCCTAAGTATTAATTAAAGTTTATTAAATTCAGCCTAACCACAGACTTTACATATGTCTCCAAAATGAACTTTGTGCAAAACTAACTGAAACATTCCTGTGAGCTCAGTGGAGCTATATCCAAACCATATTCCCAGGCTGCATCTGTCACCCGGCACACCGCGGCCCAGCTCAGGGAGGTCAGGGCGAGGTCAAATTACTGCAACAAATCAAGAGCTCTGACTTACGACATGAGACTATCTGCTTAAAACGTGTGATTTTATATGGCAAGGAGAGCCCAGCTCCCCTTCAGTGTGAACGTTTCACCGAGACATTTTCATAGAATAAAAATGCTATCACAGGGGTTTGTGATGCAGATCGAGTCCAGCTGAACACCCAAGGCAGAAACCACAGAATGAAAATAATTTTTTTTTAAAGGGGTTGGACTCATCTGTGCTCATCATTTTCAAAGAAGTGGGTGGAACCTAGGCAAAAAAAACAAAAAAAAAACCATCAAAAAGAAGTCAGTTGATAATTTTGGCACACTATGAGTGGAATGAGCTTAATCATTTCATCTGCAAACAGAAACGAAAATGAAAGATTTATGGCTCATAAAAAAGTTCAAACGACCAGAAAAACCAAGATCCCTGTCTGCGTCATTCCACACTCATGACCTCCAAACTTCAGCACATGTTGGAGACAAAGTGATAAAATGGCTTTCTGTGGCCAAATGTGAGCAAAACAAGTACAGTAACTGACATAGAAAAGAGAGGCTTTTACAGGAAAAGCCTGTGTGATTCACCCCAACCCCCTGCGTTCAACTCCTAATGAGTCAAAAAGTGTGACCCGCACTTAAACAAGACGTCACAGCCAGAAGCTGTAAACTCATTGCCCCCCCCCATCCAAAGCCCGCAACGTTGGCAGGACCTGGAAGATGGGCTCCGAGCATGCACAATAAATCTGACGTGAAATCATAATCATAAAAGCAATTAGCTGACCCTGCGCCACTCGTCCTTGGACATGACAGTGAGAATTCATACAGAGTCCTCTAAGGAGGCGGCGCGAAGAGGAGAAAAAAAAACAAAAAAAAACTGCAACACAGCAACAATAAAACAGAGGGCCCTTCCTGTGTCATTAACCATGGAAACAAACAGAGCATTATGCACAATAATTGCTGTGAAACACAGAATGGAGCTTTTATGCTTTTCGAAGAGAAAACCTAAACCACGACTGCTGAAACAGATGCAGACTGAGCATTTCTGACCCGATGATTTCAGGTCACTTCCATACATCGCACCCCCCTTCATCAGGCCTGTTGGTGCATGAAAGATGATGTTAGTTATTTTTAAAAAAATGCAGGTTAATGCCTTTTATGTGGTTTGTGCTGTGTGCAACTTCAGAATCAGATCAGATAACACAAGTGCACAAATTTGTGAAATCTCACAACCTTGAATTGACACACACACACACACATCCTCACAACTTTCTCCTCAGTAATTACAGCGGAGCAGAACGAGTGGCTGCCACCTAGTGACCGTCTTCCCCAATAATCATGAAATATCTCCATTGCTCGCACCCCCAGTCGGACCATAACTCTCCTTTACTGCAGACAGCTCCAATAAAGGATTACAATTACAATTAAAGTAATGAGCAAAGAGGAAAAAAAGGGAAAAATCTCTGAGAAGGTTCCCTTGGCTAACTGAATGGTAGCCCAGTTTCTTGACAGAACAGAGTTACCATACTGGACCAATTACCGGCTCTCATTTTGTATTCTGCCCCAATAATTAATTTGAAGCATGTTGAAACCTGCAGTTCTCAAAAATTGAAATGATGGCTTTAAAAGTGATTCATGTGAAATAATTAGAGATCTGAATTTTCAAACAAGATATTAAGTTCTTGTTCATTTTTGGTTTATGGAGGCTGAAAAGTTAAAAGCTTAATCGCAATCACTTTGAAGTGTGCAGTAGTTTCATTGTGTTTTTTAGATTTTAATCTATCTATCTATCAAAAAAAAAAAGCACACATATACTATAAATCGCTACATATATAGTGCCTTATAAAAGTATTGAAACCAAAATAGTTTTTAATCAGTTTTACAAATAAAAATCTGAAATGTGCAATCCTTGCATATGTATTCATCCCCCTTTACTCTGAATTTCTCTGAAATGACATGGTTGATCACCTAAACTCGCAGGCTGGGCAAGCAGTGAATTATTCAGAGAAGCAGCAAGGAGGGCCGTGGAGGAGCAGCTGAGATCCACAGCTCAGTTGGAGAATGTGATCTCAGGACAATTATTAGTTGTGCTCTCTACAAATCTGAGTTTCATGGAGGAGTGGCAAGACAAGAAGTAGGGATGCATAAATATGAACATTTGGGCCCATATCGAATCCTGCACTGCATAACTATCACTGTCTTATGCATAAACAAATGCCACATGGCTAACCTCCTCCCCCTCCCTCTCCTGAAACATGCACAAACTGCAACAAGACAGAAATTAACATCGGTTATAGTTTTAATTCTGGGACAGATGCCGATATCTTTAAAAGAAGTCACTAAAATCGGCCGATGTCCAAGTTAATGCTGATATATCGTGCATCCCTAATATGAAGTCCACGGAAAATAGGCGTTCTGGTCAGATGAGACTAAAACTGAACTTTCTGGCCAACATGCAAAACACTGTGTGATAGAAAACTAACACCCTGAACACACCATCCCCACTGTGAAAAAGCATCATGCTGCGGGGCTGCTTTTCTTCAGCACGGAGGAGGAAGCTGGTCAGAGATGATGGGAAGATGTGTGCAGTTAAATACATGGCAGTCCTGGAAGGAATCATGATGCAAAATGATCATCCACAAGACTAAAGACTAGGGCAGGGGTTCACCTTCCAGCAGGAGGACAAACACAGTCAGAGCTGCAATGAAATGGCTCAGATGAAAGTCTAATTATGTGTTAAAATGGCTTCGACCTAAATCCGATTAAGAATCTTTGGGCTAAACTTGAAAACGGACGTTCACAGACGCTCTCTGGATTGATTTTCAGCCATTTTGTAAAAGAAATGGTTACAAATTTCAGTCTTTAAATGTGTAACCTGGTAGAGACATACTCCCAAAACACTTATATAACTATAAGCTAAGCTATAACTGTGACGAAAAGTGTTGGTACTAAATATTGACTCTGTAGAGCAGAAGATTAATGCACGTCACACTTTTCAAATGTTTGTAAAATTAAAAATTAAAAAATTAAAACCAAGTATCATTTTCCTTCTTCGTCATAGCCATGCACTGCTTTGTGCTTTACTGTGACATAAATCTCAATAAAATACACAGAAATGTGGGGTTGCAACCTGATAAAATGTGAAAAACGTCAAGGGGAATGAATTCTTCTCCAAGGCACTGTGAACATGTTCGAAGGGGATAGTATCACTCAGGCAAGACCCCAGTTCAACCTTTGACTTCCTGGTAACACCACTGTTTTACATTAGGCTTACACCCACATGGAAGTGCAGGAAAAAGAAAAAAATATCTCTTTCCAGAGCTAACATATGTGCCACATCTGTCAGCCAGTGCCTCCCGGGACGCAGCGAAGGAGCCGACAGCGAGGAGTGAAATGATGAGAGAAACAGTCTGACAGAACAATAAAGAGGTTACAGTAGCTACAGCGGTCCCTTCACGGCTCCACCAGTAACTATTAGTTTGGCCTCAGCTAACCAACCAAAATTCCTGCCCTGAACACAATCATCTTCAGTTCCCCCGTTACGCCGAGGCGACTACACTGTAGCAGAGGGGCTACGGAAATTTGAAGACTGCTGAGCCAAAACAGATCACTTCAAAGCGGCTTATTTAACGCTTGCTAAATTTTTCATCACAGTCGCTTAATATCCTGGGGAAGCAGGGCTTTTGATGTTGCTGCGAGACCGCGGATGTTCTCCTTACAATTCTTTTTCTCCTCCCTCTGCTGTACTAAAATCCCCAAACCTGAACACATAACACACACCCGGGTTCATGCTATCTATGCCAACATGCACACGCTGACTGACAGCGATGCACCTACTGCTAACATAAACCGCACGCTTGCATTCTTACAGACAAACACACATTTAGTCATTTGGGGCCTGGGTTGAGGGCATGGAAAGTAAATAACTGGTTTCATGCCAGGAAGGATATTCTAAAGTACAAGACCTGGGTTTGACAAACGCTGCAGCAGACTCAACAACTCAACGATAAAAGCACACACTGCGCTCTAGGTGAGCTCAGATATTAGTCTCCAACTTCTTATTTCATTGGAGCAGAAAAATGAGTTTTGATAATAAATCAAATTGATTTATTTATTTTCAGAGCAATCAAACCTTTCGAAATGTTTCTTGTTTTTTTTTGGTCACATTTATTTATCAGGATAGACCAAAGGCTAAAAAATAAAAAAAAAGGAGCAAACATTTTCATTGCTTTTTCATTTTTAAATGTCAGTCACAAAAAAAAAAAATGAGATTATGCTATGACAGCTGTAACAACAGCCCAGATTTTCAAACCTATATTATACCTACCAAACTACGGATGGCCCACTCATGACGTCGTTATACGTACCTGGAGCCGTATAAGATGCAGAATCTGCTGGCACCGCATCTAAACCCTACCAATAAACTCAGTAGCTTTGAGTTGCAGCAAGAAAAACAAGCTTTGATTATTCAAAATCCTTACAGGTTTTTTCCTTATATAAAAACATGTTTATTAGTAAAAAAAAAAAGCCATCTTATGTTTTGTTTTTTTTAAACCAAAAACAACCATAGAACCATCTAGAGAGCTCTAAGGAAACTTTTTATTTTTAAAAGAAGAATTCTGTTAATAAGGCATCTAAACCAGAAATAAATATATATGTATATATAAATATAACACTAACTATAGCAGCAAGGCTACTTAAGATCTGCCGGCGTTTGCTTACTTATATAGTCAATTTTAATGGTTTCCTTCATGGGATTAAAATACAGGCTGTTAGTATGTCATCAATGAAACAATGAATATAGTTGCGGTGTTTTCGAAACAGCTTGCTTAATGTACATCTGTGCTGATATGATAATTAGCCATGCGCTAATCACCTTACACTAACAGCTGCAAACGCAGATCACTTCAACCGAGATGAGGTGTAATCACTGACCCAGATAAGGATCAATAGTCAATGAATGATTGATTCTGATCAGGACCGTGATCCAGTGTTTGAGATCAGATCAGTATGTTGTGATTCATTGCCTTGAAATGACCTATTAAGATGAGTTGCAACATTTGCCGCTGCATGCGTACAGGGTGAATACAACATCTCTGTGGTTTTTTGCTGACGCAAAATGAGCAGGGCTTTTTGCAGGTGTATAAAAAAGACACCAACTAAATAAAGTAACATGCTTCGATGTTTGAGTTTAGGTCGGCCAAAACGCATTTAACCCTACCTGGTGCAGTAGTTTGTTATTCTTTAAGCCTTCATTTCAGAAGACCCCGTAGTTATGGCATAGGTGTTATTTTCTCTAGCAGGGTCAAATTACTGGATTGCATTATGCCAGCAAAATAACCCAATGAATATGGAAAATCCACTAAAACCAGGTTAAATCTGTCTAAAAAGCGTTAAAGCCTCGAAGGATTGCAATGGAACACAATGCTGAGGGACAAATGTACTTATTATATTATATTCATCATGTTATATTACCAACACAATGTAAGGAAATGTACCTGACAATCAGGTTTTTCCTTTCTTAAATAAAAAAAAAATGTGCAGTATCAGGACTCATGTATCTTAACTGGTGAATTAGAGCAGGAAAAATGATTGCTGGACACCAGAGTCAGAACATTACCCCAATGTACGATTTTTAATGGATTTGAACCGCTGTCTGACTTTCCTATTATCAATACAAGATCTTTGTAAAAAAAAACAAAAAATGCAACCTTGACTGATAATAGGAGCTGTGACTTTTAAAAGGCAACTAAATGAAATAGGACTTTGGCGAAAGCTGTTTGTAATACAAGTGTAAACTGAGCAATGAAAATATTTCATCTCACAGAACACCATTTTTGGTCTGTTGACATTTGCATCACAGGCTGATGAATAAAAGTTAAAGAAAATAATAATTCTATGAATAGCTTTCTATTTACAAGACGTCTGAATGGTGATGGCTCTTTATTGACTGCTGACCAGATCCTTTACAGAAAAGACAAAGATTTATATTCTTATCAATTCTATAGAAACCCCCAGATCACAAAGTTATGGCAATTTTTTATTTGCATAGAACTTAGTTCCAGTCCATTATTATTTACTGTCAAGGCTGGTTATATCTTAGTAGCCAAGAAAGAAAAAACCTAAAAGTGAGAGCAGAGGGGGAAATGTTTGTGCTTTATTCACATTTTTCTCGGGGTCAGTTTTCCGCTTCGCCGATATGTACTTCCTACTACCGTTTAGAATCTGTAAACCATTTCATACCCATGTACACAAACCACTGTGTAACACTCTTATTTTTCATTGTTCTCAAGTATTTTGTTTTATTATGGAGATAAATTGTCATTAAAAATGCTGCGATCTCACATTTAATTCTCACATTTAATTCAGTTGCCAATGACTTTATAAAATGTTTATATTATGCTCTATTTCCACTGGTTTTGGTTCAGATATCCCTTTTTGGCCAGTTAACTTTTATGAAAAAATGACAGGTTAGAACCCCTGGTTCAAACCAAAATAACTTTAAGCAACGATCTGCTGGTATATACATACTAGAGTCTCAATACCACATTTCCTCATAGGAGACTTGAACTAGAGTACAGCAAATTACTATAACTGAAATGACCAGCACTATGTTTATAAGCTTATAATTTTAACATTTCCAATATATACTTATTTTAGCAACATAGATATTTGGGGGAATAAATCATTCATTAATAAAGTCAAATAAAAAAAATTTCTGGGTTTCTCCTAAAGTACTTGCCACTCCTGGGGTGAGCAAAATGCGTCTCTGTAACTGCAGGTCCAGAGCGGCCCCTCTGGGTTGTGTGGTGGCAAAGGCTGTGGCACTGGCACCCCTGAGCTGGGTCCTTTTGCCACTAAAGAGAGTCCGTGCAGTGTGCCAAGGCCTTCTGATGTGGGCGAGGTGAGTCAGAACCTGTTAACATGACTGGTGTCCCCAGTTTGACACACAGCACTGTCTGACATAGCCATGTGCACATGAATGTTATACAAGTGTAAGTGTGTGTGTGCCTGCTCTCGCTTCCTCCTGTCCTTCCCAACCCTGCCAGCACTGCCTTTCCTCTCATCCAGATAAAATCCTTTCAGACACAAATCTCAATTATTCACCTCATCCAAATAATGCCATGTGACAAGAATTATCCCTACTGTAATAATCCACTTAACTGGGAAAGAGCAGCTCATCAAAAAGAGAAAAGAGAATAGAGAAAAGGGGCTGGAAGTGAGGAGGGAGGTGGTGGGACTTGTCAGTCGGTCTCGAATCAGGACCTTCGCTACAAGAATTTCTTCCCTTTTTGAGGAGGCAGCCTCAAGTGCGCCAGGATGATGAAATTGAAGTAAATTGAAAGAAAGCCTGTGAGAATGCTCCCACAATCAATAAACGCAGGATTAAATTAGCCTTGGCATGAAGGGATGATGGGGGGAAGATGAAGAGTGAATGGTGGCGAATGACATTGAGACATGCTGGCTGAACAATACAACCTGGGTGTTGGGCCCATACAAGGACGCCGAGTGTACCTGGGACGTACTCCATCCCATTTAGGAACAAGAACCCGCCTAATAAACACTTTCCTATAATCACTATGAAAGATCTACTGATGCTTGCTGTTGATAGAACTCAAACCTGAACTACTTCTTTAAGCATGCATTAAAGGCTATGTAAGCAAGCAGCCGCTGCTTTCTGGCATCTTTCTCTAAACCATTTTCTGATAAAAACGTGGATTTTTCTGCAAAACAAATCAAATCTGCTCTAAAGACAAGACCGCACAAGTATGTAATTATTAAAGTTACAGCTACAAGAAAACTGAACCACTTCTTACTTTGTTTTCCACTCTAGAGGAAAAATAAAACATAAGGTTATCTTCCCATTATGTCTCCAGGTTATCAGTATGATGTAGAACTGTTTTGTTTTTTACTTAACCATGTAAAATAAATTATATTAGAACGACATTTGGTTTAGCTAACTGATCTGCACTTCCATTAAACCCCCACGTTTCAATCAGCTAACTCGGATAAGGTTCTGCCTCCTTACCAGTGCTTCTCTGGGCCGAGCTGCCCCGTCAACTCCAGGAAGGCCCGACTGCAAAGACAAACAAAGTTCGATGTTACGGTGCCATCTGCTGGACAACACTGGACATGACACTTAGGTGTATTCCTATAAAAGATTTTCTTATAGCCAACTGGCAAAAGTGTAAAAATGTGCTGTAAATAGAATAGGAACGAGATCCATTAAAAAAACAAAACTGTTGACATTTATTATACTTCAATGTACTGAATTTCACCTAAAAAGCTCACAACACAAAAATTATATTGCTGAATATAAAAGAAAATTCTACTTAGGTGTTGAATAATTAATAAGACACATTAATTATTAATGTTACACATATAAACTACGGCTGAGTATTCTTAAAATTTTATCTTATCTTAAGTTAATCTGTATCTTTAGTTTTATTGCAATTCTAGCTGCTTTCAAATATTTCTATTTGGTTATTATCACATATTTTTCTCACTATAATTGTTGTTTTATTACTGATTAACAACAGTAATAACATTAATTGTTAGTTTTTGGAAGTAAAATTTGAAATTTTTTATTTCCATTTTTTCTTGTATTACTCTTATTAAGATTTTAGAATCTATGCTTCTCAGTCGTTTTACATGTGGCTAGCTCATTAGCTCTTCATCATTGTTGTTTGTGTTTTTTTCCTTGCCAACTTATTTTTCATTAATTACTAAATGCATGAATAAATATAATATGGAAAAAAAAAAACTTTGGGTAGTAGGAGGTGCTGCTATTACTCAACATCAGAGGAAAAACGTTTTGAAGACTAAAGAGGACCCCCTAAAACAACGGATGAATGGATTGTGTCCAGACCAGCAGAGCCTCATGACTTAATTCCGGTTTTGGACCAATCAAGACAAGAAAACAAAAGTAAAGAAGCACCAACAGAATCAAACAGAAAAAGAAGGAATTATAAGATGGTCCTTATTTATGCATGAAAGCATAAAAGTCCCTTGATCTCATTTTAAACTCAAAAAAGTGGAAAGTACATACTGTTGGATGGTGTGAATGAAGACCAAAAGGGGTGACAGTTCTTAGTTTTGATTAATTTATTGAACATGAAAAAACATCTTTTTTTTTTCCTGCACATCCAAGCTGATAAAGGGAAAGTCATCTGACTCCAATCTCTAGCTGATCAGTGAATTGACTGGTAAAAAATAAGGAGCAAAGCAATGAAATTTAATGGGGGGGGGGGGAACCTCTAGAACAGCACACAAATGACCTTTCTGACAACCATTTTATTTCCAAAATGACATGAGTGTAACATGTGGTTCAGATTGATCCTTTAAGCAAGGGGTTATGATTTATTTCACGTTAGGTAATATAATCACAATGTAAATGTCTGGCACCACATAAGCTGGGGTTGCTAACTTTGTGGTGCAGGAATATCATCTGAGTTGTCTCAGTGAGTATAGCGTTGTGGGACTTGATTAATGGTTTAGTAGCATGCACTCTGCCTTTAACATCTGTTTGTTAAATCACGCATGTATTTACAATACAATACGTGTAACTCAAGTGATAAATAGACAAATATGAAATCTTAAAGCCATCCTTTTCTATAATACCTGCTGTCAATTGTTTAAGGACTAACAACAAACTCCTACCAGCCAGCCCTGTGGCTCTTCTTGAATGACCTTTCCATTGCCAATATCAACAACCTCCCATGACAGAATCATGACTATATGTTCAGAGAGAAACAACTTAGCAACGTGGGAGCGTAATAAATGGCAGGTCAGTTAGATAAACAAGCTGCGTTGTCTGTGAAAACGTATGGCAAAACCTAGGACTCGTTTATATCCACTTCTTAACAGCAGTTTGTGTGAGAGGAAACTTTTAAAACGTTCCCCAGTTAGCATGCTAACTAGCAAGCATGCTAGCACCTATTAGCTGAGCAGTTATTGCAGCAGCCGCTAAAAGGGCTGATAGCTAAAAGCAACAAATTAGAAGCACATTCGAAGAGTTCCCGGTGATATCTGGGGAACAGGACGTAAATGTTGGGTGAGAGACAAAGAAAGACCTGTGTTGGTGGTTCAGGTTGCTCGGTGGAGGCCATCTTCCTAGCTCCCCAATAGGTCGATGGAATCACGCTCGATTGCTTTTCCTGAAACAGACTCTTCTTTCACACAAATCTTTACTGTATTTGTTTAGTTTATTCAGGAGTCATCCCAAAAGCGGCTTAGCTTCTTAAACACTGGAAAAGCCCACCCTTAAAGACAACAATTAAAGGAAATTTGCATTGTCTATAAATATTCTATATGCTCTTCGAAGAAACCTGTATTATATTATAATATAATATAATATGAGCTACAGCAATTAAATTTTCCTTTGGGAATAATAAACTATTTTTGAATTGAATGTATTATATTCTGTTCCATCTGTGAATCTGTCTGTAGTGTTCAAGAGCAGAAGCCTAAATTTCATGATTTACAATAACAATCAGGAACAACCATGCTTATCTCCAAGCATGCATCCAAGGAGTCACCCAACCCAACACAATCCTCAAGCAAATGAATGAATATATGATACATTTATTGTCATTACACTTAGTATACTGAATTTAGGAAAGGTTCTACTACTAGTACCATAATCAAGAAGGAAGAACATAACAAGGAAATATTACATGAGATACCTTCTACAAATAAAATAACATATAGGGTATTTTTAATGGCAGTAAATAATACAACCAACACATAATGCTTTAGAAAAGTAAGTTCCTGTATATCCATGATTAAAGTTTATTGCTTTAGTTTAGTTCATTAGTGTGGACTATTGCATTTAGAGGAGGGAAAGCAGAGTCTTTTTGTTTGTTCTCAGAGGGTAAACCAGTTGATGACTGAGGTGACAAGAGTCTTTCATTATTTTGTTAGCTCTAGAGAGCATTGGTGGGCAAAAGTCATTGTGGAGACTGTCGTGTACACCAGACAGGTCAAGAATGGAGTTATGGAGGTGTTTGGAGCAGGATTAGGTTAGAACAGTGTCATGGGCTTTGATGCAGATGTAAAACTGTGTTGGTATAACTTTATTTCCAAACAACTAGATTCCATAGTTAGCAAGGAAGACGGTCGTGAGTGTTTTCAACCATTTCATAAAAATGTCATCGCATTTCTTGTCACTCAACTTTCAAAATAAAGGCCACTAGTGCCACAATAAATAAATATTTATATTATATGTGTGTGTGTGTGTGTGTGTGTTGTCATCTTTTCCCCGAACATAAAGGTATAAAGTAAGAAATGCTGTATCTCATTTAGCTGACAATGCATATGTTTAAAGACGAGAGTACGTAAAATCCGCTGTAATCTTCATTTGCCTGTTTTATTGTTACGTCCATCCCTTGTTGTCTTGTATAAACTACACATCCCAGCATCCTTAGCGCTCAAGTGGCGGTTCCGCGTTACGAAAAGGGCAGGAGTAGTTGAACGTTTAGCACTGCAGTTTCGTGGTTTCTAGGTCGAAAACTCAAAATAAATATCGGTTTTTAAGCTTGAGGCTCATAATGACAGACGGGAGACCCTGCAAAGTGTGTAACTTCACACGGCAGAAGTCGTACGGCGTGGTTGTTCCCTCGTTGGATGAGCTGAAGAAAAAAGGTAAGTTGATATGGGGAAAACACCTCCGAGAAACTATTATGAGACTTCCTTTTATTAGTTGCCTTATTGGATATTTGGATCAGTTTCATGTAGTTCTGGTTGCTGTTTTTTGTCATTTCAGTTTGCTTTGGCACCGTAAAGGAGTAAAATAACATGCAAGGGAGATAAATGTCAGTTATGGTCTTTTAGTGGTATTCAGGATCCATGGTGGTTTTACTGCTCAAATCAAGCTTGCTTAGAACTCATGGTCGCTAGAGTTTTGTACAGAAACAAGTCAATCTCAGTCATGTTCTAACCTGCAAGTCTTTAAATGAAAAAAAAAAAAAAAAGTCAATCTGCTGTTTGTGTTTATTCCTAGATTCCTAGCCCCATTTTTCATATTTTGATTGATAATAAAGTTTGAAAAGCATGTATCCTTCTTTCACTTCACGGTTATGCGCTGCTTTTTTGTGGGTTTTGTCGCATAAAATCCCAGTAAAATTAGTTTGTGCTTTGTAGTTGTAACGTGGCATAATGTGAAAGTTAAAAGGGTATAAATACGTTTGTCCCTGTACAGATTCTGAATTACAGTCTTTGTTCTTGTGATTTTTTTTTGTGATGGATGAACTTTCTTAGGCATAACTGATATTTCGTTAATTATACGTCTATAACTCGGAATTTCTCCTCTTCCTACAGGATGTGAGTTTCTTGGAGTGAATCAAACTGACCTGGTCTCTGTGGTCCTTGAGTGCGATGGGACCATAGTAGAGGATCAGGCCTACTTTTTGTGTTTACCATTTAACACAAAGTTCATGTTGCTGCATGATAAAGAGACATGGGTTCCAGCTCGCAAGAGTAAGCAGAAACATTTATCTCAAGCTTGGATGGATTCCTGTTATTCTGCAAAGAAATGCGCATTTTTGTGTTTTGTTATTCTCTTCGCTCTTACTGCAGTTGATGGTGGGACGGCTTGGATGGCGAGGGAGTCCGTGTTGCTGGAAGCTGACGTCGTCGACTCCTCCATTCTTGCAGTACCGTGGTGGAATCTGGCGCTGCAGCTGAAGCAAGACCTGGCCAGTATCATCCTCATGTCGGAGGGAGACCTACAGGTACAGACAGGATTTCTCTGTTTCACTCAAGATTCCTCTCCTGTAGATTAGAAAGAAGGCTGCATGGAAAAAAGTTTTCCGCTGCCAATTTAAGGGATTGGATCATACAAGCATGTAAAGTTTTCATTAATTTATTCATACTTTTGCATAACTAAGTGTGTAATTTGGAGAGAATGTTGTACTTTCCCAGTCATTAGTGGATGCGCCATGCTCTGAACTAGCCTCTGCCCTGGGCTTCCAAGAGAAGAAGACAGTGGAACTTCAGGAGACGCTGCAGAGGGTTTTGGATCGCAGAGAGGAGGAAAGGCAGTCCAAAGAGCTGCTCCAGCTGTACCTCAAAGCTGTGGAGAAAGAGGACAGACGGCAGGAGGAGGCGAGCACGCCCAGCCAGCATGGTATAACAGATTTATTATGTGGTTACTGTTTATATTCTGCCCATATGGAAATAGTCATTGTAAAAGACAATCTGTGGGATTTTACTCTCGTCTCATTCCACAAAGTGATTTTGACATATTTTCGCTTTTCAGCACAATAGACTTGTATTTCTTTTAAGATAAAGACGCTCAACAGAACCGTCTCCCCAGTTTTCAGCCAATTTGTCTGCAACATTAGTGCTTTTGGATTTACTGAAGAAAAATTTGTTGTTTACAGGGTTCCTATGGACTTTGGATCTTTGGTTTCAGTATTTTTCAGGTCTGGAAAAAAAATAAAAATAAGACGATGGAAAAATATTTGTAATTCCAGACTTTATTTTCTTATTACTTAATCAAATATTTGTCCTTCCTGCCTTCTTTTGTTATTTTTTTCCTTCCTCCCTAATTTTTTCCTGTTATTCCTTTCTTACTGGTGCCCTTACTTTGTCTGTCCTTTCAACAGTAAGTCACTGACTAGCAGTTAAAGGTTCTCAGATACCTGGAAACAAGGAGAATATAAATCATTAAAATGTTTCATTAAAAAGGAAAATATATATATATTAAGAGGGTTTTTCCTCCACTGAATACATTTCTTTTGTGAGATTATGCTACTGTAATAAAAGAAGGAAGTATTATTTTTAGGTATTCTTAATTTGCTCATCTTTACCAGGGGTTCTGATGATTTTGAAGGAGACTTTAATGAATTTTCAAACATCTGTTCATAATCTTTGCTTTTGTGTTTAAGAATAGCAAACCTTTTCCACCACGCAAAACTTGATTCAATAGGCAAAGATTTTATTTGCGTTAAATTAAAAGAAAACAATATTAAGGAGAAAAATTAAATTGGTATTTTTTTTAAGGTTAACCTAAATTCCTAGGTAATATTTCAGTGATTAGTTGTACTTTCTTCACATTGTGATTGATCACGGCGCCTAGTTGCACTTGTGCCCTTTGGTCACTAGATGGAGTCATTGCTGCTGCTCAATAATCCCTCATGTTTCTCTCATTTACTATAATCTGTGCTTCTGATATATGATTTAATATGTCAGGTGCTGGAGGCGTGGATTTGCCCGATGGAAGGGAGGTGGACTCTGCGTCCGGATTCATGTCCAGGACACTGATGGTCCTGAAAGGCAAAACGAGCCCAGAGACCCGACTCTCTACTGAGGATTTGCAGGTATTCTCCTCTCACTACTCGTCCATTATGCCTTCAGTCTTTTAAATAAAATAAAAACACCTTTATAATGACGCATCAGAAATACCAGACCTCTCTAAAAGCAGTAAATGGGAATTTTGAAGCAGAACATTGCAACAAAAGTACATTCCAGCTGTTCTGTGAACTCTGTCATAACTTGCGTCATTCCTTCTGGTGCCAGATGTTTCCTATACACCTCGTATTTTTCACATCTAACATTACCCTGCACATTAAGTCGACCCACCAAATAGAGATACATATATATATATATATATATATATATATGTTGTTTAAAATGAACCATCTGCAGGCCACATACATTATTCACCGGGAGGCTTAGCTGGCCGGTGGTCCTGGACACGCATTGATAGGGAACAAAATCGTGGTGTGTGATTGGTTCACAGCTGAACTTTGAGCGGTGCACTTGTTGCTCAGGGCGCACATTAATGCCAGCAAGCCTACTGAGTCTGGCGTTTAAGAATGATGAAGTACAGTGCCTGGCAGTGGTGAACATTTTCCACATGTTGTGACGTTACAACCAGATTTCAGCGTGATTTTATTTGAGAGACCCACACAGAGTAGTGCATACTAGGGCTGCAACTAACAATTATTTTGCCAATTATGATTTTTAATTGATCCGTTGACCAGTTTTTGGATTGACCGATTAATAATCAGATAGCAAATAGGAGATTTTTCACACAGTATATCCAGGTGAAGCTAAAACTATGCCACTAGAGTTTTGCATAGATCATATTTACAGACAAGGAAAGTTTTTCATCTTAAATGCAAAATTATATATTTTGTGCACAGTTTGGGCTTTATAACTGCTCTGAGAGGGTTGTTCTTTCAGCAAATAACATGTTTTAGAGTCTCTATACTCCAGTTAACGATTACTCAATTCCTAATTTTGGTGACAATTATTTCAACAATCTATTCATCACGATTCGTCAGCTGAATTGTTTCAGCCCCAGTGCATACCTCATTATACAGTACTTTTTATTGCTTTGCAGATTTGAAACCTCCCAGTTTCGAGTCATTTTCCACTCTTAATGGTTTGCTTTGCATGATTGCTCTGCATAAACTCTGACCAGCTTCATGGTCCCTCCTGAAGAACAGTATCTTCACATCATGATGTACTTTTGTTTATGACGACGTGCAAGTGTTAGTTTTCTGCCCTACATTGTTTTGAACGGGACTTCTGATGGCTTTCTTCACACAATGGTTTCCTACTTACCACTCTTCCTCTTAAGGTCAGAATTGTTATCTATGTGACTAATAGTTCTCCTGCTAACATATTCTCATACCTGAGCTGTGGATTGCTGCAACTCCTCCAGTAACCTGGCCTTCTTGGCTGCTTTCAAGACGATGCACTGCTTTATGTTTGTTTATCAAATGAAATTGCAATAAAATTCATTGAAGCTTGTGGTTTTATTGTAACAACATGAAGAAGTTCATGGGGTGGAAATACTTTGGCTGCAAAGCTAGAATCCCTGAGACATCTGAAGCTCATTAACTGAAACTGTTTTTATGTATAATTAAAAAACATTAGGTTGTGTCTGTTTATTTCCAGCTCTAAGAGAGTAACACTATAGAAACACCTTCTGATCTATTCCAGCTAAACCAGTAACAGCTTTGCTATAAGCCATGAGATTTTAATTAGCGCATGCAGAGATATGTAAAGTTACTGGTCATAATAAAAGCTCGGGTACGAACATCTCCTTTGTTTGAAATGATATTGGCCTCTGTGTGCATGTAGATGGTAGTGAGCAGAGGGCTGGAAGCCATGCAGCAGGTGCTGGGCTGGGACATAGCAAGGACGACCACGCTGCTGCAGGCCTGCGAAGCGGAGCTGTCCACGCGCCTGAAGCAGATACGGGCCATGCAGTCCATCAGCAGCACACAGCAGGATGGCAGCAGACAGGAGGAGAGCGCAGCAATGGCGACCCACGGCAGCAGCTAAGCCAAAGCTTTACCTTAGCAGAGACTGATAAGGATTCACACTAACCTGCCTAAGGGTCAGGAGAATGGAATTTGCGCTGTGTTGCTGTTTATATATTCACTGCTGGAATACATAAATGTTAAACATGTGGATATCTGCATCGTTTCAAGAAAGCTGCAAAGGAGCCAAAGCCTAGAGAACCATTGGGCTTATTTGCACAAATGTGTTCAGATTTAGTTGCTTTTAATTTGGATTGGTATTTTGCTGGGAGAGAATCATATCCTTGTGAATATTAACAAACCAGCACCCAGCAGGCTTATATAGTGATGTAACAGAGGCAAGTCAACAAGCATGTCACCCAGTACCTGGCAAGTATGGAGAGCTAAATGTGCCATGGTTCACAAAATAACGTGTTAAATAAATATTTATATATTTGGAAATTTAAATCAAATTTGGTCATGCATTCACTCAGTAATAAAGTTATCTATAAGTCTACAAACATGTCTGTTACGAAATACATAATTACACGTGTAAACCGTTTAAAGCTAAATTCATTGTTACAACCGTATGTAATTATTATAGTATTAATTTAATGATTTCATAGTCCTGTGTCGCTGCTCATGGTGGAATTGTTTACTATTGGTCCTCGTTGAAGTCAGTGGGCGGGACTAACACAGCTATACACAAGGTGATTGGTCTACTGTGGCTTAACCAATCTAACATCAAGGTATATTTGACTAGCTAAAGTGACTGTTCACATTATTTCATCATGCAATGTAGATAGGGGAGCACTTAAATAATTATATATAGTTTAACTTACAAGTAGTTAAAGTTTTATTTATATTAATGATTTACAAAGTGTATTTAATATCTTAATGACACATACATATTAAGATTTTATTGATTGGATTTGTTACAGTTTTATTTGAAGTAGCACATACAAGTATTTGATAGCTTATTTTCTGGATTGTGGCTCTTTTAGGCCTCAATACTGAAAGCTAAACAACCGATACATAGATTTTTCTTTGAACGTCTTTGTGTTGTCCACTAGATGGCACTATACAGGGCTTCTTAGTCTTCAACTTTGTCCAGATTTTCCACGTTAGCTTTGAATTTCCTTTAGTTACATATTAGAGCTGGACACTCATTCGTTTTCTGTTTTAATTTTGATTTTGTTTTTTTTACTAAAGGCACATTTTTACTCCTAAAACTAGCTTATTGCACTTTTTTGCAGGAACCCTTGAATAGATCACTGTTTAGGGAAGAGTCCAGAAATTCTGTGTTTTGTAATCTGACGTTACTCTGAGCTCGGTCTTCATTGTTTTGCTTTCAGTTAGATGCGTTGCTTTGTCGGTCCATTGTTAGATGCAACATTTACAGGTGAGTTTTATTATTGCTCGACCTAAAAGCAGCTTAGCTCCCAGTCTGTTCTCCAAGTTAGGTTAACTGCAGTTAGCTTTGTATTTAGTAATCTGTTTCAAAACTATTATTATTATTATTATTAACTGTTATTATTATTCGCATTTAACTGTGGTTAAACATGAATTCTTCCCACAGATGAAAAACTAGTTCTTTGGGGAGTTTGGGGAATGTACTTCCTGATGTTGTTACCTTGTTATTCACCATCTTTTACATACCTCCAGTAATAACAGTAGGTGTGCTCTATGTTTCATCAGCTGCAACATTTTAACAGAGGTTAAAGATAAGATCTACCCAAGCAGACTTTTACAACACAGCCAGAAACCAGTAACACTAGCAGATTAACATGTTATTTGCTTACTCCGGATGATTTAAGTCTATATCTTGCACCCAACCCTGACAGTTATGTGTCAGTCTGAAGGATGTGTGATGTAAGACCGTGTGCGCAGGTCCGTGTGACATGAACACGAGGTAGGTTGTCTCCGCAGTCTCTGAAACCCTGAAAAAAAACAACGGTCTTATTATAAAAAGGTGCTCCATTCACAGCTCTCCCGTAATTAGTGAGTATTGTATCTTTTGAAAGAGTAGTTGAGCCTCAGCGTGTTTCAGCCTATTGCTTTTTTTGAATAGTTTTTAAGCAGAGGTTAAAGGTGTGATGTTTGTGTATAGTGATGTAAGGGGTACATTTTCCCATGTTTTTTGGTAAATAAACGTATCTCCAGTCTCTTGACAGTACTACCTTGTCCTCATAATTTTTTGTGCACATGTTTACCATGTTCCTGCATGAGTTAAGGAATAATGTGCATATGAGCTCTACTGCTGTATGTTCTCCAACAGCTACCTAATGGGAATCATGGTGTGCGTAGTTCCTGTGAAACTGGCTCCACCTTGCCTGAACAGTTTGGCGCCAGTGTGATGCAGCATCAGAGCAGTCAGCTGCATTGTGCTATCATATGTCACAGTGTCTGTATGAATTAGATGGTGACTTGTGAGTGCTCAGGTAAGCACCCAGGCGCCCCAAAGACTACATCATGCTAGAAACTAATCTTATTCCATTTGGTTCGGCGAAGACCTTCTGAGTCTAAAGATGAATGGATCTGTTGTTACGTCACAACAAAAATTCAGAGTTGGTCTGATAAAAGTGAAAACACTAAATCAACCCAAACACTTTTTTGAGAGGTGAAGGAAATGTGAGAGAATATGAGTGTGATGACTGTCTTGGTAAAAAGAAATGAAGCTGAATATTTCAATTCAGTTTTATTTATATAGCGTCAATTCACAACACGTCGTCTCAAGGCACTTCACAAAAGTCAGGTTCATACATTCCAATTAATCCTAACAATTGAACAGTGCAGTCAGAGTTAGTTATTTATTCAAATTGGATAAAAAGTTTTTCTATCTACGGAAACCCAGCAGATTGCATCTAGTCAGTGACTTGTAGCATTCATTCCTCCTAGATGAGCATGTAGAGTCAGTGGACAGTCACTGGCGTTGACTTTGCAGCATTCCCTCATACTGAGCATGCATGTAGCGACAGTGGAGAGGAAAAACTCCCTTTTAACAGGAAGAAACCTCCAGCAGAACCAGGCTCAGTGTGAGCGGCCATCTGCCACGACCGACTGCATGAAAGCTTACAGAGCCATGTAGACTTATTCATAGCCCTGAAACCTTTTTTTGCATTTTGTCACATTACGCCCTTTCTTAGCCCAACACAAAGTGGTACATAATTGTAAAGTGAAAAGAAGATGATATATTCATCTAAATATTTTTGGTGCAAATAAAATAAGGGTGGTGTCCTTTTTTTTAATTCACCCTTGAGCCAAAACTTTGCAAAACTGCCTTTCACAGCAATTATTGCTGCAAGTCTTTTGTAATATATCTTTAACAGCTCTCCACCTGTAGAGAAAAAACATGTTTTCGTTCTTCCTGGCAAAATATCTGAAGCTCAGATTGAATAAAGAGCTTCTATATAATGTACATCTAAAATCTTGTTGCAGATTTTGAATTTGATTTAGATCAGGACTTTGACTAGGTGGCTAAGCACATGTCCCTGCTGAAGAAAATCAACCTCGCATCATGATGCTGCCACTACCATGTTTCACAATACAGGTCCTTCTCAAAATATTAGCATATTGTGATAAAGTTCATTATTTTCCATAATGTCATGATGAAAATTTAACATTAATATATTTTAGATTTATTGCACACTAACTGAAATATTTCAGGTCTTTTATTGTCTTAATACGGATGATTTTGGCAAACAGCTCATGAAAACCCAAAATTCCTATCTCACAAAATTAGCATATCATTAAAAGGGTCTCTAAACAAGCTATGAACCTAATCATCTGAATCAACGAGTTAACTCTAAACACCTGCAAAAGATTCCTGAGGCCTTTAAAACTCCCAGCCTGGTTCATCACTCAAAACCCCAATCATGGGTAAGACTGCCGACCTGACTGCTGTCCAGAAGGCCACTATTGACACCCTCAAGCAAGAGGGTAAGACACAGAAAGAAATTTCTGAACGAATAGGCTGTTCCCAGAGTGCTGTATCAAGGCACCTCAGTGGGAAGTCTGTGGGAAGGAAAAAGTGTGGCAGAAAACGCTGCACAACGAGAAGAGGTGACCGGACCCTGAGGAAGATTGTGGAGAAGGGCCGATTCCAGACCTTGGGGGACCTGCGGAAGCAGTGGACTGAGTCTGGAGTAGAAACATCCAGAGCCACCGTGCACAGGCGTGTGCAGGAAATGGGCTACAGGTGCCGCATTCCCCAGGTCAAGCCACTTTTGAACCAGAAACAGCGGCAGAAGCGCCTGACCTGGGCTACAGAGAAGCAGCACTGGACTGTTGCTCAGTGGTCCAAAGTACTTTTTTCGGATGAAAGCAAATTCTGCATGTCATTCAGAAATCAAGGTGCCAGAGTCTGGAGGAAGACTGGGGAGAAGGAAATGCCAAAATGCCAGAAGTCCAGTGTCAAGTACCCACAGTCAGTGATGGTCTGGGGTGCCGTGTCAGCTGCTGGTGTTGGTTGACTGTGTTTTATCAAGGGCAGGGTCAATGCAGCTAGCTATCAGGAGATTTTGGAGCACTTCATGCTTTCATCTGCTGAAAAGCTTTATGGAGATGAAGATTTCATTTTTCATCACGACCTGGCACCTGCTCACAGTGCCAAAACCACTGGTAAATGGTTTACTGACCATGGTATCACTGTGCTCAATTGGCCTGCCAACTCTCCAGACTTGAACCCCATAGAGAATCTGTGGGATATTGTGAAGAGAACGTTGAGAGACTCAAGACCCAACACTCTGGATGAGCTAAAGGCCGCTATCGAAGCATCCTGGGCCTCCATAAGACCTCAGCAGTGCCACAGGCTGATTGCCTCCATGCCACGCCGCATTGAAGCAGTCATTTCTGCCAAAGGATTCCCGACCAAGTATTGAGTGCATAACTGTACATGATTATTTGAAGGTTGACGTTTTTTGTATTAAAAACATTTTTCTTTTATTGGTCGGATGAAATATGCTAATTTTGTGAGATAGGAATTTGGGGTTTTCATGAGCTGTATGCCACAATCATCCGTATTAAGACAATAAAAGACCTGAAATATTTCAGTTAGTGTGCAATGAATCTAAAATATATGAATATTAAATTTTCATCATTACATTATGGAAAATAATGAACTTTATCACAATATGCTAATATTTTGAGAAGGACCTGTAGAGGTGTTGGACTTCGGCCACACATAGCTGTTAGGAATAACCTTTATTAATATGACTCATAGCTGTTTTTCCCATTTATACCATAGTGAAGTAAAGTATAAGCTCTAATGTTTCCCTTTTGTTAGAATAGGATAAAAATGCTCATCAACACACATTACAAGAATAAATGGCCCAAGGTTGGTCACGAACCACATGAGGCTGGGGCACTGGGTTTGATAGTGGAGCAGCCAGTATAACTGGTTTGATTAGAAAGCCACAGCACACTTAGATGAAGTATGGACACCCGCTAATACACAATCTAACAGATAGACACCACAATGGTGACACATAGTCTACTGATAAACACTGAGGGAGGACACATCCATTGCATTGGAGTACCAGATATAAAAACTGTAGGTGACCTTCTATCGAGGCTCTTCGTCATCCTCTAACAGACGGCCACGGTCCGAGACGGAGCCTCAGCGCTGATCTCTGTAATCATTCCTCCGCCTTAATTTAGATTAAAGGAGCTGAAAGTTAGAAACTGGTTGAGAGTCGTTCATTTAAGAGTCTTTAGATAGTGTGTGTGATCGCTTCATGGGGACCAAGGACCGGAGGAGCTCCAAGGCGTCTGACCGCCAACAGGGTGCGGTAGCTCAGAGCGTTTAGCTTTGGTAAGAGGAAGCTCCATTTTGGCCTCATCTGTCCAAAGCACCTTCTTCCACCTGTTTGCTGTTTTTCCTCTATATGTTTCAGCAAACTCCAAATTGAGTTTATTACAGCCTTCTTTTAACAATGGCATTCTCCTTCCCACTCTTCTATAAAGGCCAGGTTTCTGATATCCTTGAACAATAGCTGGTTCTTTCTGCTGATTGTCCTGCCTAAGCTGAGGATCCATGCGGCTTCTCCAGAATTACCATTGACCTCTTGGCTGCTTCTCAGATTAATGCTCTCCTTGTATATGCAGTGTAGTTGGAAACCCGTGACCTGGTAAATATGCATGTACTCTTCATTTTTGGATGGTGGATTGAACAGTGTTCTGTAAGATGTTTTGTAACATAAACGTCTTTAAACTTCACAGCTTTATCCTTGAGCTCTCTGCTGTGTTCTTTCATTTTCATGATGCTGAAAAGAACAGCTGGATTTATACTAAGATTACAATACACACAGGGGGACTTTATTTACTGACAATGTGACTTTTTAAGGTTCTTATTCCGGACTACCCGATTAAACAGGGTTGAATACAAATGCATGACAAACTCAACATTCTGAGAAACCTAACGTTTTGTTGGACTATCACATAAATTCTTAAAGAAATATATTGCAGTTTGTGGTTGTAACATAAAAAAAAAAAAAGTTCAGCGGTACATGATGCTTTGGCATGGCTGCATTTAAATTTCAATGTACTGGTGCAAAAGGAAATAACGTAAACTCAAAGCTGTTATGAATATCAACAGCAATATTTAGCAAAAAACTGAAACCTTGGAGAAGAAAATATGGTCTGGGCAACAAGCCTTCAGTTTATGCGAGAGATTCAGCTTTGGTACTGGTGTATTTGATCTTCCATCCCTTGTTTTTCCCACTAGAGTCAGACCTGAACGCCACATGCACTTGGTAACTTCCAGTATCTATGGAGTCTGGTGGTGCTGAGCCACAGAACGGTCCATACTCTTGTCCAGTTGTTGAAATCTAAAGAAAAAAGAGATATCCAAAAGAAAAAAGAACAATGTTGATTCATTAGGTCCTTGACTGATATAAATCAGCTGCTAGAGGTTAAGTCAGTGACAGACCATCTTCAAAGCCGTGAGGAGGAATACATTCCTTATTCATCGTCCTGTGTAAATTAGACTCATGCAAGACCAACCTTTAACATATCATACGGACAGGGGACATCAGGGTGTCCCTCTACATCAAAAGGTTCCAGGAAACCCAGGATGATTCTGGAGCCCCCTGGCAGACTGATGGTGTGGTCACACTGGCTCATGGGTGGGTAGGGGTTTGGGTAAAAAGGACTAGTCAGAACTCCAGATGCTGACGTCAACACCTGGCTTTTGCAGGGCACTGTAAAGGAAACACGGATTGGACCAAAATGTGCTCATTTAGGACCTAAGTGAAATAATTTATTCACAGGGTTCTTATATTAGGTTCTCTATGAACTGATGGCAGTGGGATGGTTTTAAATTTGGAACCTGCTAACAGTAAGGGATTGATAGACAGAAGGACGGATGGACAGACCACAGACGGGTGAACATAATGGACAGGGTAGTATATTTCCAATGATCAAGGTTTCTTCAGATTTTACGTTGTAATTCCATATTTTTACACTCCATTTTATCAGAGCTTTGTTCATTATTTTTGCACATTTTCAAAGTATAAACGCAGGAGTTACTGTGAATTTACTGTGTATTTCTGCAGAGTTGGGGGTTAAATGCAGAACTGGCAAAAATCACATTCACGGACGGACGGACAGACAACTTTTAGACAACAGTCAGAAATAAAATAAAGTCTGGCAAATATATTGAAAATACTTTTTGTACTTTTCCAGAGAGAATAGGAACTCTGTTCCCAGTGTTGAACCTTCAGTGAATGATACTCAATTCTTAAAATCTGCTTTTCCTTCAACTGCTGTGTCATAACGCCTTTTTAGAGGAAGAAAATAACATTTCCCACTGAACTGCTCTCTCCACCGGCAGCATAAAGGATGATACTCATTTGATGCGCGTTATTGGCCTGGCAAAGTGTGCAGATGAAGTTATGGACAAAAACAAATGAGCTTCTGCAAAGAGGCAGAGTTGCTGTAATTTATATAATTAGTACAATCTGTGGGCAGATAATCATTTTTGTCTATTCATTGCATGATTTGTTGTGCCACCATTTTTCCTCTGGCAAAGTATAATAATTTAAGCCGCATCAGCTGGTAATTGTGATTAATTACCTGTTGCTGGTTCACTGTAAGTGCCACGCACAGGTATCAATTTTTATAGCCATTTTGAAGTCGCTTTTCCCTGAGGAATCGGCTGTGATTAACCTCACCGTGCACCACCTGCCAGAGATCTGCAGCCTTGTACATCAGTATTTCTTTTCAGCCTGAAATTACCGTATTTTACATTATAAGATCCAACATTTTACACTTACAACATCACCAATATTAAAAGTCAGAAAACTATTTTCTGTGGTGATGTACAATGATTTCACATAAATTGAGGGATCTTACTTTATGCAGACTATACTATCTGGCTTAAATTTCCATTGATTTCTTACTGTTGTGTTAGTAAGCAATCCTGAGGACTTGTTCTCACAACCTGTCTCAAACAGGTCTACTGTTGAGAGGCTCAGCATGGGTTTATTTACTCTCTTTACAACAACTAATGCAGTCATACCCTCATGCCGAGCTCACAACTCATTGTGCACATCTGTGCCTCTTTGATTGCTCTTAAATGAACATGAGCTTGAGTTGCTCTTACCTGTGCAGGATCTCTTGTTGTCATGGAGAAGGTATCCCTGCTTGCACGTGCAGTAATAGCCGCCAATGCAATTGTGGCAGAAATGATCACACACTCGCTCGCCATCTACCTTGGATAGGCACTCATTGATATCTGGAAGAGACCGACACAGGATGCTGGTTTAACGTCAGCAAGTACATTTGTGCCTGTCCATCTACAAGCACACTTAAAATGCATGATGCTGGACTGTCTTAATGTGATATGTAAGCCTGGAGGGTCCCTTGAGTCTTGTAATTGTTTCAAATGTGATTACTTGTTTGCATGCATCTCCCTGAACAGCGTAAGCCACCATTGCTTTTGCAGATGAGGTTTACTAAGAGTTAATTTATTTCCATCACACTATGTAATATCAGTTAGCTGAAGTTCTGTGTTACAGCAGGCTGGATTGTGATTGGATCTGCCAGTTAAAACCACCTGGATGAAAATTATACATGAAGGTGTAAGTCCTTCCACTCAAAGAAATAAAGGATCTCTGACACAGTTGTCTTTCAGGGTTCCTTTGCTGTCTATATTGTCTAGACATTTTTTACATGTATCAACAAAGAAGCCATTGGTCGCCTTCAGTTGGTTCAAAGCTCTGCAGCAAGACTCTTAACTGGAACAAACACAAGAGTTCACATCACTCACATTTTAATGTCTTTGCACTGGTTACCTGTTTATTGTAGAACATAGTAAAATTCTTGGACAAGCTCCTTCTCATGGTTACTGACCTGTGTATACTCCACCTCAAGAACTTGGGTCTTTAAAGTGATAGAACACTGAAAGGGATTGCTCTGTCCAGACTGTTGCGCCTCTGCTATGGAGCAAGCTTCCTTTGTTTTTACATTGTATTGAGAGTCTGGACTCTTTCAACTAGCAGCTGAAGACATTCTTATTCAAACATGTTTTTCCTCAAGATCTTTTTAAACATTACTTTATATTTGTGAATAATTATCTGTGTTAATTTTGTCTTTTTATTCATGTTTTGATCTTCATGCTCTGATTGTTAAGAACTATTTTCATCTGCAAAAGGTGCTATATAAATACAACTTTAAAACATCTGCCACAAGATGTCAAGTCAACCAATAACAGGTAAAAGAAAAGCTTGTGAAAAAAATATTTTATTTCATTCCGCTAGTTTTATTTAAAATTTAATTATTTCAAACTTTAGAGGTAACACAACCAAACCTTTAAGGCCTTAACAGAACACCTCTTTCTATTCAGACATTTGGATGGACTCTGTTTACAAATTAAGGGATTTCAGTAGCCGCTGAGTGCACTGGATTTTATTGAGGGCTCTCAGAGTAAAGGGGGCTCTATACAAACACAAATACACACCACAAACATTCTATTATTTTTGTTCCACCTCAAAAACTGGGGCTACTTTGGTGCACCTACGATGATCTAATCATGCTATTATTTCCACATGAACTTCAACAGTTAATTTTGGCTGCCGGTATTCTATCTGCCTTCTGGGAACATCACCTTTTTTTACATCACCTTCTGAGGTGTAAAATGCTTGGAAGCCGGTGAATCGACCTTCGTTAGAGTAGTCACTCCTAAAGACCACTGACATGACGTTCCCGGCTGACATGATGACGGTGTTCCTGGGGGTGCTTTCGTGGTTCTTCTCCTCGTCGCCACAGAACCGCAGAGTTTCATTCCCTTCAACCAAAACCTGTTTTGGCAGAGTTAGAGGCATTTAGGTGAGCGAGATGTTTCAGGGTGCATAACTGGATCTTTGTTCAGAGGCAGCTCACCTGGATGTGGTCGTATTCACACTGATTGGAGGGCTCCAAGCTGAAGTGGGTGAAGTAGAGCTTGATCCGGTGGCCGTAAGGGGCGGTTATGTTCCACACGATGTGCTGGTTGTCATGGTATGGCTGGGGGAATTCAGGGGTAGCAAAGCTGCCATATAACCCAGTCATTTCCACACTTAGTGAGACACCAAGGACGGGAAACAGGACAAATGCACAGATGCCTCTGCAGAAAATTAGGTAGGATAGAAGCAGGTTAGAGGTTTATGCTCTTAAAAATGAAGAGCTGACACTCACCTTATCATGCTTGCTTCACAGCGCTCAGACGCTGCCTGTTTTGGAACAGTTTACTTTGCCTAATAGGGAGGTAAATGAACTCAGCTGTCCCAGCAAGCAGACATTTAGGTAAACAAAGTGAGACAGACACATAATCTGTGTGTCCTCATCCCCCACCTTCTTCTGTCACACAACTCCATCAGACCGATGCATGTCACAACTGTTTATCAAACTGTACTTTATCAAATCAGTTCATGAATGGAATATCATATAAATTTAGGGCTTTTAATCATTTATTTTAAGCATTTCTTTTGGGGGGTATATCAAAAATACAGCACACAACAAAAACACAGCAGGGATGAATCATAAGTACAGTCCAAAACTTACATGAACTCTGCAGGTCACTTAAGGCAAAAACGTAGCAAAAACGTAGCATAGTCTCCAAACGAAGCATAGACAAAGCATAGACATGGTAGGGAATGGGGTAGTAACAGAACAAACCAGCAAGGAACTAAGCAAACAGAACTACTAATATACACAGAGCACAAAGAGGGGAACAAAAGGCAGGTAATCAAAGAAACAGGGAACAGGTGTGACATGGACGCAGGGAGACAGAGGGAGCAGGTGAACCTAATAAGACTAAGACATGAGGAAAGGGACTGATTAACAAAACAGTGAAACAGACCTAAACGAAAACTACAGACCAAGATAAAACAGAATCAAGAATAAACATGAACTAAAGGAAACTGAGAACTGGAGGTAGCACAACAACCTAAGATCTAAGGACTAGCAAAAGAAACCATAAAGTCCACAAATGTCACTCCATGACAGTTCTATGGTTTCCTGCTACAGACCCAGCTTTTTAGTGTAGTCCATACATTTTCAAGAGGGCCTGTACATATATATCCACAATATATATATATATATATATATATAATTATTATGACTTTCATGCTGATGATGACTGCATGTAAAATCCTCACCGCATATGTGATATATACAGGTCCTTCTCAAAATATTAGCATATTGTGATAAAGTTTATTATTTTCCATAATGTAATGATGAAAATTTAACATTCATATATTTTAGATTCATTGCACACTAACTGAAATATTTCAGGTCTTTTATTGTCTTAATATGGATGATTTTGGCATACAGCTCATGAAAACCCAAAATTCCTATTTCACAAAATTAGCATATCATTAAAAGGGTCTCTAAACGAGCTATG
Organism: Girardinichthys multiradiatus; assembly: GCF_021462225.1. Classification (NCBI taxonomy): domain Eukaryota; kingdom Metazoa; phylum Chordata; class Actinopteri; order Cyprinodontiformes; family Goodeidae; genus Girardinichthys; species Girardinichthys multiradiatus. Next base: position 21,044,234 of record NC_061794.1, on the reverse strand, counting down.
AACCTAATCATCTGAATCAACGAGTTAACTCTAAACACCTGCAAAAGATTCCTGAGGCCTTTAAAACTCCCAGCCTGGTTCATCACTCAAAACCCCAATCATGGGTAAGACTGCCGACCTGACTGCTGTCCAGAAGGCCACTATTGACACCCTCAAGCAAGAAGGTAAGACACAGAAAGAAATTTCTGAACGAATAGGCTGTTCCCAGAGTGCTGTATCAAGGCACCTCAGTGGGAAGTCTGTGGGAAGGAAAAAGTGTGGCAGAAAACGCTGCACAACGAGAAGAGGTGACCGGACCCTGAGGAAGATTGTGGAGAAGGGCCGATTCCAGACCTTGGGGGACCTGCGGAAGCAGTGGACTGAGTCTGGAGTAGAAACATCCAGAGCCACCGTGCACAGGCGTGTGCAGGAAATGGGCTACAGGTGCCGCATTCCCCAGGTCAAGCCACTTTTGAACCAGAAACAGCAGCAGAAGCGCCTGACCTGGGCTACAGAGAAGCAGCACTGGACTGTTGCTCAGTGGTCCAAAGTACCTTTTTCGGATGAAAGCAAATTCTGCATGTCATTCGGAAATCAAGGTGCCAGAGTCCGGAGGAAGACTGGGGAGAAGGAAAAGCTAAAATGCCAGAAGTCCAGTGTCAAGTACCCACAGTCAGTGATGGTCTGTGGTGCCGTGTCAGCTGCTGGTGTTGGTCCACTGTGTTTTATCAAGGGCAGAGTCAATGCAGCTAGCTATCAGGAGATTTTGGAGCACTTCATGCTTCCATCTGCTGAAAAGCTTTATGGAGATGAAGATTTCATTTTTCAGCACGACCTGGCACCTGCTCACAGTGCCAAAACCAGTGGTAAATGGTTTACTGACCATGGTATCACTGTGCTCAATTGGCCTGCCAACTCTCCTGACCTGAACCCCATAGAGAATCTGTGGGATATTGTGAAGAGAACGTTGAGAGACTCAAGACCCAACACTCTGGATGAGCTAAAGGCCGCTATCGAAGCATCCTGGGCATCCATAAGACCTCAGCAGTGCCACAGGCTGATTGCCTCCATGCCACGCCGCATTGAAGCAGTCATTTCTGCAAAAGGATTCCCAACCAAGTATTGAGTGCATAACTGTACATGATTATTTGAAGGTTGATGTTTTTTATATTAAAAACACTTTTCTTTTATTGGTCGGATGAAATATGCTAATTTTGTGAGATAGAAATTTTGGGTTTTCATGAGCTGTATGCCAAAATCATCCGTATTAAGACAATAAAAGACCTGAAATATTTCAGTTAATGTGCAATGAATCTAAAATATATGAATGTTAAATTTTCATCATTACATTATAGAAAATAATGAACTTTATCACAATATGCTAATATTTTGAGAAGGACCTGTAGTAGTTTGAATGATTTTGACATTCCTTTCACGTTTTAATGAAAATGCAAATTTCAATTTCCTTTTTTCCATAATTTTCAGCAAAATATACCGATTTAGTTCTGCAACTGAAAAAGCTATCAGGGTAAAGCTTGAATATATCAATAAGCTGTAAAGCATCCATCATCTTTAGCATGCTCTGGTGCCGTGTCAATCCTGTTTAGACAGTGATGTTGATGAAACTTGACTCATGCCAGTTACTAATTATGATCCTGTTCCTGTGATGGCTAAGCTCTAAGGATACTAAACTGAATAGATTTTATCCACAGCATTTTACAGCACAATGTTTTGTTTGCACTTATTTACTATTATGAACTCTAAAAACAGTACAAAACAGCAGTTTAGTAGTTAAGTAAACCAGATTGCAACAATTACATTGGATTTTACTCTGTTTTCACATATCTGCACTTTACCAAATGCTATAGCCACAGATTTATTGTGAAAGCTATTGTAATGTGGGGATTGCAGAGGTTTTGTGCTGTCTGTTTTAATGGAATATGGATATTGATGTTAGTCAGAAGCAAGCAGGGCTTTTCAGCCAGCAACAGTTGTCTGATAAGTAGCTTCTAATAACCAAACCCCCTTTTTCCCTAACACTGCAGCACTAATGGCTGGTATTTGACGTGAATTACAATAATTATCCACATGAATATCAATGTTAATTTGCAATATCAAAGGACCTTTTTGATGGTACTCTTTCTCAGGCGTAACCTTTTAGCTCCCCTTATTGTGGAGCTGGTGGGATGTTGAGAAACAGTGCAGTCCATGCATGTGGCAGATGTTTTCCGCTTAGACGTCATCCAGCTTTTTCATGCTTTAATGATCCAGCGTGATGCATCAACAGAACTGACACCTGCAGACTTAATAAAATGCAGCTCTGGAAGTCCAACCACATTATTAGAAAAATAAAAAATGTTTGATTTATGTGCTTATTTCAGAACAAGGATCTTTCATTCTTGATGGTTTCTGTGAGTTTAAATAGATTTGAAGCTTTTAGACACTTATAGCCAGAGAAACATACTCAGATCTTAGTTTTGCTTGTGGGTTTAAACATCACCTCTCATTCCAACAATGACATTCTGGAAGGTCTCTTATTTTAACAAAGCATTATACAATGATATGATTTAGTTAATTTTTGCTTTGGAAAGAACTGTACACACCCAGAAGTGTACCCATACCTGTCTACACACACGCAAAAACAAACTAAAACTTCTTCTATCTGATTGTAGAACGTAGGATCCTTTCAGAATTAAACCAGTTTTTGTCCTATTTTCTCTTGATTATATTTTTAAAATTGGACAGTAAAATATATTATTTTATATTTAACAGATTTTTTTTTTACCCCATCTTTCATGGGCCACTAACAGATGCTTGAATAGGGCTGTGTTGTTGTCTAAAAACATCACATTCTGTCTGTATTTACAGATTTCATCATTTGTGAAGTGAACTGAAATGGTGACTGATATTTCAGTTATTGTGAAAACACATACAGCGTCATCCACATTTATTGACGCTCATAAAAATACTCTACAAATGTAAAAAATAACACTATGGCTGCAATATAATCTTGTGCTAAAAAACGTAGAAAAAAAATCATCCTTTAAATTGGAAACTTTTTTTCAGTGGAGAATCAATCAAAAGAATGTAAATAAAGCATTTTTAAATTCACGCTTCACTTTCACAAGTTCCTCAGGCTGTAGAGGAACTTTAATCAGTAATCCATGACTTCCAGTTTTACTTAGATTTAAAAATGATGTGACACAAACCGCCATTCCTCTTAAAATGCCTCTAAGAATTGGAAAGACAATAAAACATACCATTCCATTAAGGCAGATGTTTGTCAATTTGGAAAATGGCAACAAGAAAGTAGTTACTCACATTTACTTGCCCATATCTAAAGCCAGAGCTATACATAAAAAGTTTAAAACAACTGGAAATGCAACAGACAAAGCCCAATGAGGAGCCATGCTTATCTCACCACGAGGATTACGATGGAAGTAAAACAATCTCTAAAGCTCGCTGTCAGGAACTGCAGAAAGGTTTGCAATTTGAAAGGCATTGTAACTAAAATTCATTCAAAATCAAACAAAATCTAAATAAGCGTACATAGACAACATTAAATTAATTTAAACAAAAATGTGTCTATTTGTCTTTTTAAATGCATTTTACTTTGTGTGAGATTCAAGTTTGAGTACGTGATATTTTTGCATGTTTAGTAAAGCAGTGCATTGGGTTATCATAGTAAATATTTTTTTAAACATTAGAAACACTGGGCTAATTACAAAACACAAAATTCTGCAAAAACACACCAACAAATACCTCTGTGTTTGTATATTGTAGGATTTTTGCCTTTGCTGACTCTAGGTTCACATTTTAAATGTCACTGCAGTGTTTGGCCCTGAAATACCATAGATGTGGTAATTAGAAGTTTTAAGACAGTCAATCCTTCATAATGAACTGTTCGCTTGTTTCATTGCCTGACTCTTTGGTTGTTTGTTGCTGCTTGTAAAATGTATAAAATGGAAACTAATCCCTCAGAAAAGCCTAAAGCCAGAAAGAGCAGGACCTTTTTTTTCACAGTTTCCTGCGACTGATTGGTTATGACTTTCTGTGGTCATGCTTTTCTCATCCTTAGCTCTTATTTTTAGGCTTGAGAAACCTTTTTGTTCAGCTGTAGCTGACTTTGGGCTGGAGGCAGAATTCAATAGAGACCAAACATGCAGATGAAATGAAAGAACTGCAAATTAATTTGTTTCTGAAAGCTTTTTATTTTGTCACAAACCCCAGTATGACTTAAGCACAATTGCTAGATCTCTGCGAACCTGTTTCATAATATGTGGCTTGAAGCATTTCGCTTTATATACAGGTCCTTCTTAAAATATTAGCATATTGTGATAAAGTTCATTATTTTCCATAATGTCATGATGAAAATTTAACATTCATATATTTTAGATTCATTGCACACTAACTGAAATATTTCAGGTCTTTTATTGTCTTAATACGGATGATTTTGGCATACAGCTCATGAAAACCCAAAATTCCTATCTCACAAAATTAGCATATTTCATCCGACCAATAAAATAAAAGTGTTTTTAATATAAAAAACGTCAACCTTCAAATAATCATGTACAGTTATGCACTCAATACTTGGTCGGGAATCCTTTGGCAGAAATGACTGCTTCAATGCGGCGTGGCATGGAGGCAATCAGCCTGTGGCACTGCTGAGGTCTTATGGAGGCCCAGGATGCTTCGATAGCGGCCTTTAGCTCATCCAGAGTGTTGGGTCTTGAGTCTCTCAACGTTCTCTTCACAATATCCCACAGATTCTCTATGGGGTTCAGGTCAGGAGAGTTGGCAGGCCAATTGAGCACAGTGATACCATGGTCAGTAAACCATTTACCAGTGGTTTTGGCACTGTGAGCAGGTGCCAGGTCGTGCTGAAAAATGAAATCTTCATCTCCATAAAGCTTTTCAGCAGATGGAAGCATGAAGTGCTCCAAAATCTCCTGATAGCTAGCTGCATTGACCCTGCCCTTGATAAAACACAGTGGACCAACACCAGCAGCTGACACGGTACCCCAGACCATCACTGACTGTGGGTACTTGACACTGGACTTCTGGCATTTTGACATTTCCTTCTCCCCAGTCTTCCTCCAGACTCTGGCACCTTGATTTCCGAATGACATGCAGAATTTGCTTTCATCCGAAAAAAGTACTTTGGACCACAACAGTCCATTGCTGCTTCTCTGTAGCCCAGCTCAGGCGCTTCTGCCGCTGTTTCTGGTTCAAAAGTGGCTTGACCTGGGGAATGCGGCACCTGTAGCCCATTTCCTGCACACGCCTGTGCACGGTGGCTCTGGATGTTTCTACTCCAGACTCAGTCCACTGCTTCCGCAGGTCCCCCAAGGTCTGGAATCGGCCCTTCTCTACAATCTTCCTCAGGGTCCGGTCACCTCTTCTCGTTGTGCAGCGTTTTCTGCCACACTTTTTCCTTCCCACAGACTTCCCACTGAGGTGCCTTGATACAGCACTCTGGGAACAGCCTATTCGTTCAGAAATTTCTTTCTGTGTCTTACCCTCTTGCTTGAGGGTGTCAATAGTGGCCTTCTGGACAGCAGTCAGGTCGGCAGTCTTACCCATGATTGGGGTTTTGAGTGATGAACCAGGCTGGGAGTTTTAAAGGCCTCAGGAATCTTTTGCAGGTGTTTAGAGTTAACTCGTTGATTCAGATGATTAGGTTCATAGCTCGTTTAGAGACCCTTTTAATGATATGCTAATTTTGTGAGATAGGAATTTTGGGTTTTCATGAGCTGTATGCCAAAATCATCCGTATTAAGATAATAAAAGACCTGAAATATTTCAGTTAGTGTGCAATGAATCTAAAATATATGAATGTTAAATTTTCATCATGACATTATGGAAAATAATGAACTTTATCACAATATGCTAATATTTTGAGAAGGACCTGTAGTCATTTATGGAGTCGTGATCTTGCAAACTACAGTCAAAACCTCCCTGTAAAAATTGATTGTTTCTAAAATGTTGTAAAGTGGGAGAAGATGTCATTTTAGTAAAGGTGAATAATAAGTCAGTACTGCAGAATAACACCAGACAGAAACACACAGAAAAATATCCGATATTAAAGTGCATCTCAAAAAATGTGTATATTATTATAAAATTCAATTAAAACTGAAACTCATATAGACACAGAGTGACATATCTAAGTGTTTATTTCTGGTAATTTTGATTGTTGGGACTTTCAACTAAATAAAACCCGAATTTCATTTTCTCAAAAACGTTTATGATATATCACACAAGACCAATAAAAAAATACTTATAATACAGAAATGTTATCCTATTGAAAAGTATGTCCATGTACAGTACAATATATGTAATCACTGTTCAGGGCCCCTTTTGCATGAATTTCTACTTTAGTGTGGCATCACAGGTAAGCAAGCAACTCGTGGTGAGGTGTTAAGGAAGCCCAAGCTGCCTTCAGTTCTGCTGCATCAATTTGCTCTGATGGCTTTTAAAGCACTGACTCCAGCTGCAATCCATGCCTTGTTAAGGCTGGGTTATCTCTGTTTCTTGTTTTAGTTGTTCAGCAAAACTTTTTTCCTTCCACTCAACTTCCCATTAATAGGAATCAATATAATAAAACCTGCAGGACTGAATGGATTGTAAACAGAGATTTCTGATCTTCACTATGTCCAGAATGTTCTAGTGTGATTGATTCAAAACCTTATCAAGAGGAATTAACTATTTTTGTATAATTATAGGAGGTCACATAGGTTTTATATTTTAATCATGATTAAATAACAAAATCTAATTGGTTAATTGCTTTGCAAAAGTATTTATACCTTTAAATTTAACCGTGATAGTTCAGCAAAAATAGTCCATATTGTGGAGTATAATAACATTTTTTAATTTTTTCCTGTTTCAGGTAATTTAGCATTACTAAAATTACAGTTTTTGCTAAATGCCAGAATAATTACGGAGAACATTTTTATGACATTCTTCAAATTCAGAAGTTTACAATCATTAAGATTGTTTAAAACACCGTCTCAACTGTGAAGTAGGTTGGTGACAGCATCATGTTCTGTGGGTGTTTGCTTCTGATGCATTTCACAAAATATATGGCCTCATGAGAAAAGAGAAGAATGTTAAGTGGAAATATCAAACCAATATCTTAATATTGAACTAAAAAGAAATACAATTGGTAATTCCAGTTTACCTTAAACTTGAAAAGTCTAATCTGATTTAATGTCAGACAGTGAGAGGAAACTATAAAGTGTCTTTTTCACATCTAGATTCAGTTGGTTTGGCTTACAGCTGAATATACAACAACTTTAACTCTGAATGTTGCAAAATTGCACTAAGGATTACTTAGCACATTAAAAAAAGAGTGCTGATCAAATGTTTATATATCAGGAGTCAGGATTAAGACCAAACATATTATATTGTGCATTTGCGTCATAATAAAACATCCAATTGCTAGACCCCAGCTAAATTCAGTGGTTAGTCTTTGCATGTACCGTGGGCACGCAAATGAGCATGCACTTAAAAATCGGGAAGAGACACAAGGCTGGGGCTGCTTTGATTTAGGCATGATCAGATCTTGTACATCCATGTGCACAACACAGACACTGCGCTCGCAGCTCTGCTCCACCTGCTTGCTGTGCCATGCGGTAATGAGGTGCTTCCTTATAGGAAGCCAGTCATTAGCTCTGCTGAAACCGACAAAAGGGGGTAGTGACTGTCAGCATCCGAGAGTCAACAAAAGGATTTGATTGTGATGTAGGGAGAGACTTCACCAGCATCAGAAACTGGAGAAGGAACAGAGGGATGTATTTTCTTATTGTGGCCCTAATTTGAACCTCTGCTGTCCCCATGTGACCTAGAAAGGCTGATTTTGTGAGGGACACTTTCTCTCAATGCATCCTGTGCTAATATTTAGTACACTTTCTGAGTATATTAACCCTCACTTAGATATCTTACCTCTGTTCCACCGGATGCAAGCACAGCAGTTCTAACCACCCACCAGCTGTAAACTGTAATTAAGGACTTGAAGAAGTGGGGATGTGTCATCGATGATGAATCCCAATGAACAATATTGAGTTAATCCACCATTATTTGCTGGTCCACTGCTGCTGTGCAGAGTTTAGTCTTGCACGGCTCACTCTCAGCTCAATGAAACACACAGCCTTAAAACAGAACTTCCCTGATATCCCCGAGTGTCAGACAGACCGTCATTTGTCAGTGTCTGATTCCCCAAAAAGGTTAACATTTTTACAAGAGGTCAAATATTGCTTGTGAGAGAATGAGTTTCCTGTTTTATTTTCACTGGCATCACTTGAGCCTAGAGGCAGGTAATGAAACAATTTCATTGAATGTCATCAATATGTACTTACATTTTCCTTTGTTCTAAAGAAAGGTTCATTTCAATGTTTTCATTATGGTTGCCATTGTTATTGCATACAATGCAGCAAATTGCATCGACTGAAAGTAAACCTGGAAAGGCCTCACAGCGATTTCTTGTAAAAAGATTCTCTTTGTTAGTTTTCCCCTTCCCAAGAGTTTCTTGATGATTTTTAAAATGACACAAAGTAGGCATGAAAGGACCTGGAATATGTATGAAACTGCAAATGATTGCAAAGAATAAAGCAATGAAATGTTTCAAGATATACCTTTTTGGGTTAGGGCCAGTATGGAAAAACAGATATATTGTGCTGCAATGTGTCAGGCACATCCTTTCTTGCCATTAACATACTCTGGATGGGTTGCTTGATTTGTGCTGAGACATAACAATGCGTTTCACCCTTTGGATCGGCACATATCTAACACACTTTTTATGCATAATGCTCTCTGTCTAGCCTGCTCAGGTCCCTAATGCCAGTTTGATTTCTGGTCTCTATGTAAATGGTAAATGAGTTTTTTTTTTTCTCTATCTTATCCAAGGCCAGGGCCCGTATTTACAAAGATTCTCAGAGTCCTCTCAGAGAGCTCCTAACATAGCTTAAAAATTCCTGCCAAGGACTCCTAGCTTAAAGAGTGGTTCTGTTCACTGCTGAGAGTGGCTCTAAGCAAGGAGATGACAGAAATTCCTATAGTGAGGAGGTGTGGTTGACCCCGTTGCTAGGTGCTGTGATTGGTTGTTAAAAAAAACAAGGAAAAACATGCTCTCCTAGTAATCAACGGAGAGAAATTAACCAATGATAGAATGTGGACTGGATTCTGAAATGTGAAAACAATGATGATAAAACGTAGCAAGATTAAATTGTCACACAGTATCAAGATGTTTGAACGTAGCTTAACATGCTTGTCATTATTTTGATTTGCTTGTTATTATGTTCACTCACCATGCTGGTCATTTTCATACTGTCTCTATTTCATTTACTTGGCTCATTGGCTCATTTACTCAACTATTAAGAGGGTGGATCCCTGTGCAGTTGAGCCGGAAGCATTTTATTAATTCGCTGTTATTCATTGTTCAGAGAATATCTCTCCTTTTTTTCTGTCTTTCTGCCATCTTGCCAGCTTAAGACACTCTTAGGCTCACTAAAAGTCCTCCTCACTGCTCTAAACATTTCCTCACATTAGGAGCTCTCTTAAGGCCTCCTTCTTTTATCTTGCCAAGGGAAAATTCAAAACAAAATCTTAGAATCTGAGAAATTCTAAGATTTTTCTTAGAATGACATCATAAGGAGCTACTTTTAGTTTTAAGATTTTTTGTAAATACAAGCCCAGATCTCTCCCAGCAACACTCTACAGCTAATTGTTTGGCATCTTAAGGCAGTTAAGCATGAAATAATTCATACCCCTGGCAGATTTAGATTTAAAGTCATTTTCATCATCTCCTGAAAGATGATATAACAATGTCCAAAGGGTGTCATTTCTGAAAAAAAGCTTCTGTTTTTGTTTAGATTTGAACAAAATTATCATGTTGAAAATCATTTATCTCATTTATTCACAATAATCCCTTTATTAGAGGCCTTTATTGGCATCAGATCAAAGGCTTCTCATAATTGCTAACCAGCTTTTTTTATGGTTCCACTGGAATTTTGAAAATGTGTCTTTGGTGAAGACCTCCTTGTCATCACCCTAATCCTTACCTCCATGCACAGATTATCTATCATTCAAGTCAGAACTCTGGCTGGGCCACATCAATATTACTTTCATTCAGAGGAACTTTGTTGTTAATGTGCAGAACCTCTCTGTCTGGAGTCAGAATGTCCACAATTTGTTTTAAGATAGTACTTTCAACATGTTTAGGAATGATATATATGTTTGTCTCTACATTCCATCGAAACGATTATCTGAATGTAGCTGTCCAGGTCAATTTTATCTTGTCTTTTAATCAATTCTTTAAAACCTGCTGCTGTACTGGATCAAATCTCAACAAGGTCCTGTCTTTGAACACCACTAACAGAAACTGGGACAACAGGGCAGCTTCTCTAGCTCGACTTCTTGCCAGGAATGACGACACAGCCCTTGCCTTGGTTCTACAGGGACCGGATAGCCCATCAGAATGTGCCTGGCAGTGTAACTAATTTAAAAAATCATCAGCACTGTGAATGCTGTAAATGCGGGAACTGTCAAAGATCAGTTTTCTACATTTGCTTTCTTGTTTGTAAAATGTAGCTTAAAAAATGAGCACAGTTTATTTTTTTATCTACAAAAAATGGGGTTGTGCTAAATCTTTAATTCTAAACAGTAGATCTATATACCTAAAGATAAGTTGTCCCAGTACATTTGAATTAATATATTTAGAGATAAAAAAATAAAAAAATAAGAGGAGAAAATGTCTTAACGAAGAAGGGATTATGTTAAAAAAATCTCTTCATGTCTCTATCTGTGTTTGCTACAAAGCATCCCAGATTTGAAACCCACATGCTAGTCGTGTGTAATTTATTTCCCCCCATGCTTCCTTGCATCCCCAGATGCTAATCAACACCAACATCTCCTGATGAATCGATGCTGAGTCTTTTGTGCCGGAATTCATTCCTGACGTCAGGCCCATTACTCTTTCAATTTACCGCAGAATGGCTCTTCTTCACAGATAACAAATACGGCCGTTTCCTTGCTAATTCAAACAGGCTGCTGCTTTAGTAATTCAGTGAACTGCCATAAGGCAGTAAAGCAGTCAGTGATGTTGGTGTGAGAAACGCTCTGATGAGAAATGGCACACAGGTGCACCTCTCGTCTGCTGAATTCTTTCCTTCATTATGTGACCCTCATCGCCATTATGTTTTTGCCTTCATTACAACACAAACAGGGCTTCTTTTTTTTTTTTTTTTTTAAACAGCGGGTCTACAATTTCACTGCAACAAGGCATTGTTAACTTTAATGAAAAAGCACTTTACATCATGCTTTCACTGTTTGGTGAAGATTCACAAAAGAAAATCAGAAAAACAGTGTTTCAAATAAAGGGAAAGCTGTGAATATTTCTTACCTCCAGTTAATCTCTATCTTCATTTAATGCAAATCCAGATTAGCTGGAAGATACGTGAACTTTTACTGTCTTAAAACGACTCCAATATCACCACTATCAGTATTAAATTGTGTGGTTCTTTCCACAGAAATTAATAGTGGTTAACTGCACCAACAGTGTCAAAATGTACTGGGGACAGCAAATGTAAAAGACAAAAATATTATAGCAGTTTATGGAGAAACAAGCGGTGTAATAATATACTAATACATACTGGAAATGTTCGGTACAGCCCCTTTGATTTGGCATGCTCATGTGCCAATTGAATACAGAGTTGTTTTAAAGCTGAACACATGCAGAATGTTTATGTGCACAGAGCTACAATCTGTTGTGCAAGTTTCAAATGCAACACAAAAACAGTGTGGATCCCAGTTATCACTACAGTCTGCTTTTTAAGAAAAGTCAATGTTTCTTATTCACCTACAGTGACAATGGAAAATAAAATAATGTAGAACCAAAGGTTTTTAGCATGTATTAACCCTAAATTTCAACCTGGAAATACTCACAAAGGAGGGAAAAAACGAGATTATGATTAGCAGGTTTATTAATAAAAAATATCTGTTTGGCGCTCGGACCCTGGAGGAAGATGTATACTCTGAAGATGACGAGAGCTAGTAAGGGCGTTTTAGGATTAGGATTGGGTATGTCTCTGATTGGAGCGCTATGGCGGAGTCATCAGGTGGAGCGGAGGCGATGAAGGTGAATCTTCTACGTTGAATTTTCATTAAAACTCCATTACTCAACTGAAACAGCTTCCAACACCACTGGTACTGGGGAAAAATTAGCTGAGGTCCAAATGATGCTGCTTGTAGTAGCGCTCATTCAGCTAAAATGCTTCCCAGCAGCAGACATGGTGGCTGGATTCAATCTGACAAAAGGGGATATCCCAACAGCTGAACTTTTAAGGTGCATTCAGGGACCAAAGGTACACGGGATTGTCTACATATCAAAACAACTTCAAAGTGATTTAAACATTTTTGTTTGGTAGTCTCATTCAAAAATTCCTAAATTGAACTTTGCCCATTTTCAGGGGGTTTAATTGTTGTATAATTTATCCAGACATTGGCTATACCAGGTTATGCTTAATTATTTGAAAATAATCCAACCAAATCTCCAGTCATTTCTTTAATAGCCATTCTTTGAAGTTCTTAAACATAATAAAATCTAATTATTTTCACACAAAAAAATTTGTTCACTGCTGAATAAAGCAAAAAAAAAAAAGAAAAACAAAAGCCAAAATCCAAAAAAAAGCCAACCGGCAGACCGTCAGATCAGGGCCAATTCCCTGCCTAACCATATGCTAAAACCAACAATCAGGACCACCATCAATTACCAACATAGCCAAAAACAAAATACAACAAAAGAGCACAGGTTCGCTGCTGTAGGAGGAAGGAGGTGGGGCTTACATCTGACCTCCAGACTTTTTTCCTAACCAGCCAATCAGCTCTGAAAGGACATATACAGTTAAGGAAAGCTCATTTAATAAAAACAGTGATAAATGGGGACACATAAGAGTGGTGCACAGCCTACTACCTTCATTTCCAGTGTAAATAATCATCTTCTCTATAAACTGCTCAATATGAAGGACTGTTCTGACAGCTGTTCAAAGGTTCATAAAATAGCATTCTCACAAACTGCTATGACAGTTTTTTTTATTGAAGTGATTTTAAGATAATATTAGTTTATCATGGTCTTGGGTCCTCTCAGATTAGCTGTTAACTAAACCATTCAGAAGCAACCACTCTGGATTTATACTAAAATAAAATGCCAAAAGGTTATCTACTGCAGGTATAAAAACTGCTAAAAAGGTTTTTAACATAACCTGTACTAAAAAATCTGAACTATCCCTTTGAACTCTTGATAATCCCAAAAAGTGACGAGCAGTGAATATTAGCCTAACACACATTCTCATTATGCCAATTTGCATGCAACTTCCACTGTATGAAATTGAATTTTTAGTGTTTAACCCTTTCTCTCTCCTAGACATGGCAATTGACTGAGCTTTTACTGTAACTAATTATATGTGCTCTCTTTCAGACTCTAACCTTGAAAACTGGCTCAGAGTTTATCTGTTCTTTCTTTCTAGATGAAACGACTAAAGGAGCTACATCCATTAACATTTACTTTTCCTTCCCATAGAAAGTACTCCCGAATCAGTGCTTCTTTGTTCTCTTTGTGTCTCTGCTCTGTTCTCTCAAACCCCCAGTCGGTCGTGGCAGATGGCCGCTCACACTGAGCCTGGTTCTGCTGGAGGTTTCTTCCTGTTAAAAGGGAGTTTTTCCTCTCCACTGTCGCTATATGCATGCTCAGTATGAGGGATTGCTGCAAAGTCAATGCAAGTGACTGTCCACTGTCTCTACATGCTCATCCGGAAGGAGGGAATGTTGCAAGTCACTGACTGGATGCAATCTGCTGTGTTTCCTTACATAGAAAAACTTTTTATCCAATTTGAATAAATAACTGAATCTGACTGAACTATTCAATTGTTAGTATTAATTGGAATGTATGTACCTGATTTTTGTGAAGTGCCTTGAGACATGTGTTGTGAATTGGCGCTATATAAATAAACTGAATTGAACTGAATTGAATTGAATTATGGTGCCAACAGGCCATAATTCAAAGACTCAAATGATGATATTAATAGGGGTCATTTCTTGTATAATTGATTAAACATTTTCAGGTCTGTTAGGCTTGAGAAAAATGACAGCAGGCCTCAAACATTACACATGGATTTCCAATAGGAGTAATGGTGTGACTCTCTTGCAAGTGACCGTGACTTCACATGCCGTTTATAACCAAAAACCATCACTGTCACCCACTCTGCTGCAATGACATTTAGCTTCTCCAAGACTCGCATCCCCTTTCCTCTCGCCTTCCATGTTACATCACTGTTTGACATAGAGGGGATTTCACGTGATTGGACCAACTGCAATCTGGTGTATTGCTATCCCACAAGGGCCCAATTGCCCTGAAAATAGTCCAAAGCTGTGATACCTAATGGGAGAAAATAGCATTACTTGAGGTCCTCATCTGCTCATACAGCAACAACGTTGTTACAACTGCAAGGACTCAAACATGGACAGTTTTGATAGCTAATTATGAGACTGTCCCTCTTGTGAGTATGGACAACAGTACACAGTGCATGCTTCAGTATTTGAACGTAAGTCTTTTAATGATGCAAACATCATGAAGAGCTCTGGGTCATGACACCCAGTTCAAGTGTCAAACTAATTAACTGTGACATCTTATTGTTATTTATATATAACATCGTGGAAGCTTCAAGCAATTACAGCTAAGCCTACATCAATGTGTTTAAGAGTGTGTTTCATTTATTGAAATGCAGTTTTTATCTGACAAACAATCAGCTTCTTTATTATCTCTCTACCAGCTTTGCATATTTGCAGAATTACATTTTTACCCATTCTTAAGCAAAACCTCAGGTTAAATTTAGATCATCTGTAAACAGCAACCTTTGTGTCCTGCCCCAGATTCTCGCTTGGATTTAGGTCTGGACTTTGACTGGGTCATTATTTAATACAAATATGGTTTGATCTAAACCATTGCATTTTATCTCTGGCTCCATGTTTAGGGTTGTTGTGAGTGAAAGTGAGCTCTGCTGCAGCCTCATCTATTTTGAGGCTTATATCAGGTTTTCTGCCCAGGATTCTCCTATATTTGGCTCCATCCATTTTCCAGTCAACTTTGCTACGGCTTCATGTCTCTGCTGAAGAAAAGCATCACTACAGCATGATGCTGCCACCACCATGTTTTACTGTAGGTCGTGGTGTGTTCAGGAGAATGTATCACACACAGTATTTTTGAATGTAGGCCAGAAGGTTTCATCTTGGTCTCATCTGACCAGAACACCTTATTTGTCTTTCATATGATTGCTGTATCCCCTATATGGCTTATGGACCTCTAAAGGCTTTGTTTTAACAGCGGCTTTCTTCTTGCCAATCTTCCATAAAGAACATGCTTGTAGGGAGCATGAGCAATAGTTTTCATGTCAATAGATGCTCCAACCTCTGTTTGGCTGCTTCTTTGATTAATGCTCTCCTTCCCAGCCTCTTAGTTTAGGTGGATGGCCATGTGTTAGGTTTTCAGTTATGCCAGTTATGCCACACTTTATCAATCTATCTTAATTGGCGCATCCCCATTCCAACAGGCATGCTTGTCAGGTTGAATAAGATAAAAATTAAAAGGCAAGAAAATAAAAAGTGATAAAGTCCAATAAAAAAATCCAACTGCAGCCCCAAAGCTATGTGTAAAAGCTAGAAAAAGAAGTTAAAGAAAGTGACAGATATATAGTAAAAATATGTACTGATTTATGCTTAGACTTGGAAATAGCTCTAATGCAAAAGACAAGTTACAAGCAAACTTTAAATATAAGCCGGAGTAAAAAGAAAGTTTTAGGTGTATCTGTGTAATTGACTAATTGAAACAGGCAGGAGGTTCTAATAAAAAGGGGCCTGATAGCTAAGTGCTCAGCCACTAGACCTTCTTCTGAATACAGAACTACAGGTGGGCCTCTATTCTGAGAGCACAGTGCTCTGTTTAAGATGAAGGGGAACGAGGAGATCTTTAAGGTTGGATAAGACCTAATTCTGAGAGCTTTGTAGGTTTAAAGAAGACATTGTGATCCAAAATAGTTCACTTTTGCCTGTAGTAGATACAACATTTTAGGTTAACTCTTTCCATTTTCAGATGAGTGGTTCAACACTGCTCTTTGAGATGTTTAAAGCTTAGGATGTTGTTTTATAACCAAACCCTGTTTTAAACTTCTTCACAGCTTGTCTGTTCACTAATATTGTCATATAAAGCTTGGAGGTCTTCACAGAACAACTGTTTTGACCCTGAGATTAAATTACACACAGATTAACTATATTTATTAAGGTGACTTCTAAAGGAAGCTGGTTGCATTGGATTTTATTTAGTCATCTCAAAGTAAAGGGGTTCTACAAACTTATGTATGCTACATTTTTTACATCATTATTTGTGGAAAATGTTGAAAATTACATATCATTTTCCATATTATAAACATGTGCTAGTTGGTCTTGGTCTATTACATAAAAATGTAATACTATGCTTTAAAGTTTGGGTTTGTAACATGACATATGAACCTTTGGAGTGCAGTGAAATAGTTTGAGTGCTGTCAGAATGGTGTCTGAAACACAAATCAACAGTAACTTTGTTTATCAAAGAACATTTAACAAAAATGTTAACTTATATTAAATTTCTTTTTTTCCTGTTTATGTTCAAGTTGGTGCAACCAGGTGAGCTACGACACAAAGTTGGAAAATTATTGTTGAAAACTCCCATGAGACATTGCTTTAAATGTTGTGGGATTGTTTATGATGGTTTCTGATTAGTTTATCTCAATGTGGCAACCATGTAAACAGATAATATTTCCAGTAGGTGTGTTGAATGTTATTCAATATTGATGTTGTGGAAGAAATTAATTTAACATTTTCAATTTAGACCCATTATAAAAGAGTGCCCACAGCTATGGCTCATTTCCCATTGGTGTTCCAGGTAAGACTGTGCAGAGCTACAGGTAGAAAATTTTACTAGAGTAGTAAAGTAGAAGAGTAATGCTATTTATCATACAATGTTAAACTATGTTAAAGTTCATACATAAAATAGCCTCATAATCTATCATCAAAAATCCATCTGAAAATTGATATCAAAATTACAAATTTAAAGAAGAAACAGGAGATTTATAAAGGATCAATCAAGAATATTTTCAGTTTAGCGGAAATGATATAAAGGACCTACTGCAACTGGTACCATAAACAAACATGAATTTTATGATTACCAAACCAGATATTTTTATTAATGATTTAATCAGGAAAAAACAAACAAACCTATGGAACAAAGATACTAACTCTAATTGTACTCTGACAGAAGTTTACTAGTATCACAGGAGTTTGAAGACAGAGTTTTGAAGCCTCTATTTTAATTTGAGAGGGGAAATGAAAAGGAGGATGAATTCAAAGTCTTGGAACCAACTTTGATCTGTCAGCTTCTATCACTAGAACTACCACCATAGAACAGGTAAAGAGGGCCTTATTGGCCAGACATAGATTTTTACTTTCTCAGAACTAACTTCGGGTGGTTCTGTAACCTCCACCTCTCTCTTGGTTGGAGGGAGCTTCAGCTCCAGCAGTGGTTCTTTCTGCCACTTTTCACTTTGGGAAAGGCAGGCTTTACTGGTATTTCCTGGCCGTTTGATATCTAGAGGATACTTATTCTGGATTTACAGCTGGGTGATGATTTTGACACTGAGCACATCCAAGCGAAGGATTGAGGGACTTTACACAGACTGAGATTAATGTAGCCTGGTGTACAATGCAAACAAAAACAGCTTGTGCAACAGAATTGGACAGGGCAATTAGTCCTGGCTCTGAATCACTTAGGGATGTCTTCTTCATGAGTTCTTGAAATCATATTATTTAGGTTAGAGAGAGAGACTGAAAATTTCAGCAAACTACGAATTTAGACATAGTAAGTAATTTATGATTTATTTTTTTTTGCATTCAAAGCAAATATGGATTTAATATAAACACAGGTTCACCACCAATGCAATAAAAAATATTCAAAATGGAGTTTTCATTGATTACTTTAACATTTCAGAATTTCTAAATCAGCAAAATATGCTGATTCATATAAGAGAGACTTTGATGTATAACAGCAGACATTCAGTCAACTTATTTTTAGCAGAATACTTGTTGAGGTCAATAAAACATTCATATCTTGGAGACTTGCATGGGTTAAAAGTTGTTTCAACTAGATCTAAAAGGTCTGGTGAAGACATTTTGTCAAATCAGTCAAATCTGATCTATATTACTCTGAGCTACTGTTGTGTAGAACATTAGTTATCATCTTGTGCACTTGATACATCAAAATCTCCACCCGTACTGTTTGACACGTTATTTTCATGTCTCTTTCAGACCACACAAAAAGCTAAAAAAAAACCTACAATCCAGTGTTTGAATTTGTTGGATTTTAATTTCATTTTCAGCCAAATGCTTTAAAACCCTGCATTTTACAGTCACGTCACAGACCTTTCTGTGTCCTCCAAAGCAGTAGCATCCAAAAAGAACGGGGTCGCCACAGTACGTGGCGTTGCTTCCTCGAGCTGGTGACAGCTCATTTTCTGAGCCACGGCTTTAACACCGAAAGAGCAGAGGGGCTCCGTAATGATCAGCTTTTAGCGCTGGCACTCAGCAGCTGAATAAGCCATCAGGCATCATTAGGCCCTGCTGTGGAAAACAATCTCTTCATTTCCATTGGTGCTCCCAAACAGGGAAACTCTCTGAGACAAATACATCAGGCACACTTCTTAAGTTTGTGTGTTGTGTGTGCTAGAATGCTTTCCTCAGTCACTTTGAGCAAATATCTAATTTCTCTTATGACGCGGTTCTTTGTGATGCTCTTCAAAAGCTTAATTTGTTTAAAAGATGTGCTTGTTACTTTATCAGGTAACACCTAAAAGCATTCACTCAAAGAAACTAAAGCGGTGTCTGTTAAGGAACATAAAATAATTTTTTCCACAAAAAACACAATAGTCCCCTCTAAAACAGCTCTAATGATCTCTGAAACTGATGCAAACCTGTTATATATACACACACACACTGCACTACACGGCATAGCTCGTCCCTAACACAACATTCTTTAAAAAAAGTAATTTATATATTTATTTTACTTCCGAGTGCCTTAGCTCGTCAGCCATACTAAATTTGTTTAAGGCCCGGGCTACAACCTAAATCTAAAACTGTCACAGCTGAACTAATTGAGCCTGGCTGACAGGGATGAATACGGTTGCTGCAAGCAAGGTGTATAGAGATGCAAGGTTAATAAAGTAAAGAGTCTCTCAAACAAAACATGGACGGCCTTTGGGTATTCTGATATGTGCGATTAATAGACATGCAGCATACTGAACCGGAACACGGCTGAAAATCAGTCAGTTAAATGCCACTGCTGCCAATACAAGTATGTAATAAAATTACAAAAAAAGTGTTTTTCTTCCACCTGAATTAAACTCTGCAGTGTTTATTTTAGACAGGGAAGGACACAGGCTGATTTTCAGTGGAAAATCTCCTGGTTCACACCTGTGATCAGAAGCATTCAGCCGAGCAGTGGGTGTTAATTTGGCCTGCCTTAACTGATGGAGGGCAGGTTAGCAGACTATTTGATGTTAACCGTTTCTAAATGCACACCAGGCCAGGATGAAAATCAGTCCTGACACACCAGTTAAATCCAAAGGAAAACACAGTAATCTTGGAGCACTCAGCCAGGGAGGAGACAGCTGTGTGATAGTAGACAGCATCTTTTGCAAAAGTAAGAAATTTAGGAACTTTGTATAATAAACTAGACTATTTTCTTTAGAATTTGTACATGTGTTGACTCTAGACTCATGTCTTTGGCACATGGAAGTGTACAGATCAATCATCAGGAATAAACAGAGATAGATCTTAATTATTATGTTTTACAGTGAGTGACTTCTTCACATTTTGTCACATTACAACCATATGTTTCTTTGGATTCTATCTGAGAGACCACCACAAAGTAGTGCGTGTGTTTGTATTTGTCATGATTTGGGGTTGTTTGTTTTTTGGTTTCCGGGTTCTTCCTTATGTTTTTCACTGTTCAAGTTTTGATTCATCTTTCTGTTTATTTTCCTGATCATGCTTTTGTTTTGTCGTCTTGTTCATGTTTTGTCAAGTTTGGTTTTCGGATCTGGTTATGCTTTTGCTTCATGTTTTTCTAGTTTGTGTTCAAGAGTCTCTGTTTTGCTCCAGTCACGTTTTATTCTGTTAATTAAGTTTATTCGGTTCACTTGCTTTAAGTTAACCTGTCTCCTTGCTCCACCTGGTTTTCACGCCATATATTCACACCTGTTCTGTTAGTCGTCGCGGAGACATTTCTCATGCTCATGTCTTGTTTTTAATGCTCAAGTCTTGTTTTTTGATCATGCCATTGCCATTCCTGTCTTGCCTGCCCGTTTGTTTTGTTCCTGCCTCCTGTAATAATGAGTGACTTTTTTGTCATTAAATCTTTTGCACTTACCATCATGCTGCCTTCTGGTCTGCATTCTGGGGTCCAATATTAAGTAAACCATGACAGTATTAAACATTCCAGTACTCTGATACCCCTAAACAAATCCAGTAAAATTAATTGTCTTCAAAAGTTACTGGTTACTTACTAGAGTTCACCTGGGTGTAATTTATTTTCAGAAACAGCTGTCCTGTTTGGGCCTCAGACAGTGGTTAGAGAATACACAATACCCATTATAAAACAGTAGCGGTAGCATCATGCTGTGGGGATGTTTTTCTTCCACAGGGATACGGAAGATGGTCAGACATAATCAAAAGAGCCAAGAAGCACTCATAGAAAGCTCCAGAAAGACCAGGAAATAGCAGATACAGTTCATCCCATGATAACTAAAAGTAATGCACTCAACCTCAATGCCCTCCGTGCACACTGCTGGAGAACATGTATAGAGTTTGCTGCAGAAGATTTGGACAAGCCAATGAAAAACTGGGAGAATATAGTCTGGTCAGATGAAGCCAAAGCTGAACTCTCTGGATGTTATTGCACACACCGTGTTTGGATGAAGAATGGCTCTTTACATCAATACAGAAACACCATGCTAAAAGCGATGTTTGCAGGTGGGAACACTATGGTGTGGGCTGTCCTACAGCTGTCTTGGTGTGGTACTGACAGACTACATATAATTGAAGTTAAACAACAGAGGAACTTTTTGGAAGGTTTGTGTTCCATTGCCTCTGGTGTAAAACTAACACAGCATTTCAGAAAAAGAATATCACACTAACAGTCAAATATGGTGGTGGTGGTGTGATGGTGTGGCTTCAGGAACTAGATAACTTTGAATTTGAATCCTGTTCCCTATCAGGCAATCCTGAAGGAGAATGCCCAGCCATCAGTTTGTGGCCAATCAAGCCACTTAAAGCACACCTTCAAGTTCACCTCTAGCTCAAAAATACAAAATAAAGGTTTTGGAGTGGTTTAGTCCGATTCTGGATTGAAATCGTGCTGTGATACTGAGGCATGACTTTAAACAGGCCACTCTTGGGTGGAAACCCTCCAACATGGCTGGAATAAAACAACTGTGCAAAGAAGAGCGGGCCAAAATTCTTGGGTACCGATGTAAAAGGAGTCACTGCCAGTTCTCGCTAGAGGGCAGATGTTGCCACCAAGGGTGGCACACCCAGTTGTCAGGTTTAGCGGGGCAATTACTTTTTCACATAGGGACTGGTTCGATTTTTTTTGCTTCATCAAAACGCAGCTTTCAAATCCTCATTTCAAAAGCTGCATTTTATATTTACTCATGTTATCTTTGTATAATATTAAAAAAGATTGAAGAAATTATACATTAGGTGTGACCAAAGAGTCAAGGGGGAAAATGCTTTCCCACAGCAGAGTATACAAAAAACATCTCTTTCTGTTATTTTTTTTTAACAAATTATGAATTGTTTTGTGGCACTCCTGTCATTCTAAAGAAGTCAGACAGGAAAAATATAAAAAGGAAATAAGTAAGGATTACTGTAAATTTTCTTTCCTCTGGACTCTGCTGGGATATTAAGCCAAGCCTGAACAAAGTTGTAAATTTTGTAGAATTTATTTGTTAATTCTGAGAAAGGCAGTAGTCATTTTGGAGGTTCACCATGACGTGACCCTCTGCCCAATAAATCCAAAGAAAGAAGCAAATAAATGTATTCACCACATACTTTTTAAGGGAAAACCCATATGTTTTTAGTTCTAAAATGCTGCTAGATAGTATATTGGTAACTCTGGTGTAGGTTTTGTATCTGGATTTTCAAACATTTTATTCCATTTAATTTATTATATAATAATAATAATAATAACAATAATAATAGTAATGAGAAGAAGATTTATTCCCTCAGTTATCTCAAAAAGGAAATGTTCTTTTTGTTTTATAAACAAAATAATGAATGTAGTCATATTGCAGATACCTTGATTTAACACTGAGTTATTTAAAAATTCAGTCACATCTCATAAAGTTTGTTCCCTGCATATGTAATCCTTGTTTGCTCACTTTGAAGTTGTTTTTCCCCTCTCTGAGGTGGAGAATCAACACCCAAGTCTTTGTTATTTTTAAACACTGGCACATATCAAGTCACATTTAAATTTGAATTACAGAGTTAGGCCTGAGTACTTCTTTCCCTCCTCCTCATTCAGATCAAAAGGAAAGCCAGTAAAATGCTTTGCTTGCAGCCATCAGCTTTGATGTTGCACCTCCGTATTCTCATTTGAGCTCAGAGGTATAAAGTCAGGAGTGGACAGCTCTTCGACTGACATCACAAATTGTGTCCTTTTTAAAATGTTTAGTTGATGCACATTGGTGTCAAACACTAGTGTTTGCTTTTCATTCTTTTTCATTCAGTTTTTATTCTTATTATTATTCTTCAACTCTAGCTTGTCTCTTACTTTCGGTAGGCTGTGTAATTTGTATTATTTTTTCTGTTTTCATTTAAACATAAAAGCGACTCAATGATACTCAGTGACAAACTGTAATTAGGCAAGCCCACAAGAGGCTTTGTCTGCTCAGGGTCATTAAAAGAGCAGAGTTCCAAGTGGATGTAAGCACCATGTAATTATTTAGCTTTGAGATTCACAGTACTATCATTTACCATCAACAGAAGATTTCCCTAAAAGATAGCTCACATCAACGACAAGGTGTTCTCTCCAGATGTTTCAAACACGAGCACAAAAATAAAACGAAAGGTTGTCATAAAAACGGCCTTCATTGCAAAACCTGTAATTGAATCAGAACTGCGACTGGTAAATCATCGCAATTATGAATCATTAGCTGCTATTCTTCTGGGGAGAGCGCAGATGAGACGGTAACCAAGCTGTAAAAGGAGTTTGTGTTTACTCTGGCAGGTTAGGACTTCTATTGAGTCTTAAAGTTCATTAATTTGGACTATTTGAAATAATTACTTGCTTTATTTATATGACTTGTTCTGTATTTTTGCTAAAAAAGAATGACTAATTGTATGTATTGTTTTAAATCCAAGATTTTATCTCAATAAGAGATAGGCCATAAGATTTAAACACATTCCCTAAATCATCTGACTCTATTACACACCAAGCATCCAACTGGTTACTGGTACCAAATGTTTTAAAAAGCTATGTTCAGCAAACCCTAAAAATGCTTTCATCATCCATTTAACAACATGCAAATTTAGCTTTTTCAAACATTGTGGCTACACTCAGTCAGGTTGTATAGAGCTGTGTGAAAAACTTCATAAGAAAAAATAACAGAAATGCAAATGAACCGTTCTTTTTATCGCCGCTATCGATGACTTTGATACGCAAGGCAGCCATATTGGATTTTGAAGTCAAGGTATGTAAGTATCCTCTTAGTTTCCCACTTGGAGTTCTGACCTCAGAGGACTTTCTGTTAATTTTTTCAAGCTGAACGTTTGAAAATCAAATTAATGCGGAATTCAATTATTTTGCCACTTATGCAGTAAATAAGCTCTGATTTGTGTCTGTAAAGCAAATAGATAATGTTAGACATTATTATTATGCATTTATGTGGAAAGGCAATCTTCTAATGAATCTCATACAGGACTAGTGCGGTTGTTAGCTCCACCGCATGACAACCAAAAGAAAACCAGTTCCATTGTTTCAATTGTGTTTTAACAGCAAGAACTTGAATTTTTACGACACCTATAAACTGTTAGAGTACCTGCTATGGAGTCTGAGATCTTATGGGCTGCAGGAGGCACTCCTTAAGACTTTTAATGACTCTGTGGTGGCATCAGCCATCTTCTATGGTGTATTATTATTCTATGGTGCTGGAGCAACAGCTTATCTACAGCTGAGAGGAAGTGGTTTTATAAGCTCATCAGGATGGCCAGCTCTGTCCTAGGATGCCCTCTGGACGGTGTAAAGGTGGCGGGAGACAGAAGGACAGAAATAACAATACTGTTGCATGAAACTGTTGCAGAACCGGAGAGCTCCTTCAGTGACAGACTGATGCATCCTAGGTGCACAAAGAAGTGTCATATCCGTCCTCCCAGCAGCTGTTAGACTTTATAACCATCACTGCCTCCAACAAACTCAATTAGGGTTTACATCCCTGCTGTTATTCACACTGTTTTTGTTTTGTAAATAGTCTGTTGTTTTTTGTTTAGGCACAATTAAACATGCACATGTGGTTTTTAATGGTAAATGGACTGAACTTATAAAGGGCCTTTCCAGTCATATTGACCACTCAAAGCGTTTTAAATTAGAGTCACATTCACTCAGATGCACTCACTGACGCACACACATTCATGCACCAATACACGGTAGGCAATTTGAGGTTAAGTGCCTTGCCCAGGGGCCCATGTGGCAGGAGGAATCAAACCCACAACCCTCAGATTGCAAGACACCCACTCTACTCACTGAGCCACAGTCGCCTCTCACGACAACAGTATTTCTTTTTTTTATGATGTACAGTTGTACCTCACTGTACAGTCTACTCTTACCTTTTTAGTTTTACATTTTTGTTCCTTTGTAACTATCTGCATGCTTCTTATTGCCTTTTACTTTGCTGCTGACACACCTGAATTTCCCCACTGTGGGACAATATATGAATGTTCTATTCTATTCTATTCTATTCTATTCTTTTCTATTCTATATTTTTGGCCCCAGGGTTTGTTGCAGCCAGCACCCTCTCAACGTTTCTGCATGAGTATCAAAGACCCTATATGTTACATTAATTAAAGGGCTATAACGTGAGAGTGTGGTGTAACTACAGTGTGAGGGATGGAGAACAAAGCAGCTAGCAGTCAGCTTGTGTCTTGTTTACTTCAAGAACTGCAAAGTGGGTTGGTAGGGTCAGGCTGAGAATACTTCATTATCTCCACATGCAACAGAACCCTTTGCTTTTCCTGAAAAAACAGGTCAAACAGGTCACATTCGTAATCCCTCAATAAACTCCTGCCTTTTCTCTCATTCACCCTGGCACTGTCTCTGTTTCTTAAGTCAGTTTTAATTGTGAAATAATGACTTTCTATTTTCAAGGCTAATCATATTCTGCCCCCACAGGCTTTAATCTGGTGCCAAAGTTAGAGCTAGCCAGAACCAACGGGGACCCCAACAGAACTAGAATTGTAACACCTCAAAACATTTTAAATATGCATTATTTTATATAAGTGATGTGTAAGTTTTAATCAAGCAAACAAAAACTGTAATCATTAATACTTAAAATACCATATTCAAATCAATGTAATTAGTTTGTAAAGATGACAATGCTTTGCTGCTGACTACCTTAATGTTTTACAAATAGACTAGCTGTTTTTAGCCTTCACATTTTGACATGGTACAATTACCTAAACAGCAGAAGTCCTTTTATGTATTATAATGCTACTATAATAAGGGATAGTCTATGTAAAGTTTTACTGCCTAACGTTTTGGATGGTATAAAAACTCTACACACCTCAGTTTATGTGCCTGTTTTTTATGTAAAGAAAAAGGAGACACTCATAACCTGGGGACCTTTTTTATTGTGACCTATTACCTATTGAACTCAACTGAAAAAAACTCTTTTTAGGGGAAAAGTAAAAAACTTAATTAAATTGGTTGTATATGTGTGCACAACCTCCTATAAATGGAGATGTGGTGGTATTCAGAATGAACCACCAAATTCAGACCCATGTTAACTAGCAGTTTGTAAACAAACCTCTGTTTTACTCCACATAAAGTCCAGGTGTTCTAGTAGGCTTTACCAGACATTTTGTTAGTTGCATCTTACAACAAAAGCCATGGTCCACTGGGAGCTTCCAAAGCATCAGCAGGATCTCATGGTCCAAAAGTATCAGTCAGAAGAGTGATGCAAAATAATTTCCAAGGCATTAGATATACTATTAGACATGGTGAAGACAGTCATCATGAAGTGGAGAACATGTGGCACAGCAGGGACATTGATAACAATTGATGTCCTTCCTAAACTGATGAAAAGCGAAGAAAACTGATCAGGCTGCCTAGAGGCCAACATTAAAGGAGCTCCAGGACGTTTTGCTAAGTACTGGTTGGGGAATACACATGATATCAGTCTTCTGTATTCTTAATTTGTCTGGGCTACGGGTTAGGGAGGCAAGAATGAAACATTTTCTTTTGAAGAAGCATTTCAATTTGAAATCTACCAACTGCAAGTGGGGCAACGAGTAATGCACATTAGAGATATGGTGAAACCAAGGTTTAATTTTCTGGTCATAGTTCCAAAAACAACACACAGATCACAGCAAGGACTCCTTACCCACAGTGTAGCTTGGTCATGGCAGCATCATGAGGCCTTAGTCCAGGTGGTGGGGATCTTACTCGTACTCATACTCGTTGTCTTCCACTTTATCCGGGACCGGGTCACGGGCCAGCAGACTCAGCAGACAAGCGCAGACGTCCCTCTCCCCAGACACCTCCTCCAGCTCCTCCGGGGGGAGCCCAAGGCGTTCCCAGGCCAGCCGAGAGACATAGTCCCTCCAGCGTGTCCTGGGCCGTCCCCTGGGCCTCCTCCCGGTGGGACGTGCCTGGAACATCTCCCAAGGAAGGCGTCCAGGAGGCATCCGGTATAGATGCCAACTCAACTGGCTCCTCTCAATGTGGAGGAGCAGCGGCTCTACTCCGAGCCCCTCCCGGATGGCCGAGCTCCTCACCTTATCTCTAAGGGAGTGCCCGGCAACCCTACGGAGGAAGCTCATTTCAGCCACTTGTATCCGGGATCTCGTTCTTTCGGTCATGACCCAAAGTTCATGGCCATAGGTGAGGGTAGGAACATAGACCGACCGGTAAATCGAGAGCTTCGCTTTCGGCTCAGCTCTCTCTTCATCACAATGGACCGGCACAGCGCCCCCATTACTGTGGCAGCCACACTGATCCGTCTGTTGATCTCCCGCTCCATTCTTCCCTCACTCGTGAACAAGACCCCGAGATACTTTAATTTCTCCTCTTGAGGCAGGAACTCCCCTCCAACCTGAAGAGGACAAGCCACCGTTTTCCAGTCAAGAACCATGGCCTTTGACTTGGAGGAGCTGATCTTCATCCCAGCCGCTTCACACTTGGCTGCGAACTGCCCCAGCGCATGCTGTAGGTCTTGGCTAGATGGGGCCAGCAGGACCACGTCATCTGCAAATAGAAGAGACAAAATCCTCTGGTCCCCAAACCAGACCCCCTCCGGCCCTTGGCTGCGCCTAGAAATCCTGTCCATAAAAGTTATGAACAGGACCGGTGACAAAGGGCAGCCCTGCCGGAGTCCAACATGCACCGGGAACAGGTCCGACTTAGTGCCAGCAATGCGAACCAAACTCCTACTCCGCTTGTACAGAGACCGGATGGCCCCTAGTAAAGGGCCCCCAATTCCATACTCCTGGAGCAGCCCCCACAGGGCATCACGAGGGACACAGTCGATTGCTTTCTCCAGGTCCAAAAAACACATGTGGACCAGTTGGGCAAACTCCCATGAACCCTCGAGTACCCTGTAGAGGGTATAGAGCTGGTCCGGTGTTCCACGGCTGGGACGAAAACCACACTGTTCCTCCTGAAGCCGGGGTTTGACTATCGGCCGGACTCTCCTCTCCAATACCCTGGCGTAGGCCTTACCAGGGAGGCTGAGGAGTGTGATCCCCTTGTAGTTGGAACACACCCTCCGGTCACCCTTCTTATGTAGGGGGACCACCACCCCTGTCTGCCAATCCAAAGGCACTGTCCCTGTCCGCCCACAATGTTGAAGAGGCGTGTCAACCATGACAGCCCCACAACATCCAAAGACTTGAGGTACTCAGGGCAGATCTCATCCAACCCCGAAGCCCTGCCACCGCGGAGCTTTTTAACCACCTCGGTGACTTCAGCCCGGGTGATGAAAGAGTCCAACCCTTAGTCCCAAGCCTTTGTTTCCACCAGGGAATGCGTGATGGCAGGATTGAGGAGATCCTAGAAGTACTCCTTCCACCGCCCGATAATGTCCCCAGTTGAGCTCAGCAACCCCCCACCCCCACTGTAAACAGTGTTGGCGAAGCACTGCTTCCCCCTCCTGAGGCGCCGGACGGTTTGCCAGAATCACTTCGGGCCAACTGGTAGTCCTTCTCCACGGCCTCACCGAACTCCTCCCAGGTCCGAGTTTTTGCCTCTGCCACAGCCCGGACCACGGCACGATTGGCACCACGGTACCCATCAGCCGCCTCAGGAGTCCCACAAGCCAACCACAGCCGATAGGACTCCTTCTTCAGCTTGACAGCGTCCCTTACTGCCAGTGTCCACCACCGGGTTCAGGGATTGCCACCACGACAGGCACCGCAGACCTTACGGCTGCAGCTACAGGCAGCAGCATCAACAATAGATGTGGAGAACATGGTCCACTCGGACTCTATGTCTCCAACATCCCTCGGAATCTGGTCAAAGCTCTCCCAGAGGTGAGAGTTGAATACATCCCTGGCCAAGGGGTCCGCCAGACATTCCCAGCAGACCCTCACTATGCGCTTGGGCCTGCCAAGTCTGTCCGGCTTTCTCCTCCTCCAGCGGATCCAACTCACCACCAGGTGGTGATCAGTGGACAGCTCAGCCCCTCTCTTCACCCGAGTGTTCCAAAACATGCGGCCGAAGGTCTGATGATACGACAACAAAATCGATCATTGACCTCCTGCCTAGGGTATCCTGGTGCCAAGTGCACTGATGGACACCCTTATGTTTGAACATGGTGTTCATTATGGACAATCCGTGACTAGCACAGAAGTCCAATAACAAAACATCGCTCGGATTCAGATCGGGGAGGCCATTCCTCTCCAGGTGTCACTGTCATTTCCCACATGGGCGTTGAAGTCCCCCAGGAGAATAATTGAGTCCCCAGGAGGGGCACTATACAGCACCCCCGACAGGGACACCAAGAAGGCCGGGTACTCCGCACTACGACTCGGCCCGTAGGCCGAAATGATAGTCAGAGACCTCTCCCCAACCCGAAGGCGCGGGGATGCGACCCTCTCATCCACTGGGGTAAACCCCAACACGAGACGGCTGAGCTGGGGGGCGACAAGCAAACCCACCCCAGCCCGCCGCCTCTCCCCGTGGGCCACTCCAGAGTAGAAGAGAGTCCAGCCCCTCTCGAGGAGATGGGTTCCAGAGCCCACGCTGTGCGTGGAGGCGAGCCCCACTATTTCTAGTCGATATCTCTCAACCTCCCGCACAAGCTCAGGCTCCTTCCCCCCCACGAGGTGACATTCCACATCCCTAGAGCCAGCCTAAGCATCAGGGGATCGGGCCGTCAAGGTCTCCACCTTCGTCCGCCGCCCAATCCTCTTTGCACCAGTCCCTCACGGTTCCCCCTGCAGGTGGTGGGACCACTGGGGGATGGTCTCGCGTCTCTCGTTCGGGCTTCGCCCGGCCAGCCACCAGGCGCTCTCCGATGAGTCCCGACCCCAGGCCTGGCTCCAGGGTGGAACCCCGGCTCCGCCGTACCGGGCGACGTCACGTGCCTCCATTTTGTAGTCATCATGAGGGGTTCTTGAACCGCTCTTTGTCTGACCCGTCATCTAGAGCCTGTTTGCCGTGGGAGACGCTACCAGGGGCATTTAAGCCCCAGACAACATAGCCTCTAGGATCATTCGAGCACTCAAACCCCTCCACCACGTTAAGGTGGCGGTTCAAGGAGGCTCATTGAACTGTTCCAAATATCAGTCAATGCTAGAAAAGAAAAAAAACCTTTCGGCTCCAGCTAGAAAGCTTTGGATGAGGAAAAGCTCCATATTTCAGCACCACGTTGACCTAATGCAAACACCCAAATCAGCAGAATACTGTCCTCACCAGAATAGGATTAAAGTTTTAAATTGACCTAGTCAAAACCAGATGTGAATCTGATTAAAAACCTGTTGGGTGATGTAAAGAGGGCTGGGCACAGAAGAGGCTTTGCCAGGAGCTAGAATTGACAAAAACTAAACTGCTGGCTCATTGTGGCATCTATAAAGAAAGCCTTCACACCTATAATCCTGAGTTAAAAAAGAGCGAGGCAGACTTTTTATTCTGTTATTGAATACAGACACAAATATTGCCTCATTTCTTTTACTGTTGTTGACGGGTTGATAACCTGTTTTTCCTTGGTGAAGGTTTCAAACGACTTATCTCTTAACAGCGATGAATCAAAAACTTCTGTCTTGTTTTTAATGGATCTTATTGCTGTGTTCAATACAATTAATCATAACACCCTGGTTGGTTGGAAAAGTGGGTGGGATTGTCTGCTGCTGTATTAAATTGGTCAGACTGTCAGACTGTCTGCCAACAGTCCTAAACAGGGAATAGTTGTCATTTGGTAATTATTAATATGAGCATACAAGATCGTGTGAAGTTCCCCAAAGTATATTGATTACTAAAATAAAACATCTCTTAGAATATCTCTGCTAAAGACATACAAATGTATATCTATGTGTCACTATATGTGTCTAGTCCACTACAGTCTTTGAGTCAGTGTGTCCCAGACAACCTTGAATAAATGGGTCATATTTCATCCTATATTTTGCTTTTATAGTTTACTTTCCTACTTTACTAACATGTTGAATGACCTATAATAAGTTACTTCTCCATCGGCCTGTGACCGTGCATTAATTAATACTGGTAACTAATAAAACAACAGGTTGCTCATGTTCATCGTTATGGTAAATTGAGTTGAGTCATCAAGGTGTAATGCTGTTTTCTGGTAAGTGTAAAAAAAAAAAAAAATAGTGAAAACAAGTTTAGAGAATGAGAGTTTTGTGTCCTTTTGTTGACACGGATCACCACAAAGTCAGTGTTTTGTAGATAGAACATTATATTTGCACAGCAAATCTTTTAATACTACTACAATCTTAACCAGGTTTCCATTTGAGAAATGAAACACAAATTAAAAAATAAACATTCAGCCATTGTTTTTTGCATTTAATCTGACTTTGTATTTGAACTCTAGAAGCAGGTGAAAAATATGACCTCCTGTTGTTGCAGAATTAACTGCCGTTGTGGCGTCCAACATTATAATCCATGCTTTTTTATTAACCCTGAAATTACCTGTTACAATACATAAATACATACACTGTGTACATAAATAGTCAATATTCAGACATACACTGTCTCAGTGAAGTCCATTAATGCTGCACAGGTGTAGATGATATGTACAGCTGAGATCTACTGCAGTTCATGTTGAGTGGAAGAGGAGGAGGAGAGGAGGAATGGAGGGGTGGCAGAGCCCGACGGTTTCGGGCTCTGTTAACACGAGGTGAACGTTTTCCAGAAGAAGTTTTTACAGGGGGCTTTGCGGTCACGTTGAGGCAGTGATAGCCTGTTATAGACGGCCCTCTCCTCTAGGCGGGACTCCAGCGGCTCCTCGAGGTCCACAGGAGCTGCTTCGCCTGGCAGCATGTTGGTGTCCAGAGCTCCATCTAACAAACCGGACACTAGCTTCAGGATCAGCTCCTTACGCTCCTTACCCAGCTCCTGAAGAGCAAAAACGGCATTACAAAAATTATTAGATACATTATTTACATTGTTAATATTTTTATGTTTGACTATTAAAAACCAACAGGATTGAGTGAAAAGTATAATGAAAATAGTCCAATATGAAACTTTAGACAATTTAGTTGATAAAATAGCTTTTTATTCTTCTTTTACCTAATCTTTTTTACTCACAGCACTTTTTAGGCAATAATATTGAGAGATTTATCAGCAATAACATTTACAATAAGAAAAAATATCATCAACATGATTAATATGGAGAATTTTAGAAATATCCTCACCCTGTTTGCATGCATGAGACTCCTATCCTCCAGAGGAAGCACAGCAGCTGCTCTTACGCTGAACAGAACCCCCATGAGAGCTGCTAACACCACCAGGAGCTGCATGTTGTGGCAGAAGTAAAGTACAAGCACAGCAGGAAAAGGAGTGTGTTGCAGCGTGTGTGTGAGAGATAGTCTGAGCAGCTCAGACTGGTTGAAGGTCCAGGAGGAGAGTGGTGGTGAAGAAAGTGCACTGCAGTTGGTGGCAGCTGCTCATCAGATCTGAAAAACCTCAGATGTTTCTGCTGCTCTACCTCTAAAGTCCCCCACTCTTTTATACATCTCCCCCCTCCCCCCCGTCTGCAACTGACGTAGAGGCTGGTGGGTGTATGACGGAGGGTGTGTGTGCATGCTGTTGGGGGTGTCAGTACATGAACAAGAAAAAGAGGAGGGGAGATGACGAGGTCAGGATACAACAAATAGAAACGTTTGGAAGTTCACCTTTTGCCAAACTGTGCCGTTTGCTGTGAACATTTGCAGAGAGAAAACATCACTGGGTTGAGACCAACTTTTACTAAATACTGTTCATCTCAAAGATGTTATAAAAGGTGCAGCACTATAAAAAACTGTTTCTTCTGCATTTTGTCAAGCTTAAATGTTTTAGATCATTTCAGATGTTAACATCACTCAAAGATGACTTGCATTAACACAAATAGCAGTTTTCAAATGATGTTTTTATTTTTTAAGAGAGAAAAATGATCGAAACCAACCTGGTCCTGAAAATTACAGCAAGTCGTCCAGGTCCTGAAGCAGCAAAGCAGAGCCAGACCATCATACATCAAGATGTTTTTAAGAAAATGTGAGACAGGCAGACAGGCCATTGTGCTGTTGCTCAGCAGAGGTTTTCACATTGGGAGTCTCCCATTGATCCCATTTTTGCCCGTCTCTTTCTTATAGTGGAAAATTTCAACCACTGGCCTTAAAGGCATAGCTTGATTTTTTTTAAGCAAGGTTCTGTGAAGTTACTATTGGTAATTATTCCCTTACCTGTGGTATAAAGGTTTTATATCTGCATGAGCTTGTTGTAAATGTAAATTCATTTCAGAGAGGTAGCAAATAACATATACATTATATTTTAGCTGACTTTAGCTATTTAAAACAGCTCAAACTCAAAATATTTATATCAGTGGGATACAATGAATAAGATCATTGTGACACTGTTTCTTTGAAAATGAGTAATAATGTTTCAATGTTGGTTTTGATGGGTTTTAGGAATAATAATTTTTAAATAACATTTGCTCCACATTTTAAATAAAATATTGTTCCTAGTGAAGCCATCTATTACATCAAAGAAATGACCTGATTTAGCCTCCCTGGTGATTGACTTCTAACTTAAGGCAACGTCTGATTCCTGCCATGCTCCCTCCATGTGTCTCTTTGACACCTTTAGATTACAATTGAACCGTCTGACACTCCCAATGACTGAGACTCGAAAGCAGTGCATCTCAAACAAAGCGAGACCAGTTTACTGTATTAGTCATTCGTTTCAGATGGTCAAGATATTATAACCAGGTGGCTGTTGTTTTTTACACAGGCTACCTGCTAATGATGAATTAATAGCATTTCAAAAACACTGACATTCTCATTGAATTACCAAAAACCATGAAGATTTACAAATAGAAAGTGTTTATTAATATCCTTATTTGTAGTATTTAGGGGTGTGTTCTAAAGGGTTTTTCCATATCAGTCCACTTGTCTGTGCTTCTGTGTGTTAGGTGTTTTTTGTGCTTTTATTTACATTTAGCCTTCTAGTTTATTCTTATGTTCCTTATACTTTGAGCCTTTCTTGTTAGATTATTCCCAGTATCTTTGTTGAGCTCCAGTCATGTTTTAGTTCCACTCTCAGCCTTTACCACCATAATCAGTTTCATTCAGTCTGCCTGTTTCATGCCAAATAGTGTCCTTGTTTTCACCTGTACCATCCACTATTTATACTCTTCTGTTCTGGACAAT
This sequence comes from Girardinichthys multiradiatus, assembly GCF_021462225.1. Taxonomy (NCBI): domain Eukaryota; kingdom Metazoa; phylum Chordata; class Actinopteri; order Cyprinodontiformes; family Goodeidae; genus Girardinichthys; species Girardinichthys multiradiatus. Next base: position 21,010,052 of record NC_061794.1, on the reverse strand, counting down.
ACTGTTTGTTTCATTTCTGTTATTTGAAATTGCTCCATGCTTCATCCACCTCATGCCTGCCTGTAAGTTTTCGGTTTTTATTTATTACATTCTTCAAATCACCAAACCTCTCCTGCCTGCATGTCTGCATTTGGGTCCTACTTGGGTCCTGTGTGGGATATCATGGCAATTAATGCTGTTTAAGTGATTAACCCTGGTCGTTCTTCCATAAATGGCACCCATTTTTTCCCTTCTATTATAATTGAAAAGGTTAATATTTTCACAAACGGGTTTTATAAATCTCAAAATGTTTTTAAGGAAGTTTGACCCATTCTACTCAAGACCTCAAATTGATATTCCACCATGTTGTGTGCAGTTTTCTTTTTGTTCTTTTCCACAACAGCAGTTTAAAAGATCTTCAGACTTGCTAGGGTATAACTGAATCCATTTCTTGCATTTACTAATGAAGGCTTCATCAGTTATTTGAGACACTCATTTTCAGGGCTGTAGCCTAAAAGCTGCAGAAACTCTGCAATGGTTTTAGTGGATAACCAGGTCACATGTCTACTGTTTTTTTAATTATCATTTATGTAAATGATTTACAGGTTGATTGAAGAAAAATGACAATATATAAACTCAGACTGTTCAGCAGCTACTTGTTGAACCCCAACACAGAGAGAGCTATACTAAATACAAAAGATCTGTGACCCAACTGACAATAATAAACAACCCAATAATAAACTAAATATGCAATGCAAAGGGTGATAAATCCCCCCAAAAAAGAAAAACACAAAACCAAAGTCCCAAAGGTCATAACGGGTAGAGCCTAAATAGCGTTTGCAGTGAGCAAGTTAAAGCATGAATAAATAAAGGTCTAACACTTTGCTCTAAAGCCAAGGTTTTAGACCTTTTGGTGGTTTAGCTATTTGGTGGTACCTGATTAGCATGTAAATATATAAAGAAAATAAGCTGTAGAACTATTAAGACCCACCGACATAAAGAAAAACATTAGTAGTTAAAATACATTGATTCAGCGAATATGTTAAGAACCTGCCCAATCTGAATCTACAGCATAAAATAAAGTAAGAACAGTAAAGCAAGAACAAATGCCAGTGGTTACTTTTAGCTTTCTGTTTTTCTCTGAAGTCAGGACTTGTACCTTGATGTGGGATTGCTACTGGTTACAGAATTAATATTTCTCTGCTTTTAATTTCCTACAATGACATGAAGACTTGTTTTCCAGTAAAGGCGCCCCACATTATTACACTTCCTCTACATGAAGCTGTTAAGCACTGGCAAAGAGGATATAGCAAAGTTTTTATGGGTGCTACCCATATACTCAACTCTACTGCTCAACACACAAATGCAATTTTATGACAAATGTGGCACCATTTCAGGAGAAATAAAAAGGCTTTCCAACAGTTCTTTGAGATTTATTGCTACCAAACGCAAATTTCCTTACCGGAGAACACAATGTTTATCCCGATATTTTATGCTAACTTTATTAGCAATAGAAGCTCATATTGGTGTATCTATCTTCATTAGAAGCATTCAAACAGGAACAATGTTCATAAACACAGCAATGTGCAAAATAGTTCACATCCCCAAACTTTTTCACCTTGTCCCAGAATATTGGTTCGTGATCCCACAAAAATAGTTACACTGGCTAATGTCCACACCGAGACTACTAAATAGTGGGTGGAAATATTTTGGTTATAGTGAATGATCCATTTATTATTTTCTGTACACGCTTCATCTTTACAAGGTTGCTCTGAGAGTCGGTGGCTGACAAGCAGGCTACAACGTAGACTAATACATCTTTTATTCACAAAGTGCAATTTAAATGACAAAAATCCTACTTAATGTCTACCACTATATTATATACTGCCTATCTACACTCACCAGCCACTTTATTAGGTACACCTGTTCAACTGCTCGTTAACGCAAATTTCTAATCAGCTAATCACATGGCAGCAACTCAATGCATTTAGGCATGTAGACATGGTCAAGACGATCTCCTGTAGTTCAAACCGAGCATCAGAATGAGGAAGAAAGGTGATTTAAGTGACTTTGAACGTGGCATGGTTGTTGGTGCCATACGGGCTGGTCTGAGTATTTCAGAAACTGCTGATCTACTGGGATTTTCACTCGCTACCATCTCTAGGGTTTACAGAGAATGGTCCGATAAAGAGAAAATATCCAGTCAGCGGCAGTTCTGTGGGCGCAAATGCCTTGTTGATGCCAGAGGTCAGAGGAGAATGGCCAGACTGGTTCGAGCTGATAGAAAGGCAACAGTAACTCAAATAACTACTCGTTACAACCAAGGCATGCAGAAGAGCATCTCTGAATGCACAACACGTCAAACCTTGAGGCGGATGGGCTACAGCAGCAGAAGACCACACCGGGTGCCACTCCTGTCAGCTAAGAACAGGAAACCGAGGCTACAATTCACACAGGCTCACCAAAATTGGACAATAGAAGATTGAAAAAACGTTGCGTCTCAATTTCTGCTGCGACATTCGGGATGGTAGGGTCAAAATTTGGCGTCAACAACATGAAAGCATGGATCCATCCTGCCTTGTATCAATGGTTCAGGCTGGTGGTGGTGGTGTAATGTTGTGGGGGATATTTTATTGGCACACTTTGGGCCCCTTAGTACAAATTGAGCATCGTGTCAACGCCACAGCCTACCTGAGTATTGTTGCTGACCATGTCCATCCCTTTATGACCACAGTGTACCCATCTACTGATGGTTACTTCCAGCAGGATAACGCGCCATGTCATAAAGTACGTATCATCTCAGACTGGTTTCTTGAACATGAGAATGAGTTCACTGGACTCAAATGGCCTCCACAGTCACCAGATCTCAATCCAATAGAGCACCTTTGGGATGTGGTGGAACGGGAGATTCACATCATGGATGTGGCTGACAAATCTGCAGCATCTATGTGATGCTATCATGTCAATATGGACCAAACTCTTACAGGATTGTTTCCAGTATCTTGTTGAATCTAAGCCATGAAGGATTAAGGCAGTTCTGAAGGCAAAAGGGGGTCCAACCTGGTAGTAGCAAGGTGTACCTAATAAAGTAGCCGGTGAGTGTATACTGACTTAATGGGCAACCTTTTGGGTCAAAGTGTGACTGTTGAGCATAACTAACAAAACCTTTTGCTAGATACTTTTTGCTAGCTACTAAGTAAACAAACGTGCTCTAATAATAAAGTCAGAAACAGAGCCCACTGAAATTACAATACAGCATAATTTTACCATCTTACCATTTCTTATTTCATCCTCAGGAAGAAGTAATGTCTGATATATTTCAAAATGGCGTTTTTTGTAGAAAGACGAGGCTCTAGCAGACTCTTCTCTAACCCAACAAACTGGGTCCCAGGTTTTTAGTCCAACTGGCCTAAACTAATAAATTTCTATAAAAACAGCATAAACCCAGCTTTTAGGGTCAAGAAATAATTAGTTTTTAAGTTTGTCGTATAGGTGCTGTGGTTGCAACCATAGGTGCCACAAAACCAAGGTGAGAAACCTTTTTCCTCTTGGAAATCTGATGCCTATTTGTTTTTATTTTTTAACTTGGACATTTTTACTTTGGACCCACAGTGCAAATATAAAAGAAATGCCTTTCTTTTTGGTAACAACACATAATGAACAGAAAAAGTCAGACTCTGTTGAAGTGCTATTTTTAAATGTATTGACAATGCGGTAGTATTTGTAGATCATTAAGTGTTTGGTGGGGTGGTATTTATTGGAAAAATGTTGATAACCATTGTTCTAAAGGTTACAGCTGGAGATAAGCACCAGCCCCCCACAACCCTACAAGAATAGACTAAATGGATGGATGGATGATCTAGGTTTGAAAAGTCAGTTATTCCAAGGGTTCAAAACCTTTAAAGCTTAGTTTCCACAGTAAATGTACCTAAAATATTGACCTAAACTTTAACTACATACTATTATGTGTTCTACAAGACAGTAAATCTTGGCTTTGTTTGCTTATGAGTCTCCAGACCTATGGCTCGCTCCAAATTTCTTAACACAAGCTTTCTTTCTATAGTAATAACATTGTCATTTTAAACTATATATCTTCAAGTAGCTAACTGATTAAAATATATTTAGTTTTATACCATGATGTACAAAGAAAACTCACTAGAACTGATTGTGTAAAGCAAATTAAACCATAAAGTATCAGGTGGGTTCTAATCTGGGGATATGTTTTATGTGAATGAGAAGCTGGCATCTGTCTCAGAGACTTGTCAAAGAAAAAGAAACACAATTAACAGCGTTTGCAGGACTTGCTGGAGTGCCCCCAGCAGAGAGCATGGACTGCTTGTGTTACAGAGAGCCTTGTTTGAAATGTTCATGCTTTCACAACAGTTTTTGGGGAGTATTTTCCTCTGATCTGAACCCTCCCTGGAGCCCTGTAGAAATATTAGCTGACTTATCGAAACGGGTATAGTATTGACAATTCAGTGTGTTTGAAGAAGCCACAACGACTCGCTGCCTTTAGGAAATGTGGAGTTAAGCTCGGAAAAGACTTCAAACAGTGAAAAGACGTCAGTAAGATGATGGCTATAGGTGCTCCCAGATAGCATTAATTGGATTGATGCTTCTATTTTTGCAAAATGAACTCCTTGCGCCACATCTACTCGACTTTTTGTAGCGGATTACTGAAGAGCGCAAAGTTCATCCTTATGTTTTTTTTTTTATCCAGGTGAGTCTGCAAGCGTCCATCGAGATGCACTGCTAAATAAAATAAATGGAGGAGTTCTCCAACTTTTTCTTAAAAATATTTCAAATAAAAACATCGAATAAAGTACTATTTCAAAAGTCACATTGGGAGAAAGCAGAATGGAGAATCACCACACAATCAACTGTATTTGTGATTATACATCTGAGAAGGCAACAATCGAAGCACTCTTATAAAGGAGCACGGAAATAATGTACTGTTTCAGCTTGGTCACATTTTAATAGAAAAACTAGTGAAGGCTGAAATCTTCCACAGCTGTCACTGAGGTTAAGGTAACTGAGCAACTGTGTTACAATCACACCTGACACCATCAAAGCAAAGAGCAATTTAATGTTGCCCAGGGCCTTTTCAAACAAAGTCAAATCATTTTAGGATGGCAAACCAAAAGTTTCAGTATGTGTTATTTTAACCACCAAGGGAGCTGCAGCAGATTTATCCAGAACAGATTCAAAGACGCCACCTTCTGGCAGCTGAATATTCAGAACAAGTTTAAATGTTGCTGCAACATAAAACCAAAGCAGCAAAATCTACAGATTAACAGCTGCGTCTCAGTAAATAAGAATATTATATAAAGCTTAATTCTTTTGACAAATTCCTTTCTAAAAAGGAAACGTGCATATTGCTAATTTGTTTTGACAGCAACACATTTTATTTAAAAAATATTTTATTCATTCCAGTCGGAAAATAAATGTTACCTCAAGTTAAACAAGAGTTACTGTAGATGATGATGGCTGTGGGCAGGAAGGATCTCCTTTTACGGTCAGTATTACATCAGATCTGAAAAATCTTCTGACTAACGACACTGTTGTATGAGTTTTATGAAGAGGATGCTCATGGTGTCTATTATCTTCTTTTATTAATTAATTTTATTAAGCATGATCATCCCCAAATGTTCCAGAGCAGTCTTTATAACAGAACCAGCCTTATTTATCAGCTTGTTAATCTTTTTTAAGTTTTGACTCCGATGCTGCTACCCTAACAGATGACGGCAGAACGCATTACACTCTCCAAAACAGGCTTATAGAAAATATGCAGCATCTTGCTAAAAACTGAAGGATCGAAGCTTCCCCAAGGAGTACTCTAAGTGTAGGAGCTCCCTTATTGTAGAGCTTCCCTGTTATGCCTCCAGTCTAGTGTTTTGTCCAGGTGAAAAAGAGAGATTAATCCTCCACAATCACTTATTCTCCCATGATGGAAATAGTGTTTGACATATTCCTGTTTCTCCTGAAACTATTCCCTTTGTTTTGTTCACATTTAAGATTAGATGACGGTTCCCACACCATACTAACAAGCAGGCCTCCAGCTCTCGGTACACAGCCTGTTGTCTATATCTGAGCATTGAGTGATATGTTTCACAAAGACTCTCAGAGAGCTCCTAACTTAGCCTAAAAATTCCTGGCAAGGAGTCTTAGCTTAAGAGTGATTCAGCTAGCTGCCGAGAGGAACTCTGAGCAAGGAGGAGACAGAGACTTTCATCTCAGTAAGGAGGTGTGGTTGACCCCAATGCTAGGTGAGATGCTATCTCCTAAGAGCTGTGATTGGTTGTTACAAAAGAAAATAAACAAATGCACTCCTAGTAATCAGTGGAGAGAAATTAATCGATCATAGAATTTAAACTGGATTTAGACATTTTTAAGTGATGGTGAAAATTCACTAAATTAAATTGCCACACAGGCTAAAAATGTTTGAATGTACCCTATTTACATGCTCATCATTATTTTGATTTGCTTATGGTTATATTTACTTGCCATGCTGGTCATTTTAGTACTTCATCTACAGGTCCTTCTCAAAAAATTTGCATATTGTGATGAAGTTCATTATTTTCCATAATGTCATGATGAAAATTTAACATTCATATATTTTAGATTCATTGCACACTAACTGAAATATTTCAGGTCTTTTATTGTCTTAATATGGATGATTTTGGCATACAGCTCATGAAAACCCAAAATTCCTATCTCACAAAATTAGCATATCATTAAAAGGGTCTCTAAACGAGCTATGAACCTAATCATCTGAATCAACGAGTTAACTCTAAACACCTGCAAAAGATTCCTGAGGCCTTTAAAACTCCCAGCCTGGTTCATCACTCAAAACCCCAATCATGGGTAAGACTGCCGACCTGACTGCTGTCCAGAAGGCCACTATTGACACCCTCAAGCAAGAGGGTAAGACACAGAAAGAAGTTTCTGAACGAATAGGTTGTTCCCAGAGTGCTGTATCAAGGCACCTCAGTGGGAAGTCTGTGGGAAGGAAAAAGTGTGGCAGAAAACACTGCACAACGAGAAGAGATGACCGGACCCTGAGGAAGATTGTGGAGAAGGGCCGATTCCAGACCTTGGGGGACCTGCGGAAGCAGTGGACTGAGTCTGGAGGAAGACTGGGGAGAAGGAAATGCCAAAATGCCAGAAGTCCAGTGTCAAGTACCCACAGTCAGTGATGGTCTGGGGTGCCGTGTCAGCTGCTGGTGTTGGTCCACTGTGTTTTATCAAGGGCAGGGTCAATGCAGCTAGCTATCAGGAGATTTTGGAGCACTTCATGCTTCCATCTGCTGAAAAGCTTTATGGAGATGAAGATTTCATTTTTTAGCACGACCTGGCACCTGCTCACAGTGCCAAAACCACTGGTAAATGGTTTACTGACCATGGTATCACTGTGCTCAATTGGCCTGCCAACTCTCCTGACCTGAACCCCATAGAGAATCTGTGGGATATTGTGAAGAGAACGTTGAGAGACTCAAGACCCAACACTCTGGATGAGCTAAAGGCCGCTATCGAAGCATCCTGGGCCTCCATAAGACCTCAGCAGTGCCACAGGCTGATTGCCTCCATGCCACGCCGCATTGAAGCAGCCATTTCTGCAAAAGGATTCCCGACCAAGTATTGAGTGCATAACCGTACATGATTATTTGAAGGTTGACGTTTTTTGTATTAAAAATACTTTTCTTTTATTGGTCGGATGAAATATGCTAATTTTGTGAGATAGGAATTTTGGGTTTTCATGAGCTGTATGCCAAAATCATCCGTATTAAGACAATAAAAGACCTGAAATATTTCAGTTAGTGTGCAATGAATCTAAAATATATGAATATTAAATTTTCATCATGACATTATGGAAAAAAATGAACTTTATCACAATATGCTAATATTTTGAGAAGGACCTGTATTTGATATGAATGTGGACACTCACCTTTCAAGCATTTTACTGTGATTGTGTTTGCATATTAAAGAGGTTTGATTTGGCAAAATGTTCACAACAAAATGAATAAAAAAGGTTAAGAAAACCGAACTGGACAGAGGAACAGTGCCTGCTTTTGGCCCAGCTCGTGGAGGAGAATAGAGGAGTGTTGAAAGATAACTAAGAGGCAGACTTGGGAGCACATTACCGAGCAGATCAATGACAAGATCAATCTTGTCTAAAGTTAATATTTATGTATATCTATTTTTTTTTTTTTTATGTTTTTCAAATGTTTAATTTTGAAAGCATTTTACACTATGTACATTAATTTTTTTATTCTTCTGTACTACAGTGTTTGTAAATATTTTCACTTTTTATTCATGGTTATTATTTCTATTATTTATTTAAACTTCCTAAAATTACCTTACTGTCCTGCTGCTGAAACTATTTAATTTTGCCATAGGGTTATGATAAAGTTGATCTTATCTCTTTATTAATAATTGTATGACTGCTATAAACGTTTATGTGCTCATATACTCAGCTGTTTAGGAGATGGGTCCCTGCACGAAGCTAGTATCATTTTATTAAGTCATTGTTGCTAATTGAACAGAGAATAGCTCTCCTGTCTCTGTCTTTCCACCATCTTCTCTGTTTGTGACACTCTCAGGCTCACTCCTTCTTGCTACTCTTAACAGTTTTTCACCTTAGGAGCTTTCCAAAGGCTTAAGGTGCTTTGTGAATAACTTTTTACCAAGGGAAAACTCTACAAAAAAATCTTAGAATTTGATTTTCATGATTGTGGCAGACAGCTAATATAGTCCCAATTTTCTTAGAAAATGTGATTACATAGGACAAATAATAAAAAGTGATATGTACATTCAGTGTTTGGTCTGTCCAGACCAAGCACTGAATGTACAGGCTTCAAACATAAAGACATGAAATTCAAATTTTTTGTGAAGAATCAACAACAAGTGGGGTACAATCATGAAGTGGAATGAAATTTATTGAATGTGTCAAACTTTTTTAACAAATAAAACCTGAAAAGTGGGGTGTGCAATATTATTCGGCCCCTTTACTTTCAGTGCAGCAAACTCACTCCAGAAGTTCAGTGATGATCTCTGAATGATCCAATGTTGTCCCAAATGACTGATGATGATTAATAGAATCCACCTGTGTGTAATCAAGTCTCCGTATAAATGCACCTGCTCTGTGATAGTCTCAGGGTTCTGTTGAAAGCGCAGAGAGCATCATGAAGACCAAGGAACACACCAAGCAGGTCCGAGATACTGTTGTGGAGAAGTTTAAAGCCGGATTTGAATACAAAAATATTTCCCAAGCTTTAAACATCCCAAGGAGCACTGTGCAAGCAATCATATTGAAATGGAAGGAGTATCAGACCACTGCAAATCTAACAAGACCCGGCCGTCCCTGAACACACCATCCCCACTGTCAAACATGGTGGTGGCAGCATCATGGTTTGGGCCTGCTTTTCGTCAGCAGGGACAGGGAAGATGGTCAAAATTGATGGGAAGATGGATGGAGCCAAATAAGGACCATTCTGGAAGAAAACCTGTTGGAGTCTGCAAGAGACCTGAGACTGGGACGGAGATTTATCTTCCAACAAGACAATGATCCAAAACATAAAGCCAAATCTACAATGGAATGGTTCACAAATAAACGTATTCAGGTGTTGGAATGGCCTAGTCAAAGTCCAGACCTGAATCCAATCGAGAATCTGTGGAAAGAGCTGAAGACTGCTTTTCATGAACGCTCTCCATCCAACCTCACTGAGCTTGAGCTGTTTTGCAGGGAAGAATGGGCAAGAATTTCAGTCTCTCGATGTGCAAAACTGATAGAGACAAAACCCGAGCGGCTTGTAGCTGTAATTGCAGCAAAGGGTGGCGCTACAAAGTATTAACGCAAGGGTGCCGAATAATATTGCACGCCCCACTTTTCAGTTTTTTATTTGTTAAACAAGTTTAACACATCCAATAAATTTCATTCCGCTTCACAATTGTGTCCAACTTGTTGTTGATTCTTCACAAAAAATTTGAATTTCATGTCTTTATGTTTGAAGCCTGAAATGTGGCAAGAGGTTGAAAAGTTCAAGGGGGCCCGAGTACTTTCGCAAGGCACTGTACTTTTGGCAGTGTGAGCAAATGCAGAGTTATGCTGAAAAATGAAATCAGCATCTCCATAAATCTTACCAGCAGAGGGAAGCAGAGAATACTCTACAATGTTCTGGCTAAATGGCTAAAACAGTGGACCAACACCAGCAGATGTCAAGACTTTCCAAATCATCACCGTCTGTGGAACCATCACAATAAATCAAGCACCGTAGTCACTGTGCCTCTCCTCTCTTCCTCCAGACTCTGAGACATTTATTTCCAAGAGTCATGCAAAATTTCCATTATTCTGAAAAAGGACTTTGGACCAGTCCAGTGCTTTTTTTTTCCTTAGCCCAAGTACAGCGTTTGCGACTTGTCTCATTCAACAGTGGATTAACACAAGTATACAGGCAGTGCACTTTTTTTCTTCCACTCAACTTTCCATTAATATAATTATAAACAGCAACTCTGTCATGAATCTAGGATTCACATTTTGAACTGAATTCCAAATGATATTCTATTTTATTGAGATGCACAGGCACATAAGAAAGACTCAACCTTGGTGCTTCAGATGTTCCTTTTAATGACTAAATCCTTAGGAAACAATCAAAACTACAAATTTAAGTTTGTGTTACTAATTTATTACAGTTCATAACCCTTATAAAAACAAATTAATTACGCATATACAACTCCACAGCTCAACAGAAAGATTTCCACATGGAGATTATCAGCATCTTGCAGTGGGATTACAGGTTCACTATGAAAGCAGCCAACCTATCAAGTAAAATACTAAAGTCTGCAAGATAAATTTGCACAATGAATTTAGTTTTAAAAGGTGTCTATTTCTTTCATTAAATCTCCATCACATACTTTCTTTTCTAGCATAACGGAAAGCTTTTATAACTGATGTTCAAAGCTACGCATCATTAAGTTGTAATTTATCTTAAATTTTCTAAACACTGGCCCTACAGTTTCAGTGTAGGACGCTACAATGTTTTCTTTCCATAACACAGCACTAATATCAGGCACTATAGGTTTATTGTGTTACTGAGTGATGAGTTGCCTGAATGCACAGTTGTGATATATGGATGCTGCATATTTTTAAATGAACACAAGAAAAAGAAATATATGAAAAACATGAAAAACAGATGTGCATCCAACGTACACAGATTATATATCAACATGTTATGTAACATACCGAGTCAGACAGTGTACTGTTGGAGAATGAGGTCAGGATTTTATCACAATGATCTTCCAGTCAGTCCAGCCCATTAAAATGCTTTAAAAAAAAAAACTTATTGGTAACCGGAGTAAATTAACCAAAGTAAAAAAAAAAAAACACAAAGAGTTTGTAAGACTGAAGGAGAGGAACACTGACAGGGTAGTAAATCCAGCAGGTTCCCACCAGATGATTTCTCTTGGGTGACATTGACTTTTATGATGAAGATGTGGGAAAGTCATGGAACAAGGTTATTATTTGTTTTTACATGTGTTCTGAGGGCCCAGCAGAGGAGGAGGATGTCCTGTTTCAGGTCATGCATCACTGAGAACCTGGTAAGGTTGAAGAAAACTCAGTTAAAAGCAGCAACAACTCGACAAGTCCTCAATTACGTTTCAGTAAATAATGTGCCTTGTAAGACTAGTTCATACACATTGAAGTTTTTCACATATTGTATATTATTTTGACTTTGTATGTTAGACCAACACTAAGTAGTAAATAACTGTAAAGTGATTTTAAATGTATTGTCAGCAGCCATACTAATAAGTAAATACAATTCAACCCCACTTATAGAAGTCATCTAATTAGTAAATAGAGTCCAACTGTGTGTAATGTATTCTCATGTCAGGGATGAAGTTGTGGAGAAGGTTTAAGCAGGTTTATAAAACAATAAGCTTTGAACATCTCACAGAGCACCATTCAATCCTTAAAAGATGGAAAAAGTGAGGCACAACTGCAAACCTACCAAAACATGGGCCGTCTATATAAACCTAGACGCCAGACAAGGAGAGGATTCATTAGAGAAGCAGCCCAGAGACCCATGGCAACTCTGGAGGAGCTGCACAGATTTACAGCTCAGGTGGAAGAATCTAATGACTAGAGGTCCATTAGTTCTGCTCTACCAATTTGGCTAGATCCTCCAAGGAAGAGCAGAAGGATGAAATCCATATTTGAAGAAAGCCATAAGACCTGTTTGCAGTCTGCCACAAGCCCGGACACACGTGAAAAATGTGCTCAGGACAGAGAAGTCGAATAATTACCTTTTTGGCCAACATTAAAAAAAAAAAACATAAGGCAAAAAAAACTAAAGCTAATCACCCTGAACAGACCAACCCCCATCGTGAAACATGGTTGTTTGAGACTGGGGCAGATGTAAACCTATGATGATAAACACACAGCCAGGGCTGCAATTTAATGGCACAGGTCGAAACACATTTAGGTGTTAGAATGGTCCAATCAAAGACCAGATCAAAATCGAACAGAGATGTGAAAAGATTTAAAAGCTCATGTTCACAGACAATCTCTATGCAACCTGACTAAGTTTGACCTATTTTGTAAAGAAGAATAAGCTAAAAAAATTAAATCTAGATGTGCAAAGCTGGTAAAGATATCAAGCGGCAGTAACTGCAACAAAAGCTGGTTGTACAAAGTGTTGCTTCAGGTGGGCTAAATACAAAAACATGCCAAACTATTCAGATTTTCACAAAATATTGGTAATTACCGTATTTTCCGCACTATAAGGCGCACTTAAAAACCATTAATTTTCTCAAAAAATGACAGTGCGCCTTGTAATCCGGAGCGCCTTATATATGGATCAATTGGTTAATTGGTTGATCCATACTGGTTGTACACGGCGCTCTGTCAAAATGTTTCAGTACGACTGGTAGCCGCACCGCTTGCAGCATTACGGCTACCGTAGTCAGGGGCGTCGCCGAAGTAATAGCCGTAAACACCTGTACTGTGCTTACTCCTAGTCCAACACCACTTGTGTGTGTATAACGTTTGAATGTACTGTTGCAGGAATTGCCTGAACTATATGTGATTAGAAGCTCAGTGTGTGGGGTGTATGTTTCGTGTGTGTGAATGGAAGATGTTGACATTACTCCTCCGGACAGAGGTGGCGCTGTGTGCTGCCGTAGCTGAGAATCAAGAGTGAAGGAGTGACGTCGGTATTATTGTGTGTGTGTGGTGGGTAGAGACGGCGACCGGAGCAGCGGTGTATGAGTCTGTAAGCCCTGTGTTTTTACGTGCTGCAAAGTCATTAAAAAGAACCCCGAATCTCGTCAACAACTCAGTGTTTTGATGCTGTTTCTTCATGTTCAACTCAGCAACGTATGAGTGAGGGAGTTAACCCCGAGGAAACTAGTAACTTCGGCCCTGGAGAAAGCGTCTCCCCTGTGTCATCAGACTACGGTCAGGGGACAGAAACAGGAAAGGTTAACAGTACTAACGTTTGATTTAGTGCATCAAACTGTTTCTTTTACGTGTTTACTGAATCAGGGAAAAGTTCCCTTTCACGTTTTAACTAACGTTTGATTTCAACTTCAACTTCATAGACTCCAATGCATTCCTAACGTGCGGTTGGCTCTAGTCAATAGATTTCTATGTAGAGGAGACCTTACCATGAGAGTGAATGGAGTTATCAGAACGCTGGTTTGTAGTGTATTAATAAAGTTTGACTGACTGTTTTGTTGACATTCTCTTTAGCACAGCTCCATCTAGTGGATGCATAACGCAACCCCAGTCAAACGTTTGACTGCAGTAGCTTCTATTCTATGCGCCTTATAATCCGGTGCGCCCTATATATGAAAAAAGTTCTAAAATAGACCATTCATTGAAGGTGCGCCTTATAATCCGGTGCGCCTTATAGTGCGGAAAATACGGTATGTATTGCTCTTCTTTATAATTATGCACTACTTTGTGCTGATCTGCTGCATAAAATCCCAAGTAAACATAGAAGCTTGGGATATTAACAAAATGTATAAATACTTCTGCCATGCATTGTACTTATTGCATAAGTGATTATTGCATCTTACCTTTCTGGCAAACTCAGGGAGGATGAAGGAGGCTTTGTGAATGTCAGGGTTGTAATATTTAAGGTTCATATTTTCCAATTCTTCTTTAGAGAGTGCTTTCACCGGTTCCCTGAAGTTTGTCTCCTGAAAAATCAATGATTTAATGTGTTAAGGAACAATTTTAAAATAAGCCAGCATCTACAAGAACTAGGAGGCCTGCTTACAGGATTTTTACTGCAGAGCATAAATCCAATTTGGCCACTGGGATAAGTTGGGATCGTACTGTAAGCGTAGTCCACCACAGGAAAAAGTGTCTTGCAGAAGGTTTGCATCTCCTTTATCAGCTCTAAATGGAGCCATTGACACTCTCCTGGAAAGATTAAACAAAAAGAGAATGAATGGTAATGTGTCCAGTTTGAAACTACCTTTTAACATCATGCTCCCAGCATGTAGTCTAAAGACTAAGGCCCTGTCAACATGACATTGATCCACATGGCACCAGTATGTTCTTTGAAACTTGAAACTCAAGAATCACACACTTCCTGCTTTGAAAACATGGGGGGGGTTAGATTCATAAGAGTCAGCACCACAATTAAATACTCTGTAATCTGCCATTGTTATTGTTGCAATCTTCGTGTTCAGGGGGTCGGCAGCCGTTATGTTTGGCGCATCAATTTCTACTGATTGTAGTCAAACTGCGCATGCGCCAGGGCTTCCCCATGCAGGGAGATTCTGTTTTTCCTCTATACAAAAACGGAGACCAGGTTATTTTCATACAGTTACACTCTGAAAACTGTTCTCAAATCACACCATTTTCAGAAAAAATGTGCGCCGCTTTTGTGTAAACTAACAGAAACACTTTTCACGTAAACGTCATGTAAACAGTAGAAATCAGACTCAAAAAGAAACAATTGTAGCTCCCTGCAAAAGTACTCATAACTCCCTTAACTTTTTCAAATTTTGTCTCATTACAACCACAAACTCCAATGTCATTCAGAGTACTTTAAGATTAAATGTTAGACTAATAAAAAGCAGCTCATAACTGCCGAGTGGATGGAAAATGATACATGGTTTTTAGAAAACTCTAAATAATTTCAGGAATGCCTCCACCAGCTTTAAAAATCCAGAGACTGAAATATCTGGTCATTCTTCTTCAACCAGATTGAATAGAAAGAGTTTGAGCAAATATTTACATGTTACATTCATGTTCGCAACAACTCTGAATCAGCTCCCCTTTCCCTGAAGAAAACCACCCCCATAGAATGATGCTGCCACCACCATGTCTCATCATCAGGATGGTGTGTTCAGGGTGTTAGTCTTCTACCACCCATAGCATTGTGTGTAGACCAAAAAGTTGCTGTGTTTTCTACCAGGCTTGCGGCAAACTGCAAACAGGACTGCTTATGGTGTTGGTATTACACTCTTCTATAAAGGCCAGTCATTTTCTTTAATAAACCTAGTTGCACCAAATGTTATTTAGGGGTATTAATGTAAAGGGGAAGTTAGAAATGCATGCCACTTTTTTCAGATTTATACTTGTAAAAAATTATGAGCTAGTTTGTCTTGGTTTGAATTCCACTACAATGCCTTGAATTTTGAGGTTGCTCAAAAATGTGAACAAGTATGGATATTTTTGCAACTGTCATTGTTATAAGATTTGCTTTAGTCATTATTCCAAACAATAACAGTCTAGCTAAACATAAACTTACCCTGGGAGCAAAGAATGCCACCGCTTCTCAAAGCTGCTTTCATAAGCTGATAGTAGGACTCCTTGAACAGACTCTCTGCAGGTCCTGTGACACAAAAACACCAAACTCTAAATCGGGTTACAACCTAAAAAAAACGGAACAAAAACTAAGGAAAGAAGAAATGTCACTCACCAACTGGATCTGAGGAGTCAGTTATTATGATGTCAAAGGCATCCTGGTTTTTCTTCATGAATTCAAAGCCGTCACCAACATGGAGGGTAAGCTTAGGATTGAAAAAGCCTTTGGCCATTCCCGGGAGGTACTTCTTTGATACCTCAATGACATCCTACACAGGAGAGAACGTCAACTTTCATGAGAAGACCTCTCAGACCTAGTTTACTCTTTGATGATGGTAAATGACAGAGAAGCTAAAATATTTCCCAATAATACATGGCTTTCTGGAATTTGGATGGCTTTCTTCTTGCCACTCTTCAACTCCTAATCATTTAGTCAACAAACAGATTTTTCCATCTCAGCAGCAGATCTTTGCAGCTCTCCCAGTTATCATGGGTCTTTTAGCTACTTGCTGGTGTAATAATTCATGTTCTCCAACAATATCTCTGAGACTTTCACAGAGTTGTTGCATTTATACTGAGGTAACATTATATATCGGTCAAATATTAACCAATTAAGTGACTTCTAAAATAAAAACTGTTTTACAGAGGTTCTTTTAGGGTTATTAGCAGAACGGGGTTGAATGAATATACATGCCACACTTCAGATTTTTAGTATTACAAAATAATCTAAAGCAAAGCATACTTTTTCCTTCCACTACACCGTTATGCACTACCTGGTGTTGGCGCTTTGCATAAAATAGAGTTTGTGATTAGAATGTGACAAAGTGTGGAAAGGTTCAATACTCTTGCATGCTCCTTTAAGTCAGTGCTGTTGGTCCCACCTCGTCTATCTCACAGAGAACCACCGACTCCACCAGCGGATGCTTCACCACTTCCCTCAACACTCCACCGTCTCCACCACCGATGATCAGCACCTAGAGAAACAGAAGAAAGCTGCGGGTTGATGGCTTCTGGTCGTGACACGCAAACCTGGACCACCCTGTCTGAATGAACAAGTCATGTTCATGGATTGCACAACACATGGCAGGGGGTACCTTCTTGGGGCCCGGGTGGCTGCGCAGAGGAAGGTTAGCAATCATTTCCTGATAGGCGAACTCATCCCTCTCCGTGCACTGAATCACCCCGTCCAGCACCAACACGTTTCCATAGGTTTTACTGGTATAGGGAAAGTACAGCATGAATGCAGGGGGGTGGGCTTTATTACGTGCAATATTCGACTGTTACGATGTCTTACTTCTCAGAAAGCTGGCCGTCTAAGATTAGATTACATTTTTAATCATTCATATGTATCGATTTGTGGAAAAACGTAAACGTCTAATGATGACTACGTGGATCAAGGTTTGGTTATCTCAATCAGTGCTGGTTGACCGGAGCTAACAGCTATTAGCCACAGTTGGAAAACTGAAGTACTCACCTCTTGAAAACCATAACATCTTGAAATTGGGATTTCTTGTGGTATAGAACCTCCTCCACCTGCAGGCTCATTGCCTGCCCCGGCCACATCGCGCAGGACTCGGTAAACCACCCATCCTTAATCTGGTCCATGGCAGCTGTCCACAGCCACAGGTAGTAACACTAACGCGAGTGGAAGAGCAGCAACGTGAGCAATTTACGACTACACAGCCATTTCCCGACAATCTAAACTTGCTGCCTTACAGTTTGACCAATAGGATGACGCTGACGTAACACATGGAATTGGGAGAACCAATAGTATGGCAGCATGCGCAGGCTAGTGTGTAGTTTGTTTGACGTGGCATCGCTGGCACCGCCCTGTGTGAGCTGAGGAGCCCCACGTTAGTGATGGGAGTTCCGATCGCATTCTGTGATCCGATTATTTTGGCTCGACTCCCGGCCCCCCAAAAGAGTCAGTTCTTTTTTAAATTTCAGTTAACTTTCGTTTTTTTTTTAATTATTTAAATGTACTTAAATTATGTACGTAAAAAAGGGTTATAAGCTTTTTATTTGTCGTCAGTGTCCTATAATCTAAGCACTATCAGTGTTTGTTAATCTATTGTTTCATCATTGTTGAAATGTTCATTTATTCGTTTGTTTATAAGGACACCACACCATTTATAGCCAATTCACAATTGATTGATTACTTTATTCAACAGACTCATGGTCCACAAAAAAACAACACCACAACATATAAAAAGAGAAAAAAAAAAAAATTATAAAAGACTTGCATACCAATGCTTCCACAGAGCCGACTGGTATCTTAGCGCACTAAGAGATGGATGTGAAAACATTACAATAAGACTGTTCAATGAGCTGCACAAACAACACATAAACTTATACAGGTCCTTCTCAAAATATTAGCATATTGTGATAAAGTTCATTATTTTCCATAATTTCATGATGAAAATTTAACATTCATATATTTTAGATTCATTGCACACTAACTGAAATATTTCAGGTCTTTTATTGTCTTAATACGGATGATTTTGGCATACAGCTCATGAAAACCCAAAATTCCTATCTCACAAAATTAGCATATCATTAAAAGGGTCTCTAAACGAGCTATGAACCTAATCATCTGAATCAACGAGTTAACTCTAAATACCTGCAAAAGATTCCTGAGGCCTTTAAAACTCCCAGCCTGGTTCATCACTCAAAACCCCAATCATGGGTAAGACTGCCGACCTGACTGCTGTCCAGAAGGCCACTATTGACACCCTCAAGCAAGAAGGTAAGACACAGAAAGAAATTTCTGAACGAATAGGCTGTTCCCAGAGTGCTGTATCAAGGCACCTCAGTGGGAAGTCTGTGGGAAGGAAAAAGTGTGGCAGAAAACGCTGCACAACGAGAAGAGGTGACCGGACCCTGAGGAAGATTGTGGAGAAGGGCCGATTCCAGACCTTGGGGGACCTGCGGAAGCAGTGGACTGAGTCTGGAGTAGAAACATCCAGAGCCACCATGCACAGGCGTGTGCAAGAAATGGGCTACAGGTGCTGCATTCCCCAGGTCAAGCCACTTTTGAACCAGAAACAGCGGCAGAAGCGCCTGACCTGGGCTACAGAGAAGCAGCACTGGACTGTTGCTCAATGGTCCAAAGTACTTTTTTCGGATGAAAGCAAATTCTGCATGTCATGCGGAAATCAAGGTGCCAGAGTCTGGAGGAAGACTGGGGAGAAGGAAATGTCAAAATGCCAGAAGTCCAGTGTCAAGTACCCAGTCAGTGATGGTCTGGGGTGCCGTGTCAGCTGCTGGTGTTGGTCCACTGTGTTTTATCAAGGGCAGGGTCAATGCCGCTAGCTATCAGGAGATTTTGGAGCACTTCATGCTTCCATCTGCTGAAAAGCTTTATGGAGATGAAGATTTCATTTTTCAGCACGACCTGGCACCTGCTCACAGTGCCAAAACCACTGGTAAATGGTTTACTGACCATGGTATCACTGTGCTCAATTGGCCTGCCAACTCTCCTGACCTGAACCCCATAGAGAATCTGTGGGATATTGTGAAGAGAACGTTGAGAGACTCAAGACCCAACACTCTGGATGAGCTAAAGGCCGCTATCGAAGCATCCTGGGCCTCCATAAGACCTCAGCAGTGCCACAGGCTGATTGCCTCCATGCCACGCCGCATTGAAGCAGTCATTTCTGCAAAAGGATTCCCGACCAAGTATTGAGTGCATAACTGTACATGATTATTTGAAGGTTGACGTTTTTTGTATTAAAAAACACTTTTCTATTATTGGTCGGATGAAATATGCTAATTTTGTGAGATAGGAATTTCGGGTTTTCATGAGCTGTATGCCAAAATCATCCGTATTAAGACAATAAAAGACCTGAAATATTTCAGTTAGTGTGCAATGAATCTAAAATATATGAATGTTAAATTTTCATCATGACATTATGGAAAATAATGAACTTTATCACAATATGCTAATTTTTTGAGAAGGACCTGTATATCAGATTTCTCACAAGTGCTTGGAATGTTCTGACATGTATTACAAAACATCTCACTTGCACTGCTGATCCTGGATTTCTTGAGCAGAATTCTCAAAGAGTCATTATAGGCAGCCTTAAGCTTCTGCATACTAGCTTTTTTAAATTTGCACCACAAAGGAGCTGTATACAAAGATGTACAGTAAGCTTTAAATAGGCTTATTTTTACCTCATCAGTGCACATATGGAATTTCCTCCCCAGAATGTTTGCCCGGGCAAAACTCAACCCATAATCAGAGCAAATGTTCAATAACTGCTGAAAACCTGCACTGCTGGGTGAGAGGACAGGCAGGTCATCAGCATACATGAAGTAATTGATCAACGTATCACCAATCATACATCCAGTTTTACAGAGGTTCATTTCTTTTGACAGGTCATCCATATACAAGTTAAACAAGGCAGGCGAAATAAGTCCACCCTGACGCACACCATTACTCACACCAAAGGAAGCAGAGATGTCATTGCCCCATTTTACATGCATTTTCTGGTTAGAGTACCAGTAAACTAAAATTCATGTAATAATATCTGGAACACCTCTCTGTTTTAATTTGTCAAATAACTTAAAGTGGTTGACACGATCAAAGGCCTTAGAGGCATCAACAAACCCAATTAACACCGATGAATTTTTCCTTAGATATGCTCTTGCTGCTTCTTTCAGGCCATAAATACAGAAATCAGTTCCCAACTTGGCTTTAAAACCAAATTGATTATCTGTTGTACTAATAAACTGATTGAGCCAACCAAGCAGGATCTTTTCTAATACTTTAGATATCACGCTAGCTAAAGCTATTGGTCTATAATTATTAAGGCTACCAACCTTACTAGCTTTGTCCTTAATTACTGGCACAAGGGTAACAGATAATAAGGAATCAGGCAACTGCCCATGGGTCATAAACCAGAAAATCACATTGCAAGCAGCACAGCCACTTTTTGGCTAGCATATTTCAGATGTTCTGCTGTAATGCTATCAGAACCTGTTGCCTTATTCTCACACAAATACACTATAGCCTGCTGGACTTCACTAGGGGTTATTATAACCGCATCACTCTTAGCGATGTTTCCCAGTCGATAGGGTTCACTTTTTCAACAATTAAATAAGGCAGAATAGTGCTGTCTCCATAGATCTGCTATATTATGAGCCCCAGATATGCCCTCTATGGCACTGGGGAGTAATGCAGCAGACCTGTTTAAGGCTCTGACATCATTCCAGAAGCCAATGGCATTATTACAAAGCAGTTTTTCAGCCATGGAGTCTGCTCTCATGTTCTGCTCACATTTAGAAATGTATCGAATGGCATATTTAAATTTTGCACTGGTGAGTTTGTTTATAATCTAGGAGAGTTTGGTCTACCTGCTTGTACCCACATCTTGTATGCCTGTTTAGCTTCTGCATGATATCCTGCCACATGTTTATTCCAACCTGGCCTTATGTTATTTGCCTTTCTGCATGTAAGGTCTGGTTTATACTCTCATACAAAGCATCCACAATGCCATCATACATAGTATGAAGGTCAGTACAGTGAGAAATATCACTGCAATTAACATCTGAGCACATAATAGATTGAAGAGGAAGACTTATTTTACTCAAAAGAAGATCAGTTTTCATATGATATGCTAATAAGTCATCTTTAGATAGTCTGGACCATTTGAACTTAACTGTGGGGGCATCATTTGTCCCCCATATAAACTCTGGAAAACGTGTAATATCCAGCATCATTGAAAATGGAACATGATCTGACAGAATACTCATATAAGATTTCTATTGATTTTACAACAGCATGGGCATCAGCAGAGCTAATGCAATGGTCAAGCCATGACATTGTGTGCCAAGCTTCACTTATATAGGTGTAGCTTTCTGCAGGTAGCAGGAGCTGACTGGACAATACGAAACTGTTATCACAAAACTGATGCATATGTTTAGCGAATGAAGATCAGATATATCTGCATTCATATCACCTACTACATACAGAGGTAAAATAAGGGTCATCAATAAAAGAGTTCAAAAAAGCAAGAGTATTCAAATAAATGTCTTCATTCTGAGGACACTCATATGGCGTGTAGACAATAATGACAAATTCTTTGTTTCCAACTTTTAAATGCACAGCAATACACCAGTTCTGATGACCTTTAAAACTGGACCCAGCTTTTTGTGCCATAGAATGGCTACTCCTCCTGCGATTCGCCCCCTCACTCACTATACCCATAGAAAGATCCACAGTAGACTCACCAGCTCCACAGAAATAGTCATTAATGCAGTTCAGACTTCCCAAATCCTGTTTCGATAAAAAAAAGTTTCTTGTAAACAAAGAACATCACATTTTTTGCAACAGTCTATCCACAACCAGACGTCGTGCTTTATCTCCAGCTGTTTTACCGACACGCAGTCCCCGGCAATTGTAAGAAATAACACGCATTAATTGGTCAGAAGGTTCTTCTGGAATCACTGGAGCTGGTCACTCCAGGCCCTTTAGACGTTGTAGATTTATTCTGTGGTTCGTAGTAACGTCGCACCACCGAACCTTCTGGCCACAGCTCTGGGTTATACACTTCTGCCACGTTCTCACACTCCACACTGACTTTAGAAGAACTATATCTGGTGTTCCCAGTGACAATACGCCGGCACTCAACATCACGCCCCACGTTTTCCTTTAAGATAGTTCGTTGGTGTGTCATCATCGAGATCTGGAAGAAATCTAGTTGCAAAGACAGTTACAAGCTTCGTTCTTACCACTTTTATGGTGCTTTGAGCGCCAGTACCAATAATAGGTGCTCAAGTTTAGCTTGGCGTTTTAACGGAGCTGGATGGCTCTCGGTTCTCTTACGCCGGCCTGGTTTCACCACTAAGTCTCATGTGGGTGAACTCATTTACAGGACAGTTTCAATGTCTGTCCCTTGTCAGGCTTATGATTACACAGAAACAGGCAATGGTAACACAAGATTTAAAATCCAAATACAAAACAACACCAATTAAGAGGTTGGAGTTTGTTTGATTGAGTGTGTGGACAGGTGTCTTTTATACGGATGACGAGTTCAAACAGGTGTAGTTAATACAGGTAATGAGTGGAGAACAAGAGGGCTTCTTAAAGAAAAACTAACAGGCCTGTGAGAGCCGGGAGTCTTACTGGTTGTTAGGTGATCAAATACTTATGTCATGCAATAAATAAATAAATTACTTACAAAAATCACAATATTATATTTTCTGGATTTTTGTTTTAGTTTCCATCACTCACAGTTGAAGAGTAAGAGTTTCTTTAATGACTTATGCATCTGTCCTAATTAAATGAATCAAAAAACAAAATAAAGGTTTTTGTATTGTCTTTGTCTTCAGCTGTTTGTCCTCAAGATGATTTTTTTGCTAATTATTTGCAATTTGGTCAGTGAATATAGCACTATTTTAAAACCGAGACAAACATGTAACAATTTATTTTTTAAATGGAAGAATTCAGATCCTGAACATTTCCCCTTTATTCACATAGGACTGAGTGATGCATATTTTACGTACTTACCTGTCATACCTTAGACGAACACTCAAATTATGATTCACACAAAACATCAAAAGGCAGACAGTTTTCTTTTAAAATCAACTTTAATTGTGTGCTTCCACATATTTACAGTCAGTATCACAGGTGGAGAAAAAAATACTTTCAAAAACCAACAGATTCTGAAATACTGTTTCCCTTGCAATAAGGGAAAAAAATTATAATATCTGTATTCCAGGTTATTAAAAAGGTGGAAGAAAAATGCAGAGTGTCTATCTCTTTGGCCAGTTATGCCGGAATCCTCTGTAAGTATTAAACAAACAGAATATTAATAACATGCGGGGACGTTTGAATTACCAGAAAAAATACAAACCTTACTGTTCTGAATGTTTACCTGTCTAGTTTGCCACTTAGATATGACATGCTTTTGTTTCCTGCAGAAAGGCTGTTCTTTTTTCCTTGAGGAAACTTCTGTTGGGCAAAATATTTAAATGCATTAAGCATAAAGAAAATATACATATTTCTGTAAATATATTTTGTAAATATAAGCCAACCACCAACCCACCTTTTTCCTAAAATCCTGGGCTTGCCGGTTTGGATCAAACTGTGTGTTGTCCTTAGCTTTGGAACCTTTAAAGCAGGGCAGGAAAAGGTTTATTTCATACTGAACGTCAACAGAATTTGGCAAAAAATTTGGATGTAGGTTTTCCGATAGAATACAACGAATGACTGAATAATCCTACCATCAAAAACTTTAAGATCTGACTGAGCATAGTCAAAGGGTTTGAAGCTTTCTTCAGACGGAGGTTCAGTCTTCTGCGGTTTGTCTGTCGATTTCATCTGCTTCTTAGTCGGTTTGGGAGTCACCTCTCCAATCTCACTGCCACCCTTCGCTCTTTTCTTCCCACCATCCTTTGACTCCTGAAAAAAAAAAAAATAATAATAATAATAATAGGTCACAAACAAAACAAAAAAAATATAAGAAAACTTAACTTTTCTAATTCATTCAATAACATTGTCTGCATTAACAATCGCTTCGGTTAAATGATAAAACATCACTGCACACGAGCTGACATTTGTCTAATATTCAGCATTTTGCCTGCTGAATTTCTCAAAGTAAATAAAAACGGCAAAACCAAGGATTATTTAAAAAAAAAAAAAAAAAAAAACAGAAAAAAAACATTTCCAAGTAAATACTAAGGATCAAAAGTTTATCAAAGAAGCTGCAAAAGTAAATTTGCAACAACTTAGATCCACATTTTTAGGTTCTTCAGTGGTCTCAAAATCTGCCATATTGCTAAATCAATTACAAGGAACGTTTTTTGTAATTTTAGGTCAGAAAATAGGAAATATGTCTGCAGAAATTGCTTTAAAATGTCTAATTATACAGTAAGCTAATGAGATGAGGGGTGACGGAGGTGGCGGTAGTAGGGATTCATTCTGTAATCGGTGGGTTGCCAATGCAAACCCCCGCTCTGTCCGTCTCAGTTGCTGTGTCCTTGAGCAAGACACAACACCTGCCCCAGCCCCCTGATGGTGGTCAGAGGGCCCAGTGGTGCCAGTTGTATGGCAGCCTTGCTTTTGTGAGTCAGCTCTGGCTACAATGTAGTAGGTGTGTGAATGTGTGTATGGATGTGTGGAGGACTGATGGTAGAGTAAAGCGCTTTACAACTGCAGGCCATTTACCATGAGACGAGATGATGGGGGATATTAGGTTTACGAGACGAGATTCTTTTCTCATCACTGTGAATTGAATCAACATTTTTTCATGTTAACGAACCAAATAAATATTTCAGAAAAAAATCCAAACTGTATTTGAAAGAATTTGTAATCAGTGTAGAATTAATCTAAGTATTTTAGATTTTAAACAGATGATCAAATGCAGTTAATATTTAAAAGAAATAATGAAAAATAATGAACGGGATTTAAAAAAAAATTACACACAACAAAGGCTAACCTCAGCGCTGTACCTGAGTGGAAAATGTTTAGCTTCCAATTTCTACAAATCTAATTTCTTTAGAAATGTCTTTAGATTATTTCTCATTCTACAAATATATATATATATATATATTTTTTTTACCACAAAAAAAATGTCCTTTTCCTATTTGTTGTGCAAAAATATTTCAGAGGTTTACAGCTGAATATATGTTTATATAGATGGCAGCTCCATGGTTCTTAATTTTATTCATCTAATTAATTTTCATGCAAAACATTTCTAGAGACCAGAATAAATACTGATTTTGGAGCCTGATTACAGTGTCTTCCACAATATTAATGTTATGCTAGGAGAGAAAAAGCAAAAACAACAAATCTAGCTTTTAAATAAAATCCTAATTAGACAAAAAAGGGACCATCTGAAAATGACAATTTGCTGAAATTACAGCCAATATTTCTCTGCAATTGGCAGGTGGATGACAGTTACTTTTTGCAGGGTTTGTGCCTGTATTTCAGACTATGATCCATGCCACCAGACAGCGCTAACAAGCCAGCTTGCTGTGATCCTCTGAAGAATCACAGACTAAATTATTTTGGCATTCATCACTCCTGCAGGACTGAAATAGTAAAGCTGGCAGGAACACGTATGGAAGTCAAAGGGCGTGATCTCCTTTTATTGAAGCCCACCTCGGATATTAAATGCAGAACGCAGATAGAATAGAACCTGAAGGAAAGGTTGTATATGAGTAACTCAGTAGGTATCGTGTAATACCCTCAGAGAATGTGATCTGACAGCAGGGTGGCTTTAGAGGAGAAAGAAGCTCCCGTTTCTCCCCAGTAGGGAAGAAATATGCGATGAGGAAAAAGGCTTCAGCGCTGCAGTCCCACGCTGTGCGTTGACTCTTCCCCAGGCACGTTATGTTACAGATACAAATATTAAAAAACATAACAACTCTGCTGGCACTGCAGGCTGACAGATGTAGTTCCCCTGCTTGTCATTCACAGTAATCCTACGCTGGAAAGACAGCTGTACCTGGAGTAAACGGAGGCTACCACACGTGGTTAAACTGACTGTCCTTAACATGCGGTACCAGACTCCTGGCTACACGCAGCTCAACCTTTTCATCAAGCATGTTCCACCTAAAGTGGAAAAGACAGGAGAGGGAATGGCTTACTGCTGCTTGCTGGCGAATGGTGGTGATGTTCTGCACAGACTCCTGATAGCTCCGTTTAGCCTTGGTTCTTTCCTCTGTGGAAAAAAAAGCAACTACTTAATGTGGAACATACATGAACAAAAATCAATTACCATAGACATAGTTACATCCTTTTTTTTACCTGTCAGTTTCTTTGCTTGCTGTTTTGCCTCTTCCTTTGACTTCTTCTTGACCTCCAGCTCCTTCTGCTGCTGTTCAATACTCTGCAGTTTCCATCTCTTGCTGATCTGTTGAGGTAACAAAGCAAACTATGAAAACTCTCTAAGAGGGAGAAAAAAACCCACCAAGAAAAACGCAACAACAAAGAGAGAGCTTAGATTACCTCAAATATTTTTGAAGATGGGTCAAACTTGGAATTTTTGTTAACGTGCGCACCAGTGGAGGGTAAATACTGAAGTTTCAAACAAAAACATAGGATTAAACTGTTTAATAATAATAACAATTCAGTAGCTTCATCTTTTCTCATATTTTACCATTCTGAAAGGATTTTCAAAAGACTCGATGATACGCCTGGCTTTCATCTGGGCTACAGAGAGGGACATTTTGTCAGCAGGAGTTTCCAGTTCCTTTGAAAGAAAGAGTTTTAATAAAAACTGAATCACAATTAGAAACAAACATACCAGCTGAAAGAAAGTTGACTACAACTTTATTAGAACCCCTCCAGAACAATTTATTCCCTGAACTCGTTCACATTTTGTCCACCATGGACTTCAATAAGTACTGCATAATAGCTTCAGCTATTTTGAAAGAAGAAAGAGTATGAATCTCAGTCTCTAAATGTGCAAAGAAGGTAGAAACATACCCCAAAGGACTTGCAGGTGTAAACGCAGCCAGAGGTGGTACTACAAATTCTGATTCAGGGGTACCGAATTCAAGTGCATGCCACACTTTTCAGACTTTTATTCGTAAAATATGTTTAAAACCAGGTAATCATTTCCTTCAACTCCATATTATGCAATACTTTATGGTGGCCCATCATATAAAATCCCAGTAAAATGACTAAATGTGGAAATGTTAAGGGGCTTGGAACACTTTTGGAAGGTGTTGCATTTACCTGAAAAAGAGTGATTCTAGCTGGAGCCAAGAGGCCGCTTATTTCCTGCTCATCAACATCCATTCTATGATCCTCGTCTGAGAACAGGATTCCTTGTTTTATTGGGACTTCTGGAAATTAACAAATTATGAATTAGAAAATAAAAACCATAGTCACCCATTTTTATTTCTCCAAGGTGTAACAGTCAAGTTTACCATCAGCTGTTAACTGAGGGTTGTCGCTCTCAGACCCCCGGGAAGTATCATGTGGACCAAACAACGTGACTTCTGCCTGGATACAGATAATCATTTATTAACCCTAGTATGGTGAGTCCAGTTCCCAATTATTAAGACTGAAAATTCTGGGTTTAAAATGTCTTCAGCCAACCTTTTTGATGGATGTGAGTCCTTTCTTCTTTTGAGCTACAATCTCAGCCTATGTGAACAAAATGGAATAAATCCAAAGCTAGATGTGGAAGTGATGCTGACGCGCTGACTAAATAATGAGCGACAGCTCAAACTGCTGCCATCAATTTCTCCTCACCTTCAGGAGTGGCATTTCCCTGCCTTGCTGTACCAACAAATGAAGCTCATTGACCTGCTGCCTCACCAGCGGTGGGACGGGGTTACAGCAGGCGATGATGCCCTGAGGCTCTCTGAGGACAGAATAAAAGCTCATCTGGATAAAAAGGAAAAACGAGTGACATAAAATTGTTTCAAAAATGTTAAATCTAATAAACTTACTTGGGCAGCTCTTCAGATATTTTGATCATCATATGTGTGGGCAGGACATATCTGAACAGAAAAAAAACAGACATTAAAACACGATAAAAAAAAAAACTTCAAATCAAGTGGGCTGAAATGAGTGGATTTACATAAACTCTCAAAACAAAAATGGATACAGGACATTTCAAGAACACCAGGTTCACTAAATTCACACTGCCTACCCGGTGCTTTCATCTTCCTGCCTGGCCAGCTTGTCCCTCCAGGCGTATAGCAGCCTGAACGTGGTGAGCTGCTGGGTGTTAAAAGACCTTTTCTGCTTCCTCTGCAGCTCTAAATATGACTCCTCGGTGTAGATCGGCTTCAAGTATTTCTGTTGGCAGAGGGAGAGGAGGGTGATGCGGTGAAATGGGACAAGGGATAATAAAGAATGTTATGGCATTGTAACAAAGAACAACAAAGAAAGGTAAAATTATTTTAAACTTGGTCCATCCTGGTTAAAATATCACAATATGCAAGTTAAGTCTGTTCAAAATCTACATCTAAAAATGCTAATTATTAAATAGCAATTTATGAAAATGAAGCGAGAGCTGGGCTAACCTTCAGTGAAACATCTTTGCTTTTGTTCCAGACAGACTGCAACAGGCCCGGCTGCCCATGATTGGACTCCAACAGCTGCACTCTCATGGAGTCGTAGATGTAGAGGAGATAGTGGGTGTCTGCTCGAGCATAATCGATCATCTCATCTGGCAAGGGGCTACAACGACATCATAATGGCTACAATTAATTTCCTTTTTCTCAGGTAATGTTAAATCCAACTTAAAATATAGTGTATTCTCCAAGTGTTCGAATTTTGCCTTGTTACAACCATAAACTTACATTTATTGTATGTTATAAACCAACACATGGTGCCTTATAACTATAAAGTAGAAAAGAAAAAACAAACAAACATTGTTTTCACGTTTTCCTAACAAAACTCTGACCAGCTTCCCTGTCCCCGGTGACGTAGAGCACCCCCACAGGATGATGCTACCTCCACTGTGTTACTGAAGGGATGTTGTGCTCAGAGTGATGTGCAGTTTTCCTCAACAGTGTTTCACATGTAGGCAACAAAACTGGACTTCCATGCGGTTTTTTGCTGCTTCTCCGATAAATACTACTTGCCCGACCTGCCAGATCAGGTGGTGGTGGGTTTGCAGTTGTACCAGACTCTTCATTTCCACAGTGTTATGTGAGACGTTTGGAGCTTGAGATATTGTTTTTTTTTAAGCTAACCCTGGTTTAAATATCTTCACAACTTTATCTCAGACCTGTTTGCTGTGTTCTGTGGTCTTCATCTGGCCGTTTGTTCTCTGAAGTTCTCTACCAAATCTCTAAGAACTTAAAAAAAAAAAAAAAACAGCTGGATTTATACTGAGATTGAACTGCAGAGGTTTACCAATTTGGTGACTTCTTAGGTGAGAAATACCTGAACTGAATTTTATTCAAGGGTATCAGAGAAAAAATGGGGTGAAAACAAACACCTGCCACAATCTGTTTACTTCTCCTTCAACTTCACAGCATCACCTTCTGTTGGTCTATCACATAAAAACCCAATAAATTACACTGACGTCTGTTGGAGTAATGTGGAATACATTTGCAAGGAAGTATACATAATAGTTTTTTGAGAAAGTTAAAAAGAACTAAAAAAGAAATGTTTTATAATGAAACAATAACTGGTTCCAGCTGATAACGCACCGGATCCTCCAGTCAGCCAGCTGGTAGCGTTTGTCTGAGTTCACGTTGCAGAACTGCTTCAGTAAATGGTCGAGGGAATGTCTGGCCAGGTTCAGGGCTCGGCTCGCCTGATGGGTGTCAAAAAGGTTGACAACGTACAAGCCAAAGTCCCTCTGGAGCCACTCGATGTCAGAATCAGCACCATGAAAAACCTGGGTGGGGGGAAAAAAAGAAAGACATTTGGCAGAGTATTAAAAAGACAAGATGATTATTTTTTATTTGGATGATTTTTGCAAATCAGTTGGCAGATTGAGTCAACATAGCCCACTTTGTCCAAAGGTGCCCCTACTGAGTGTGAGTCATGTTGGCTCCCACGCATCAGAAGACACCTGCCAACTTCATCAAACTTCTCTGAGTATGACTGGTCTCTGAGAGACATAATAAAAAGTCCAGAGCTTTAGCTAAAAAAATAAATTACAACATCTTCCTTTAGGAGGAACAGATTAGAAAGATGATTAATTACATTGAAGTTCATTATTTCAAATGTCAGTCAGTCAGTCATTTTCTACCGCTTATTCCATAATGGGTTGCGGGGGAGCTGGTGCCTATCTCCAGCAGTCTATGGGCGAGAGGCAGGGTACATCCTGGACAGGTCGCCAGTCCATCGCAAATGTTATTTTGTCAAACCGATTTCCCACAGCAACAAATGTCTGAGCCTCCTGCTGGAAAATGGCCAGTCTGCTCAGACTGTTGAGCTGGCCTGGCAGCTTCAAACATGGGAAAATATTTAAAAGCCTCCCTCCAAGAGAGCTGTCAGCTTTTAATAAAACAATGCAGTTCAGAATCTGGCCCGAAACAATAAGAGTCCAGAAGACAAGCACCAGACGGTATCCACAGAAAATTATATTTGGACAACCACAAACTGCATTTTTGTGGTTCACAAATGTGCTAAAGCTCAAATAATAATTTCACAACATAAATAAAGGCTTAAAATCTTTGCAATTTCTTCTTTCGTTAAAATATTAAATCTCGTAGGTCCAAAAAGGGAGATCAGCAGAGGGCAGTGCAATATCTGGTTGATTTGCTCAACAAAATGCTGATTTGCTGTCTGTGTTCCTAATGACTAAATATCTGTAGGTTAACTCTGACTGTGGTAGCCTCTACCATCCTCTACACATGCATCTTGCTCTTCCTTGATTGCACATTTCTTAACTATTTGCACCCTACAGAGCTGCTGTAACAAGTGAATTTCTTTATTGTAAGATCAATAAAGTCTAAAAGCTTATCTTACCATTTCAACAACCAAAACTAAATTCCTTTAAAGAGCAAGCAGCTGCCATAACTGAATCAAATTTACCCCATCATGTATACTCATACATTCAGACAACATACTAGAGAACTCATTAATGGAACTGTTTCTTTACTTTTACGATACTTGGGTCAGTGAACGCCTCGTTCAGGATGTACATTTCGCTGCGGAGCTCCAGAGTGTCGATGATGAAGTCCTCCTCTCTGGTGGAGATCTGCATCAGACAGGTGAGGCCGAGGAAGCTCCTGTAGGAATGGTGCTGCCATGGAGAACAAAATGTCTTAAAAAACACCTTAAAAAAACGCTCAAAGCATTAAATCACAAAAGTCCTAATAATGCATTCTGGCCTGACACTACATGCCTGAAAAATGTTGAATGGCTTGAGTTTTGTTCCTTTTACTTTGATTTGAATTAAATGTGATATTTATACCTCGAGGTCCACTGCAAATTCAGATAATCTGCACAGCTTCTCATTAAGAACCACCAGGTCCTCCAGTGAGTCTATAAAGGATAGCTTGGTCTCAGCCATTGGTTTGTACATCTAGAACACAAAAGCAGATAAAACATCAGACTGAGTCTCACCTTTCAAGCCATGAATTCACAGCGATGTACAAAATAAAACATTGTAATTACATTTCCTTAAAGAAATGACTAAAAGCTGTGGGTTAACTTAGAAGCCATGCAGAGGTGCTTATCAGAACCTAAAGAACATCCATGGATCTTCTGTTTAGGCAGTAGAATTACAATAATCATGTGCTGATGGTGTAAATGCATTAATGACAATTTCCAGGTCTGATCATGATGCAATGGAAATCAACTTTGCAATACTTCTTAAATAATAAAGGAGGAAACCAGATATTAGACACGAACATCCAACATTTAACAACAAAATATTTTCAGCTATCAGAGTCTACGCCTAAAGAAAATTCTTAAAAGTGCTTAAAAATGGACCAAGTACAACAGAAACAACAAGGGCCCAAAAGCACAAACCACAGAATATTATAGTGGTCTTGAAGGAGGGATGTAATTTAAAGCAGCTACAGAAAAGGAATAGTCGAACAGATATGAAGAAAACTGCCTCAAATTAGATCCAGAAACACTGAACCAATACCTCAGCATATCGCATATGATGGTCAGCTGTATCAAAGGCTGAGGTCAGCTCCTGCGTGAGCAGGGCAGATGCTACAAACTGCAAGTTCACCAAAGTTCTAGAGAAACCCGACTGAACTTAATAAAGAATGTTTGATTTTTCCCCACAGTGGAAGTGAGCTGCTCAGTCACAACCATCTCTAAAAGCTTAGCAATAGTAGTAATTTAAAGATGGGTCTTAATATGCTAGGCAGGGAAAGGTTTAAGGTTATATTATACAATTACTATATCTGACTGCATTACCTGAGGCTGTGGCTTGGACAGTAAACTTTCTGCTATGGTGAGGTGGTCCAGTTCATATTGGTATGGATGTGCAAACCTACATGAAGCAAAATCGTCAGATCAACAAAGAGACAAAGAGCGTTGACATTACACAACAAACGCCTCACATGTCTTCAACATGTTCCTGAGTCCTCTGCTGGTGGATAAAGTCAGCCAGGGCAGCCGGGACATCGAGGTCCTCTGGCCTCTCTTTACGTATTTGTTTGTTTGAGAAATCTACAGTTTGAGAAAACGAATCCTTTAGGACAAGGCAGAACGGTAAAACAATGAGAACTACATGTGATACCCATGAGGATAAAAGGCTTGGCATACATGATGGAAGTGGCTTCAACGCATTGGGCTTGATGAAGATTTTGGGAACAAAAGGCGTATTGCTGTTGTCAACTTTCTCCTTAAATTTCAGCTGGGGCCTCGCCACGTTCTTGGCGTGGAGCAGTCGGAATGTCTCCGATCGACTGCCAGAGCTGGAACCCTGAAAAACGATAAACAGTGTTAGGCACCAAAGTGAACACAGCAGAACTATAATTAACAACATGTGGGGAGCTGTCATTAGATATTTATATTGGAAGCAGAAGGGTTTTAAACACCTCGGTGACACAGAAAAAAACTAATTTGGAGTCTTTCTCCTGCATCTCCCACAAAAAACATTGCATGATCAGATCAGCGGTGCCAAACTCCAGTCCTTGAGGGCTGGGGTCCTGCAACTTTTAGATGAACCCATAATTAGGCCATTAGCAGGACCTCGACTACACGCAGAACAATGGAGCCAGTTGATTTAACGTTATTGGACCTGGAATACATCTAAGAGATCTAAGAGACCTGCCCTCGAGGACTGGAGTTTGACACCCCCAGATTAGATGTTTGGATTGGCACACAATATACATTTCTGGATTTGAGATTCTGATAGGTCAATGATCTCACCTTACGATTCCAGCTGGAAACAACAATTTTTGGAGGCTGAAACCCAGCAGGCATAATGGGTTTCTGGCTCCTGTTCACCCCATCAGCTTCATCAAGGAGAATCCCCTGGAAGTTATAGCAGAGTTTAGTTGGTGAGCAAAAATGTTTTTATAAAAAAAATAAACAACTGTTTCCTAGACAAAGTTTCAGGGCTTACCGCTCTTTCGAGAAAAACATCATTTGAGTCCACAACCAAGTCAAACCTCTCCTCAATTCCGGTTAGCTTGTTCCGGTCTCTTATGTGAGATCTGCAGCCATGGTGCTGCATTATCTGACTCATGCTAACACAAAGAAACAGGGGCAAATGGCTCTTGTTACCCAGGCATCTCACTGATGGATGAACTGTGGCTTTCACACTAATAGACATACATTTCAACCAACTTTCAAAAGCAAAGCTATTTAGGACATTAAAGTTAAGAAGAATACAAGTATACGTTAGAAAAAATTAATAATGAAGGCGTGTATCTGCAGGTCCTGACATAATAACTAAGGAAATTATGAATTTTCGACTTACATGTAGATTAATTAATTAGGGGAAGTGTTTTGTCCCATAGATGGGAGCTCGACAGAATCAAATAAAAGCAACACTCACCAGTGTAAAAGTTTATCTCCCTGACTTTCACAGAACTCCTGGAAGCCCGGAAAGCTCCGATAGAAATCATATTTGTCTCCTGTCTGAGGTAAGCCAGCAGAGGCTTTAGTGGCTGATAGCACAGCCCCCAAACCATACTGTAGAGAAAAAACAGGAGACACTCTTCTTATAGAGCACTTGTAACACAATCATACAGATTTTTAAGACAAGGAAAATATGCAAGATGAGGCATTTTTACCCAAGGACAGCTGGGACAAAATCTTATCTTACTGCAGTTTCTGGGCCATGATGTTATTCTCATTTTTTATACCAACTTTTAATCTAGGTTAGTAGCAAAACCATCTCTAAGGTGAGTCTGCAGCAGCAGCTATTTACTGGTAATACCATCACATTAAAAACAGCCATTGCAAAATAAATTTATGTTTCATGTCAAAACAGGTGATTTCATTTGAAGAAGCTTAAATGTACATTTTAATTCATACCAAGATAGTCTGTCTGGGGGGGGGGGGGAGAGAGAAATGATGGACACTGAACATGGCAGTTGCTTTAAAAGCAAGTGCTACATTATAGCTACAATAAAAAAAAAACATGGCGAAAATAACTATTAGTAAACCCCCCCCCCACGTCTTTTTTCTTAACTATGTTGTTGTTTCCATTAATTACTCCATCACTTTCGGATTTCAGTTGGTTTTAACATCAAAACTGTTACTCCTGAGAGACATATAGGTATATTCTTCAATTTAAAATTCATTTGTCAATAAACTTTACACTACAAAGAGATATTTAACCAGAAAACATATTTTTCACTAGCTAAGTAGCAACTAGCTTGGGGAAAACTGATTAAAGGTCACATTGGAAGCGTCCTTGTTGGTTTGTCATTTATCAGAGCTTTTGATATGATGTGATTAGCTCATAGCTAACACAGGCTCATCCACGTTGTGTTCTTTCCCAAGACCAAGATTTTGGTTCAGACTTACTTTAACGAAGGCGTCGACGTCTTTGAAACCAGGACACAGCTCATTTTCCTCTTCGCATTGGGCTTCTGAATTATTATCCTGAGGTCTACTGTTTGTGGATTCCTTCTTCTTGGAGGTTTTCATCGTCTAATCTCTGTTGTGTACATGCGTGCCACAGGAAGGAGCTCCCTTCGTGAGTGTTTTCTTCGGAGATGTGCTAAATGCCGCCAAAATACCTACAGCGCCTCCTGTCGGTGTAGGAACTGAATGCAAAAACATCCTGTTCGGCGTTATCTATCTATCTATCTATCTATCTATCTATCTATCTATCTATCTATCTATCTATCTATCTATCTATCTATCTATCTATCTATCTATCTATCTATCTATCTATCTATCTATCTATCTATCTATCTATGCTAATATAAACAATAATAAATACATTAAATAGATAAAAATCAATATTCATAAATGATTTAATAATTTATTTCACAAATACATGAATGTGTAAATTAATAATTAGAGTTTCAGTTAATTGTGTGTTAAAATTGTATATAATTATTTCAGAATTTATTTAAATATATACTTTGTGTTTATGGCTTGTCTAATAGATCTTAGCATCTGATTGGTTAATTTGCACAGCAGTTTAACTGCAAACTAATAACATTTTATTTTTTCATAGTCTGTAACGTATGTTAACAGGGTCATAATTTACAGCTAATGTAATAATTTGTGTTGGTTGCATCTGCGCTGCAAAAGCATGCACCTTCAGTTTGTTAAAAGACACATAGTTAAAATCACTGAACAACTTTGTGTTTTCATGGTTGCTGGTAAACACAAAATAGTGAAAGCTCCCTAATAGTGAAATGCAGAATTAAAAAAAAATATTTTAAAAAAAGTAAGTAGCAAACAAACAAAACGCAATGTGGTCAGAGGGGTCACAGGGAGCCAGTGGTGCAGAGGTAGCTAGCGGGTTTATTTGAAGGTGGGCCCAAAATTAATTTTTGCTTAGGACCTCATGCAATCTTATTCTTAAAAAAATTACAAACTTAAAAAACAATAACACAGATAAAAGGCGCCACTATGTACCCAGGGAGTATCTTCAGATGCTTTAGCAATGTGGACTAAGGTCTGCTTTGAATTTTAATTGCTTTTGGCCACAAATCCTGCAGGAGCAGACGCTGGTCAACAGTGCATCCATCCAATGTAGCAACACTGCAGACACATCAACATTTCCTCTGTGTTGCCTCATCTCCTCCAGCTTGGCCGAGAAAGATGCACCGGGATGCTGCTACCATAAGGGGGCAGTGTGGACATTTTGAATCTGTGGTAACCATGGGACAGCAGCTGCGGCACTGGGAGAAGCAATATGCACCAATCATATATTCACAAGCATCTCCTTACGAAACATATCCAGACCATATCTGGATTCAAAGCATTTTGCAGAGTTACACTATGATGTGAATATACTCATTGTAAATCCCTTTTTCTCTTTGTGTTAACATCAACCACACAGAGCCCAGTGTAGTGGTCCAGCAGTCGATAGCATGTGAAGAGCCAAAGTATTGACACACCAGCTCATTATAAGTGATCTGTGGTGTGTGGGGAGAAACCTCTCTTTTCTTCACTTCCCATTTGAATCAATATCTTCAAGAGGTCCTCTCCTTATTATCTAAAAAGCATCTCTGCAACACTGGCTCAATCAATATTTCACAGCAGCTTTCCGTGTCATTCTGTTGTTTCGGTGGAAATTCTCTGAACTTCGCAAATGAACTAATAAACCAGATCTGTTGAAAGAGACAGAGCTGTGCAAAGCTAACAGCTTGACAGATTTGGAAAGTGCGTTCTTGTAGATATTGGGTGTGGAATTAAACTCACAAAATATTCTTTGATAATGGCCCTAATAACGGTGTGCAACAACACAATTAATGTATCAAGCAAGACCTTTATGGACTGTGTTCCTTTATCCACCAAAGAAGACATTACTGCAACCTTTTACCCCCATTTATTAGCTTTTTCATAATATCATCCGTTTTATAGGTACGATGGTGCCCCGAAGCTCTACTCAAATTCCTCCTGCAGTAAAAGACACTAAAACTGCTGATGCTGAAAATGACCCCAACCCACACAGAATAATCATAGAAAAGCAGACAAATCCAGAAGAAAATCCTCAGTGAACTGTTTTTATTAAGTCCCTCATTTAGAAAACACAAATGCACCAAACAATATTATACATGCACATCTTCCGCATATCAAGACCGTTCACTTTTCAATGTGAAAAATGTTAAGAGTCGAAGATCTCACAGAGATCACTGGGACATGAAAATACTGAGGAGTAACAAAGAAGAAAGGCCAAGCGTTGTCATCTGGAGCTCCAATTTTCATAATCACTAGTAATATTTTTTTTAATCAAATTACAAATTTAAGTTTACTGACTGCAAAATTTGAAAAAACTGTATAAAAACACAAAAGGTATTGATAGAGAATTACCTTTGTGGTGCAATGCATCAGTTTGACCCCCTTGTAACATTTTGTTACAGTGCACCGAAAACTGTGAGGCAGCAGCTGGGGCAGTTTTTTTTTTTTTTTTTCAAATTCAAGCTGTGACTGAGAATTACAATTTGAAATAGGACGCCACAATCAGGTCTCAGAATGGAGCGGGGAGTGACCTCGATTCAACAGCAAATATATACATACAGCACAGAGTCCTCTACTTTTTTGGCACAGCTGCTTAAGACATTAGAAAATGCTTTAAATGAATTAATGCTTTGTGACAGTAGATTAGTCTACTACTACTTCAACCTTTGATTTGAATATGTTAATGTTCTGTGGAAAATGAATCCACATTTATAAATAGTTGTTTTTTTATTACTGACACCTCTAAAAATTCCTATAGTATAAATGTAACCAAAACATTTTCTAATGCAGGTGTTCTGCAACTTTCTGTAGGTTAAATGTAAGACTATTATAATTTAAGTTTAACTCCTGCATAATTTATGAAAAATATCTTTACTAAAATAGTTTAACATTCATTTGTTTCAAAGATAAGTTAAAAGAAAACAAAACAAATCAAAAACAAAACTTACTAGATATACAGGTCCTTCTCAAAATATTAGCATATTGTGATAAAGTTCATTATTTTCCATAATGTCATGATGAAAATTTAACATTCATATATTTTAGATTCATTGCACACTAACTGAAATATTTCAGGTCTTTTATTGTCTTAATACGGATGATTTTGGCATACAGCTCATGAAAACCCAAAATTCCTATCTCACAAAATTACCATATTTCATCCGACCAATAAAATAAAAGTGTTTTTAATACAAAAAACGTCAACCTTCAAATAATCATGTACAGTTATGCACTCAATACTTGGTCGGGAATCCTTTTGCAGAAATGACTGCTTCAATGCGGCGTGGCATGGAGGCAATCAGCCTGTGGCACTGCTGAGGTCTTATGGAGGCCCAGGATGCTTCGATAGCGGCCTTTAGCTCATCCAGAGTGTTGGATCTTGAGTCTCTCAACGTTCTCTTCACAATATCCCACAGATTCTCTATGGGGTTCAGGTCAGGAGAGTTGGCAGGCCAATTGAGCACAGTGATACCATGGTCAGTAAATCATTTACCAGTGGTTTTGGCACTGTGAGCAGGTGCCAGGTCGTGCTGAAAAATGAAATCTTCATCTCCATAAAGCTTTTCAGCAGATGGAAGCATGAAGTGCTCCAAAATCTCCTGATAGCTAGCTGCATTGACCCTGCCCTTGATAAAACACAGTGGACCAACACCAGCAGCTGACACGGCACCCTAGACCATCACTGATTGTGGGTACTTGACACTGGACTTCTGGCATTTTGGCATTTTCTTCTCCCCAGTCTTCCTCCAGACTCTGGCACCTTGATTTCCGAATGACATGCAGAATTTGCTTTCATCCGAAAAAAGTACTTTGGACCACTGAGCAACAGTCCAGTGCTGCTTCTCTGTAGCCCAGGTCAGGCGCTTCTGCTGCTGTTTCTTGTTCAAAAGTGGCTTGACCTGGGGAATGCGGCACCTGTAGCCCATTTCCTGCACACGCCTGTGCACGGTGGCTCTGGATGTTTCTTCTCCAGACTCAGTCCACTGCTTCCACAGGTCCCCCAAGGTCTGGAATCGGCCC
Source organism: Girardinichthys multiradiatus (assembly GCF_021462225.1). Taxonomy (NCBI): domain Eukaryota; kingdom Metazoa; phylum Chordata; class Actinopteri; order Cyprinodontiformes; family Goodeidae; genus Girardinichthys; species Girardinichthys multiradiatus. Next base: position 20,970,744 of record NC_061794.1, on the reverse strand, counting down.
TTCTCCACAATCTTCCTCAGGGTCCGGTCACCTCTTCTCGTTGTGCAGCGTTTTCTGCCACACTTTTTCCTTCCCACAGACTTCCCACTGAGGTGCCTTGATACAGCACTCTGGGAACAGCCTATTCGTTCAGAAATTTCTTTCTGTGTCTTACCCTCTTGCTTGAGGGTGTCAATAGTGGCCTTCTGGACAGCAGTCAGGTCGGCAGTCTTACCCATGATTGGGGTTTTGAGTGATGAACCAGGCTGGGAGTTTTAAAGGCCTCAGGAATCTTTTGCAGGTGTTTAGAGTTAACTTGTTGATTCAGATGATTAGGTTCATAGCTCGTTTAGAGACCCTTTTAATGATATGCTAATTTTGTGAGATAGGAATTTTGGGTTTTCATGAGCTGTATGCCAAAATCATCCGTATTAAGACAATAAAAGACCTGAAATATTTCAGTTAGTGTGCAATGAATCTAAAATATATGAATGTTAAATTTTCATCATGACATTATGGAAAATAATGAACTTTATCACAATATGCTAATATTTTGAGAAGGACCAGTACAAATAGGCAGCTCAAAAAGAAACAGGGAGAATTAAAGACCTAATGTTCGCTACCACCTTTTGAAATCTCCTTCCAAAATGATTACATCCCAAATACAAAATAAACTACTATCCCATATTTTCCAATTTCAGTACCACACCTTTACCATAACATGTGTATATAATAAGGAAGATAAATACCACTTTGTCAATTTATCTTGATGATTCTTGGGTTTGGCATGCGAGTCAGTTGCTTTTGCAGTTACATGACCAAATTTTAATGCCTTTTACACAGTACACATCATAAGAGTTTGTAAGAACAGGTTTTAGTCTACTATCGAAGCAGTGTTTTTCAAGTCAGATCTTATTAAATACTAACTCTCCTAAATGAGGTGCTAGTAGGTAAAGTAACAAGAAGGTTTTGATTTTAATTCCCTAAACAAACATCAATAAGGCAACATTTGCTGGATTGTGAGAAAGGCTGAATGTCGGGTGATTAATTCCTTTCATCTTTCATTCTCATCAAGAATCCTACAGTTTTGGTGCAGAACTAGCCAGAACTAAAACACACGGACAGAGTGATTGAAGTATTTCTCAAAAACAGAAAAAAACACATTAAATGAAATGGAAAGATTAGAAAAACAGCAATGGAAAAAACAAATGATGTCTAAATTTAAGATGTAATGAAATGCACATCTGTACATATTTAAGCATTCCTAATGTCTAAAATTGAGATGATTAAATGTAATACTTTTTAAAAAATCCAGCAGAAACTAGAAAGTGCAAACCTTCCTTTTTATGTTGATTAGAGTCTCTAGGAACATTTAATTAGGAACCTTTGACGTCCTGTTTCCGTAGGGATAAAATATAATGTGACATAAAGACCCCATGTCTCTAAGCCACTCTACAAAACAGAAAAGAGAAGAAAACATGGCAAGGCAAGGCATGCTACTCAAAAGTTAAGCAGATGTGTGTTGACCTTTAATAGATAGGAAACGGATTCAAGTAAAATAACTACTGGCCCAAATTTATAACAAAAAACGTTTCAACTGGAACTATGACAAAGCTGGCTGGACGAGGACCCAAGGTTATTATGAAAAATGGTAAAACAAATTGTCAAATTAGCACTGACAAAACTGTAGCCGTTTTTTGTGTGAGATTACTTAACTGCAATAAAAGATACATTTATTTTGAGCTTTTTTCACGCATCCGCTGATTATTGTAGAGGGTGCTGTATGTAATCGTATGCTGTAAGAAGGTAATAAAGACTGGCATTCATATTGGAAAACATTGGCTCCTAATTATTATTTTAAACAACACTTGACCTTTGTGCAGAGTTTTTGGAAGAAAAAAAAATAAAGCAGGAACAATTAGGAACCATATCAAACATTTAGAAAGAAAACATCCAAATCAAATCATCTCCACAGTACCAATACATTACAAAACAAAAAGGCTGGCAATGCTTCCATGTACCAAAGACATAAATGTTGCCTTTTTTCAGTTTGTATGATTCATACATCGGCCAAAAGCATGTGTTACCCATGTAAGTATCTGTTCGTTTTAATAAAAACAAAGTGATGAAAGAACATACATAGGTTGTCTTGCACAGAGAGCCACAGAAAAGAAAAAAAAAAACATAACCAGACTCAGACTTCAAAGGGGTTTTCGAGTCATATACACATATTTTGGGGAAGAAAATGGTAACAATAATATATCGGTACACACTTTAATCAGAAAGATGCACCCAACATAGCCTGTATTCTGTGGATTTTTCCACTTGTTCCCTTACTCTGGCAATCTATGATCATTAAACAGAAAAGCAGACATTTCAGCTCCTGACTGGTTCAAATCCATTTTTGTGCCCGCGACACTGACCTTGTATTATTCTACACGAATGCTCGTGATGCCTCACTAACCCTGCACCCGCAAGCATTGTTACCAAGATAAAAAGAGTGGAGAATGTATATTTAAATACCAGAATGGTCCTCTTAAAATCACTTGTCCATGACTCCGTAAGCTAAGGTGATAACCATACACAATCTTGCTCACCAACTTTCTGTCTTTTGTCTCATGTCCATCCCTTTCCTGGTGTCATCTTGAAAGAACCGTCCTGATTTAGTCCTCCCTAAATCTTGATATATTAGTCTTGTGCGGGTGTCATTAGTGCCATTAGTCCAATGCCCTTTCCCCACAGAAGCCCCTCAGGCCTGCTCTAATTTATTAAGATGTTTTAATGTCTTCTAAATCATGGCACATGTCAGGCTTTCCATTCATCAAGTCAGACTGTTAAATGGCCCATTGTGTTCTGAGCTAATACCTCTCTGATCTATTCGCTCCTGCCACCTTGGAGCATTTGAATGATAGAGTGAAGCAGGTCTGAGTACCTGAGTGGTGGTGGCGGCGGTTTTTCATTGAAATACGTAAGCAAACAGTGACAGCACAAATTACACAAAAATGGCCGATAATACAACTAACAACAAAGGACAGATTCACAAACTATTAAAACACAGCTGACCATTTATTTAGCCAAATAATGTCGAAGCTGGTGGCTAGATTTCAGTTTTCAGACTGGCACAATTGGCAGCACTTTGAACGTCTCGTCCCAACTATAATGGCTGATGATGATGCATATCGGCTGGCTTCGGCTGGGTGCCCAGACGGATGTAGGGAAAGAATAAAAGTCCTGTTTCAATTTTCCCTCACTATTAATGAATAAATCATTAGTGTTTCCAAAAGGTCCTTCATTCTCTTGTACTCAAATGTCCATGTTGCTATTTCAAAATGTTCAAGGAGAAGTTCACTGATCATTTATTTCATTAAGACAAAATGACAGTTAAGGAGCCTAACGATTTAAAGATAATTTGACATTCTAGAAGACAAGAAGATCTCTGTATCTTTCTGGAGTGATCCGGCACAATACCTTCACCATGTCCTTTCTTTAATGAAGATCCATAGAAAAAAGACAGTAAACTGGTAATATAGCATCATAATAACCAGAATTATCTGAAGCTTGCAACCAAAGTGTGCCTTAAAGGTGCACGGAGAAATCCGTAGTTCAGTGAACCCACCACACAGTATCAGCCTCAAACCTTCAGTTTGGAGGCTGATACCGAGTGGGGAGAGCTAAATGTTAGCCTTTTTTAATATTATTGAGGTGTTTAAAGATAAAATGAGGAAGCAAAGAGATGTAAAAAGCTATTTGAAACAAAACTGTATTTTGGAAATGTCGAGACATGTTAGCATTTTATTCAGACTGTAAGAAAGAGACAGATTTCAAGCAGATAACAGGAAGGCTGGATAGAGTAAATAAGAGAGGTTGTTTTATACTATGCTGCTTAAACCTCTGTCAGCCTTTTGGATCTGGGGTAAAGATAAGGGTCTGCCTTCTCTAGGGAATATGCTCTAGGACTGCAGTGTTGCCATTGCCTACCATACCCATCGTTAATATAGGATGCTACAGATAGTTTCAAACGTAAACTCGCAAATAATTTTATTTGTTTTAAAATATTTGAAAAAATCTGTTATAGAGCGACTGCTCGGTCACACACACAATGTGAGGTTGCCTCTTGTTCTAATATAAGTATTTCATAACTGCTTATGGCAAGAAGGCTTCAAATAATTTTTTTATTGCTGTTCTATTATGTTGTTATAATTCTTAAAGATAAATCAGAATCTGACAAAATCATTGGTGGCAGGTGAAAGCTTTACAAAAACAGGAATAATGAAATCAGCCAAAAAATCTGATCAGTGCATCTCTAGCACACATGCTGCAAGTCAGGAGCTTTGACGTAGGAAATATATCCTACCTGGCTGGACTGTGTGCAAACTGGAAAACCAGTAACATCTTCTAAACAATGTGCTAACTGAGCAGGCTACCTGTAATTAATGCAAACTGGTAATATTGGATATTGTACATAAGGAAATGTGTTAACTTATTGAAATTAGCTATGTTTTAGATGGATTTATTGCTACACAATCTGATAAAAACATACATGCTCTATGGTTGGACTTAATTAAATTCCTTGAACTTTGAGTTTGACGTTGGAGTCAAGCAAAGGTGGAGGTTGATTTTTCTGAAAGCAAATGTATTTGAGTTGTAGTTATTTGATTTTGTTACTTCAAATCTTGTTTCCTTTTTTATTTTATAAAAGTTCTTCCAAAGTCCGTTTTAGTCAAATTTTCCCTTTACCTTAAGGTTTATTGGATTTTAGATCTTGTCTACTGTGAACCAACATTTGGGTCATTCTTTCAACACTGACCTCCAAAATACAACTAAAACCACACTATAAAAAGGAACTTTTGAGGATAACAAGTATTAGCTGGTAAAATGACTTACATCAAGCACCTTAGTTTGAAAATGCAATGTTCAGTAATTGTTACATTCTAACACTAGGAGATATATTTTGGTAACAGTTTCTACCTAAACATTTTTATTAGAATTTAATTGAAGATGTTCATTGAATAAGCTGTTTTTCTCAGCTATTTTGTTTTAGGGACAGCAATGTGAATGAACATACCAACAACCAAAGTAAAGAGCTGTTATAAGACCTGTGAAGTCAAACTTGCTTGCAAGCTAAGAGCCTTAACCTTGAGGCAATTGTTAGCAATGAATTTAGCTGTGACGATGAGTGAAACTATTTATATACTGCCTTGGCATAACAGATTTAAAAAGTTTAGCCGTACTCGTCGTCTTCCGCTTTATCCGGGACCGGGTTGCGGGGGCAGCAGACTTGGCAGAGACGCCCAGACGTTCCTCTCCCCAGACACCTCCTCTAGCACCTAGCCCAAGGTGTTCCCATGCCAGCCAAGAGACATAGTCCCTCCAGCATGTACTGGTACTGGGCCGTCCCCTGGGCCTCCTCCCGGTGGGACGTGCCTGGAACACCTCCCGAGGAAGGCGTCCAGGAGGCATAGATGCCCAAGCCTCCTCAACTGGCTCCTCTCGATGTGGAGGAGCAGCGGCTCTACTCCAAGCCCCTCCCGGATGGCCGAGCTCCTCACCCTATCTCTAAGGGAGTGCCCGGCCACCCTACAGAGGAAGCTCATTTCAGCCGCTTGTATCCGGGATCTTGTTCTTTCGGTCATGACCCAAAGTTCATGGCCATAGGTGAGGGTAGGAACGTAGACCGACCGGTAAAACGAGAGCTTTGCTTTTCGGCTCAGCTCTCTCTTCACCACAACGGACCGGCACAGCGCCCCCATTACTGTGGCAGCCGCACCGGCACTTTAAAAAGTTTATTACAATTTTAGTATCTTTTTATGCCTTTATCACAAACCAATTCTTATTTATTCGGTTTTGATTTCTTTGAGTATTTCAATTCATTTGAGTGAAATACATTTTCTTTTCAGAATTATACTAATTTTATTGAGTAATTAATTTTAAAACCAGATGAGAGTTAAATATTTTAAGTGTCTCTTACACGTTAACTGCCATGTTTTTACTCAAAAATATGAATTAAAATCTACCAAAATTAAAAGTATGTAAAGTAGTGCTAAAAACCAGCCTCAGATTGAACTAAGAGAAATGTTTTACTATATTCTTCTTGATTTGGTGAATTAGTTATTTAAGAAGAACATGGGAAATAAAAGTTTTAATTTGAACACAGGGGTATTGCATTCAAGAACAGGATGTCATGTTGCCATTCATTTATGAGTATTTTGAACTGCCACATATTAGAAAACTGCAAAAACTGTTAAAATACGGATAGCATATATTTAGTCTTATAGCAAAGGCTTTAGCAATATTTAACTCTGTTGAAATGCAAGGATCTGTTACCAAAACAAGTGAGAAAGATGTTGAAAGCCATTTTCCTTTCTCACCTCCACTTGCCTGGTGGCAGTGCGAAGAGGGTGTGAAGTGGATGTGAGGTGAACGTCGGATTATCGGTTTTGGTGACAAAAAATGCTAGGCAGTACAACAGATGGATGTAGCCACTGGGTATGAAAAGTCACACTTATGTAGAAGTTGTTTTACCGCATGGGTTTTTTGTTTTCAGTCTTTTTGACTTCATTTTGTAATAGCCATAATATCCTCGTCAATGATCTTTCCTTCCACTTTATCACAACTTTGAATTACAGAGTAAATAATAGAAAAGTAACAGTGGTGATCAAAGGGTAACAAGAAATTTCTGAATTTACATGTGCCAAATTTGTTAAATCAGAAATTAAACACACCTTGAAAACTGAACTAATAATGAACTAGCTTGTACAAACATTATATAAACAGCTACAATATTTTATGATATATGGGTTAAGTCATGTGCAGGAGCAGATTGTCTGTTGGAGCAGGCAGTTGGAGGTTATTTATGTGTTGAATTCATTTCCAGTATTTTCTCAAATGCTGGAGATGTGAAAAAAAAACAGCAGGGGGGTTGGGGTCGCTGCTAATCCTTGAAGTCAGATGGTACCGAAGCCCTGAGGCATTTTAAAATCTAGTATTTTAGGCAAGTAGCTACACTGTATGTTTTATGTACAGTTTATAGTGTTTCAGATTAACTAATTAGGCAGTTTTTTGATGCAGTTATGTGTCACAAAACTAGTGACACTGAATGTTATTTTTCTCCCTGTCATCCAATTATTTAAAGGCTAACGTTCCTGCACTGTGTTGCTCTGCCTTTTCTGTATCTACAGAAGTCTCATTCATTTTGTCAAATGTTTTAAAACTCTTTCTCTTTGTGAGATCAAATAAATGTTTCACAAGAACATTGAAATATATTTGTTGTCCAATCAACATTAATGCTTGAAAACCCTGGTGACTACATCCATCTCTATTGGTGCCAATAGTTTAAATGGATTTCCTTGTTCCTTTATATTTAGTAAATGTTTTCTGGAAGGTCAGAATTTATAAACGATGTGCACAATTTTCAAGCATCAAATGAGGCCACATACTGCAGCTGAAATTTGTTTCCCAAACTGTCATCCCAATTTCATATACACTAACTGGCCACTTTTTTAGGTACACCTTTTTAGAACTGCTTTAGCCAGCTGCATATGGTCAGCAACAAAGCTCCGGTAGGATGTACTCAATAATGGTAATAAGGGGGTCTAAGTGTACCAAGAAAAATTCCCTCACACCATTACACCATGTGCACCAGCAGTCTGAATCACTGATACAAGGCAGTTTGGATCCTTGCTTTCATGTTGTTTACACCAAATTCTGAATGTTGCAGCTTAAATTGGGTCTCATCCAACCACACAATGTGGATCCAATCTGTTAATGTCCAATGTTGGTGAGCCTGTACAAACTGCAGCATCAGTTTTCTGTTCTGAGCCGATATCAGGGATATCCGTTGTGGTCTTCTGCTACTTTAGCCCATCTGCTTCAGGGTTTGATGTGATGTTCGTGTAGAGATGGTATTCTGCATACCTTGTTGTTTTGAGCTACTGTTGCCTTTTTATTATCTTGAACCAGGCTGTCCATTTTGCCTATTCCTCTGACATCAAAAAGGCATTTTCATCCTCACAGCTGCTGCTCAGTGGACATTTTTCTATTTTGGACTATTCTCTTTAAACCCAAGAGATGCTTGTGTGTGATAATCTCAACACCAACAACCACAGCATGCTGAAATTCACTTAAATCCTCTTTCTTGTGCACTGTTGGAAGTTCAGCAAGTTTTCTTCATCACTTCTAGAAACAGGTTACCGAATAAAGTGGCCAGTAAATATATGCTTTTGTTAAATTCCATTACAATACATTTGTAGTCTATATTTATGGATACTGAGCAAAATCAATGTACCTCACCTCTGTATATAAACATTAGAGCTTTGTCTAACATTTTTAAGGTGGGTAGTTGAATGCTTCATTCATAAAATGTGGAATTACCCATTAAATGTAATATCAAAATCACTCTACAGCTTATAAGTTTAAGATAGAGAAAGGTTATCCCTCTAAACACTGGACATCCACAGACAAGATTTTTATGGCTGTTTCAGATCAGGCAATCCTTGTCTGTTGTTCGTACATCTTGTCAAAATTTAGCCTAAACAAAGACGTTGAAAGTCAGGTTTTTGAAAAACATGTACACTAGCGTAAACATCTCTTTTTCAACAACTTTTCAACTGTCAACTACATTTTCTCCCTGTATAGATTGAAGTGAATGTTGCCTCTGCATGCATTGACGTGTTTGCTCAGGGGGAAACCATTGCTGAAGCACTGTGTTTTTAAACATCTTAGTCTTATAGATCACCTGGTCCCAATGACAGTTCTAGACCATATTTACCGGGATGGGTCAGGGGTCAGGGTGGGCCAGTGTTTTTACATGGCAGCACAGAAGAAAGGAATAAAACAAAAAAAGGGCAATATTTCATTAATAAATATGTTGAGTGAGTCACAGAGCTACTTGCGGCTCTGGAGCGGCAGGTTGTAGACCCCTGACCTTGCAGATGAAAAGTGAGCTCCTATCTCAACACGGCTGAAGCTAAAAGTCATTCAGTCAGTCAGTCAGTCAGTCATTTTCTACCGCTTATTCCATAGTGGATCACGGGGGTGCTGGTGCATATCTCCAGCAGTCTACGGGCGAGAGGCGTGGTACACCCTGGACAAGTCGCCGAAGCTAAAAGTGCAACACCTTAATTTTTAAGTAATTGTTAAAGTAAAACTGTAAATTTAAATTGGTCCAAGGGACCAATCAGTTACAGTTTTTGTGCCACTGCATATCATCATCAGAAATTGTTTTAGTATTATGTCTTCAGCACAGGGGCCATAACATGGGCCAAGACCAGTTCTACAGGAGCACTGGCCCCTGCTGGCCCCTTCCTAGAACAGCCCATGCTTGTCTCATTAGTTACTAAAAAATGGGAAGTTAAAAACACAACATGTCATTGTCAGGATCTGTGCCATGTCTGTGTGTTTTGGTGTTTTACTGTGCCAGGCAAAAGTCAGGTAACCAGCCACCTTATGGGTTACTCCAACCACTCAACGTCCCCAAACGTCCTTGGTCTCATATAGCTCTTGATTTTGTGACTGGATTACCCACCTCTAGGGGTATGACAGTTATCCTCACCATAGTGGATCGTTTTTCTAAGTCTTGCCACCTTGTACCCTTAAAGAAGCTTCCATCTGCTTTTCAAACTGCCCAGCTGTTAGTTCAGCATGTTTTTCGACTACTTGGCATTCCACTGGACATTCTGTCAGATCGTGGCCCTCAGTTTGTTTCTCGTGTTTGGAAGCAGTTTTGTTTAGCTCTGGGAACTAAGACCCCTTGACCTCTGGCTACCGCCCCCAATCTAATGGACATACCGAACGTTTGAACCAGCAGGTGGAATCCATTCTCGGGTGCATGACTGCCACAGAACCGTTAGATTGGAGTACTCATCTCCCCTGGGTCGAATATGCCATAAATTCACAGATTTCTTCAGCTACTGGCCTATCTCCTTTTGAGGTCTTCATCAGCTACCAACCTCCACTGTTCCCTAGTGATGAGTGACATAGCAGTTACCTCCGTTCGTCACCACATTCATCGCGGTAAGAGGATCTGGGACACTGCTTCCAGGGCTCTCCTTCGTACAGTGGACCAAAATAAGAAATATGCTGATCGGAGACGGCGGCCTGCTCCTGTATACCGTCCGGGCCAAAAGGTTTGGTTGTCCTCTCGAGACATTCCGTTAAAAGCTATGTCCAAGAAACTGTCTCCTCGCTTCATTGGTCCCTACACTATTGACTCTGTCATCTGCCTTCTACCCTACGTATTCATGCTGTATTGTATTTCACGTCTCTCAGCTCAAACCTTTCATTTCCAGTGCATCTTGCCCTCTGGCCGAACCCCCGCCACCCACCCTGGACCAGTCGGGGCACCCTGTCTGGACGGTCCGACGGATCATCGACTCCCGTCGACGTGGTCGCGGATGGCAGTATCTCGTTGACTGGGAGGGGTATGGTCGGGAGGATCATTATTGGGTGTCCCGGTCCTTCATCTGTGATCCATCATTGATGTCAGGATCTGTGTGCCATGTCTGTGTGTTTTGGTGTTTTACTGTGCTAAGCCTCTAGATGGTGTTGGAACCTGGAGGAGAGGTGACAGGTGTTTTCCATCTTCCTGATCATCTCTTGAGGAGTATTTAAGGAGGAGGCTGCCAGCAACTCACTGCCAGAGTGTTGCCCTTAGTGGTACAACTCAAGCCACATTTATCTTTGTCCTGACTTTGCCCTGTCTTGTTGTAATTTTGGATTTTTGCTACATTACAGGAATTTGCCTGAACCTGACTTCGAACGCAGTGTCAAACACTGTTTGGATTGCTGACGTCTGGAAAAGAGCTCTCAAGCTTCATGAACCAAGCCACCTGTTACTTCATTGGACTAAATCGGCTGGCAGTCTCCCGACTCCTTCGTTCTTTGGACCTCCTCCAGTGAACCCTGTCCACCCTCCTCCATCCACAGTGCCAACTCCAACAAACTCTGAATCCACTGACATTCGTGCATTCCTGTATTCACCGTCTTCAGTCACACGGGTACACTTCCTCTTAGTTTCTCCAGCCCCCTCTGGCGGATCTCTCCTTCAACACAGTAAGCTAGAATCATTGTTTTGCATCTTACTCCTGATTACCCCCTGCTTACCATCTTGCTTATTTTTACAGTCTGCATCCCGGTTCCTGTTTCCTGCATCTACTAGCTTCCTTTGTAAATAAAATCCTTATCGTCAAACTCTGTCTCCTGATTGCTTACTGTATGTGGGTCATAGCTGTAAAAAACATTAGGACAGTCATGTATTTAACTGCAAAATAGAATAAATTCAGAATGCATATTGTACAAATCATCACATAAAAGTATATGCTATTTGGAAGTAAATGTTTCAGTTTGTAGTTGCCTAGTAATTTGGAAACAGAAAATTTGCTGGCACTTGTACTACGCAGCACTGCTCCTATTGCTGTTTGTAGGCTCATGACACATTTTTAAATGCCAAGTCCAGATTTTTAGGCAGCAGTCCACTACAGTTATTTTCTTAAGGCTTTAATGCCTTAAGTAGCCCACGTTCAGCTATAAATAGGTTAAACAATAATAAGGAAAATGGATAACACTTTCAGGCATTTTCTGACCATAATATGGAGAACAACCTATATTTAATGGAGCATATATATATAAAGACAGGCTGCTGGATGTCTCTATGATTGGGGGTGTTGCGAGAATCTTCAAAGGCACAAGCATGTGTGAATGAGCATGTCCAAACAGTCTGATTTAGGCAGGAGAGGGAGCACAGGAAATTTAGAGATGAAACTAAAATCTCACTCCGAGGCCCTCAAAAAGGTACACTGAGTGCTTAATGATTGTAAACTGCATGAAACTGAATGCTGAGAAAAGCATGGAGCTATCTTTTTCAATAATAAGAAGAAAGCTGAAACTACTTTGGCACATGAATGGAAGTAAGGCATCTGTGTTATTTTAGAGTCAAAGTATAGAGCTGAAATGGAGTATTGTTCCCAACTGGTAAAAATGTCAGACCCACGTACAAAAAATATTAAAGGCAAGCAAATAATGTTATTTAATTTTGTCTGACAGCACGCTCAAATATTGCACTGCCTCATACTTTCTATAGAACACAATAAAACTGTCATCTTCAAACAAGAGTCAAGAAAAAAAGCATGGTTACTTTTTCAAACAATAGAAAAATGTTGGAAAACAAAGCAGAGAGAGGTCTTGTCACAACATTGACCTGAATGTAGATATTGCAATGGTGAAGAACAAGGAGAGCGGGGACGTGTCGACACTCAGGGCTTTGGAGCCACGGGCGCTCATACCTACAACACACACACACAAAAAAACATGGTGAAAACGAATAGTCCTTCAGCTTATATCCATCCAATACACTGTCTTTAATCCTGAGTTTGACTCAAAAAACTGTAAACTGAAAACATTTAAACAGAAATGGGAACACAAAAAATATGACCAGTGGCAGTCCTTGCATGAGGCTTCTCATTCTGCTGCTCAGAGAAACAATCAATATACAGGAAAACACCTAACTTCTGGGGCTGGATAAAACACAGTGCAGTGCAACAAAAAGCCCATAAAATAGTCTCTATTATCAGTAAAAAAGAGAAGGCATTAACTCTCCAAGGAGTTAACATGCATAAGCGTACTTGAAAACTTGTTCAAAGCACAACTGACTAACCTAATGCTAATCTAATGCTGCCCTGGGAGACTACCCATGTGGTCCATTTCAACAACCACCACTAAACATGACGTAAAGTTGCATTTATCATAATAAAGGAAGAATTTTGGCTTTCTTTTCCATTGAGATTCTGTGTAGTAGATGTCAATAGCTCTGAAATAGAAATGTGTTCTCAAAGTCAGCTTTCAGAAAGAGGAAGACAATATCTTGTAGCAGTCATTACCAGTATGAATGGAAAATTATTATATTGTTTATTATTAATTGGTATTAGGGAAAACATAGGGTCTGATCTTCAAAAGGTTTGCGTGTACAAAACCACACGGACCACACACTAAGGTCCGATTTGGAGCTAATCACAAACAGAAGCCATGACACATCTCCTAAGAACACCTTTTTGAATTCTGTCTGGATCGTTCCAGCGCAACAGTGCTGTCAGTGAGATCCCCTGCTGCTGAAGCACGCATAAACTTGATCATGGCGAAGTTCGCACATAACTGATCATCTGCCAGGGAAGCATGCAAAGGACCCACCGTGCTTTATATAATTCATAGGAAAGACATAAATACATTATAAGGCAGATTCAATTGCAAAGCAAATAGAGATGGATCAGTTTATTATTTATCAGATTATGTTCTTTGAATGTGAACATATGCCACGGGAGGGTTTATGCAGTAAAAAATTATTTTGTGTCACCAAAGCACAATTGAAACAGTTGAAACAATCAACTGTTAAAATATTGGCAAAACAAACTAAACAAATTCAGTACAATCATTGGAAAAATTTTTTTTTTTCTGTACATACGTAAATGTTAAATTTAAATTAAATGGACAGTGATGTGATGTCATGTTTTAAAATTAGCAAAGCTATCGTATACATATTGCCAACTCCTACAACAAACTATATTTATGTTGCTAATATTATGTTTAGGCTTAAATATTGTGGCTGTTTATGATAAACTCCGAACTTTCTCAAAAAAAACCAAAAAACAACACGTTGAGTCTCTGAAAAAATTTTTTAGTTCAAGGGAGGCAAACTAACTAATAAATTAATTTGACAGACATATTTGTCTTTTTTATTGTTAATAATAATTGGCCAATTTCTAAGCTGCAACCGTAGCAAGTTACGTACAGCAACACAGTTAACAAGCTGTGCGCGCACCTGTGGTACAGGATTGTACTCTTCAAAAACAAAGACAAAATGATAAAGGAGTTAGCATCATAAACTGTATCTGGCGTCTTATACAGGTCCTTCTTAAAATATTAGCATATTGTGATAAAGTTCATTATTTTCCATAATGTCATGATGAAAATTTAACATACATATATTTTAGATTCATTGCACACTAACTGAAATATTTCAGGTCTTTTATTGTCTTAATACGGATGATTGTGGCATACAGCTCATGAAAACCCAAAATTCCTATCTCACAAAATTAGCATATTTCATCCGACCAATAAAAGAAAAGTGTTTTTAATACAAAAAACGTCAACCTTCAAATAATCATGTACAGTTATGCACTCAATACTTGGTCGGGAATCCTTTGGCAGAAATGACTGCTTCAATGCGGCGTGGCATGGAGGCAATCAGCCTGTGGCACTGCTGAGGTCTTATGGAGGCCCAGGATGCTTCGATAGCGGCCTTTAGCTCATCCAGAGTGTTGGGTCTTGAGTCTCTCAACGTTCTCTTCACAATATCCCACAGATTCTCTATGGGGTTCAGGTCAGGAGAGTTGGCAGGCCAGTTGAGCACAGTGATACCATGGTCAGTAAACCATTTACCAGTGGTTTTGGCACTGTGAGCAGGTGCCAGGTCGTGCTGAAAAATGAAATCTTCATCTCCATAAAGCTTTTCAGCAGATGGAAGCATGAAGTGCTCCAAAATCTCCTGATAGCTAGCTGCATTGACCCTGCCCTTGATAAAACACAGTGGACCAACACCAGCAGCTGACACGGCACCCCAGACCATCACTGACTGTGGGTACTTGACACTGAACTTCTGGCATTTTGGCATTTCCTTCTCCCCAGTCTTCCTCCAGACTCTGGCACCTTGATTTCCGAATGACATGCAGAATTTGCTTTCATCCGAAAAAAGTACTTTGGACCACTGAGCAACAGTCCAGTGCTGCTTCTCTGTAGCCCAGGTCAGGCGCTTCTGCTGCTGTTTCTGGTTCAAAAGTGGCTTGACCTGGGGAATGCGGCACCTGTAGCCCATTTCCTGCACACGCCTGTGCACGGTGGCTCTGGATGTTTCTACTCCAGACTCAGTCCACTGCTTCCGCAGGTCCCCCAAGGTCTGGAATCGGCCCTTCTCCACAATCTTCCTCAGGGTCCGGTCACCTCTTCTCGTTGTGCAGCGTTTTCTGCCACACTTTTTCCTTCCCACAGACTTCCCACTGAGGTGCCTTGATACAGCACTCTGGGAACAGCCTATTCGTTCAGAAATGTCTTTCTGTGTCTTACCCTCTTGCTTGAGGGTGTCAATAGTGGCCTTCTGGACAGCAGTCAGGTCGGCAGTCTTACCCATGATTGGGGTTTTGAGTGATGAACCAGGCTGGGAGTTTTAAAGGCCTCAGGAATCTTTTGCAGGTGTTTAGAGTTAACTCGTTGATTCAGATGATTGGGTTCATAGCTCGTTTAGAGACCCTTTTAATGATATGCACATTTTTTGAGATAGGAATTTTGGGTTTTCATGAGCTGTATGCCAAAATTATCCGTATTAAGACAATAAAAGACCTGAAATATTTCAGTTAGTGTGCAATGGATCTAAAATATATGAATGTAAAATTTTCATCATGACATTATGGAAAATAATGAACTTTATCACAATATGCTAATATTTTGAGAAGGACCTGTATT
This sequence comes from Girardinichthys multiradiatus, assembly GCF_021462225.1. Taxonomy (NCBI): domain Eukaryota; kingdom Metazoa; phylum Chordata; class Actinopteri; order Cyprinodontiformes; family Goodeidae; genus Girardinichthys; species Girardinichthys multiradiatus. The sequence continues at coordinate 20,955,261 of NC_061794.1, read as the reverse complement.
AGTGATTAGCATCGTCAGGACAGCTAGAGCTACCAAAACAGCAGCTTCTGTTTTAGTAGCACTAGCTACTAAAATATAAGGTCCTTTAACTTTGGGATTTCCAAATGGCTACCAACATTCCCAAATCAAGCATGCTTAAGAAATGACCGATGATGAAACGCAAAAAGATAAAGCAGACCCTTCGACATCCAGCCTTCCTGTTATCTGCTAAAAATCTTGCTTTCTCTCGCTCTCTTGTAGCCCAAATGACCCACAGACATGTCTCAACATTTTTTTTTAGAAATGTGCCCTTCCTCTGGCTTAATTTGTTAATCACCTTACTGCTACTGAAAATAGCTAACTTTCAGTCACTTTCACTCAGTAACTGCATTGCCTCTCAAGAGTGTTGTTGTCAGGGTGACTTGATTGCCCTTACTTCTGGTCAATTCAATTATCAGGTTTTTTTTTTGAGTTTCAGACTGGCTGATCACCAGTCAGGGCTGGTCAAGCTGAGAGTGGTCTGATTCTGGCATCGATGATTTCTTGGTACATCTCTGGACTTTCCACAAGTAAAACTCCAAATCTATTAAAAGTTAAGAAAACATTTGGATTGAGACCTTTTTGTGTTAAGATGTTCTTATTAATTTATGTGTGGGACTGGAGCCAAAGTTAATCAAAATACCAGAATTTGGCAAAGCTTTGAATTCTGCATGTTGAGTGCAATAACATTCAGGATGTCATGGCAGCAGAATACAGTCATCACATGTGTACCACCAGCTACACTGTGTTTTATGTTTACCGCTCTGCTCTGTGTTTTCTCTCCAACAAACATTTATTGTTACTCAGTATAATTCTGGATCATAAAGATGTTTTTTTTATCTCCCCAGAAACACGCAAGTCATCTTTGCTATTGTAATAATGTCATAATGAGCTGAAACATAATGAGCCTTAGCTCATTATTTGCTGATAAAACCAGTAGTCCACATGTAATTTAAAGTAGCATCTAGAGAGCACAGGGAAACCTGCTAGTGACTGGTCAATTTTCAGCTTGATCGGCCTGCAATCGGCTGGTTGGAACCTTTAAAACTAAATATTCTCCAATAAGAGAATGCACCATAGCTAACCGCTACCAGATCATGTTTAACTCCTTTAGTCACACTCTTCAGTGTGGGAGTTCTGGAAGAAAAGTCAAAGCTTCTGAGAGCTGCAGTCTGTGCTCACCAAACTGCACTTGAATGCATCATTTGCAGCTCTAGGAGCTCTGAGTAGTTATAACTTGTAACTGTGGCTCTTTGCTGAAATAATACTCTGTCCTACCTGTCCCCTGCCAGATTGTTTGAACCCAGTTCCAGTCTCAGCTTTTCAGCCTTCTGGCCCTGTTCCTGTGCCTTGATACTGACCCGTTTATCTATTGTTTGGACTCTGCCTCTGCTATGCACCATTGGCGCTTTGAGTTACAGATTTTTTGGCTCTTGTGCCTGACCCTAGCCTGACTGTTGTTTTTTATTATTGGATATTTTATTAGATGTGTCGTGGTGCAACTTTTTGGACTTTGTTGTGGTTTGTGTTTTGACTTTAGTTTGGTTTTGTTGTCATGGTTGTTTTGTTTATTTCCTTCTACTGCCTCCTAGTGTTTGTTGTTTTTTCTCCCCTCGCTTCTTGTTCCTTTTGTGGTTGCCCCACCATTGCACAGGATTAATAAGGAGGCTCAAGGAGTCAGACTAACATGGGTAACCTTTATATGTATTAGGGAATATTTGTTAATCTTTCTAAAACACTGTCTAACCTTGCCATTCACGTAGAGATTGAGGAGATATGGTTCCTGCTAATAATAATAATTTTTCATTAGTGATAATAGGGTGTTTGGAATTATGTCACAAAAATACAATCTTGCCATCTTGAAAGGACAAACAACAACAGTAACCATAATATCATAAAAAGGTAAACATTAAAAGCAGTTGTCAAAGGAAGACAGTGCAGTTTTCAAAGAACATTTGAAATTATTTAATAAAACGGCAAATGGAGTGCTTAGGCTACCAAACATTTCACACATTAATATGGACAACTAATTGGTGCTGTCCATGAAGCAGACAACCAGTTTACGCTTGGTTAACTACAGTCATATTCAGAAAATTTGAATATTTTTGAAAAGTTAATTTATGCCAATAACTAAATTCACTAAGTGAACACATTATATAGATTAATTAAACACAGACAGATGTTTTCAAGCCTTTATTTCTGTTTATTCTGATGATTTTCCACTTGCAACTAATGAAAACATGACATTTCAGATTAGAATATTATATCAGACCAATAAAAACAACCTTTTTAGTACAGAAATGTGGGCTTGATGAAAAGTATGTTTAATACCTGCTTAAAGGTTGTTATTTTCAAATGATTCTGTTAATCTGTCAAACGAGCCTCATTGGAACGCATATTCTAATTTGTTGAATATGACTGTAGATGTGTCAGTGACTAACCCAGGGTTGTTATTACCGGCAAGGTGCAAATTTTTCTATTTAACTATTAGCAAGTGCTGCTGGCCATGAGCTTTTATTTGAAAATCTACAACAGCTTCATAAGCTTCAATGCAATAAGTCTATATTCAACACACACCCAGCCTGCCTAAAACGATACAATTGACTGTTACTATGAGGACTTTTTTCGTGAATTAATGTGCATGAACTAAGACAATATTTTCAATTAATCTGGGTTTTCAAAATAAATGACTAGCTCACGTCTGTAAAAGTATTTTTGGTAGACTTAGATCTAGAGCGAGCCCAAGCACCAACTAAACCACTGTTCCTTTAGAAAATATGGCAGGACCAGAGACCAGTCTCATATAAAATGTGGTGAGGAGATGAGGTAACGTTGAATCAAGGTGTGGCGTTGCATCAAGTAAATTCTCCTGTACCTTTTTTTATCTGTCACACTGAATTCGTCTTCATAAATCCTCCGTTTACTCATATTGATTTATTGTTGTAATTGTTAAATGATTAAAGTATTAACCTGCCTTTTGGTGAATAGTACAACAAAAAAACACTGTGGCGTCACTCTAGTAGCAGTGCCTGGCAATGTCTGGTTATCTGTATCTCCTCCAGAGGAGCTGACAGGAAGTTAGCTGAAGTACTTTGCAGACAGCCTATAAAGTTTTAAATCCTCTCCTTGTTTGGTGTCATTTTTGGGTCCAGCCTTTGTTTGAAAGCCTTACAAAAACAGCTATTTTGAGAAACCTTGACGTCGGTAAAAAACTCAAAGCCAGAGAGAGCATAAAAGCTGCAAAAAGCTATTTAAAAAGGAAACTATTTTCTACAGAGGCCTGTCGGGTTTTCTTTCAGGCTGCTACAACAGAGAGCAAGACTTTGCCAGGTGCCGCTTATCTATTGTCAGTTTTATACTTTTTGCAGTTCAAATCCTTTCTTACTGCTTTTTTCATGTACAAAACGGACATCAATTCATACCCACCTTGGGTCGAACAGGTGAAAGAGCACACTGACGTGGAGCCAACCTTATCAGATACGAGGAAGGCTGAATGGAGCACAGCAAAGATGCTCTGTTCAATTCAGCTCTTGTCTGTTACAGAACCAGCTGGATTCAAAAATGGACATCTCACAGCTAAAGTAAGGATATACATTTTCTGGAGAGCATACACAGAGGCCGAAGCATACAGTTAGTGATGCTAATTGCTCTAAGCATGCTAATTACTACTAAGATGCTAAAGATAGACCAGTGAAGAGCAGACAACCCATCCCCTCAACTCAGCCGCCTGGGGTTTGATTCCCTACCATAGGACCTTTGCTGCATGTCCTCCCCCATCTCTCTCTACATTTCCTGTATGAAACACTGTGAACAAAGATCACTAGTGCTACAAAATCTAAAAAAAGGTAACTTCAAATAGTTCTGTCTTTGTTTAAAATGTGTAAAACAGCGATATTGCTCTAAGGCAGGTGGCGCTATGTGAACAGTCATGACCGGAAGATTAGAACTAGTTAAATACAGTTCTTGAGAAGAAATTGATATTGGTTAAAATCAGGATCAGATCAAAGCTGTAACAAAACAGAGTAAAAATTGACCGCTTTGTTCAGTAGATTTTCAGTAGTGACAAGAACATACAGCTGAAGAAATATCAACAAACTAAAACAGTCTTAAGTAAACATGTTTAAGTTTATAACCCGCTGATTTAGGAATGGTTTGCACTGGTAGGCGATTTTTGACTTGTTGAGTTGTTTTATATAGCTGGAATTCACTCCAAATGAAGCCCTGGTCTGGCTAAGCATTAGCCTTAAGAGCGGCACACGCTACTAGCTGCGCTGCCCAGCGAACGTTTTTAAACCTATTCTATTAATATAAGACTCAATGCTTATAATAAAACTACCCATGACTAAAGTCCAGTGATCTGTTCTGTCCAGGTGAACCTCAGTGAGTGGAAAAGGTGTCAGTTGATAAGACACACTGCAGCGCTCCTAGTGTATAGGCAAGAGAAACACTCCCTATTTCTACTAAGTACAAAAATCAGCACAACCTTTTTGGCTATAAATCTATACCTTCAATCGGTCTAGTCTCAGAAAAGCAGATGCTGCTCAAAAATTAAAACTTAAAATGATCAAGTAAGCTTCTTTTTTAAACTAATTACATTAGGTCATTCGACTGTCCTGCTAAACAGCACACAATAATGATTGCAATCAATAATATTTTGAAAAATAAACACAGTATGAACAGTAAAATTAAACATAGCAAAAGTTATTAATTTGTGCTTAACTTATTGTTATCATTGTACATAAACACTATAGAAGACCCTACTGACAACTATCTACTGGAAAGAAAATTCAACCTGCCTTATAACTGTGTGTAAATGGACCATGAACCTGATTAAGTTTATTTCCAATCGCAACACTTTCATGACATTTGTGACTAAATTAACAGCCATGTGCTGCTGGCTTCTCCTTTATAATCTCTTAGTCCACATAAAAATCTTCCCGAAGAGAAAGAAATGTATAAATGTTGCCTTGGATGCAATCTGAACTACTGTCAGAGAATCCACTTTCTGTAAACAGCATGTATGTTTTTCCTGCTAATGTGTTTTGCACACAGCTTTCACTTTGTGTCCAAAAGAAGAAGAAAAGATAAGTTTTTATTTAAAAGAAAAGCCAGCATGAAACTCAGACTCCCCATAAACTGCTGTTTTGAAAGGATTCAACCCAGAACTCAATGTAAAGTAGCATTACAGGGGAAAAGGAGCCCTCCTGGAGCTGTATGAGACGGTAATAGCTCCTAATAAAAAGAGCGCTGGCAACATAGATGGATGGCGTGGCATATTTCAGCAAAAACATGAGCCCAGTAGAGCCAAATGAGGGTGGCAAGGGACATTAGTACTGGTGAGTTAACGGAGGACAAAATTTCCCTGTCAGAATTGAAAAGTGTTGAGTGATTTCATTCATAAAAGGCAGTGAAAAATATAACACATAGGCTCTGAGAAACTGAGATACCATGGAATTAATGTTATTCTTACTTCTCTAAATAAAAAAGCAGGCAAACTAGGATTGCACCTCTTTCACCTTTTTAACTCGATAAAATATGAACAAAAAACCTACTCAGTCTGTGGATCCGTATGGGATCTGAGGCTGGACCCAGTCCTCCCTCACTCAGCGTCTGAATGTGAATGATGTAGTCGTCGTTGTTCTCAGGGAGGGTCAGGTCTGCTGTCGAATTAGCCGTTGTGAAGGTGTTTACCTCTTTGTGTCTCTGTCTCCAGAATGAAAGCTGAGTGAGGGAGGGAGGAAAAAGGAAAAGAGACAAAATGTAAATATGCATCCTGTTCTCGCAGCCTATAGTATGGCATTAATAAATGTGGTGTCATCAAGCTCGTAGAAACTCACCTGATATCCTGTAACTTCTGACTCTGATTCCATTGCTACCACAGGCTCCCAGTAAAGGGACAGCTGAGAACCAATTAGGGTCCACTCTATATTCAGCGGTGGTTGAGCAGGCGCTGCATGATATAAAAATGATTTACTTCAAAGTGTGGGTACAGAAGCAAATAATTGTATTATCAGCATACTGGAATCACCACATTACTATATCAGCCTGTTTTTAAAAGCAATATTAGCAAATTATATTGTTTTTTAAAGTCTACTAAGATGTAAATTTGTATATTCTGTAATGCAAAAACAGAACAAAAGAGCAAAGTGTACCGGAGTCAAATTCCTTGTTTGTATGTACGAACTTGGCAATAAAGCTGATTCTGATACTGATAAGCCCTGATTCAAAGCGAACACAAGCTTGACAAAACAATTACTGTAACAAAACTGTGTACAACTTACGTGGCTTTTTTGTGGTCACATTGATTGCAGGTAGGAATGGGCCAGTGCCTGCTGTGTTGAAGGCGCTAACTGTTAAAAAATACTGTGTGTTTCCTGCCAAGTTGTTTACTGTAACAGATGTCTGGTTCCAAGGCACTCTAACCTTCCCCATCGTCTCTGGTTTGGTGTCATCCTCCCAGTAAACCACCTTTTTGAATCACAGAGCAAATGCAAAACAGATAATATACTGCCTTGCAAAAAGATAATTACCTCTTGAACTATTCTTGCATTTTGCCACATTATAACCACGAGTTTCAAAGTATTTGAATAAGGTTTTATTTGATGAACCCACGCAACGTTGTGCATATTTTGGAAGCAAAAGTAATGGTTTAGAATCTTTTTTCCAAGTGAAATTTGAAAAGTGTGGTGTGAATTTGTATTTAGCCCCATGTACTCCGATGCCCCAAAATGAAACTAATTGCCTGCCACAGCCTGAGTGTAAATCTACCCAAGCATAAATACAGTGGTCTTTAAAAGTTTGTTAGAAATCAATGATAAAGTTTTGGAGAAGTACTAGAGTTACACTATAAAGTAAAGTACAATATATATACAAATATATATAAAATACAGAGGCTGTAAAACACTTGAGACTGGACCATAAACATGCTGCACAGTCCAAGGTACAATAGAGTGGTTTAGATTAAAGCATATTCATGTGTTATAATGGCCTAGTCAAAGTCCTGACCTAAATCCAATTGAAAATATTTGCCAGGACTTCAAAATTGATCTTCACAGAAACTATGCATCCAATCTGATTGATCTGGAACTGTTAAAAAGCTGATTCCAGTTCAGAATCAAGCACTACTTTGTGTTGGTCTATTACAAAATACATTGAGACTGTAAAATTGCAAACTCTAAAATGGTTTAAGGGGTATGACTATTTTTCAAAGGCACTGTAAAAATCTTTAGACCTCAGCAAAATGTGTATCTGGTTGGACAAGACAACATTTGAGCTGGTTCCATACCAACTGGGAGAAAGCTTAACTGAAATCATGCTGCTGGGTGTATCTTCTAAAGAGAGGTCAGCTTTGATGATCTGACAAGACAAGCTCTTGAATTTTTCCACTTGCTCCGAGAAACCTTCATTATGCTTAAACATCAGAGAAAGAATGGCTGCTTAATTTAGGCCAGAAATCATTTATTTTAGTTATTACTTCAGATATTCTTTTTGTAAAATCAGTCTTTAATACACGGCCTAAGATGATGGCATCAAAATGCAAAACTTTCCGCTATAATTAAAGAAATATTTTCAAAACAGGCAATTAAGGTTCTGTTCACCATTTCAATTAATCTAAATGACGAAAACAATTAGATAAATTAACAATTTGTCAGTCAGCCTGTGAATTTATTGTCCCATTATTCAACTCTGCAATACATCATGCATCACACACTAAAGTACAAAATTTAAATAATTACACTAATTGAAGTCTGACTGATTAAATTTTAAATTGATATGTACCATAATTAATCATTTGTACCACCCCTAATCATTAGAATAACAATGCATGATACCAGGCAACATCCAGCCCACATTTACTTCCTTTTTTATCCTCTTTGTTTGGTATTTGCTGATGATCAAAGACAGAGATTGGTTATGAAAAAGAAACTTTCTTACAGACAAATATTGTAAAATTCTGAACAAGCAGACAGATGAATCAGGTAGCCCCAGTTTCTGATGAGTTCAAAATCAATCCATCCTATTTTTATTTAGATTACAATCAAAAGTCAGCACATTGTTACAGTTCCTACAATTTCTTGTGTGAAATACTAGTTCTCTGAGATGAGGACCAGCATTTCTTTGGGGTCATGTGTATCATGATTTTGCATAAATGACAGCAAGATCAGAGCGAGCATGCGGATGGGTAATTTTCCTTTCGTCTCCCAAAAAAAGTCTGACATGTTTTCCTGTCATGTTGATACAAAGACATGCATAATTGCAGCCTGGAAGAGACGCAAGAATGCCATTTCCATGGCGACGGAGTGAGAAAGAAATGGCTTTGAGGTGCAAACTGAGGTGATGACAAGCGTTTTGAAATGTGTGTTTGATATAGTTGTTTCCATTTATATGAGTGAAAAAATAACAAAAAGAAAGTACCTCATAGCCCAGAACCCTTTCAGGGGTGATGGTGAGAGCCTGCCAATTCACTTCAATCTCAGAGGCTGTGGCACTACGAGCCCAAACCCCTGCTGGCATACCGCTTGGCTCTGAAAAACAGACGACACGAGACTGAGCACTGTAAGGATGCTGCAGCTTTGAGGTATATATATATATATATATATATATATATATATATATTTCTTTTTTTTTTCTTTTTTCCATTTATATATAATGCTACATTTATAAATCTTGATCTGGGCTCAGATGAGTCACTGCACTAATGTGCTGCTGGTAAATAGACACACACTACAGCACAAACTGACTGCCTCTCAGCACACTGAGAGGGAGCATAGATCTAAATGCCAACTGGTTTTTACCTAGGTAAAGTCATTCAAGTGAGTGGTGATATTTGGAGAAAACTGCACTACCTACTCTTACATAAATGTCTTGCAATTGTATCCCACATTTTCTGCCATTCTCTTGCTTTAAAAAGGATTTCTAAAGTCTAAAGCAGCAGATACAGTAAAACCACTTTTGTGATCTTTGTCCCTTTCAGAGAAAGAAACAGCTTTGCTAAGTTCTGCCCCCATTTCATCCATCCTTACCTGTCTCTGCAGAGTAGATGGTGACCACGGGGCTGAAGGGGCCCTGTCCTTTACTGTTGTAAGTGCCCACCTTCACGTGAAATGGAGAAAAGGGCGCAAGGCTGTCGTTACGGTACACATAGCGAGATGCGCCGGGGGCCGAGGTGGCCACGTGAGTCCAGCTGACTTCTCCGAAGGCACGGAAAGCAATGATGTAGCCAAAGCTCTCGCCATTCTGCAGTTCTTCAGGGACAGGCTGAGAGTGAAACACAAAACTATAGTGATATTAAAATATATACAGACCAGTCACATTCACTCCGGTGTTGGGCTTGCACAATCACTGCAGACTCAGACATGCATGACCCAGAAATTGCTTTCACGTTCTACCTGATATAATGAAACAAGAAGTCAGATTTTAAAAGGCGTCTGTGCTAATTACAGACCTTGCAGGCAGTTTTTAAGTTCTTAATTTAATAAAATAGGAAATTATTAAATAAAATAGGAAGTCAGCTCGTTAACTCAGAACCTAATCTCATTTGCCAGCTACCAAACTAGTTTATTTAAATTTTAGACTTAATCATTGCTGACTTGAGCGAGCTGCAGTAATTATTTGCTGTGATCTTTTTTTCCTTTACTGTACAGTCTACTCTTACCGTACATTTTAATTTTTATAGTTTTTTTATGCTACCTTTTTTAGTACCTGTATGCTTCCATTTGCCTTTTACGTTGCTGAATTTCCCCACTTTGGGACAATAAAGGATAATTCTATTCTATTCTATTCTATTCTATTCTATTCTATTCTATTCTATTCTATTTTGAAACTGCAATTTTTAAGATTCAGTAAGACGAACCAAACAAAGTAATAAATAATTGAGAAGTGGAAGGAAAAGGATGGATGGTTTTCAAATGGTCTCAGATAAAAATTTAAAAAAGTGTGGTGTGCATTTCAATCTGAAAAGACTCACAAAGAAAGGGATGGCAATTAGAGAAGTTTTAATGATGATAAATTACATGGTTATTCCTTTGGCGCTCGGATCTGGGAGGAAGACATGAATGCTGAGAATGACATGAGCTAAGATGATCATTTGTAAGGCTTAGATTTAAATATGTCTTCCCCCTGATCTGACACTGGTGGTGGATTGGCGGCCAGGGAGCGAGAAGCCAGGAGTAGATGGGAAGGAAGATGGTGGAGGTGGGGTGGAGGAGGGATGAGCTCAGCTGACAAGCGAAGATGAACACGGTAGAAGCTCCTTTAAAAGCAAGGTGTCGGAAGGTGATTGGATGGAGAATCAGACGGACAGCATGCTGATTGGAAGGCCGGGAGACGCACCGAAGAGTCATTGGAAGGTGGAGGCGGTGAAGGTGAGTCTTTCATTCTGAATTTTCGTCAAAACTCCATTTGTTGCACATACCCAAAGAAAATCTAGTGCAGCTAATTGCATTCAGAAGATCACCATGTTAGAATCCACTTTGTCACTGTGTCATTTAATGTAATCATGAATCATCTTCTTTGAAGGCATCAGAGGTTTGTTTGAGAACATTGTAGAAATATCAGCTGAATAAAGAACAATGAAACATTAGACAAGTCAGGAGGAAGTTTAAAGTGGGGTTGGGCTATTAAATATGCCAAGCATTGAATATATTATGGCAACATGGCTAATCCATCATACAAAAAGACCGAATGGAATACAACCAGAGTGGAAAATGGCCACTAATGGCAAAACTGCAAGCCTACCAATACATGCCGTCTATCTAAACTGACAAGGCAGGCAAGAAGAGGATTAATCAAAGAAGTTAAGAGATCCCTGGTAGCTCTGGCTGAGCAGCAGAGATCCACAGAATCTGTTTACAGTGCAACTATATGTCAGGCACTCCACAAATCTGGCCTTTATGAAGGAGTGGCAAGAAGAAAGCCATTGCTGAAAGAATGCCATAAGAAGCTGTGTTTAAAGTTTGCAACAAGCCATGTAGGGGACACGGGAACAAGGTGACGGGGCTCTGGTCTGATAAAACCAACATTAACTGTTTTGGCCTACAAGCAAAACACAGTGTGTGGTGAAAAATTAACACTGCACATCATCTTGAACATACCATTTCTACACTGAAACATGATCTTGTTCACGAAGAAGGGGAAAATAGCATGGGAGATTGGGGTGGCCACCGCAGCAATGTGGATGCTGCGCCAGTCTGTTGTGCCACAAAGAGCTGAGCCGATGGGTGAAGCTCTTGATCTACCAGTCGGTCTGTGTTTCTACCTTCACCTATGGTTATGAACTTTGGGCCATGAACGAAAGAACGAGATCCTGCATATAAGCTGCTGAAATGAGCTTCCTCTACAGGGTAGCCGGGCGCATCTGGAAGGAGCTTGGATTAGAGACGCTGCGCCTCAACACTGTGAGGAGTCAGCTGAGGTGGCTCTAGCATCTGTCAGATGCCCCCAGGACCCTTCCCTCAGGTGTTGTTCCAGGCACATCCCACCAGGAGGAGGCCCAGGGGATGGCCCAGGAAATGTATTTACTTTACATAATTGTAAAGTATTCCACTTTAAAATTATACACCACAATGTGTTGGTCTGTAACAGAAAATTCCAATAAAATACATAGAAGATTGAGATTGAAATGTAACAAAATGTGGAAAACATCTAGGGGCACGAATACTTCAACACACTGTACTTTAACAAACTGGAAACGGTTGTTATATCTACATTAATAAAATAAATAAAATTAAATGCATCATCAGACTTCCCCTGACCTCACACAAGGATAAAAAAGACTGACTGTAAACACAGTGAATAATAGCTAGAAAAGAACATAAGACTGATGACTTACCTCCCATGTGATCACCAGTTCATATCTGCTTCCACCCCCTCCACCCACATCACTAGGGGCTGCATCAGGAACTGCAAAACAAAATAACTTGAGCAACTCATCTGCATGCATAAAAATAAAGCAGTAGGATTTAATGTTAAATGAATTTACTGCACCTGCGTCCTCTGTTCTGGTCTTCACCAACACGGGACTGGGTTCCCCGACTCCAACACCGTTTTTGGCCAATACCCGGAACTCGTACTCGACCCAGGCATTCAGGTCAACCACAGTAGCTGTGAGGGTGTTACCATCAATTACCTCTGGAACTGGAAAAAATAACACATTGTTATATGAACAAGTCTTATATTACACACAAGACCACTGTTGAATGATATAAATGTAATAAATAAATATAAAGCAAGTTGGCTATAGCATGTAATTGGCTTTGCAATGTGCACACACAAAACAAGGAAGGCAGATCAAAATTAGGTTTAGAATGTTACATAAATTCACTGAATATCTCACTGAAGTGGAAAACTATTATAGCGAGAACTGCCCTTACAAAATGTGTTTGTGACTTTCTATTTAACACACAGTTTATCTGGATGCTTAGAACTGAAAAATGCAAAGATTCTGCAACTAAATGAACGCCACAGAAAATAACAAATTTATTTGAACCGACTATGGAAAAATTTCATTTGGATTCCTGAATATAAAAGGACAAATGCTGGGTAAACTAAAATACATTTTAAAAGGTTTTGCTGTTTGCACTGATGTCTGCAAAACACTTTAGTGCCACTGCATTAACAATTCTGTTTACAGCTTGTGGGGAGCAGAAGCAAAATAGCTTTTTAATGATAATATTCAACATTTTGTAGCTTTAAATAAGAAGTTTGTCAGCAAAATATTGCTGCTGAACACATCAGCAAGAACCAAAAAAACTGTACACAAAAATTGAAATTATTGTGGATAAGTGATACAAGTAATGGAACTCAAATACTGTTTATGCTTGTTATAGTTATTTGGTATGAAGAAATGATACGTTAACCTCTTGTTTTTGCAAAACAAGACAAAAGGCCCAAACGCTTTTGCATTATTCACCACAAATGAAAAGGGTAATAGACCATTAACACATTACAACATTCAACTGATGAGCTTAAACAAGCGTAACATGTAAGTAATGATAATAAATGTGAAAACATTGAATAAGGTGGTTTAAAAACACCTCCCTTTCCTTATGTTTTATCTTATATTTTGGTCTAATATTAATATTATATGAAATAATAATACTATTATTAACTGTACTGACTGTAACACACTGTGATGCATGATTTTTTTTTTTTTTGCATTTATTTATCTTCGCTGTGTACATTTTGATGTGTAACTTTTTTAAAGACAGAACAGTTAAACAAATCCCTTAATAAGCCATTTGTTTGGGAGCAAAATATTATTATGAGCACAACTCCCACAGCAACAAATAAAAATGAAAATGTCAACAGTTAGGTCAGGCTAAACCTTTTCTAATTCCCCATGAGTTTATCTTTAAAATCAAAATGATTTTCTGTTTTTTTATTGGCATCAGCTTCTTGGCAACAGGGGGTGTTCTTTAAGTAAAAGGTAAAGTTACATAAAATATCTCTACATGTTGTTTCAAATAAGCATAGCTATTTAAGGTGTCACTAATAGATAAAACATTTTAAAGCTTGCAAGCCGGAGAACATCATAACAATTGTCAAGTACGGGGGTGGCGCCATCTTGTTGTGGGAGTGCTTTGGAACAAGAAGGACTGGTGTAGATTTCACACTAGATGACTTTGGAAAGAAAGAGCCATGTGTGTAAATAGATACAGCATCCCAAGACACCAGGCGGAAAGTTAAAGCTTGGGCACAAATGGGTCTTCCAAATGGAGAATTACTGTCAAACTTGTAAAAAGTGTCCAAAGGACAACATAGTCAATGTTTTGGAGAGACAATAAAGTCCTGATCACAGTAATATCGAAAATTTGTGGGCAGAGCAGAAAACGTGTGCGTGAACAAGGCGGCTCGCAAACCTAAATCAGTTCCACCAGTTCCGTCAGGAGGAATGGGCCAAAATTCAGACAAACTCTTAAGAGAAGCTTGTAGAATGTTTGACCCAAGCCATTCAGTCTTAAGTTTCACCAAATACTAAAGAAATGCTAAATGGCCAGTACTTATATAGCGCTTTATCAAGTCCAAGGACTCCAAGGCGCTTCACAGTACAATCAGTCAGTCCACCATTCATACACACATTCACACACTGACAGTGGAGAGCTACATCGCAGCCACAGCTGCCCTGGAGCAGACTGACAGAAGTGAGGCTCCCATACAATCGGCACTCTGACCAGCATCAGCAGGCAAGGTGGGTAAAGTGTCTCGCCCAACGACACAACGACTCAGACCGTCACCCCTGGTAAAATTGTAAATGTAGGTAAACTTTGAAGAAAGTAATAAGAAATTATCTAAATTCTTTTCAAGCCATTATTTCTGTATATTATGAGGATTTTCTGTTTACAGCTAATGAAAACACAACATTTAAGATTAGAAAAATAAAAAAAAACTTTGTTTTAATACAGAAACGTGGGCTTTTTGAAAGGTATGCTTAAAGGTTGTTTTCAAAACATACTCCTACACTGACAAACAATTCTCATTGGAACACATATTCTATGTTTCTGAATATGACTGTATTTTTCATACTTATCCAAACCTAAAAAAACCCAAAAGCAAATTAAATAGTGTGTAGGACCCCTTCTTTTAAACAAAGAATGAATTGTTGATAGCCACAAAAAACTTGGTCTTTAGTTTAAACAACTTTTAAATTATTTATTAGTTGTCATTTAATGCATAGCAGATACATTTTAAATGTTTATATAGCAGCATTTGTATAAACTGTTAAGACCCTTTTTGAGATTGGAGTCATGTGAACTTGGCAGAAAGCTACTTTGCTCTTAGTCCTGCTCTATTTAGGTGTTGGTGAAGATGCTAAGAGTTACTGCATCTACTGCAGACAAGATATTGAGTTTATGAAACCTCTCGACTGAACCCCACTTCAAAATATCCCAAAAAGCCCTTTATTATTAACTTAGGGCTTGTTTTGTCCTAAAGAATCCATGTTTTATTGCCTCCTTTTTAATAAAATGACATGATTACATTAATTTCAATCTGAAGGTTGTGTCTATCAATATTTACAAAAACATCAATTCAGATGTTGAGAAACAAAAATGAAGTATCAGCTAAAAAGTCTTGAAGCAGATGGAATGGACATTTATTTTAAAATAATAAATAAAATAATTTTATATTGAAAAAGAACTTGAAACGCCAACAACTGAGGTGTTTTACTCTGCATCTGACCCGACACTCTGACCCATCAAAGAGACTGAAAAGGAAGAAATCCAAAACCTCCCTGCAGGGACCATCAAGTTATTACATGCATATGACACATCAATGAATATGCTTTAAGATGGAAAAGCATGGAGAACCTGTATTGACCCTCTGCCAGCCCACAGTGAATGGAGTTTTTGTCTGAATGATGTAGTTGGTTATGGGGCTGCCGTTGTCTCTGCCGGGGCTCCACGCCAGCTGGGCCGTGCTGTCTGTCACCTCCTCCACCGTCACTGAGTCCGGGGGGCTGGGTGGACCTGGCTCAAACACAGGAACAGACACCTTGAGGAAATCGCACATGCAGAGGACGCACAGACGACAGCGATTTGACAAGGATGGGTGTGCTTGCACATTCTGCAAAGAAAATATGAGAACGCAATTATTGGAAAACAGAACCAGCCCAAATTGTAATGCTCCACAGCTTTTAGGTCTTCAGATTCACACTAGCAGAAGAACATTCTGCAAAAAAAAAAAAAAAACTGCCACTGGAAGCAGTGCCCTTCACAAGGAATTAAAAGTTAATTCAGGATTTATCCTCCTCTTTTCTCCCAACATGTAATCCCTGCCTTTCATGGTCCTCGCGGTAATAGATCGATTGAACAGGAGAGAAGCAGGGAGTCAAATTAAAAGCTAAAAGATGAAGACAGGGTCCTTGCACCCCCAAGGAGCCAAAGTTTTATCATTTATTTGAATTATCCCACCAATTAAGCGGTGTGATGTTTTACTTTAGCTCCCTGTTTTATTGAATGTGTTGGCTCATCAGAAATAATGGACCACTGGAGAACAGCGAGTCAGACTGCAGAATAAGAATAATTAAAAAAAATGCTCCCAACTCTATTCAGAGAAATGGCTCCTAATTTACAGCTAATAATTCTAATTATTGACTATATTTTAATTTATAAATAAAAAAAAACAACAACCACAAATGAGTATGAATGAACCTCAACGAGTAACATCTGATCTGCAGCTTACACCTTTCTCCTGCTGCCCTCATATGTCTGGCCTTAAAGCTTTGGCTTTAGAGATATTAATCACTTTAAAACTCATTAGTGGCTCTTGATAACAAAAACTTTAATATACTGGCCTCATTAATACATATTAATGGGGGAGACAATCAAGGATCAATTCCTTATCCTCTTAATTATATTTGGTTGGCTGAAGGCAACAGGATGTGGCGAGTCTCCCTGGAGCGTTTCAGTGATCTCTCATTAACATGAACAGACGAGACAAGTGTCAGTCTGGGTTTTTATTTCTCACTCGGCACAGCCAGACGGCAATATTATGCAGATCTGATTTGAATCTCACCCAACTTTGTGAAATGTACAATCTCACTTGTCAGTTCTGAATATCAGTGGTGAAACAATAATAAAACTCAAGCAGCACACGAAACGGAGTGACTGATGTATCTCCTTTTCAGGACCGCAACAGGGGATGCAGCTGTTAAACTATAGCGAGAGTGTTCCCCAAGTGGTTTGAATGTTATTGACCATGATGTTATCTTTACACAGTGACCTTCTCCATAACCATCCTCCTCATCCTGAGGATTGTTTGTGAGGCATCATCTAAAGCATTAAATGCTGCTATTGTTGAAAACAAGCATCCAGATGATCACTCAAGAGCCTTTTGTGACAGAAGAGATTATCATCGACCTTCAGTGCGCGGAGCAGAGGGGACCAAATAAAGACTGAAAATCACACTCTGAAACATGACGAAAAAATATAGGAATACAAAAAATATGATCATTGCAAACAACAGTGTTAACCACTTTTTCTGTTATTGTCATTACAAAGGACGATGCGTGCTATTTATGTCTTTAGTCAGCCTGAAATAATCAAAATAGAAAACGATTCCTTGTGGTAAGAACCATGAATTGTACCCACTGAGATAAATGAAAGCAAAATGAGGTTTCATTTACTCCCCAAGAAAGTTAATCATTTTTGATTACGTTTGGAGAGGCTTTTATTTCTGTAACTTTCTATTAAATTCCAAATGTATCAAATAATCTTTTTACAGAATTTAACTGCACAGCTATCTGCCTTATTCCTACAACCTTTTATCGCTGTCTGACAATAAATCAGACTACTCCTTTCATATGTTGGACAGTCAGTATTACCAAAATTAGTTTTATTCTATTAAATGGCAGGGAGCTTTATTCAGGTAAAGTGTTTCTTACTTTTTTTAAATGAAAAAGTTTACATACAAGATACTCTGGAAAGCCTAGATGATGAAATCATGGCTTTGGAAACTTCTGAGTTGAGTTAATTGAAGGTACACCTGTAGACCTCAAAAACCACAAACACATTCCTTCTTTCTGTGACATCATGGGGAAATCAAAATAAATCAATCAAGATATAAGGAAGAGAATTGTGGACCTCCACAAGTCTGGTTCATCCTTGGGTACAATTTCCAGACCCCTGGAGAAGCCTTGTCCATCTGTCAACTAGAAACAATAAAAACACCATGGGATTGTTCAGCCATCACACTGCAGGAAGGAGATGGGTTGGTGTGTCCCAGAGATGTATTTTGGTTTGAAATGTATGTATAGACCCTGAAACAAAAGCAATAGACCTTGCTAAGATGCTGACCACTGTGAAACTAATATGTACACCATGGGCTTAAAGGCCATTCAGACAGCTAGGTTTCAATTTGCAAATGCACTCAGGGAAATAGACCTTTATTTTTGGAAAATATGTCCTGTGGCCTGATGAAACTAAAGCTGAACTGTTTGGCCATACTGACAATTATTACATTTTTTGACAAAAGGGGAAGCTATCAAGCCCAGCAACACAATCCTAACTGTAAAGCACAGGGTTGGTAGCATCACGTTGTCAGGGGATGTTGTTGTTGTTGCACGAGGGATTGGTGTTCTTCACAAAATAAATGGCACCATGAGGAAAGGACATTAAGTTTAGATGTTGAAGTAGCATCTCAAAACATACGCCAGATGGTTAAAGCATTGGAAAAATTGGTCTTCCAAATGGACATTGGCTCAAGTCCAAGAATCAACTTAGTTACAAAGGGGCTTAAGAACAAGGACTGTCCACCATTAAGCCCTGATCGCAGCCCCATAGAAATTCTTGTGAGCTAAAAAGGTGTATGAGCAAGGTGTCCTACAATCAGTCCTGTCAGGAAGAATTGGTCAAACTTCCAGCAAAGATTGTAGAAATCGACCCAAAAAGTTTGACCCAAATCTGTGTACCTATTTAAAATGCAATGTTACCAGAAACAACAGAAATGTATGTTAACTTCTAAATAAAAAGAAAGTAAAAAAAAAAACGCAAAACAGTCCCTCTCATTATTTTGGCATTTACCAAATAGTAATACTTTTTGTAATAGTAATTAACCTACAACCAACAAGGAAGGTTTCGTCTGATTTAATATTAGACAATGAAAAATGATTTTGTGTATTTTTGTACAATGTATGTAAATATCTGATTTCAACTGTAGATCGTTCCTGGGCTGCAAGATGAACACATTAACGAAAGAACTGTTCGTAGAGACAACACAATCTCCAGCTGACATAAACTAGCTGGTATTCCGCTTGCACTGCTTGAATGGTGAATGGTTAGAGGGGCACTAATAAGTCTGTTTTCTTTCTGGTCCATGAATGCACCACTGCTAGCAACAATGCGTATTGCTAGCTGCTATAAACCAACTGGTTGTCACAGTTAGCCATGCTAGCCTTGTTTATAATGAAAAAAACATTTCAAAGACAGGTTAAAAATGGCTGACCTGTAATTATTATTTCATCAATTGCGTTAAATTACATCATACATTAGAGCTGCACCCAGCACAGTGACTCGTCTCTCACACATACACACTCGTTTCTAAGATCACCTCTGCTCCTAACAACAATTATTAATGACTCTACAGTGACCAGAAAATGAAAGGATGATTGAACAATCTAACACATCTTATTGTAAATCAGACCTTATGCTGGACTCTCCTGCATTTTATATTAAATGGACTTGTGTAAAAAAAAAAGAAACCCTGTCATATGGATTTTGTGTTCTGAAGTTTGCATAAAAAAAAGATTAAACTGTTAAGCTGTAACATAGCTTCTACATGACATATCCTGGCATTTTTTCATTAGGGATTGATTTGTAGAAAACAAAACCTGCAAATAACCAAGAGAATAACATTTGTAAATTTCTAATGACTCAGAAAGAAAAATTACAGTTAGGTCATTTGGAAAAAAAAGCTGTTAAAGTTAAATGTAATATCAACACTCAAATAATTTTAAAGTTAAACAGATTTTAATAAAAAAAGCTCAGAATGCTTTTAATTAAAGCTCTTGTTGAGAGACAAGATAGTTGGAGCTTCACACAAACTTGAAATTAAAATCAACACAAAAAAATTGCAATTGCTGCATCACATATCTGTGTTTGCTGCTTGCAGTGTACATACACCTTTCTAGGCTACTCAAGTGGCATATATTTTATTTTCCATTTATCGTTTACATCAAATGTTTAGCTGTAACTCAAAATCTACCTTCCAAATCAAGCGTTACTACAAACCTACTTTTAAAGCTATTTATTGTCAATCTAAAGTGCATGCATTTCTAATTCTAATGCTGCCTTAATCATATCAGTTTCGTTTAGCTAATACAAATGTAACATTTTTGTTGGCTTCTAATTTAATAGGAAATAGTAGGCACTTTTCATTTCAATGGTCCTCAATGCTGTTCAGGGGTTCTTAATGCATCTTTTTATCTATTGTGTAAACAAAACAGTAAAGATCAGTAAGATGAACCTTTTTCCATCTCTTTTTTTGTCATTAAGTGGCCTGACAGGTTTTATACTGCATATAAGTCCATATAATATACCTATATATTCATTTGACACCCTAAAGATGAGTCAGTTAATTATTGAAAAAGAGGGATGAAAAAAAGGCTCATCAGGCTTTGAAATCTATTTGAGAGCATACATTGCCGAAATGATGATGGTGAAGCAATTCAGTACGCCTGTCAGCTGCCAATTAGGAATATTTACATTTACATTTAGAGAGCTTTAAAAGCATCTCGATGTTCAGACAATACCCGTTTACACAATTTCAGCTGTTTGCAAAACAATGTTCTTGTCATATTTACTTAGAAAATATTTGCCTCCAGTGCAGACCTGAATTTACATGTGAAAACATCCAAATATTCTTTGCAAAGTGCACAAAAGCAAGAGATGCAATGTGAGCTATAAAGCTAAATGTTATTTGCTCTGATTAAATCAAGTGCAGCAAAGTGGCATGGATGACTCAACGGAGATGGAAACTAAAATGTGTCCAACACAATCCAGGCTCCGCAGCAGTTAAACAAGTGGGATGTTTTGCACTGACCCAACCCAGACATTTACAGTAAGAACCCATTAACACAAGATTAAGTCCCTCTCAATGACCCAAAAAGAAACTGGCAGGATTGCAGCAACCTAAAAATATCTATTTCAAACAGAAGGTAATTATGATACTGCTATGTCTTAATATTCCCAAAAATATGTTTCCCTGTAGTTTTGTGTCTTAAAAACTCTCCTACACCCTTACAACAATTATTTGTCAATAGAACATTCTAAAGATGTTCCTACCAAGTAAACCAATTTGTGACAGCCATCACATGTTCTATTGATGGATTACTGTTTAAATAATCTCTTAATTAATTGAGTAATACACACATTAATTAATCAAGGATACAGATTTACAATGTCAGGTGTTACCAATATTGTTTTCACTTGAACCTCCCCTGGGTTAAATCTACAATAAGAGTTGCTTTTTCCTTTCGTCCATCACAACTGGGAACCCTTAAAGTAAGATCACACCCCGGCCCACTGTTTAGTCAATTCAGTCATTTATCATCTTTCCATGACATATTCTTCCCATAAAAAAGTAGAGCAGAGTCATCTTAATTAACTTTGTCCAGAGATGAGTTGTCAGGATGTCAGAAGCATCAAATTAAAGGCATTTGTTTATTGTCAAGAGTTCCTGGAGGCGCCAAAAGGTATGTAGAGAGAGAATAACTTTCAAACTTTGCATCTGTCCTGCCTGAGTGCTACATTAGCCCCTTTAAAAATACAAATGTTCTGGCTTTGTTCTTTTGAAAATGTTTTTTGACACTAAATCAATTTGATGGCAGGCTAAGTCCTCACAGTTATGCAAAATAGTTATGCGGAAAGTTATGCAGAAGCTCACAAGCTTACTTTGATTCCTTTATAACATCTAAACATTGTTAATACAGGAATTTATTTCACCTTGTTAAAAGTCTATGCATACAGACCCTTAGAACCAATGCATGGTTCAAGGTGTGTTATGCTTTTTCACAGAGACTCACTGAAAATGTTCTCTGTCACGCTTGTATGCCACTTCATTGCACAATTATTTAGGACACTGCAGCTCCTTATTGCTTTAAAAGTGAAAACTGATAATGTAACAACAATCTCAATAATCAGAAAGGCAGTTGTTGATTTCTCTTTGTTCAATCTAGAATAGGTACAATTTTCTTTATTATATTGTCGCAAATTTATAGCATTCTGGATCTTTTTCCTGTGATTTTTCTTTTATTATCTCTTGTCTTCCTCCACCACACATACATTTCAGAATTAAAACATGCTTAAAACAACTTGTGTGGCAGCCATCGATATATATTACTTGATTGAACATTATGTGAGTACTGCATGATACACATGCTATTGCTATGCACTGAGTCAGGACAGCTGCAGATGCAGTGTCAGAAGTACACAGAACTGGTTCATTTTGAAGGCCAATAAAGTTATATGAGTAAAATGACATCTTGCTTTGACAGTTTGACTCAAATGTAATTGAGATAGAATTGAAATGAAATGTAATTTGCAAAAACATCTCGAAAAAAATAAAAATGTACACAGGAATGAAATGTACTTAATAATAAAACAAAACATTTTACTTGTTTCAAATGCTAGTAGAGCTTACATGGAAAGCCTGAACTCCAACCAAATATACAGTTTGAAGAGTCCTGACCTGGCAGGTCAGAAACTTAAAATCCAATCTTTTTCAGATCAGTTAACACTCCATATAAAGTGTACCAATCACACTCTTTACAGCAGTTGTTACTGCTGGAAGAAGGCTCAACGTTAGCTAATTTCAGTATCAATGAAGTGTTCAGAATTAAGCCAGAGGTAGCACAGAGCTGAAAGTAGCTCTTTAAAATGAAACTGTATTTTCTACGGACTGTTGAAACATTTGTGGGTTGATCAGGCTGTGAGATAACAAGAGAGAGAGAGAAAGTGAGACCTCCAGAAAACAACAGGAAAGCTGAACAGTAAAAACACACAGGTCTCTGTGTTGACAACCCTAGCTATGCTAACTGAGCTAATCACTGACATAAAATGCTACAGACAATTTAAAACATTTTTTTCTGTGATCACTGTATCTTTGATGAGGAATATAAAAACCTTGTTCTTCAGCAACTGCTATTCCTGACACTACGGAGAGAAAGCTAGAAAAAAAACGTATTTTTCTGTTCCTACATTCTATATTAGTGTGACCAGACGTCCCTGATTTTCGGGGACAGTCCCCGTTTTAGAGCAAGAGTAAAGTTTCGTCTGTTGTATGAGCTACAGGCTCATTCAACGGAAGTGTTTCTTTGCTAAATATAACAGGTGCGTTTCTTTGCTAAATATAGCCATTTTGATGTTTTATCAGCTAAGGAAACTGGTAAAATAATCAAAGAAACGTTCATAAGAAGGGGGACCGGAGGGTGTGTTCCAACTACAGGGGGCTACAGGGGGATCACACTCCTCAGCCTCCCTGGTAAGGCCTACGCCAGGGTATTGGAGAGGAGAGTCCGACCGATAGTCGAACCTCGGCTTCAGGAGGAGCAGTGTGGTTTTCGTCCCGGCCGTGGAACACTGGACCAGCTCTACACCCTCTACAGGGTGCTCGAGGGTTCATGGGAGTTTGCCCAACCGGTCCACATGTGTCTTGTGGACCTGGAGAAAGCATTCGACTGTGTCCCTCGTGATGCCCTGTGGGGGGTGCTCAGGGAGTATGGAATCGGGGGCCCTTTACTAGGGGCCATCCGGTCCCTGTACGAGCGGAGCAGGAGTTTGGTCCGCATTGCCGGCACTAAGTCGGACCTGTTCCCAGTGCATGTTGGACTCCGGCAGGGCTGCCCTTTGTCACCGGTCCTGTTCATAACTTTTATGGACAGGATTTCTAGACGCAGCCAAGGGCCGGAGGGGGTCTGGTTTGGGGACCAGTGGATTTCGTCTCTTCTTTTTGCAGATGACGTGGTCCTGCTGGCCCCATCTAGCCAAGACCTACAGCATGCGCTGTGGCGGTTCGCAGCCGAGTGTGAAGCGGCTGGGATGAAGATCAGCTCCTCCAAGTCCGAGGCCATGGTACTCGACCGGAAAAGGGTGGCTTGTCCTCTTCAGGTTGGAGGGGAGTTCCTGCCTCAAGTGGAGGAGTTTAAGTATCTCGGGGTCTTGTTCACGAGTGAGGGAAGAATGGAGCGGGAGATCGACAGACGGATCGTTGTGGCTGCCACAGTAATGGGGGCGCTGTGCCGGTCCATTGTGGTGAAGAGAGAGCTGAGCCGAAAAGCAAAGCTCTCAATTTACTGGTCGGTCTACGTTCCTACCCTCACTTATGGCCATGAACTTTGGGTCATGACCGAAAGAACGAGATCCCGGATACAAGCGGCTGAAATGAGCTTCCTCCGTAGGGTGGCCGGGCACTCCCTTAGAGATAGGGCGAGGAGCTCGGCCATCCGGGACGGGCTCAGAGTAGAGCCGCTGCTCCTCCACATCGAGAGGAGCCAGTTAAGGTGGCTCGGGCATTTATACCGGATGCCTCCTGGACGCCTTCCTTGGGAGGTGTTCCAGGCACGTCCCACCGGGAGGAGGCCCAGGGGACGGCCCAGGACACGCTGGAGGGACTATGTCTCTCGGCTGGCCTGGGAACGCCTTGGGCTCCCCCTGGAGGAACTGGAGGAGGTGTCTGGAGAGAGGGACGTCTGGGCGTCTCTGTTGAGTCTGCTGCCCCCGCGACCCGGTCCCGGATAAAGCAGAAGACGAGTACGTTAATAATTATATAATTATTATTATATTATTAATATATAATTATTATTATATAATTATTTTATCAGGATTACCCTAGTTTCTCATCTAGAGGCAACCAAGATATCTAGATATCTGAAACAAAAATCTTCTTTTGTTAAATTTAAATTTTTTTAGTATGTTGCAGAGGATTGTGATTTTATAATGACTCTGTTTTAGAATAGTAAAAAAACTGATAGAAGAGGAAAGATGAGGAAAATAGAAACAGAAAACAAGAGTGAAAGAGCAGAGGAAAATTGGAAGAGTTAAAGAGAGAGGAGGAAAATAGACTCATAGAAAGAATAGTAAAGCTAAGAAGTGGGTAAAGAAAGTGTTAAACAGAGAAAGGAGGAGAGGAAAGAAGACATTAATACTACTATTACTTAATTTGTTTAATTACTCTTAGGAAATGCTAACAACAGTACGGATAGACATTTATTTACTGCTATTACACTTAAACTTTATACAACAATTTTTATTGTTTAATTATGAATACACTTTTTAAAATAAATCAAACCGTAAGTGTACCAATGTGTTTATTATATCTTACGTTTAATTCTTTACTCGCAGAGCTGGAAATGTCCCCAGATTTGATTTCAGAAATCTGGTTACCTTATTTCATATATAGTTTTTACACAGAAATCAGAAGTAGTTAAAATTGGTAAAACAGGTAAAAGCTTCACAAAAGCAAGAAATAGGCTACAAAATGTTTTTCGATGCTTGCATGCAGACTGTCTAAACGGTTCTGTTAAACTATTTGGCGAAGGCCTAACAATCAAATCTTGAACAGAGATTAATTTTCCAAGAACAGCAGCATCCAGGCGGATTTCTCAGAATTTTTCAAATGGACTGGTATTTGAAGATAAACTAAAGCACAACTTTGAGCAGAAACAAAATATTTAATGCATGAGTTATCTAAAACACATCTCTGCAGAATGAATCATTTCACAACACCGCTTAGTTATTGTGACCCTCTAAAAATGTACATGACTAAACTTGTAAAACAACAGGAACTGATAAAAACATTAAAACTAACCTAAGCAGTAACAGCTGAACCTATTAATGATTGATGCTTTGATTTTTTTTCCTCATCTGTGGCTCACACAGGTGTAAGGACACTGGTGAAGCAGGAGAACACGTGAATTCAGCACACATGCATGCAGCCCCTGGCATTTTGTTAAAGGTCTGCAATGATCAAATAAAGACATTTTCCTTCCTCCATGGCTAGCTCTCTAACTCAGCTTCATGCTTTTTGAAGCTATTCAATCCAAACTATGAGACATCCGTGACAGCTGCCGTGAGCAGGAAGTGTAAATAATGCACAGTCTGAGTCACAGTGAAGTTTGTTTCCAGTCAGTTCTAGGCCAATTTATTTTCCCTGGCATGTTCCTGCTTCGAATTGAAAAGCAAGCATTATTTCACCATAGTTCTTAATGTTCATTACTGGAATTTTTCTTAAATATCTTTAACATGCCAGGCTGAATCACTGGTAGGTATGCTTACAGATAAAGATATGGATCCAACCTTTTCAAATCCTGACACTAAGATTATCCTTCACCTCATCTGACATTTAGCATATTTGTGTTGTGTCAATTTGCAAGGCTGTTATTGATCTAAGCCAGAAACAACATTCTCTTCTCGCCCCTGCATTAAAACACTGCCACTCCTTAAAACATTAGCTGTAACTCCTTGTAGCCAAAGTCATTTTGTTCGGCTTTCCACCACCGTTTCTCTGGAGCAATGCATACTGCATGAACAAGAAGAAGTTCCTCGTCAACACATTCTACTCTCAGGTACATTGCAGCAACACTGGATATTAGTCATTAAAAGGAGACAGAGAAACAAAGACAGCGTCAAATATGCATAGTTACTATTATTGAAATTTTAAACTGCTTGGCCAAAAAACATGTCTGACAAAAAAAAAAGAAGAAATGGGAAACCCAACAAGCAGTAGTTATTGGATATAAACAGAGAGGGAAAATATTTATCCCCTTGATTTTTATAATAGCTTTGAAGAAACATGTGCAATGACAAGCCAATTTGCTTGGAAAATCTGAACACCCTGAAAGTCTACATTCTGCAAAATCTTCTAAATTTCTCTAAGACTAGGATTGTTTCCATTATTCTTCACTGAGCCTTTATCCCCCACAATACTTATGCTACACTTCATTTTTCTCACAAGTCAGAATTCAGATTTGTGGATGATATTATAAGTTCAAATTGTAAAACCGGTGCAAGTTGCTTTTTGTTGTGCTCACTGATCAGGCTAAATACCATTAGGAATACAATATTATTTATATCCACTTTATGCATTTGAACTCTCTCAAAGTTGATATTGTACATAATTGTGTGTAAAAATTGCAAATAAACATTCGTATAACTTTTAAAATATTTTAGAAGTGCAATGGCAACACTGAATGTGAACTTAAGGATGACCACACCTATAACTTTGCAGATCAGAGTTCTAAATTCAGGCAACAATCATTTAGATTTTACGAGCCTTGAAACTCTGAAATTCCAACTTGCGAATACAAAGAGAGTGCATCATTAATTGCTACTCTGACATCTGATTTTCAAACTTGTAATTCTTAAATTATAAACTCTGAGTACAAATAAAACACACCATTATTCACCCTGATCCTTTACTTTTTCCAACATGGAATTATGATATTCCAAATCAAATTAAAAAAATTATCATTAATTACCCTGAACCATCAATGTCTCCTGGATATTTTGCTGTTTGTGTATCGACTACTTGTGCTCTTTATGAACATTATCTCTGTGGATGCTGATCAGGTTGAAAGTCAGTGGTGCTCAGCTTCCAACTGCTAGATGAGGGGTGTTGCCAAATGCAAAAAAGCTGCTGTTGCAAAATAAAAAAGAAGCTTTATGTAAGGTGACTCCATCCTTCAAGTTTCCAAACTGTACCATATTTAAATGGAACCTCTGAAGGGGCCTGCAACTTGGTGTTCTACAGCCTTAACTACAGATTTGTTCACAGCAGCTACACACTGAAACAGAAATAAAATACCCCTGCCTTCGGAGGAAATATGTGACATTTACAGATGTTTATAAACTAAACCTGCGCCAAATGTTTCAAAAAAGATCTGAACATATGCAGATGGTGTACCTTTTGTCGTTTATGCCACTGATTCCTGCGGTTGTTTTTTGTTAGTTCATAACATAAATGCTTTAAACTCTAGAATGTTATGTTGACTGTTGAATTTATCTTCTCCCACCACAGATGGCCAGAAGCAGATACTGTACGCGATTTAAAGGTTTCTGAAAATATTTTTTTACAAATTCAAAAAAGCTAAGCATCTGCCCTTCACTAAGCTCCACCTTAAAGGTTTAAACCAATATCTAAAGCACTACCACCGTTCTAGGGTCACTGCCTTGAATAAATTTCTGTAGAGGTAAGGGGATAAGGAATAGCCCAAGAAATGGGTCCTAAAAAGGGAAACACAGCTTCGTAGCTGTTACGAGCTAAAGATATCCTTCCGTTTTAACCCAAATCTATCATTAACTTTACATCGAAGACTGGAATTTAATCTTCTTCCCTTTTTAAAAAGAAACCAATTAAAAAAATCCTGGCTGCAAGCACTGTTTTAATTAGAGAATACCAAGAGGAGGGATGGTTTTCTTACCTTTTACAATCAATACAGCTACGGCTGACAGACTCTCCACATCCGTGTCCACTACGCAGATATATTTGCCAGCATGGAAAAGCTGAATGTTCCTGATCATCAGATCTCCGGCGGTTCTCTGCTAAGGAGGAGAGAAGGCTTTATGTAGCATGAAAGATAACAGACCTCGGGGCAGCTTATTAAAGAAAGTACTGAAGCATGTATAAGGTCCAGTAAATAGTGATGCTGTAAATATTTGCTGGTTTTGAGGGGAAACTCTGTTAAACTAAAAATATGATCAGAGCAGAAATAACGCTGAAAATAAAAAGGTTCACGGCCAGAGTTTACAAATAGTTTTTTTTTTTAGTGGACAAGGTTTCAGCCTCTAGGAAAAAATGGCCCTCTACCATCTCATCTAAGAAGACACTCGTAAGCAGCGAGTAGTAAATTAGTGGTGAAATTGTTCTACTAGCGTTGACAGGTTTAATTATGGAAATTAAACTCCCCGAAGCAGCAAAGTTTAGTTGATAATCTCTTTGGAGTGGAGACATTCTGGTATTTCTGGGTAAGGACTCTCTATTCAGATAAGAACACTGTCGGTGAGACGGGCAGGAAGAATGGTTGGTCTCAAGGGTGCGAGAATGTACAGAAAATGTTTTGTCATTTGGGTGTTTGCCACGCTTTGATTCCTTCAGAAGACACATCTAATGATGTGCATCCACTTCCTGTTACATGAGGCTGTGCAACAGGCCATGTCAAAGCAGAATTCAAGGCGAGCCAGAGCTTATTAAAAAGTAGATGAGCTGAGCTGAGACAGAGCTGGAGTTAAAGAAGACTACCTAAAATGATTTCCACCTGTCACAATGGCTGAACATCTGGTACATTACTTACATAATGACTTTTATATGGGAAATGCATTTCAGCATAGGGACTGAATTGTTTCCATTCACAGGAATACAATTGTAAGCACATAGGACTCCAATAATCTATTTGCACTTTCTTCCATAGATTTTCACCTAACAGCACAGGGTTTTTATGCCACAGAGGAGACTTTTAAAGTTGCAAAATGAATGGTATTACACCGGCTGCAGCAAGACACTCATGTAGAACCATAAGCTGGTGAACAGAACTAGTTGATTTTTAGCTTGATTGGCCTGACCGTTTTCCAGTCGAGAACATATCATAACACTCGGAGAACATCAACACTCTTTGGTGTGGAAGTTGTTACTGCCAAAGAAGAAGAAGAAGACTCAAAGTTAGCTACTTTCAGAATCAGTAAGTCAAGTTTAAACAGAGGTTCCACAAGGTCTTAAAAAAAAAAAATCATACTTTTGATTAGTGTAGGCGTTAAAATGCTTTAACCATGTCCAGATTTTTTGGTGCTTCTTCAGTTTGACCATTGTTCATTTTCAAATGCAATTAGATTTTTTGCTGGCGTAGGAATTAGAGTGTTATAATGTTGTGACAAGAGTGTTTCCAATGCAGGAGATTATGCACTGACATTTAGCCATTCCTGCAAACCTGAGAAGGAAATTTGTTCAGGAACCAATGTCTGTTTGAAAAAATAAAACAGAGACCAGTAGCTAGCTAAACTCGTTACGATGCTTACTATACTTGCTACTGAGTTAAAGTTAGGTAACTGAAATGCAAAAGCCATTATGTCACATTCTAAAGCAAAGAAACATCTAAAAAGGTTTTTTAGTTAATACATTATTAAATAACGTACTTAACTTGTTTATTTTTCATAATTTATGTAGGTCTTGAGTTTACATCACAATGGTCATACAAAGTGTTTCAAAATGTTTTAAATTGGAACAACTGAAACTTGCAGAAACCCAGTTAAAGAAGATGTCAGGGGAAGAACAAAAGCTGTTAGAGGCTCTGTAAAAGGAAATGTATTTTCTACAGCGACATGTTGGCTGTTTATTCAGGTGGCTACAACAGACAGCAACGTTTCATCAAAATAAAATAATAATAATAAAACCTGTTTAATAATTAAACAGGTTTAATGACTCGGAGCGGGCTTCAGCAGATAACAGGCTAAACGTGTTACAGAAAAGTTTTATCCTTTTGGACAACATGTAGACTGCTGATTATAGCTTGTGATGCTAATGGCTCTAATCATGCTAATTGCTAAGCTGATATAATATGCTACAGACAGTTCAACATCTCAATTCTGAATCATTAGTCTTTGTTTTAAAATAATAAAACCCTGTTTTATAGCAACTGCTTATACTCCCCTAAAGGGTGGACGCTGCCTCCACTTCTAATATAATTTATTCTTGACTGTCTATGGCAGAAAAGCTAGAACTTTGCCTTACCACAGTGGCTTCAGTGCTTAACCAGGGCTGATGTTTAGTTCTTAGCTGAACTTAAAAGGTAGCCCCTTTCTGTAACCAGGGAGCTATCTTGGACCCATGTCAATAAGTCAATACCTGCCCATCCGGTTATGGTTTGATTTTCTATCAGCTATTTTAATCAGAATGTTTGTGGATGATCACAGTGCAGGGAGACAGCTTAACTGCACAGTCCTGACTAGCTGATCTCTGATTGGTACTAGCAGTTAAACTAGCAGCAAGATTTCTTAACAGACATTTAAAGTTGATGGTGCTTAACAACTGACTTGAAAATGGTGCCTCAGTGAAAAATAGCAACTGTGATTGCTTCTGAATGATTTAAACTGTATTTGGGGAAATCAAGGGAAAGCACATCAGGCACATTGCCGCACATCGGGTCTTTTCAGGTGCGTCAAATGAAGCCTTTAAATGGGACAAATCATGCAAAACCACTTTTTTAGCCTTTAAATACATTTTGTTGTGTGCTTGAAGTCCGTAGGACTGCAGAAAAGTTGAATTTAGTCTCTCCAGGAGATATCTTTATATTCTATTTGGGTCATATTTTTCAGTTGGTTCAGTTTTCTCTATCATCATTTATGTTTTGTCCAACTGTTACGTCACAGGGTTTCCTGCAGAACAGCTGAGTAATGTCATGGACTTCTGGCTGATCAATTTCACGTATCCCCCATATCTATTTCTTGCTGCGATTTTGTAGTCCGAGCTCAAATATGCCTACACTGCAAGAGGATAAGTTCGGTTCTCTTGTTGGTTGTGTAAACCCACACAATTCATTACACCGCCCCCCAACAACAGAACCTCTTCGAAGTGCCTGGTTAAATTTTATTTTTCATGGAAATCTACCCACATCAGTGGTGAAATTCCTAAATCCGCCACTTCAAGGACGAGTGCTTTCAGCAACCTCCACCAGCACCAAGAAGGATTTGCTGAAAGACTTCATCTGATTAAGGTGTCAGTTCCTTCTGTCTAGGGAAACGAAAGACGCAGCAAAGCTGTAAGCTGTAAATAACAATAAAATGACAGCAAACTACATTTTAGACATGAATTTATTGTGTGTTGATACGACGTCCTGGCCAGTGTTTTGATAGCAGTAGCATTGTGCCTTCTGCTTATGTTAGTGCTGTGTGCTGCTTTTAGCTCCTTGAGGACTGCGTGTTTTGAATAGTATAATTATATAAACACTTTTGCATTGTTTTTGCCGTTTTTGTCTTGTTTATAAGGCGCTAGATAATTGTTATCAAACCACAAAAATGGCCTAATGGGTTAAAGTGGAGCGTTCTTTGACCTTGAGGGGAGCGGGGTGTAAAGCGCCTCAACAGCATTTAAAGAGACGGTACCAAAACGAGTTGCTCTCAGACGCTCCTCAGAACAAGGGTAAAAGAGGAGCCTATGGAGCTACAATAACAAGGAATTCAGACCAAAGCATTGCAGTTCCTTTACATAGACCACAACTGAATGATTTAAGTGTGAAAAGGAAGGCTTTAAGAGCATGATTGGTCCCCTTTAACACACATTGGAAGCAACTGAGCAGATCTGTGGATTTTGGCCAAATGCAAATATCCATTTACATGCCAGCAGGTGGGATATCCAACCATAAGAAACAAATAACTTGCTACACCAAAATTTATTTACTATACCCTAAAATGTTTACTATGCAAATCTACTTCAAAATATAACTGTCATGCTTTATATTTTCACTTAGACTAGATTTCTCACCAGAGTTGCCAATCTAACAGAAATCGATCACCAGAGAATATCTTTTTAGACATTCTTTTTGTAATAATGAAATTGTGAGTAATTTAGATATAATTTCACCTCAAAAATGTATCTTTCCTCATCCATTTTGAACTATTATCCAACCACAAACCGTGCTCAACAAAAAAAGAACAACCAGAGCAGCACAGAAGAAGAGCAGCTATGGGAGCCAGAATGTAGTGGTATTTGTGTTTATTAAAAAGCGTAGAAAGGAATAGCTGCTGACCAGAAGCTCCCAGTTTGAGTTGTTTCATAGAAAATAATAGGGTGTATAGTTTGACATCATGAAAAATAAACAGCAGGAAGACCAGAGACTGTGAGCTGATGTTATTTCCAGTCTAGTTAGAATTTCTATTAATGTTGTTTTTACTTTTTTCATCCTAAATTTGGCAGATCAAAAGCAAAACTAATTCAGGAGTTTTGAACATGGTGCTCAAAACATTTTGATTGGTTGTTAGTCTCTCTGAGCCCACCTCCACTTTTCAATGCTATTTCTTTCTTCTGGCACAGCTATGAGTTGGAGCCTTGATAGCACTGGTTGATCAGTGCTTGTGGCAGTGGAAACACTAAGAACTGGTGCAAAGCAAACACTAGCACTACTTTAGCACTGGAGCTAATTTGGTCAGAAAAAAATATTCTATTTTGTTCATTATAGTTTTGGTGTATAACTGGAAATTAGCTACAATTCTCATTTGTGCACTTTAGTAAGGGTCACTCACACCGCCTACGAGTTCAAAGTGGCCATCTCCCTTGGTTATCAGCTGTCCATTAAATGCCCAGGAGAAGGAAACATCCAGGACAGGATCACTGGCTACCTGGCAGGGTAACACAATGCTCTCCCCTACAATGATCTCCATGTCCACTGGTCCC
The DNA here is from genome assembly GCF_021462225.1 of Girardinichthys multiradiatus. NCBI lineage: Eukaryota > Metazoa > Chordata > Actinopteri > Cyprinodontiformes > Goodeidae > Girardinichthys > Girardinichthys multiradiatus. Next base: position 20,922,375 of record NC_061794.1, on the reverse strand, counting down.
TGAATGATTCTGGTTGGATCTGCCATAAAAACAAATGACACAAAAAACCTATAAATTCTGACAGACAAAATAGACAAGCAAACCTTTTGTTGATTTCAATGAAACAGAAACAGAGATGCAACACTTTCTGGAATACAAGCTCTGTACAACAGTGAGTCACAGGCTTAGCAGTGCTGTCTTTGTACAGAAAGGTCCCAGTCAAATAATGTGTGATTACATGCAGCCTGCTGCCTCTAAAATGGGTAATGGGATGACACAGATTGTATAATCTTCTGAAATCCTGATGGAAATTGCAATGCGCTGCTGATCAGATAAAACCTCTCATAATAGGCTCCAGTGTAGATTCAGTACGTGAAACGAGGAGTGTCGCTTTAAAGTCTGCTAAAGCAAATCATTTAGAGAAGTCCTCTGAGCTTCAATAAGGCATGATAATCAAAGTGAAATAATCAAAGAAAGAAGGTGGATCATAAAGGAATACCTTGCATTGAATGTCAAGAAGTAGGAGAAAAGTTGCATGAAAAATTATACCTGCTGCTCCTAAGCTGGTGAAGAATCAATGTCTCGGTCAGAGCTGTGCATCACTGACCGGTTTATGGCATCGAGAAATACTAGGGTCATTTAGAGAAATAACTGGCCTTGGCAATCATAGCGGCAGACAATATCATTCAGCACATTAACAAAACCAATAAGAAGACACTAAGCTGTCACTCCAGAGGCACAAGGAAAAAAAAACACGTTCGACAATAACAGCATCTGTGACACCACCTCACTAATGCTTTCATTGCTTCCACTCAAGGCACTTTCATTTGCTGCAGTAAATTGGTTGCTTCAGCTGCTTTGAGGAAAACAGTGTTCAAGTACTTTGTCAAATACGTTCAGAGTGGATTATTGCAGCCTCACAAAACTGCTGAAAGACAAGCTTTTTCAAGCTGCAGAGCACGTTTTGATTATGCAACAAAAACAAGATTTCAGGTTTTGCCAAAGTATGCAAAAAGCGCTATGCTAAATGCAATTCACATAGCAAAACTTGAAGGTTTTGTTTTGTGAATGACCTAAATGCAGCAGCTCCTTGTTGTGCTGACGCATACTGAGCAGTGAATTGTGATTAGTAAGGGGAGTCTTATTTAACAGCACAGCTCACCTGTAACCAGGAGCCTTCCAGTTGTGCTAGACATGCCAAATCTGTTCCTGGCGAAGCACGTGTAGCTGCCTGCGTCCGACTTGCTCACATTTGCAAGCCTCAGAATTCCATCTGGAGAAAGTGTGATCCTATACAGGTAGAGGTGAACAGAAACAGCAGCAACATAACGTTGAAACCAGATGTTTACATACACTGTATAAAATTACCAAAAACGGATTTTTCTCACTTAGGAAAAATTTGGTCTAATTTAATTTTACAGTTTTAGATCAGTTAAAATTACCCACATTATTTTTGGGAGATTTTATAACTTTCTTAGAATGCAGAAGTTTACATACATACATACATACATACATGCAATAAGATTACTTTGCCTTTAAATTAATTGTGAAAGCCAAGATGGTATTTTTTACATTTCCTTTTAAACTGGGGCAAAGTGTTTGTGTATCTTTTCACAACCTTCTCACAACACTTTGAAGGAGTGTTGGCCCATTTCTCCTGACAGAATAGGTATAACCCAACCACCTTGCTCACACACACCTTTTCAGCTCTGAAGGCAAAGGGCGGAGAAGGGGGCTTTGTGATGGCCACTTCAAAACATCAACTTTACTGCCCTTAAAGCCACTTTGTAACTAATTTGGTAATATGGTTAGAGTTATTGTTCCATTTGGAGAACCTATTTGTCCCCAAACTTAACTCCAGTTGCTCCTGCAGCAACATGATGATGCCACCGTCACAGCGGGGATGCTGCTCTCAAGCAAGCATGCTTCCCCCTATTTCCCTCCATATGTAACAATTGTCATTATGGCCAAACACAAACACAGATGATATGTGTCCTAAAATTAAGGTTTTAGTCCCTGTGTGCATTTGCAAACTAATCTGGATTTTAAATAATGCTTTTGAAGTTGTAGCCTCTTCCTCCCTAAGTGGCCTTTCAGCCCATGTGGGTACGGGACTCGTTTCAATGTGGATAATGACACTCTCTTAGCAGCTTCAGCAGACATTTGACAAGGTCTTTTGCTTTGTTCTTGAGTTGATGGCTACATATTCCCAAGGTGTTCACTGTGTTTGTAGTTCTTCCATATAATTGTTTGAACAGATAAAGGTACCAGCCTTTAGGCATCTGGAAAATGTACCCAAGGATGAACCTGACTTGTGAAGGTCCACAGTTCTCTTCCTCATATCTTGGCTGAATTCTTTAGAGTTTTTCATGATGTAACAAAAGGAAGCAGAGTGTTTTTAAAAATACATTTACTCAAATGATGTGATCAGAAGCTTGCAAAGGCATGACACCAACATGTGGGCTTTCCTGATTTGTTCAAAGGCATAGTAATCTCCTGTGGGAGGGAAAATGGTTAGGTGTTTTTTTTATAAACTTAATGTAAACATCTTGCTTCAACTGTAACTTAATCAATACATAAACATTAATTTCATTTTTTTCTGTGTTCTACACTTGCATGAGGTTCTTATAGTTAATCAGTGTTTGTATCAGGAGTCACTATTGATCAGACCAAGGGAGGAGAGCGTGGGAATAAATGCCAATGCCATCCTAATTACATTTCCAGAGAGGAATGGTAACCGCTTTCTCTGATTACCTGTCGTCGGTGTGAATAGGGAGATTGGCTTTCTTCCATAAAATGCTTGCTGTGGGATAGGCCTGGGGCTTGCAGTCCAAAGTCACCGTTGTTCCTGCTTTGGCTTTGAGCAAAGCTCTGAGGACATTCCCTGTGAAGTCTGGAGGAGAAGCTGATGGGAAAAAGCAAACTGTCTTTTAGCATAAGACTGCAGCAGATCTCACGAGGCATTTGAAGCATGCTGTAATTCAATATGTGAAAATCAATAAATGTTGAAGAGATGGAGACAGATGCTTTAATTATTTGTAATGAGAATAGAATGGATATAGAAAGCAACAATGTTGTGATTTTTATTCCCTCTTGTTTGGTCGCATTGAATAAAAGCTACAGTTAAACGAATGCATAAAAAACAAATTTACAAGACAATTCTGTCTGGAAATTGAACTTTGCACTGGATCTACTGAAACCGTGTTGCTGAACTAGGAATTGGTCCTGGTCATATATAAGTCTTGCAGAAGTATTCACACCCATTTAATTTTTCATGTTAAAGCAACAAACATGATCGTTTGCAACACACTGGTACAGAGTACTGTATTGGTGTAATATGGAGGGATTTTTTTAATTTATTCTTTTTACATTAATGAAATCAATATCTAAATCGCATGTTGCGCAGTTCTTTTCAGGCCACCTGAACCAATACTTTGTAGAAGCATCTTTCCACCACCACCAGGTATTTGTGGTATTTCCCTATACCAGCCCTTTTGTCTTTACATAATACCTCAAACTTAGTCAAACTGGATAGATTGCATTGGTTAACAGCAACTCTGAAGTCATGAAAGAGATTCTTAATTGGATTTTGGCCCTCTGGAAATTGAACCTCCACCCGTATCCTAAGTCTTTTGCGGCTTCTAACATGTTTTTCTACAGTATTGTCCTGTGTTTAGTTCTGTTTATCCTCATAATCATGCATTACTTTGTGTAGGTCTATCACATAAAATCCTAATTGTTTGTTGTTGTAATGTGACAACATGGGAAAAACAATAATTCAAGAGGAATGAACATTTTTGCAAGGCACTGTAAAGACAGCCACACAGAGAAGAATAACTTTAAATGTGTTTGACACCACAAAATCATCCTCACTTGACCCATTTATCCAATAATCCAGAAAACCTTAAAGAAAGACTGTGAGATGACCTTTAGATTGTTATTGGTAACAATGATTTGGGGATTTAAAAGATAAATGGCATCCTACCTAAAACCATTAGTTCAGCCGCAAAATATATGACGCCATGTTTGTTCTCAGCCACACACTGGTACATGCCAGCATCAGATAGCGTGAGCGGCAACACCTTCAGGACCCCATCCTCCACATGGATCCTGTCCTGTGAAGAAAGGGATTAAAGAAAGCAATTATTGCCCGAGAGTTAAAGGTAGCACTTTGCTGTTGCATATCACACTCTAATAAATGTTAGCAAAGGCAGATTTTTGAAACATTTTGTAATGTTTGTAGATCAAATCAGCATAATGCTGTTTTTCTTCCTTCAGATTTTGTATGAACATCATTATTCACAAAAGCAAAAATGTTTTATTTTATTAAAAACAGCCAGTTTCAACACTTGTCCAACATACAACATACAAATTATAAGACATACAGATCTCTTCACATTCATTGTCAAACCTGTGTAAAAAATCTATCTTTTATTGCAGTTGCATTATTTCACTCCAGAAAATTTGGAAAAATCCAACTTTTAATTTATCTAAATGTATTTAATGGGGGAAAAACAGCAATAAGAAACAATATAACCATAAAAGAAATGTTACAGATGCATCTTTTCATGTACAATTTACATTTTACCAACAAACCATTTTTATGGATGCCATAGAAGCGGCTGTATTGACCAAAGATTTGGCAAGTTGTTCAGAGCACAGAATATCAGTTCTGTTCCTCCATCTCTTGTTCTTTAGCGCTGTTGATCAGCTGAGATCGGTATATCTGCAGACCGTATGTAGGAGGTTGGAAGGCACAAACAATCATTGGTTTGTCCAGTTGGCCCTGTTTTCCCTCCCATTTTTTGTTTTCACCTCTTTTCCTTACTTTTGGCAGTTGTAAGGCAAGATGAAAAGAATGAAGGTAATGCGTTCAGAATTATATTTAAAATGATGTCAGTTTGTATTATGTACGTGTGTAAATATATTTAGAAAAGTAGCTAATAATTTAAAACGTAAAGATGCGTCCATGGTGACATGCTCATTCCAATTACATGTTTCGCTTTACTTAGGTTAAACCTTCCCTTACTTTAAATACAGCTTCCTTTGTTGCAGATACAGGGGTTGGACAATGAAACTGAAACACCTGATTTTAGACCACTTCAACTTCACTTTCATGTTCATCAAACCAATCTTTCACCAGTCTTGCTGTGTGTATTGGTGCATTGTCATCCTGATACATGGCACCGCCTTCAGGATACAATGTTTGAACCATTGGATGCACGTGGTCCTCAAGAATGGTTCGGTAGTCCTTGGCAGTGATGCGCCCATCTAGCACAAGTATTGGGTCAAGGGAATGCCATGATATAGCAGCCCAAACCATCACTGATCCACCCCCATGCTTCACTCTGGGCATGCAACAGTCTGGGTGGTACGCTTCTTTGGGGCTTCTCCATACCGTAACTCTCCCGGATGTGGGGAAAACAGTAAAGGTGGACTCATCAGAGAACAATACATGTTTCACATTGTCCACAGCCCAAGATTTGCGCTCCTTGCACCATTGAAACTGACGTCTGGCATTGGCATGAGTGACCAAAGGTTTGGCTAGAGCAGCCCGGCCGTGTATATTGACCATGTGGAGCTCCTGAAGGACAGTTCTGGTGGAAACAGGAGAGGTGAGGTGCACATTTAATTCTGCTGTGATTTGGGCAGCCGTGGTTTTATGGTTTTTGGATACAATCCGGGTTAGCACCCGAACATCCCTTTCAGACAGCTTCCTCTTGCGTCCACAGTTAATCCTGTTGGATGTGGTTCGTCCTTCTTGGTGGTATGTTGACATTACCCTGGATACCATGGCTCTTGATAGATCACAAAGACTTGCTGTCTTGGTCACAGATGCGCCAGCAAGACGTGCACCAACATTTCGTCCTCTTTTGAACTCTGGTATGTCACCCATAATGTTGTGTGCATTTCAATATTTTGAGCAAAACTGTGTTCTTACCCTGCTAATTGAACCTTCACACTCTGCTCTTACTGGTGCAATGTGCAATCAATGAAGACTGGCTACCAGGCTGGTCCAATTTAGCCATGAAACCTCCCACACTAAAATGACAGGTGTTTCAGTTTCATTGTCCAACCCCTGTATATGTAGTTGGGGTCAGATGGCTCAAAGAATGTTACCACACTTATTCCTTGGAAATATTTTAAATCATAAAAAAACTGGGGGAGTTATGAAGCAGAAACTAAATCAGTGCCACCTATGATCTTTATTAAGTCAACCTTGTTTTAAAATCTCTCCTATTAGGGAACTTTGGTTTCTCATGTAGCTACAGTGGAGAAAACTGTCACGATGTGGAATATTGGTTTGGTGTTTGTTTACGATTATTCAGCCAGGTGTTTTTTCTGTTTACTTCAGTGCATGGTTATTTCGTGGTTCTATGTTTCAGGTGTGTTTTCCTTTCCTTATAGGTTGTCTAGGTTTTGCTTTGCTCTGTGTTTTATGGGTTTGATGAATGTCTGTTTAGATCTGTTCCTCCTGTTTTTAGTTATGAAGTTTATTTCCTGCCCTGTCCTTCTTGTCTCTGTTCTCTCCCATGTGTTCTGGTGCCCTGGGTTTGTTTACAGTTTGTTCCTCATCTAGCTCCTCCATGTTCTCGTTTATCCCTATCTGGTTCACCTGCCCCTCTGTCTTCCCGCTCGCCTGTTCCACACGTGTCTGTTTTCCCTGATTACCTGCCCTATTGTTTCATGTCCACCTTTGTCTGTATTTAAGTTTGTCTTTGTCCTTTGTTCCATGCAGTGTCATCATGTCTTTTTGATGTCACTTGATGTTCTTCGCTTTGGATTTCGTTCTGGCTTCAGATCCTGTTTGATCCAATTTTGAAATGATGCCTTGTAATCAGGATTATCCTGTTACCCTGCACCTCGACCATCTGTAAGTGGACTCTTTAAATTAAAGACTACGTTTTCCACTGACTCTGCCTTCTCCGTGCTTGTCTGCCTAACCAATAGGGAAATGTCTTACAGCGTTCGTCTTTAGGCCCCGCCCAGGATGTTCATGTTTCCAACACTCAAAATTATTTGAGTTCAACCAAAAACAGAGAGTCAAAACCAAAAGAGTGAGAGTCGTAACCAAAGATGTTTGACATGCGCAAATAAAAGTTTATGTTTTGCAAATAACTTTTTTCTCTTCATGAGAAAAAATGAGTTATTTTAATCAAAAAAGGTTTTTTCAAACAATTTTTTTTCTCCCCAAAATAAAATATTCCATAATAAAAAAAATTGTTACAACTCTGAAAGTTTTGATCACAACTTAATATTTTTTGATTGAGATTAGTTTTTTGTTTGATTGAATAATATTGAGACAAATTTACCTCCATATATCCATAGCATACAATCGGCACAAACGCGATACATTAAATGCAACTTAGAGGAATCCTGTCGATAAAAGGGGATTTTCCCATCAGCTGCACATGCTGCATTCAGGTAAGGCTGGGAAACTAGGTTGTCCAAATATCAAAGCAACCCAAAAGTGATTTAAACATGTCTTATTCTCAAATATGGACATAGTCATATTTAAAATTGTTTTATCATCTTTTTACCTAGGCACTGGCTATGCCTGTCTATACTACTTTTTTCACAGAAAAAAATCCAACCAAATCTACAGTAAGTTCTATACTTTCCACTTTTTTTAAGTGCTAGAACATAATAAAATCAAATTAATATCAGAAATAGAAACATATTCATTATTTACTGCCCACCGAAGTAGAAAAAAATACTGAAAATGTAACAAATTGTGCACAATGTGTGTTCTTTTTGTGTAAATACTATGATACTCTAGTTTGTTTACACAACATTACCAGCGTAGTATTAATGTTTTGTTAATTAGCAACTCTTGACTTCCTTGTTCCATGGGCTAAGAATAACACAGACAGCCATGTCTCTTAGTCACTCTTCAAAATGGGAAAGACAGGACATTATCAGAGGTCTCAACGGTTGTGGAAAGCAGTATAATTAGGTTAATAAAACAAGTCTCATAAATGGTAGCATATGTGAGATATAGGTGAAGTGTCCACAGATGTGAGATAAGATTGTTTCTGGGCACAGATCTGTGGAAATAAATAAAAATGTTTCTGAGGGCCTATACAGTTTAATACAGAGGAATGAAGGGCTGCAATCAGCCGGTAACCAACACATCTTTGGTCAATGTGAATGACACCAGTTTCTTTGTACAGATGAAAGAACAATCAATGCAGCAATCCACCTATAACAGCTTTATCATAGAGGGATAGACACAAGCTATGATCTGATGTCTACATTTTAACAAGACAACATCCTGTGTGTTGAACTAAGATAACACAAAAGCTGCTTCAGGAGAGATCTAGAACTATTCAGGAATCGCCCAGTGAGAAATGGATCTGAACCAAGGTCTCTAGAGAGTCTTGAAAATGGTTCAGCACTATTGCTCCCCGTCCCATCTGGTAAAACTGAAATATTCCTGTCAAGAAGACAGGAAGGAGCTTCCAAATGAAAAGGTGTACCAAGCTTGTAGGAATCACTAGGAAATCTCAAGGCTGCTGTTGTTGCCATGGGTGCTTAGGTCAAGTACTATGAGAGACCAATAAACACTTGTAGTCTAGGCTATTACATGTGCATTTTCATAATACACCTTTGCTTGTTTACCAGTATCATAGGCTGTGCATCTGATACTGAATGAACATTTCCCTGCAAAAGTATTTACACCCTTTGAATTTTGTCACCTTCTGTCATTTTGCAAACAGAACATTTTATTGGATTTTTAGATGATTGACTAACACAACGTGGTACTTTATTATGCACTATGTTACGAGCAGTCATTTGCAGTCTGTGCTATAACAAGATACATCTGAATAGTATTACAGGGTTACTACACATTTTACACTACAGTTTTTGGCATTTGTATTGAATTGCTTAAATAGTAGTCTTGCTATGTTTGTAGGTTCCACATAATACTGAAACCAGCCTTGCAGTTTTTGTGTGGTGTAGCCTTTTTAGTATTTGGACTAAGTTAGAAAATCTCTATTTCTGCACTTATTGTATTTGGCAAATAAGGAATGGACTATTATACTTTTTGAAGTACAATTTTGGCTGTAAGATCTTCACAGGCATACACTACTTTTTGTTGGTCTATCCAAAAAAATTCCCATTAAAATGCAATGCTTCTTCTGGTTGTAATGTGACACAACGTGAAAAAGTTAAAGGGGTATAAATACTTTTGCAATGCACTGTAGATGCTCTTTTCTCATCTGATAAATGTTAAGTGTCAAGAAAATAAAAAGTGACATTTAATAATGTCTCTTTAATAAAGATGTAAAAAGTAATTATATGTGCTGTGTAATTCAGTGTGCCTCGCTGTGTATCATAAAACAAAAAATACATCACAGCAGCCAGTAAAAATCAGCCAAGTTTAAAGCAGCTGAGCTGAGAATATGTCTCTTGTGGTTTAGACTCAGGTGTGCAGTTTCATATAGTATATTTCACAGTAGATTAAGCCCATTGTCCCTAAATCTCAAGGAGCTTAAATATGCATCATGAATAATGAAAAACAACTCTCGACTCCATTCAAACGAAATGGAGCAATCTCTTGGGAACTCGACTGATCCACTTTCTAAGATGGTGTAATCTGCCAAGGTGAAGCTGATCCAGCCCCAGTAAAATCCAAGTATCATCGTTGGCACACCTTCGCTAGATGTTTAGACTCTCATCTAACACTCTGGAAAAACCAGCAACAAGTTCTTGCACCGAGCTTATCTAAACAAAAAAAAAAAGGTTGGCGTTACCTCTGATTGGAGCTGCTGGCCATTCTTCAGCCAAGCGTAGGAGGGTTTGGGCTTGCCGTTGGCGCGGCACTCCCAGTGTAACCTCTCCTCTATGGCCATGGCAGTGTCTTTCATGGTCTGGATCCACTGAGGCTTGGCTGAGGACACAGAAACACCCTCTCGTGAAACATCTCACATGGACCAGGGGAAGCACTTTTCAAGGAGGCGGCAACGGGCCATTGAGTATGCTGCTTTCCAAATAGTTCAAAGGAAGCATAGATTGCCAGCGCAAGCGGGAAGGGCTTGTCTTTAAGGGGCTGGAGGAGAAGCGATTGAATATTTTATCACTCAAATGTTTCACAAGCCTGTGGCAACACAAGATTACCATTAAACACTGAATCACAAAGCGGAAAATTTCTCACCACTGTTGGAGTGCACCCAACATTGCCACTCACCCCAACCTGTCACCTCAAGTGTGTGTAGAAAAACCATCACCTCTGAACACAACCTTCCGCATTACATATGCACAACTTTTTCATATTTTTTTTGTTGTTTTTTTATGGGAAGAATGCAGGGCTCATAATAAGCACATCCCCTTTGCAGGCAACGTGCACACTGTCAGTTTCAATGTCACAGGTGTCCTTTTTGCTTCTTTAATGAATTCACAAAAAAACACAGCAGCTGGCATGAGCCGAGGGGCCAAATTTAAACTAGAACAACCTCAACGCACTCAAATAATAAAATTAATATGAAAACCAAGCTGACTTTTTTGTACTTAATTTCACTTTTTAAGCTCTAACATCAAATTGTAAAACCATCTGTCTTATAAGATGAGCAACTTAACGTGTTATGGGGGGAACATCTATTTTCCGGTTGTTTTCGGACTCTGGAGAAAAGCTGAAAAAACCCACACATGCATGAGGGGGAACATGCAAACTTAAACAGAAAAGCCACACAGTCAGGTTAGAACCCGAAAGACCGGCTCGCTGCGAGGCGACACAGCTAACCACTAAACTTGTAAATATTTATAATATGAGCTTGTCAAAAATGAAGAAGAAAACTCCCATGTAAAGGTAGATAATTTAAACAGATATCACAACAAAACTTCCCCATAGAGGAACTTTCAGTAGGAGAGTTTTTTTTTTGAAAGTCCATAACATAAATACATGACTAAAAACAGAAATATGTAAGTTGGTTTCTTCCATTTCTGAATGACAATGTGTTGCAAAAACTGAACCAATTATTGGACTGTGCAAAAGTCTTAAATCATTATACAATGTTTCCATTGAGCAAGACATTTTTATGGTTCGTAAAGTGGGTCTGAATAAAGCGTCTTTTAAATTTCTGAAGATCTTACTACTTTGATTTCTATTTACCCATTTTCAGTCCAGTATCTGGCAACTGTTTGTTGATTTTTGCTTCATTTATTCATGCAGTTTTTGCATGCAAAGGTTTTTATGCAAAATGAACAGAATCTGAAATCACATTGTGAAGAAACTTCAACAGGAACCTGATAAAGGACCTGATAAACATCATCCTAAGATTTATCAGCTATGGCATGCCAATTTATCAGCTAAATAAATGAGTTAAACATTTGTGTAGGTACATTTTTTAATAGTTTGTCTATCTGAACAAGGTAACTTAAAGTCACTGTACCATAAAAAGCCAGTCGACCAGCAGCCGTGTTCCTGCCCATCTTGTTCTCGGCCACGCACTCATACCCTCCCGTATCATCCTGTTGGAAGCTGGGGATCTCCAGCACTGCATTTGAGTACTTCATTTTGACCTTGCTGGGGAACGGGACTCCGTTAGCCCTCCTCCAGGTGATTTCTGGGACGGGGCTGCAACAGAAAAAGTAGTTGAACCTTAGCATGTGCTTGGGTTGCAGGTTCCTGTAATGATCCAGCAATAATGAAGCATTTGACAGAGTATAAAAGCCTTTTTTTGTGGATGAATAGTTCAGATTAGGCCCAATCCAACCATGAAAAAATAAAAGCTTTTCAGCATGACTCTTAAAACCAATTATGACTTTTTTTCTCCACACACTGAGAAATATAATTGCCAGAAGAATATCTTTTTAAATTTTTAAATTTGAAGTTTTCTCGTCTGGAATGATTGACTAAGGAAAATTTAAAACACTATTCAAGGAATTTGACTTACTTCCCAAGGGCGAAGCACTCCAGAGTAACTGTTGATCCTTTCGAAGAAGGTACATTGTCTGGAAAATTAACTTCTATTTTTGGCTCGTATTCACCCATCACTCCTGTAAGGAGCAAGCACAAGAACCTGCTCAGTCGTCTATTATTTATAACTTCCCAACAATACTACAGGCACAGCAGTTCAAGCAATGGTGCTGAGGACAAATAAAAGACACATGAACAAACATTCTCTAATGTGCAAACTCTTAGCAGTGGATCACTTAAATGTACAGTCACACAATGTTATGCATGCCAGCAAGGGGTAATTTAAACCTCAGCAAGGGAGGGGGGAATTAATGTCTTGTTTTTTTAGTCAGCAGCTTCTTATCTATTATTTCAAAGCTTGAGCAGGCAGTTTTATTGTTTATATCAGTATGCAAGAAAGGCACAGAAGATGGGGATCAGACAGTGATGCAATGGGATTTAAATTTATGCAGCTACATGTACAGTACACTGAGTGGAAACTAACTGGTTGAGCCACCAGAACACTCAATGTAATGGACCAGTGACGTATGATTCATGTTTAATTCATTTGAGGCAATCTTTATTCACACTTTCTATGAAACCATAACAGGGAACAGAACAACGGAGCGCCAAGAACAATCCTGAAAATTCAAGTGAAAGCAGGAGGAAGGCCTTTAAAGGGAATGCAATTTATATGAAAGTCAACAAAGGGGGAGATTTGGGGACTTTGTAGAGCATCAACTATTTACACTGAGTTTTTGGGAGTCAGGGTGAAGTGATGGACAACAGGGCAAAGAGAGTTCTTTGCTAATCTGGTGATAAAAGGGACTTTAAAAAGAGGAACTAACTTTTCACAACGTCATGAACATACGCTAGATCTTACCATCTGTCCTGAGGATCAGAGACGTAGGTGAGCTCTGAACTTTGCCTTTTGTGATACTGTTCATCACCACACAAGTGTAGTTCCCCACATCAGAGGGCTCCACCTTAGCTATGTAAAGGTTTCCTGTCTGCTGGGAGACAAACCGCCTATTGTCTTGCTGAACAAAATATGGATACTCATTGAAGACCCACGCATACGTAAGATCTGAAAGACAAACAAGAATGCATCCGAACAAGTGATCGACCCATTGTGCTATTAGATGTGATTTAAAATTTTAATTAATCATTGATAACGTGATTTCAAACTTGATTTAGATCATTGTTTGATTAGAAATAATAAGGTCAAAAATAGGCAGAACTCACAAAAAGAGAGGACAAATGTTTTGTTACCTTATAGAACCATTTTTTTATAGAGCCGTCAGTGCAGCAGGTTGCATTTTCCCCCTTTTTCTTCTCTTGCTCCAATATTACCACCAGTTTTCAGCAGTTTGTATTTTTTCTGCCAAGCTATTCCCTCTGGCTTTAATTTGCATAAATATACATAAGTATGAGTGGACTTTCTCTTAAATCCATTCAAAAAGCCTTATCTAAATGTGGGCTAACTGCATCAGCACAGAGGGACGGTATTTGCTTGGTAGTTTTTTTAGGAGCAGACCTGCCTTTGTACCCATGTTCAGAATTAGAACGACAAGCAAACCCACATTTGTAAACGTTTAGCACCTCTAAACAGCTTCATAAATTTGCCCGTGAGAGTTTACCTCCAAATGAAGTTGGTGTCCCACACAGTAACACCACTCCTTGTCCCTCTCGGACTGACACAGCGCTTCTGGTGTGAACTTTGAAATGATCTAAGTCTGAGGACAGACAAAAGAAATAAACGACAATCAGCTCTGGATCTTTTTTTATTAAGGAAGTGAAAACACAGTTATGTGTGGAACAACAAATTTGTAAGTTACTGACACATGAAAAAGAAATCTGCTCGATCTAAATTGTACTGTGTGCGAGCTTATTAGACAAATTGTATGTACCCAGATTCAATTATTTATTACCAAATACAGTGCTGTCAGGCTGTTTGAAATGTTAAGACTCAAACCTCAATGTTCAACAATAGAAAAGTTAGCTTCGCCTTTCTCAGGGGAATAATTTTGTAAACACATTAGGCAGCAAAGTAATGGAGGAGACCTTTCCGAAGTCTCAGTTTAACTTGTTTTCAAGTTTAAATAGCAAATATCATCTTGCAATGCCAGGAAACCCAACATGAATAAATGGCTGTTCTATAACTTTCAATATAAAAAAACTGTTATTTGACAGAAAAAGAGCTCTTGGAGGTACATATCTTTACAACCTAAATATAACTTGGCTTAAAGGAAAGGAGCAACGCAAGGCTCAGGAAAGAGGATAAAACACAGCTCATGCCATAGTGACAAAAGATAACTAAAGCAGGAAGTCAGCAGCGAGACCATTGAGGCAACTGATGCTTGTCAGCATAAACTTTATCTGTTAAGAAAATGTGTTGTTTTATAATATTCATTTGTGTCACTTCTGTCAGTACATTTCTGGTGTCCACAACTCTCAGTTTTAAAACAAATCAATGACCACTCTTTACTGCCTGCTTTAAGATAATAAGCTGCAGCTGGGACTCATTTTTTTCTTAGTAGCCAATGAATGACAATGAATCAGTATTTTGACTTCCCTTCCAAACACAACATTTGTTTGTGTGACTTCTTACAGCCAAACAACATGTTTTAAGAAAACTAACTTTAGGTGGATTTTCAGATGTTTGGTGGCTAGACAGTGACCTCCAAGAAATGTCTTGACAGCTAGTTTACTGCAGCACATTTAAGCCCTCATGTAAAAACACGGTCTAATTATGTGTAAGAAAGTGAGACTTTCAGCTGCTTCCATTCACAGCAGTTAGGTTTTATAAAGTTTTTTCAGCCCCCAACATTTCAGACATAGGACTGTATATAACAAAATGAGCTATGATCCTGAGCACCAATGAAAAGGAAAAGATGTAAAAACTTTGATGTATCCCCTGTAAGAACTAAGCTACATAAATGATGGATAACATTTTACACTGGTTTGACCTTTAAACCTTTCAGTAGCAATTAGAATGCTGCAAAAGAGCTTTGCAAAGAAGAGTAAGGTTATCCTTGGCCACCTTTTGTTGTGGATTACTCGAAGTGGATTAAACTCAGGCATGCTATCAAACACTGTATTGCATTATAGTTAGTGAAAATGAACAAAAAAAAAAAAAATGAAATTGAGAAAACAAATTCGGTAACTGAACTAAATAAAATCTGTAATTTAAAGGAAAAAACTACAATTATCTTGTGTGTTTTTAAAACAACTAAAACGTACTAAAACTATCAACAGAATACCCTTTTGTTCATGTTTATCCATTTTTTAGAAGCCTTGCAAACTGATATGAATTATTATTATATTTTATTGGATTTTTAGATGATCGACTAACACAACGTGGTACTTTATTATGCACTAATGTTAAGTTGGGAGAAAGCGCCAGAGTCCTATTTAGAGTACGAGGAAACAACCATAATGGCATGCTTCCACCGTCGACCAAGCTGCTGGCCAAATACACAGGAACGCAAGCGGGAGGATGCGCTAGTAAATATGTTTTCTGAGACTGGCATGTCCACAGGACTATGTGAGTGAGATTAAGTTTACATTATATTGCGTAGTATTAATGTATTTATTGATATCATTATGTTCACGTCTGTCCTTAGTTCATGGACTATATTCAGCAGCTGCGGTATTTCAATCCTGTAAGACTCACAATGAAAAGACACATAGGTGGCGATTAGAGAGGTTTATTTACGAATATTTATTTCTTTGATGCTCGGACCCCGGAGGAAGACACGAATGCTGAGAATGACGTGAGCTTGAATGAACAACTTATGAATAGAATTATATCTTCCCCCTGGGATCCGACTGGTGGTGGAGTGGAGGCCTGAGGAGGTAGGGAGATCAGGAGGAGCTAGGAAGCCAGATGGTGGAGATGGGGAGGAGGAGGGTCGAAGCTCAACTTGAAGAGTGAGGAAGTCTGTGAGTGAAGATCTTTAAAGTGGAGCATTGGACTGTGATTGGCTGAAGAGGAAATTTGGACTTGATGCTGATTGGCTGGAGTGGGAATGCATGGTGGACTCATTGGACAGAGCAGAGGAGGGGGTGAGTCTTCCAGATTGAATTTTCAAAACTCCATTACACACATTTTGCATTTAAGGCTGCTATCGTGGACTGTTTTTGTGAACATTTGGCTGTTCAACAGTATTTGAATACATTTTTTGAAAACAGTATCTTGTGAGTCTTTATTAACCAATACATACATAATTGTATGTACGGAAATACGATATGCTGACCTTTTTGAATCCTGCACCTACAAATTAACGGAGGAATAAACTAAAACTAGTACTTCAGCTAATAAGAACTAAACTAAAACTAAGCATTATTAAAATAACAACTAATAAAAACTATCAAACTCACTCTAAAAACTAATTTAAACATAACAGAATTAGATTAAAAAAAGTCAGAACAAAATAAAACTAAACTATAATGAAAAATCCAGAACTATTCCAACCTTGTTCAATATGTAAACCACATCAACAACCCTCCTACACCGTGCTGGCATTAGTGATCCACTCTTAGTGATCCACTCTTACTATCTTAGCCTAACATTTTAAAACAATGCATTTTTTTCCCAAAATGCATGATGTAACCTCTCAATCTCTTTCAGTGTTATTTTCCTAGGCCACATCTTTTAGCACCTCACATTTGGCCCTGTGAAAATCCTATACAATGTCAATAAAGTGTTATGGCTGACTTTGTGTTTGTTTCTTCTAATGTCATTTTCAGTTAATCCCGTGCACTGTCATGAAAAAAGTGCATGATTAAGCCAGAGTGCTCACTGGCCTAATTAACAGATATCTAATGCATGCCATGAAAACTGAGAAAAGGGCACTGACAGGTTTACAGAAAGAGCGAAATCACAGAAGCAGAGTCTGCAAGAGATTACACAGTGAAACATAGGGACTGCATCATTGCTTTATTCCAATTACTTTTCATTTTACACTAGAGCTTTGATGCAGTTTTGAGTAAAAACACCAAACATTTTAATTAACTTACAGGCAAACTGTAGACGCGCTCTCCTGCTGAGTATGGCTCCTACAGTGTTGTAAGCCATACACTGATACATCCCTACGTCCTGGTAGCGGTCCAGATTGCCTATAATGAGGTTGCCCCCAGACAGGCGCCGCCGACGATCCAGGCCCAGATTTATGAAAGTCCCATTTAGTGACCATCTGTGAGAGCAAAGACATCATCAGTCGGCGGCAAAATGTGCCGTCAGTCTTTCTAGCAACCATGGTGGTGTTGCAAGGCGTGAATGGAAAACACAACTCGGAACAGTGGAAGAAAACATTTACTACATAGGAGATTTACAGTGCCTCCCAAAATAATGCATGCTCTTTGGACCAGGCTAAGGAAAGGGGGAACACTGTATGGTTCTGCCCTCCTCATGCCAATAAGCTACATCACTGCAAACCCAAGACCCTACTGTTGTGTGGTGTTGCATATACGTGGTGTGGCGGGGAATTCCCCACTAAGGGCAGGCTCCACAACTGGCCTCTGCCACTTTCTATGACCTGCAGGTCGACCCAGCCTTTCAGTACCGCACCCTTAGTCTACCGCATCCGTGCCCCCAAACCCCCAGCAAACCAAGCTCCAGCCACCACAACTACCAGCCCCCTCCTGCCAGGCCAGAGACACTTGAGAGACACCCTCCACCTGGAGCGAAGGTGGCCATCCCATGGGGAGCAAGAGCAGGCCCTAAGCCCGTCAGGAGCCCGGCCCCGCACCAACCAATAACAGCCAGGAGCAGCAGCAAGCCAGGTAAGAGGGCGTTGCAGTCAAAAGCCTACCCCCACCCAAGTGCCAACGGCTGCAGCACCCCATGACAAAAAACCCGCAAGTCAGACCCACTTCCATGCCAGGGTAGCACCCACATGACCTCTCATTAATGATTTTTATGTCTGGCGTGTCAGTTTAGGTAGACAGATGGTTTTGGTAAGTTTGAAGTTGGGCTATACTCTTTCCATTTTCAAATGATGAATTAAACAGTTCTCTGTGAAATGTCCAAGCCATTGAATATTTTATTATTACCTAACCCTGATTTTAACTTCATAATGTTCCGGGGGTCATTAATACTTTTCCGAGGCACTATAGGCTGGAGTGAATAGCAGCATCTTTAAATGAACAGCAAGCTGCGTTGGTATCATGTTTCTCATTAATTATCCACTGTCAGTGCTTTAACACGTCTCCTCAAGTCAGAGTATATATCTGAAACCTTATTTTCAAACATGCAACTCTTTCCTAACTGTGTGACCCTACTCCCACCTCCCCAGCATCCCACCACCTCATCACACACACAAATTTCCTGTTTCTTTCATCACACCTTTTTTTTAAATTAGTTTTCACACTTAAGCATTGCCAAAGGAATGCAACTAAAAGTCACTAAATATCCTCCGATAAGTTGCACTCTAGTTGGAATTTTCAATGCGTCACAGAGTAATATTAGCATTCTAGCTTGCACCAGTCCTTCACATCTGCTTGCTTCTCTCATATTTTGTTAACATACAGATTTTCAATTCAGACAACTTTGAAACAAAGCTGCTCTTCTGCTCATGTTTTTTATGTATTTTTTTAAATAATCATATAGGCAAGTTTGACTAAAAAAACAGCTTAGTAGCTTGTGTTTAATTAAGTTAAAAACAATAAGCAGAGTTTTAATTAAACATTAAATGACTAATCAGAAAACAAGTTAGAAGTGGCAGAATATCTCGAGTATTTTCTTTATCTCAGCCAAGCTTTAGCCTGCTGAGATCTGCATGCTCCCCACAGGCCCAGGATTGAACACAGTAAATAATATAAAGCAAGTGGCCGTGGTTCTTGTTTGATGGGCCGCCAGTGTTTGCAAACTCATTATCCCAGCCTCAAAGCTCTTTTCCCACTGGAAAACTGTTCTGTACACCAGATTACAAGTAGAATCCAGAACTACTTCAAGGATAAAAACTGCCCTTTACCATTTTAAAAACACAAAGGTGCATTTTGAAAAAATGCATTAGATCAGATCAGTCGATTAACGTGAAAAAAAAAACAAAAAACAGGCTGGTGTCAAGATGCTAACTTAATGCTTAAATTCTAAACCCCCCCCCCCCTGTGTTTTGTTGTTTTTTGTGGGGGGGGGGGGGGTTCTTCAAAATTGCCATAATCTAATAGTTAGGCCTGAATAATATTGTTCAGTAAACAGTAAATAACAAATCTTGAAGATCTCAACCCTCAATTTTGTGTCAGTTCCTTTCAGTTGATTGGGAGGCGTAATAAACACGAGTAGATCACGGAACAGAAGGATGATCTGTAAGGATCCATCACACACAGATGTATCCAGGACATAGGCAACCATGTTGAGGGCTGCTATTAAAGCAACATGGTCTTCCTTAACACCTCAACAGAGCCACGGGTTGATTACCTCTGTGTCACGCTGCCCCGATAAAATATCGATTGCATTTACTGTCCAATATATGGACATACTTTTCTGTAGGTACACATTTCTGTATTAATAATTCTTGTTTTTGATGTAATATTCTAATACTATGAGAAATTAATTTTGGGTTTTTAAGAGCTGTAAGCCATACGTCTGGAATATATTCATCTGTGTGTGATAAATTGTTCTCCCCGTGCATGCGTGGGTTCTCACCGGGTACTCCGGCTTCCTCCCACAGACCAAAGACATGCCTGTTAGGTTAATTGGTCAATCTAAATTGCCCTTAGGTGTATGAATGAGTGTGTGCATGGTTGTTTGTGTGTTGCCCTGTGATGGATTGGCGACCTGTCCAGGGTGTACCCTGCCTCTCACCCATAGACTGCTAGAGATAGGCACCAGCTCCCCCGCGACCCACTATGGAATGAGCGGTAGAAAATAACTGACTATATATATATATATATATATATATATATATATATATAAAAAAGTTTATTAAAATTAATGAATTAACTTTTTTAAGATATTATAATTTATTGATATGCATCTACTGTATATGTATTGATCTTGTACGGCGCCTTGATACGACATTTGTTGCAAACTGGCATTATATAAACAGGTGCAACTAAATTGAATTTGCAAATAGACAAATACTCTACACTTTCGGTTGTGTTCTTACTAAAAAGCCTTCCAGATTCATGTTGTGTTTGTTTTCTGTACTCTGTTCCCTTTATTTGGCTCCAACACCAGTTGCTGCCTCATCTATCCTATTCTACCCACAGGGATCATTCAATTTTAATCTCCAGTATCTCACTCGCACAAAGCCATTCTCTGCTATTAAAGGGTAGTCAAAGATCACAGTTTTGGAGACTATCGTCAGTTTAACTGTAATCACATCCTCTCTGTCACATTGTATTAACATAATGTGACACTATCCCACCTTTGACTTATAATTTTCAACATTAGCACTTGGCAAGAGGTAACAGTGAGCTGATGCAACAGAAAATGCCTTTTAAACTTCTCTCTGCCGCACGTTTCTTACAACAGGTTGGCATGGGAACGTGAGACAAAAATATTTGGACAGTAGGTTTGAGCTATTAAATAAATAAATGAGACACCTGAGAGAACTCAAGCAGCAGGTTAAATCACTCTGATCTTTTATAGAGAAATTATTCTATTCCATTCTCTGCCACAATGGCATTATGTATCTCTTTTTGAATGTGTTTAAAAAAAAACGGGCATACATGGGTTCAAAGATGAGGCACTTTTTAAGGATGTTCAATCATTTTTCTATCAGCATAGAAAATACCCAATTCTTACCATGAGCTATATTCATATATTCTGCTTTCTTTAAGTGGGAATGAAAGGAATGGATGCAATAATTGTAGGCTTTCCCAAAGGTGTAAGGTCCAACCTTCAAAATAATTTCTGAAGGAATATACAGGCTGCTACATTTTACAAATCTTCTGCCTAAACTGCTGAATTAACTGCCTTTAAAGCTTTTTCTTGTTAAGGCAGCAGAATAAATACCTAAACAGTTACTTGTGCTAGCGATACTAGCCATATGAGTGTAGGTGTCTGTGTCCACCTACTTGCATTCAGCTTTTTGACCCTCAGCCATTATTTTCGACCTCCTCTGAAGAGCCTCTGATGCTCTGTGCTGCCAGGATTGACTGGCAACAAAAAAAAACCAAACAACTTTGCTTTAAATTTGTTTTCTGAATACATGCTGACCTTCCAGTTACAGAAAAACTCGAGTCTTCTGAATGATCCTGCAGCGTGAGCCAAAGCGTACACAACTTGGGTCGTGTGAATGTTACAGTTAGCCTTCCTGCTTAGATGCTCAGATGCATTTAAAGAATGCTGTAAAAAATATTATTTTTCTTTAAATAGGAGAACTGGTTCTCTCCATTGAGTTATTATGCTGCCACTGTGTGCATAGAATGAAAGTCTTACATCTCTGGGAGTGACAGAGTGGGAAGAAAAGGAAGGTAAAGAAGAGACAAGGGGTTAAGGGAGAGGGAAAATGTGAACCCATTTACACTTCAAGAGCTGAGCCAGAAAGGTTGTGGGGGCACGCAGAGCCTTGCACAGTCAGTCTCTGACGAGACAGCACATTAAACATTTCACCTTTAATCAGTACATGGAAATACCTCGTCTTAGGAGGGGGGAATGTGAAAAGCCTGAAATAATGAGCGCATTCACCTTACAAACGCTACCATTGCAGCTCAGGTGGTGAGCTCCCACTGCAGTAAATGCAACACTAAGCACAGAAGACAATTGTAATCAATGCCTCTTAGCGCCAACTGGTGTCTGGCAACCTGCATTATTCTCATGGTGTTTTAATTAAGAGGCCGATCATTGGGATGCTGCACATGTGTCTCCAAGATACTCTCTAGTGGTGAGAAAGGAGGGATATTGGTGGTGTGCTAGTCAATATGAGTTAGTAAAGCCATACTGACACCATCGCCCAAAGTGTCTATATGCATTTCAATCTAATTAGGAGAAAATGATTAGAAGAGGCAGCACATATCTTTTTCCCCCAAAAAAAACTCTCTCTTCATTTTTTACCAAATAAAATTGCAGCTCACTCAGTCAGAATGGGTAGCTGCAAACAGAATTGGAATTTGGTTTTATTTGTTTGATTTTAACGTAATGTGCATGTCCATGAATTAAGGGCAGGCTCCAAATATGTCTGGGAATATCTGTTTTCAAAGCAAACAGCTAAACAATTATTATCCATTTAAGTCATTATTTACATTAAAGTATATTATATAGCTAAATATTAAATGTATTAAATGTACAATCACAAAAACAATGGCTTAAGGTAAGTACAATGGGAATTTTGATGGTTATTTGGGCTGGCCCAAGGTATAAGCAAACTTTACGAATGCTTGAGCCCTGAGGAGAATTCAATTCACATAGGCCATGTTGGCAAATGCACCAGTTCCACATAAATCACATAAAACTTTCTTAGTTTAAAAGTTATGTTAACAGAGTTACAATTTAGAGTTAGTTTAACACTAATACATATGAACTATGTTGCTTGTAATATCTGAAACATAAAATTGTACCTGATATGCAGCACTGTTCATCCTATTCAGAAGCCTAAGTTTCTTTTTTGGTGGTATGCCATAGCCCGAGCAGTAAGGTAAGGATTTTCGTCCTCCCTGGGCTTTAGCTTAGAAGTAAAAATAGCACAGCTGCTGAGATTTTGGTGGTTGGTTTCATTTTAGATTCCTTAGCCACATTTGTCCCTCATTAGCTGAAGCCAAAGGCAACGCGTCTTCTGATCAAAGTGCAGCTGCAAATAGCGCAAGTAGTTCACACATGACTGAGCTGTGAAAGGTCATCCGTAAAAGCAAAACTGCTAACAAGTTATTTCCAAAATACCGTTTACCAGTTAGTGAAACAAACTTTTTCCCTGCAGATGCAGCTGGGTAAACCTAGAACCAATCAGACAATCAGCAGTAGAGTCTGAACATACTGATTTTATTCAACCTCACCACAGAGATCTCCAGGAACCCTTTTTGACTGGATCATATTGGAAGATGCTAACATAAACAATCCTCCAGCAGCACTGTCAAAAATAAGGTGGATAAAATAGATGTGCTTTCTTTTAAAGAAATATCTTATCCATACCTGGATGACATTTTCAAAGGTCTTCTGGAAGAATGAGTTATGGGCTATCAAAATAAGGTGAGATCTGACCATGTAACTAACCCATGCTGCATTTAGTGTGCTCACAATTAACCCCATGAAAGTTATAACAAAAATATCCTTATGTGTGGTGTGTGCAATGTTCTTATAATCAAGCTGGAAAGCTGGAGAGGCCATGAATTATCTGTCTTATGTTTTCTCATGCAAAAGTATAAACAATTATATCCAAGGAATAATGTATGATGATTCTATATTTTTGTATGTAATGAATAAAGTTTAGTTGATGATTATACATTTCACATGTAATGAATAAAGTTAGTAGATTTTGATTAACAAATTAAAAGATGTATGATAGAAATGTGATTAAGAACTGGAAAATGAAGTGATGTGATGACGTGATAACGTCTACATTGAGCAATGATCATGAGGTTGAAATAAATGAGTGTACAACAACTAAGTTTCCTAATAAGGGCTTGACTGAGGAGGACTTCAAGTACTATAAAAGCAATGAAAAAAGAGGAAACATGGTTGTATTCCTCGCAGAAGACCAGCAAACAAGATCGGAGAGATGCCACAGAGGAATCAGAGGACCAGAGACAGGACCAGAGACACAGCCCAGCTGATCGACTGCATTTAACAGAGAATCAACCCGTTGCCTTTGAAGGACCGTGTCTCAAGATTAGGAATCTGATTTAATCTGAAAGCTTTTTTATCCAGACAACAGAAGTGAACTTGATCGGTGAACAGCTGATTGCTCCAAGATTCAGGCATCTGGAAGTCCTGAGTCAAACTCATTTGCGTCTCTGGTTTTCCCTCAACTCTTCAGCCCCTGGAAACCACTGCCTTTGGGGACAAAGAGCAACAAAGATCCAGTTTAATCATCAAAGTTTGGAGCATCAGTACCTGCCACTTAAAGGAAGAAAACTGAAGATTAAGTCTTATTCCCTTCAAGAAACCACTCGTTGTTACCAGAAGAATTCTTCTCCATCAGGTTCATTGATGAGTCTCCGTCTTCAAAAGCCTCTTTAAATCCACTAGTTTCAGCATCAGGGAAAGACAGGTTGAGTTGATTGATTCATTTCTATTTTTGTGATCATTATTTGTATTGCTGAATTTAAGCTGTTACTGACTCCAGCCAAAGCGTTACTAATTAAAGCAAGCATATAAAATTCTAGTTAATTCATGGACATTCAATTATTTGAGTCACTATACTGTTGGCTTTTCAGTGGTGGTAAAAAGTCTTGTTGCCTGGTTCTGAGATGTATTAGGAGGTTTTTATTGGTTGCCTTAGCCAAAGTTTGACAAAACAGCGCCCCTGAAGCTTGTTCCGAGCTACTAAAATTAACCTAGCCCATATACCAAGTGCCAGTTGTAAATTAGGGGATGAGCAGCCGTGAACAAAAGTGACTGTCGAAGGTGTGGATGACTGCGAGAGGCTACTCGGTCACCTCCAGTTGAAGAAGGGTGAGACTTTTGGATGTAGGCTGTCAGAGGCTAGGCGAGTCATTTCCCGACACCAGCTTAAACAGAACTTTCAGTAAACCTATTTAGTAAGACCTCTCAGGTTTAGGGAAGTCCGGACCCGTTGGATGGAGAGCTGGATTGAGCAATCCCTTTAGACATAGGGAAGTAGGAGGGAGGGGTTGGCTCAGCGGACAACGAAAGGGCCGATGAAACCAAATATGACCTTCTGGCCACAACTCCAAAGTACATTTTCAGCACCAAAACAAGACTGAACATAACTAAAATAACATCATGGGTGACTGAGTTACTACTCATTTAATGTGGTATTTTACTGCACTTCGGAGCTGCTAAACTTTCAGGCATATGTAGTGATTTTATTACCTTTAATGAAGCATTGGGCATAAATTACATATTTGCAAATGTCTACTCTTAAGTGAATCTGATCATTAAAAAAATATAGATCCTGGTATTAAACAAAATGTTTTCAGCTTTTAGTAGCAAAAACAAACAACAGTTGTTTCTCGTTTTAAACAAAAACATTTACATCCGGTTAAGACATTTTTTGTATAAATAAACTGGAACTGTGATACTTCTAATCAAAGAAATTATGCTTTAAGGATTTCATACAGGCCTGTTTTCCACAGAATATTCAATTTGCGCTCAAGCACACCAGCATATTTTAAAAAGGAAAAAAAAAAACAACAAAAGAAACAAATAAACCATAAACCACAAATGCCACTATAATTTTTGCGTTATTATGTTATTAGTAAATGAGAATTTTAATTAATCTTTTTTAAATGCAACTTCAAGCTGCACATCCAAAAAAAGATGTTATAATAACAAACAGCATAAAACACTTCTACAAATAAAAATGGCAACAAATGACAGGAAGTTCATTTGAATTGGTGATTATGTAGTAGAAGTCGCTTTTTCATGCAAATGATAATAGTTACATCCTTATGTGCGGAGCTTTGGCACCATTTATATTACATAAAAAAATAATTTTCAGGTATATTTTAGGTACATCTTACCTGTACTGAGGAGGAGGGGTGCCTTTAGCATCACAAGTCAGGGTGGCTTCTTCTTCTATGGAGTCGATGGGGATGAACAGGTCGGCTGGCTCCATCCTCCACCGTGGACCGTGATATGATGCACTGTCCAGACAATCTTTCAGAGAAACAGAAACAGCCTGAGCATAAAGATTACCCTATGTGATAAAGTTATTGCTCATTACTGTTGGTTTTGCAAGGAACGCTGTTGCAAAAACAAAACAAAAAAATGCATTTAAAAAGTGGGAAAGGCTGAGTTTCATATACGATACAGATCTGGATGTATTTCCAAACAAATAAAGTGAATAAAATCGACATCTGAGAGTGCATTATTAAATTAGCATTCATTTTGTGTTGTTTTCAATGGAAAAAAATGAATTCTGCTGATATAAATAAAATGAAGCTATAACTTCATATGAAACAGAAAAAACATTTATTATTTTTTAAATGTTGTCACCAAACTATGGGACCAAACATGTCAAAGATGGACTCAGAGGAGTAACATTTTATTGTTTATTCTTGGTGAAAAGAATCATTCTGACTTTTATTACCAATGCATTTCACTGATAGAGGGGGCATGCTCTTCCTCAATGTTTTGCCCAGGAAAAGATTATAGAATAAAAGCACCATATCTCCCCATCGGGTTATAATCTCACTGGCGCGAGGAAGAAGATTGAGTGTATTGTGTCTGCGGTGTGAATGGAAGTCAATACTGATGAGTACTCCTTTAAACCAGTGCCTCCTATCATCTCTGACATCTCTTCACCCACTATACCACATTTGTGAACGTCCAAAGGATAAAAAAATCATCATTTGTATGAAAAGGTGCTTTACCTGTCAGACGGTCGATGATTGATAGCAATAGAAGCAGTTTCCATGGCAGCGTCATCTTTGGCAGCCAAGGGTAAATGAGACTTTCATCCAATAAGCTTTAAAATGGCACTCGTGTTCTCAAAGAGAAAAGAGCGTGACCTGTTGAAACAAGCATTTTCAAGTTAAAACCCCCCTAAATGCCAACAGCTTTATATGTTGTTTTTAAAAAATGTTTAGGAAAAAATCAAGCAAGTTGAAGGAAAGCACACAAACAGACACATCAGATGTCAACTGTGATCTACAGGGCCTACTTTTGCAGGTCACTTCAAATGGCCTCATTGGACCACAGATTTAGTCAGAGCAGACTCTTATCCATGCAAATGGAAGAGGATTTTACTGTTTTGCCACATTTTTAGTCTACAGGTTCTTTAACTGAAGCATATGTGAAAGTTTCTATTAAACTAAACTGAGCAAAGAGGTCGACAATTAGATTCTGACATCCTGAATGTTTTAAAACAATATATATAATTAACGATAAATGATGATACTGATTATTGTATAAAAATTCTAAAGGCAATACAGTCTTTTTAAAGTGATGCTTGAGATTACAGGGTGATGATTGAATATGGAAAACACATAAGTCATGATTAAACTATTAAGGCCAAAACTGTGCAATGATATTATTTTTAATGGAATTTTTGGAGCTGACTTCCAGAGCAAGATGGTGTTCAAAATAATTTATATTTTTATGCAAATAATACTAAAAGAGGAAAAAAAGATATTAAGTTGTATCAAAATTGATATAAACAGAGCAGTATTCATTTTCCACAGGTGGAACATGATTTTGCTACACAGGCGCTGATGACTGACAAAACAGCGGGCTACTGCAGTAAATTTAAAACTCACAATACATATATGTATTTCTGAAGGACAGCCTTTGCATCACCTTTAGAATGTTGACAAACAGTAAAAGCCGAAAACTTTTCATAAGTCCTAATGCAAGCCGTGTTACATTGAGTACCTACAAAGTCAAATGGCACAAAAACTTGGCGAAACATCTAATAGGAGGACAGTCTGATGTCTAATGAATTTAAAAAAGTTCTGTAAAACCACTGCATCTACAACAGCAAAGTATTAAACATGCCAGTATTTGTTTAAATATAAACAACCTGCAGAGTTATGGATCCAACACTGTGGTGGGTACACATTAACATATGGTTGGTACAAAACGTATAGCAGCATGCATCATTTCATACCATGAAATGATAAAGGATTTAAATTGATGTGTCCCTCATCTGCTCAACAGTGAACAAATTAGCAGCTATAGCTAATCATAACATGAGTACCTTTAATATAAATGTTATACATGCCACATTTTTTCAGTGTTAAAAAACTAATTTTATTAAAGAAGTAAAGAATTTGGGGTCTTGAAACATTATTTTTTCAAGGTCCAGACTGAAACTGACAAAAGTTGACCAGAAACTAGTCAAAACCTGTGGTAGCCAGCCTCTCTGACACCAATGAAAATATGATGCAAAATTACCAGAAACACAAGAACTGAACAGAGCCACTACTAAATACATCTGCATGGACCAAATTGTTATTTACAATGTTTTCTACAGTACAACTGAATCCAAGATATATCCTTCCATCAAGGAAATCAATACTGCTAGCAAGTGTTTTCATCTATTCTTTTACCATACAGGAAAATGACACTTTCAAGTCAAATATTTATATCTAAGTGGCTTCTGAATTCCATCTACCTATTTGACCAACTGAGACAATAAACATAATAACATACTGTTTTTGAATACATTTTTCTGCTCTTTATAAAAAAGAAAAAAAAAAATCTACCTATCTATCAGTTTTTTGTTTGAAATTGTTGTATCACGACATGATAAGCAACTGTGAATGTGAGCTATTCCTCATGATTACCCCAACGTCCCCATCTGATTAGTCTACCAACTTCCACCTGAGGACTCCGCCAGCAAGCGAGTTCTTTTCGGCTGCGTTCCCCAACGTATGGCTGTTCAGTGTTTCATTTGACAGAATTGTATGGTAACTTTACTTTGTAAAACATTTGTGTGAAGTAGGGGTCATGCTAACCAAATATTTTCTGTTTTTGACAGTTTTTTTTTCAAGGGTGATGGAAAAAACTGAAGGTCATCTGTCATTTTGACAGATTGTAATTCACACCCCTAACCACTTGGTGGGGACTTAGCATATTAATTAGCTGTTTTCTCATTTGATGCACATACTTGTTAGCTTCATTTGGATAAATGCCACAGCAGCTGAGTGTCCGAAGTTTCTTCAGAAAGCCCAATAGTGATGATGGTGTTGATGAAGGTGACAAAAGGACTGAAGCAGTGGAAGACAAAGAACAAACAGGTGTTCTGCGACATGTCTAAAAAAGCTAATATGAAAAATGGATTAGTCCAAAAATGCACGAACATGCAGAAATCTGCACCCACCCAACCTGTCCTGAAATCATTATTATTTTACAATATAAAGTGACAGGTACAAATAAGTTATGACAGGATTTTTTTTGACCCTGTCAGTCAAAGTGACAGACAACGAGAAAGTCTAGTGCAACCTCTGGTGTGAAGTCAGGGTAAGTATACATTTTCCTTCATGCTCTGTCAATAGTATGTTTATTTATGTTGCAGTTCCCTTTATATTAGCAATCCAATTGCATTGAGTTTCAAAGTGAGGACCGTCCACACATCAAATGTTACATGTTTGTTTTTGCCATGCAAGCATAAACTGGAAGTGAAGTTTCGTATCAGATGCTCCAAACCTCAATGCATTCTCACTTTCTAATCAGTGACAATGCCACTTTATGCCCCGCATTGTGGCCAAACTGCCCTCAGAGACTTCTGAGGCATATGAGAGGAAGAACATGCCAATCTATTAGCAGGGAAACCAACGCCTCATCCTTCACTTGGACGGATCCACTCTGGCTGCCTGAGGAGACTTGGACCTGGGAATTGGGTGCCATCCAATCAATTAGATTCACCCACAGCAGCATGTGTCTCCCCACATGCTGGGGCAAATCAAGACAGCCTGATGAGGAACCCCATTCTACTCAGGTCCATAATCAAGGGCAAGAGTCTGTCTGCTTGAAGCGTGTGTTGCAAATTGCGATGCACTGAGGAAGTAATGATGCAATTATGAAATGTCAAACGTACACACAATGGAGAACACGCAATAATGCAGCAGTTAAGTGAGCGGTGCAGCATGTGCGGAGTATATGGATATTTGAGTACATTAGTCTGCACCTGCATGAGGCCGTGTGCATGAATAAAGCTCGTCTGTGCACAGAAATACCTACAGGGTCTCCTCGAGAGGTGTTCAAGATAGGCCAGGGACAGATAATAACATCCATCTGCTGAATGTCACACAGCCCACACACACCTACACACTGAACTTGCTTTCTAACCATGTGTATCGCATACAGTATAAGAGCTAGCCTCCACACACACACACGTACACACACATACATATACTCTCACTTTCCATTTAGAAGACATAAGCCATGATGTGCAGCTCATTTGTGGTTTAATCCTGAGGCAAGTCGGGTTCAGAGTACTACTTATGGAAGGCCTAATTGTTTGTCAGCTGCACAGATGTCATATCAGACATGTGGGGTCTAAGCCAGGATTTTCTTCTCTACCTTTCATGTTTGCTCAGGCTTTTTTCCCCCCAAAGTCTGCAAAATTGGATTGGTATGCTTCCTCTTCCGAAGAGCCCTGAAAGCCTTACCTCAGGTATAGACCCATGCACAGCGTGCAAACTGCTGGCACCTCCTGTGCTGAGGATTGGTGTGAGGGAGGGTTGGGGATGCAGTTGGTATTAGCCCCTTGTCAACTTTGCACGTTACGGTTAGGATTTTTAAAAGGGGTTTTCGTCATGAGTGGCATCAACAGATGATGACACTTTTTTAAGCACATCTGATCAGTCAATAGGCTGCAATGATTAGTCTGCCAGAAGAATGAATGCAGACTACACCCGCTTCCACAGTGGCACTACTGTAACCATGAACATATAAAACACAAGCCCTGTACTCCTTATCCCCACCTCTCAGACCTCTCTACTGTCTACAACACCAGAAATCCTGTGTGACATCAGTTTTGTCATCTGTACTAACCAGCAAAGGTCTACCAGGGGTCACCCCGGACGTCCTCCTGCAGTCAAGATTTTTGTGAACGTGCTGACTGCACGAGTCAACAGATTCAATCCCACCATTCAAAGGGCAGGGCTGAGCACACAGCAGAAATAGAAAACTGTCAGATAATGACCAAAGAAGAAAACATAAAAAATGCTTGTTTTTCAGAAACTCAGATTTGGAAGATTTGCAGTTTTCTCCATTTATACATTTTTATTAGTAGACAGAGAACCAACCATTGCTTTATTGTCCTTTATCAGAGATTAGCAAAAAGTATGAAAAACAAGCATGTGCCTATCAGCAAGGTACAAGCATTTTGGGTTCAAAGACACTGAAAGGTCTAAGGTGCCAAGGAGTTAAAGTGTTACTCTGTGCACACCATTTTTTGCGTATGCTATTAGCACACGGTGAAGACGTCGCACTGAAGTCGCTGAGACAGGACAGATTAATAATCATCAGCCATGGATAGTTTCATCTAAAGCAGTGATGCTTGAAAATGGAATAAAGCCTAGAAAGGTAGGTGATTTCATTTAAAAATAACAAATAATGGTTAATAGACCAATAATATTATAGCGATGTTTGCTAACACATTAGCAGCGGTAGTGAACTACTTCAATACTTGAGCAAAGGAGTGCCTCATCAGCTGTAGTTCAAAATATAAAATACTTCATTTAATCAAACCTGGACTGAATTAAGAAAGATAATCTGTTTTATCTAATCTGATTTAGGCAAACTTTTATTCTCTTTATTAAAATATAAAATTGGTTCTACATAAAATAATCAAGATAACCCTATAAGTGTATTTTGCTCAACAAACCACCAACTGTTCAAAATGTCTGTAATCAGCAAAGAATAGTTCAGTTCAGATAGGACTTGTCTTAAGTACAGACGTTTTTGAATTAGTTCACAAAAGAAAAATGAAGAAGTATTTTAAAATACATGTTTCACAACTTGATTTTACTGTGGGAACCTATACTATAATGTAAAAGGATCTCCATGAACTTCACATGTGCAGCTTAAGGATGGGTGAATATTATATTGTTTATTGTTACTGTGCAAAACCATATAGTACAGTTTACTTGATTTCAACACTAAATCTGGCTGTTGTAGTGGAATAGTGGTTTCATAATTGGTAGGTTTCAGAACATCATTTGTTTTTGTGAGGCTCTGACTCTCATTCAATGAGAGATTTGTAACCAAAAAAGTAGTGATTTCATTGTAACTCTTATGGCCACTGTTAAAAATACCACAAAGAATAGTAATACATTTTTATCTGGAAAAATACTGATAAATTAGTTTATAACCAAAATAACCACTACTTGTAACAAGACATTTACCAGTTACCAGTATGATAGCATGTCAAGGTTTTAAAACTTTAAAACAACCAAAATTCTCTGTCATATCCTTGCTTAAATTTCTTGTAGGCATATAAGATGCCAAAAAAGGGCGCAGTGATTGGATTTTTCACTCGTTGTGTTGAGCGGAGAGTAAAGCAGTGCGGCCCCTCTCCCACCTGTTGCTAAGCAGTCGTTAAGCTGGTTATATTGTCCCCGTGTGACTTAAATCTCATTCTCTGCATCCACCCTCGCGGGTCTGCCAGGGGCTGATGTTTCCGTGCAGCCCAGATTTTTGTGACCAAACTGACTGTGCGCACAGACAGCGACAGTAATATTCCCAGTCAGAGGGTGACGGCAAACAGTCGGCAGACAAAAAAATTGATGGGCCAGATTACATGCAGGGGAAGAAATTAAAGTGCTTATTATTATGACATACACTGTGTGTGATATTTTAATTGCAAATGACTGCTTAGACGCAATATTTGGTAAGTTTTAAAGAATAATACATTCCCACTTCACTTCAAAATAAAACATTTGGCCAGTTGGAAGGACTACACATGTGAATGCCCACATCCAATGTATATTTTGAGTAGCTGCAATGCTTAAGCTCAGGGACCATTAGGGAGATATTGCGCAATCATAAAGAAAGATAAAAGTGAGGAAAATGTGGGTTAATCTTATTAGAGTTGGTTGTCACAATTGTAAGCAACAGTATTGGAATTACATATTTTCCTGATATCCCCCTAGCATGAATACAGGAACATGCTTATCCACAGCGATGCTCTCTACAGATGCATCGATGAATGTTTAGTGGAAACTCCAGGAGCTTTACATATCACTAATTTTAAGATATCACTTCTTTAAAACTAAAGTTGACAAGTGTTCAGTTGGTTAAGCAAAGAGGTCTGGTTGCCTTACCATATTGGGGCAGATTTGCTTTACAAGAGAAAGATAACAGGCTATTCAACCTGTTGTGGAACTGACTTTATTCAATTTAATGAACAATGGACTATCTCTTGTCAGGGCCACAAAAAAGTCAGGCTAAGACATAGATAAGGAGATATTTTGAATATATATGACATCATAAATAACATTTCTGTTTTAAAATGCTGTTACAATGAAACTGTGGTGTTTCTGCTCAGGGTTATAATACAGTGAGAATCTCATAGCCTGGGCCTGTATTTGTCTGTCACACACACGGGTACAAAACTCTTCACACATTTTGAAAGAAGCACACAGATGGTCAACCACTCACTTTTGTATACACATGCACACACACACGCACACAAACACACACACACACACACACACACACACACACAAACACACACACACACACACACTAATTTTCAGCTTGCACTCCTGGATAACTTTAATGGTTGCAGAAGCCTCATGGGGTGAATCCCTTTACCTCTCAGTCAATGAGGAGGAACCAACTCCGGGTTTAACTGACACAGACACAGTAATGCACAGACACCACATCAGCTACAACCTCCACCCGAGCTGCCCTGCATCCTTCGTGAACAAAATAGCCCAGCAGGAAGAGTGGGTGTGCAATTTTGTTTGAAGGCCTGGGCTTCATTCATCAGAGATATATCCAAGCTGACATAGTGGCACACAAGTATGCAATTAACTTGATAATGTTGCTAGGTAAAAGTATTACCTGCTTATGTGTGTGTCAGCACCTCCTTTCTAGTTTAGTAATGCATACTTCCCAAGGTTCACTGAAAGTGTTTTTGCTTTAAAACACATCTGAAAGAGCATCATTGGCAAGACATGATTGATTTCTCCCACTCAGTACATACAGACATCATGTATTCATTTCTACCTGAGGCTCAACTCCCTTTTTATTACAATCCAATCAATTGGAAATATCCCGTGGGTTCATATGTTTCAGACTTAATGTGGAGCCCGGCTGCAGTGTGGTATCACACCAGGAGCAGTCGGAGGCTGAAATCCTTGCCTCCTTTCATCACTGACAAAGAAAAGCATGTTTGAGCTCCTTACTAACATTTAGAGAGATTTATTTTTATTCCTAAAAGGTTTTTCTTTAAAGATCAGACCGCTGTGGAGGAAAGGTTGTGGTTAGGAGGGTACATCACGCTGCTCCAGTCTTAAGACACACAATTCTGATCAAATTCGGGACATTTCATTAATGGATCAGTTTTAAACAGCAATCCAGGTCAACATTTTAAATGTCTAAACAACCAACGTGCCTATATATTCACACACAAACGCACACTGAGGCTGTTTTGTCTTACCTCCTGCCTAGAAGTGTCTTGAGACCAGCGGGAGCAAAATTCAGCCCTCACAGAAAAAAACGACAAATTGATCCTCCATGGAAATAATGTTGTCAGGAAAATTTTGGTCACAAATGCAAGGTCGTTCATACAGGTGAAAGTGAGTCTGTGTTGGCCGGTGGCGAGGAGGCTCAAACACATGCGTCTCATATCGCTGCTCTGCCTCCTCTCCTCCACTCCCTACAAAATAAATAAATAAATAAAATAAATAAGAAGAATTTGCAGGCACTCACTTGTTCACTCACACACACAACACCCACGTTGTTTGCAGCACCGAATCGCGTTTAAACCATATCCCCGCGTCTGTTTTACGAAGCTCGCCTCTCGCCCCTCTGTTTACGCTCCCAAATCCAACACGCGTCTTTCTGAAGCTGAGCTCGCATAGGGATCTTGCAGAGATGATTTATTATGCGCATCAAGTCGGCTCTCCGCTGCAAAGAAGAGGGAGGAGGAGGAGGAGGAGTGGCGGGCTGGTAGTGGCCACAACCAGCAGCAGCGATTGGGATAAGGAAGGTGCGGGGAAGGGAAGGCGGACGCACCTGGAGGGAGAAGCGCGCCCCTCCGCGTCAGACCACTAAACTGCTGTGTATCTGTGGACACCCACGGGGCATATAACAGTGAGTATTTTCGCTGGCGTTGCAGGCGGTTCCCACAGTAAAACAAGCTATATATGCCTTTTGAAAGAAAAGAGGCTAGGTTGGTCTGTGGCTAAAGCAGCTTCATTGTATTTCTGCATATTTTATTGCCATTTTATTTTACGGACCGACACAACGTAGTGCATAATTGTACATTTGAAGGGAAATGAAACAAGGTTTGAATTTGTTTTTACATATAACATTGGACAAATGTATAAGTGCTTCCATTTATAACGCCCTCAATCAATACTTTGTTGAATCACCTTTTCCTGTAATTACAGCAACTTTGATTTCCACATCTACACATTAGAGTTTTGCACATCCAGCAGTAAAAAAGCTCTAGCTTAGTCAAATTGGATAGATATCTGTGGAAAAACGATTTTTGACGCTTGCCACCAGTACCGGTTTTTCATGAATGACGCCCTGGGTGAGCACCTCCTTTACGTTTTGATGTACTGAAAATATTCTAACAGTACCCTCTACGGCTTTTCTAACAGAAATATTACTGAACCAAATCAGCATTTACTGTTCGTGTCTTGAAATTAAACCAAAATCCAGCTACTTTACTAAAAACATGTGTAAATTAATATTAGACAATAAAAACAGTGAATGCCTTTGAAATCAGCCAGTCGTAAACAAAACCCCCCCAAAAAACCAACACTGCCGATCTGACCATTACAATTAGCACCACAAGTTCATAAAATTACTAAACAAACAGCAAATGCCATCTTAGCTTGAACAATCATGTTATTTTTTTGCACAGGGTTGTAGCATCCCTCAGAGACTTCTGCGGTGTAGAACTAGGCATTGCTACAAACTTTCAGTTGCATTTAGATCTTTATTTGAAAGGACTATTCTCACACATGAATATGCTTTGAACTAAACCATTCCACAGTAGCTCTGGCTATGTTTAGGGTTGTTGGCCTGATGCAAGGGTAATGTCCAGTCTGTTGCAGTCTCTTAGCAGGTTTCCTTCCAATGCTTCCCTGCGTTAAGCTCAACTCAAACTAGCTTCCCTGTCCCAGCTGAACAAAAGCATCCTGATAACATGATGATGCCACTGCTGTGTTTTAATGTGGAGATGTTGTGTTCAAGGTTTAGAGTAGTGTCATTTTTCTACACCACCTAGAGGTTTGCATCATTAATGCTCTCCTTGCCCAATCTGTCAGTTCAAGTAGACAGTCATGTCTTGGTCCAGATAACGGATTAAATAATCCTCTATGAAATGTTAAAGTTTCATAATATTACTTATTAACTTAGCCATTCTAACTTGTCGTAGTCCTCGCAGCTTTATTCCCCGACCTGCCTGCTGTCTTCATGGGTCTTCATGATGCTGTTTATTCACAGATTTTCTCCAACAACCACTGAGTCATTCACAGAACAGCTGGATTTATATCCATTATAGAATAAAACAAACATAAGTGGACCTGAGTTACTAATAATTATTTCTTTAATTTTGAAAACCGTGAATCATTTGTCTCTCAGTTCATAATCGTATATTACTTTGTGCTGGTCTGGCATACATAATCAAAATAAAATGCTTTGAGGTTTGTGATTGTAAGATAACTAAATGTGAAAAAGTACAGTGGGTATGTCTCCAAAGTAACCCTGAGCTATTTAATATTTACAAGGTTCCTGTTAGTGGACCAGCAGTGCCTCAGTGGCTTCGATTGTAGAAATTTATTAAGCACAAATGTTTCTCTTGCATCAGAAAAAATCTCATTCTTTGATTAAAACATAAAATGTAAAGACCTGTGTTGCAGCAGGAAACATAAGACGTCAAATGCTCTCAGAAGAATTTCAATCACTAGAGGCTTTGGATGCTAATGAGATCTACAGCAATCACTTTAATTCTGACTCAGAACAGCAGCAGGAGTCCATTGCTCAGAATTGGCAGCAAAAAACATACTTTCTTTGCTCTCAAGTTCAATTAATAGGAATTATCGCCTAATTACTATTTTTATGCCAATTAACATCAAATTGCTTAACAGCCCCTGTACGTCTGTTTCTCACACAGCCTCTTATGATGAACTGTGAGGTTTTATGAAACGTTGTATTTCATAGATTTCTGTCTATATGGCTTACTTTGATATTTTTTATAGTAAATTTCAAAGGCAGTCAGCAGAAGCTAACATCTTTTTCTTATACTACTGTGGCTTATTGGTAAGATAACTGCTTTTGCAATTGGAAGGTTGTGGGTTTGCTTCCAGCCTCCACCCTTCCAACCTTGATGCCCCTGTGGGAAAGGCACCCTAAGTTACCTACCGACCTTAGTATCTGTTTATATGTATGTGTGTATACTGGTAGTGCAATGAGGCTCTGTTGTAAAACCACAAGTTCATAACTTTAATTGTTTGGTATGAATAGAAAAGCATTGTTCAATTCATTTACCATTTATGGGTTTGACTTACAGTGTCTTTCAGAAGTAGTCATGCCTCTTCAGGTTTTTTATATTTTTCCCTTGTACAACCACACATTTTAACATATTTTTGGGGGATTTCATGTCCTGTGCGAATGTGTTTTATTCAATGCTTTAAACTTTTGATATCCAGTACGTAAAACTGTTTTGTTAAAGCCTTAGAGGTTTAAAAACATTGAAGATCAAACAGCATCATAAAGACCAAGGAACACAGAAGACAGGTCAGATATAAAGTTGTGGAGACATTTTAGGAAAGGTTAAGTTATAGAACCAAAGCATGAACATCTCGCAGAGCACTGGTCAATCCATCATCCAGAAAGCAGGCACAGCCGCAAATCTACCAAGACACTGTCATCCTCCTAAACTGACAGGGAGGGACTGAAGAGTATTATTTAGACAGGCAGCCAAGATATCCATGGTAACTCTGGAGGAGTTGGAGAGATGCTTAGCTAAGTATCTGTCGACAAGAACAAATACTAGTTGTACACTAATAGCAAGAACAGGGCTGTTGTTCAAAAAAGCCATAAGAAGTTCCATCTTCAGTTTGTAACAAGCCATGTAGGGCACAAAGAAGTGCAAGAAGGTGATCTGGTCAGATGGCACCAAAATAAAACATTTCTTGCCTTCAAGTAAAACTCAAGGTGTGGTGGGAATCAAACACTGCATATCACCCTGAACACTGTGAAACACAGTGGTGCCACCATTATGCTGTTTTTCTTTAGCAGGGAGAGAGACGTGATTCAGAGTTCATGGGAAGATGGATGGAGTTAAATACAGGAAGAAATCCGGTCAGAGGCTGCAAAAAGTGAGACTTGGACAGGGGATCACCTTCCAGCATAACAACTTTAAGTCAGCTCTACAATGAAATGGAATTAGCAACATCTGACTAAATATCTGGCTATATCATTTGATATGATGGCTTACATTTAGCCATCATTACAGTTTCGACTTTAATCAAATGTGGAGAATGGTCTTCCTCTGCAAACTTTTTAAGAGTAAAGTCCTAACAGGCTGAACCTTGTCATATTGTCTCGGTGATGAAGGTTTCGCAAGCACGTTTTACTTGTAAGTAACCGTTCATGTTTGCATCCTAATTAAATTAAAAAAAGACAGTTTACAGAAAAGTCAGACATTTTGGGAAATAATTTTTGAGCAGAAAGATAGATGATCCAGTACATATCCACTAATGAAACAAGAATCTACAGTACAAACAGCAGCTCACTGGAGACTTGTTGTCACTGTAAGCCATGTAGGAACAGCTTTTTACACTTTGCTTTTTGTGCAGATTTAGCACAGGAGCTACAAAAGTGTTAATTAGTGAACTCTAAAGATGTCAGTTGAGTTTTTGTGCTAAACCAAGCTAAAGGCTGCTGGCAGTATTTTCATAAAATGGTGTGATTTTTTATTTCAGCTGTCCTTATTTTTTGTATTTTTTTTCCTTAAACATATGTGGCACTTCACTGTATAACTTTGCAGTGACACCTACATGCAAAAATCATTTGGCTTCTGGTAGCTGTTCATTTCTTCATTAGCATGTTCTTGAGGAACATTTCTATAGAGATGTGGTCAGGACAAGGACACAATCATTTTCAAATATTGATGTTTGCTTATCTTTAAACTCATCTCTGAGCTTATGGCTATCCCTGCTTATCACTTACAGGTACATCTCAAAAAAAGACAATATTGCGTAAAAGTGTAATATTTTTTGCCAGTCATTTCAGAAATGGTTATTTCATAGAGATTCATTTCACAGAGAGTAAAATATTCCAAGCTTTTATTCCTTGTAATTTTGATGATTATGGCTTTCAGGTAAATAAAACCCTAAATTCAGTGTCTCAGAAAATTAGAATATCACATTAGAGTAATTAAAAAAGGATGTTTTAAGGACAAATGTCAGGCTTCTAAAAGTATGCCCATTTCTATGCACTCAATACTTGGTTGGGCCTCCTCTTGCATGAATTACTGCATCAATGCGCTGTGGCATTGAGGCGATCAGCCTGTGACACTGAGTAGGTGTAATGGAAGTCCAGATTGCTTTGATTGCTGCCTTCAGGTCCTCTACCTTGTTGGGTCTGGCGTCTCTCATCTTCCTCTTGACAACAGCTCATGGGTTTTCTTTGGGGTTCAGGTCAGGGGAGAAGGACAGGAACACCGTGGTCATTGAACCAGTTTTTGGTACCTTTGGCAGTGTGGGCAGGTGCCAAGTCCTGCTGGGAAATAAAATCAGCATCTCCATTCAGCTTGTTAGCAAAGGGAATCATGACATGCTCTAGAACGTCCTGATAAATGGCTGTATTAACTGTGGAAAACACACACACAGGACCAATACCAGCAGATGACATTCAATTCTGATCAATTCAGTTTTATTTATATAGCGCCAATTCACAACACATGTCGTCTCAAGGCACTTCACAACAGTCAGGTTCATACATTCCAATTAATCCTAACCATTGAACAGTGCAGTCAGATTCAGTTATTTATTCAAATTGGATAAAAAGTTTTTCTGTCTAAGGAAACCCAGCAGATTGCATCGAGTCATTGACTTGCAGTATTCCCTCCTCCTGGATGAGCATGTAGAGACAGTGGACAGTAACTGGCGTTGACTTTGCAGCAATCCCTCATACTGAGCATGCATGTAGCGACAGTGGAGAGGAAAAACTCCTTTTTAACAGGAAGAAACCTCCAGCAGAACCAGGCTCAGTGTGAGCGGCCATCTGCCACGACCAACTGGGGGTTTGAGAGAACAGAGCAGAGACAGAAAGAGAACAAAGAAGCACTGATCCAGGAGTCCTTTCTATGGGAAGGAAAAGTAAATGTTAATGGATGTAGCTCCTTTAGTCATTTCATCTAGAAAGAAAGAACAGATAAACTCTGAGCCAGTTTTCAAAGTTAGAGTCTGAAAGAGAGCACATAGAGTTAGTCACAGTAGAAGCTCAGTCAGTAGCTATGTCTAGGAGAGAGAAAGGGTTAAACACTAAAAGACAGGGCCAAGTGGATCATCTGTAGAAGGTGAGCATTAAGTTGTTGCTGGCAGAAGCTTGGACAATGCCCATCTCCAGAATGGTGTCACAGGTAGACAGAGTCAGGCCAGTTGTAGCTTCTAGGAAGAGAAAGGAGAGAGAACAAAGTTAAAAGCTGAAATAACAGCAAATAATCCAAAATTGGAGAGTAGTGTGAGAATATAGTGAAGATGGTGAAAGTGGTTGTTATGTCCTCTAGCAACCTAACCCTATAGCAACATAACTACAGAGATAGCTCAAGATGACCTAAGCCACTCTAACAATAAGCTTTATCAAAAAGGAAAGTTTTAAGCCTAGCCTTAAAAGTAGACAGGGTGTCTGCCTCACAGACCAAAACTGTGAGCTGGTTCCACAGGAGAGGAGCCTGATAACTAAAGGATCTGCCTCACATTCTAGTTTTAGAGACTTTAGGAACCACCAGTAAACCTGCAGTCTGAGAACGAAGTGCCCTGTTAGGAACGTATGGAACAATCAGATCTCTGATGTATGAGTTAAATCATTAAGGGCTTTATATGTGAGGAGGAGAATTTTAAATTCTATTCTGGATTTAACAGGGAGCCAATGAAGGGAAGCTAAAGTAGGAGAAATGTGATCTCTCTTTTTAATTTTCATCAGAACTCTTGCTGCAGCATTTTGAACATGGCACCCCAAACTATCACTGACTGAGGAAACTTTACACTGGACCTCAAGCAACATGGATTCTGTGCCCCTCCAGACTCTGGGACCTTGATTCCCAAATTAAATACAGAATTTACTTTCACCTGAAAACAGGACTTTGGACAATTAAGCAACAGTCCAGTCCCTTTTCTCCTTAGACCAGGTAAGATGCGTCTGACTTGAATACAGAACACTCTGTGAACAACCAGCCTCTTCAACAATGACCTTTTGTGGCTCACCCTTCTTGTGAATGGTGTCAACAACTGTCTTCCGGACATCTGTCAAGTCAGCATTGTTCCCCATGATTGTGTAGCCTATGACCCAGACAGAGTGACAGTTTAAAGACCCCCCCCCCCCCCCCCCCCCCCCCCCCCCCCAAAAAAAAAAAAGAAAAAACAGGGATTAAAATAAAAACAATAAAAGATTTTAAATGAATCTGTAAAAGCAGAAAAATAAATGTCTATCTATCCATCCACTGTCAACACCAGCTTGTCTGTGCAGGATCATGGGGAGCTGATTCCTATTTCCAGTAGTCTTTGGGCAAGAAGTTGGACAGGTTGCCAATCAATCACAGGGCAAAATAGAGACACACTGGACAAACAACCATGCAATCACACACTCATATCTAAGGGCAATTTAGTGAGACTAAATACTCTTACAGTCTTGTTTTTGGACTGCGGGAGGAAGCCACATTACCCAAAGAGAATCCACACATGGATGGGGAGAACATGCAGCATAAGAAACATAAAGAAATGTCAACAAAATAAGCAAAAATAAAACTTTTTTATAACATGTTGCAGTGATTCTCAGTACAAAAACAAGCAAACAAACAAACAAAAACCCATAAAAATTCAATTT
Organism: Girardinichthys multiradiatus; assembly: GCF_021462225.1. Lineage (NCBI taxonomy): Eukaryota > Metazoa > Chordata > Actinopteri > Cyprinodontiformes > Goodeidae > Girardinichthys > Girardinichthys multiradiatus. The sequence continues at coordinate 20,880,685 of NC_061794.1, read as the reverse complement.
TATAATGATCAGGCTGATAAAATATAGCAGCAATCCTATTGACATGGCATAAAATAATTATGTCCAGACATTTAGCTAAATAAAGAGTGCAGAAATAGTTAATTATAAATTGTCTGAAAGGAAAAACTTCGAGCCTAAATAAAACTGGCCCTAAAATGAGATCCTTGATTCTGTGCTGATTCTGTTGTCCTAAAACTTGACTAAAAGTTTTCATTAAAATATGAAAACAGAAACAAAAATACAAAACACAATGCATTAGTTCTCAGTTCAAAATAGGCACAAATCCCATTATATGGATAACATTCTCATGAAACATAGCAGCAATCCTACTGACATGACAAAAAGGCTTCTTTCCAGACATTTAGCCATATTATATCTTGACGAGCTCAGGAGTAGTTTATAATAAAACTGGCTGAATGAGTTATTTTGCATGATGGCTCACTGGAGTGATTTATTGCATGAACACCCCTTAATGTTATTAGTTCCACCTGTGCATCTTCTGTCACTTGATTGAATGTGTTAATATGAAGTGCAGATTAATGCATCTCAATACAAATACAGAATAAAACCTTAGAGAAGCAGTGAAAGTGGAACATATGACTTTATTTAACCACTTTATTTAACCATCACATTTAATTTTCCACATTTTGCAGGTCCTGAGTCTTCTCTCGTCGGAAATTGTTTCATTAAAAAAATTCAAAGAAGAAAGAAAGATCTTTGAGATAAATTTGCTGCTCCTTTCCTATGACTGTGAAGCTTATTTTGGCTGAAATATGGCCAATTTCCTGTGCGTTTTATTATTATTTTTGTAACCTTCTTATACAGATTTTCTAGCTAAAATAAAGGGACAGAATCTTAATAAAAGGCTGAGTAAACTAAGTACACCTTTAACTATTTTGTTTTACCAATAATGTCTTTGTTACTAGCTTGATTTTGCACTTCATGGAAGCATAAAACTGGGTGGATATGTGTAAGCTGTTGTGGCAGGAGTGGTTGCCGTTTACAATATCTGGGGTTGACAAGAGCCATTAGCAGTTAAGTATGCATGCACTAAAAAAGCACAATGCGGAGGATCTGCAATAGTTTCAAAACATGGAGCTGCAAAGGAGTTAAATATACTCAAAAATTGTGATTGTTCCATCAACTTTGTGTGCGGTCTTTCTGATTGTATATTGGGAGTGTGGGTACAACTGAACATGATTGTCCACTTTAGTAGAAAGGTAATAAGAGCAATATGCTGTTTTATCTTAGCATATGAGATTGAAGAGGAATAACGTGTAAACATGTGAGCATCAGAAATAGTGTTGTTTTGGATTATTGGAAAAATATCCAGGCGCTGCCCGACAAGACTGGACCAGAGCCACATATACAGGTCCTTCTCAAAATATTAGCATATTGTGATAAAGTTCATTATTTTCCATAATGTCATGATGAAAATTTAACATTCATATATTTTAGATTCATTGCACACTAACTGAAATATTTCAGGTCTTTTATTGTCTTAATACGGATGATTTTGGCATACAGCTCATGAAAACCCAAAATTCCTATCTCACAAAATTAGCATATTTCATCCGACCAATAAAAGAAAAGTGTTTTTAATACAAAAAACGTCAACCTTCAAATAATCATGTACAGTTATGCACTCAATACTTGGTTGGGAATCCTTTTGCAGAAATGACTGCTTCAATGCGGCGTGGCATGGAGGCAATCAGCCTGTGGCACTGCTGAGGTCTTATGGAGGCCCAGGATGCTTCGATAGCGGCCTTTAGCTCATCCAGAGTGTTGGGTCTTGAGTCTCTCAACGTTCTCTTCACAATATCCCACAGATTCTCTATGGGGTTCAGGTCAGGAGAGTTGGCAGGCCAATTGAGCACAGTGATACCATGGTCAGTAAACCATTTACCAGTGGTTTTGGCACTGTGAGCAGGTGCCAGGTCGTGCTGAAAATTGAAATCTTCATCTCCATAAAGCTTTTCAGCAGATGGAAGCATGAAGTGCTCCAAAATCTCCTGATAGCTAGCTGCATTGACCCTGCCCTTGATAAAACACAGTGGACCAACACCAGCAGCTGACACGGCACCCCAGACCATCACTGACTGTGGGTACTTGACACTGGACTTCTGGCATTTTGGCATTTCCTTCTCCCCAGTCTTCCTCCAGACTCTGGCACCTTGATTTCCGAATGACATGCAGAATTTGCTTTCATCTGAAAAAAGTACTTTGGACCACTGAGCAACAGTCCAGTGCTGCTTCTCTGTAGCCCAGGTCAGGCGCTTCAGCCGCTGTTTCTGGTTCAAAAGTGGCTTGACCTGGGGAATGCGGCACCTGTAGCCCATTTCCTGCACACGCCTGTGCACGGTGGCTCTGGATGTTTCTACTCCAGACTCAGTCCACTGCTTCCGCAGGTCCCCCAAGGTCTGGAATCGGCCCTTCTCCACAATCTTCCTCAGGGTCCGGTCACCTCTTCTCGTTGTGCAGCGTTTTCTGCCACACCTTTTCCTTCCCACAGACTTCCCACTGAGGTGCCTTGATACAGCACTCTGAGAACAGCCTATTCGTTCAGAAATGTCTTTCTGTGTCTTACCCTCTTGCTTGAGGGTGTCAATAGTGTCCTTCTGGACAGCAGTCAGGTCGGCAGTCTTACCCATGATTGGGGTTTTGAGTGATGAACCAGGCTGGGAGTTTTAAAGGCCTCAGGAATCTTTTGCAGGTGTTTAGAGTTAACTCGTTGATTCAGATGATTAGGTACATAGCTCGTTTAGAGACCCTTTTAATGATATGCTAATTTTGTGAGATAGGAATTTTGGGTTTTCATGAGCTGTATGCCAAAATCATCCGTATTAAGACAATAAAAGACCTGAAATATTTCAGTTAGTGTGCAATGAATCTAAAATATATGAATGTTAAATTTTCATCATGACATTATGGAAAATAATGAACTTTATCACAATATGCTAATATTTTGAGAAGGACCTGTATTTGCATTGCCCTAAAGAGAAAAGCAAGAAGCAATGGTCACCTTTTTTTCTAAACTCCACATTTTTCTTAATGGTATTTTTATTTCACTTTTTTTTATTATCTTTAAACTATTAAAAATAATTATGTCCATCCACACAAGCTTGGACATTTTTTATCTTATAGACCGTATCAGTGACTTGCACTCACTGTATGTATGATCTAAACATTACCCGCTCACGGATTTTCATTAAATATGGTTGAATAATAAAACACACAATATAATCTGTTATCAGTAGATTAATTATAATAGGGTTAGGGTTATAATTTAAATGATTTTTATGTGTTCTGAGATGGCCTGTAATTGCATGGAGGCATTATTTAATTTCCCTCTTAATCGCATTCCTGACTACAGCTTTTTAGGTCTGACCTGATGTGAGTCCTGTAAACTCTATAGGGTGGTGTTTCTATAAAGAAAATGCTTTGCAGCATCCGTTTTAAATGTTATTACAAATAGTTGTCATCAATCAATTTAGTAAAAAATGGAGTCCTGATTTATAAATGTTTTTTCCTACTTACATCTCTGCTATGCCCCTGATCTCACTCTATATCTCAGTGTCATCAATAGCAAAGGTAATTGAAGTAATTGCCTTAAAATGTTTTTCTTTGGATTCTGTTGTTCATTTTCATTTTCCTTTAGTTTACACCCAGCTGCCACCTTACATTTGCACCATTCACTATGCCTGCTTTTGTGGCTTCATAGAACCAACCATTACAAGTTCATCTATGTACTGTTGGTAGTTTAGGTTTTTTGAGTTCTCATACTCCTTCTTTTGCCACCCTGCCTCACACTGTTGAATACGCTGTCATGGTCAGTAGCAAGGACTGAACATAAAATCTGTGACAAAGCAATCAAATGGAACGGAAAGCTTAACAAAGCTTGAAGAACTGCTGAGACAGAGCACTTTAGAGGATTACAAGAAAGGCTAATTCATTTAAAGGCACTTATAAAAGAATAAGAGGAAGATTTAAATTTTTGCAAACCTTTTGGCAGTGTGTCAAAAATAACAGGTCAAAACAGTATGACGTTCTTTATTTATCTATCACATATACAGTCGAAGTCAGTGTTCTTTTCTCATGGTGTCATCTATTCTAGAAGTGCACCAGTCCCTCCTGCAGCGCAATTCCCACATGGCATGATGCTGCCACCCCTGTACATCACAACTGACATGGTGTTTTTTTTCCAAAATGTAATAATTGTCAATATGGCAAGGACTATTACTTTTAGAGCACCAGACAAATTTCCAAACATTAAGGTCTTTGTGTTATTAAGTGTTTTGCAAACTAATGTGTTTTTGATGTTGCTATTAGAATAATGGCTTTTCCCCTCTGTGAGGCCTTTCAGCCCAAGTTGGCATAGGACTTGTTTCATTGTGGATAATGTCACTCTCTCACCAGCTTCAGTCAGCATCTTTCCAATGTCTTTTGCTTTTGTTCTAGGGATTATATGCAAATAATTTCTCCAAAAAGTGTTAGGACACTGAATGTTAATTCCTTCTGAACTGTTAGATGTCTACCTATGGTGTTTTTACTTGCCAGTAACTGCTTGAACAGATGAGCATGACACCTTTAGGCCTCTGAAAATTGTACCCAAGAATGACTCAGTCTTGTAGAGGTCCACAGTTAACTTTCTGATAAATTGCCTAAATTATTTCTATTTTTAATTGATGTCACACCTGGAGGGAGTGTGGTTGAGGTGCTGTCTTAAAATACACTGGTTGTCCTCCACTTAGCTCTGACATTGTGGTTTAACCTATCAGAAGCCTAAAAAGTCAATACAGCATCATCACCTGACCTTTCCCAAATTCAGTGTAATCTTAGTGTATGTAAACTTTTGAATTCAAAGAAAGTAATAAATAATCCTCTAAAACTTAATCTGCCATTTAGTAAAAACAAAATATTGTACTAATTCTGGTTTTAAACAGGAAAGGCTTTGTATGATTTAATGTCAGACAGTAATATTTTTATACAGTGTAAATACATTCAAGTATAAGGAATTCAATCCTCTCTGCTAAAACTCCCTCTGTATTTCCAAACTAATTGTGATGAAAGGGAATGAGCCCTGCTCGGGTTATGAAGACTTTAGAGAAATATTGCCTGAAAATCATGACAAATGCCAAATGAAACAAACTGAGCAGCCACAAGTGTTGACGTCTCTCTTTTTAAGCCTGTTTCTTTAGCTCTGAGTTTTCCCTCAAACAGAAGCATTGAAACTTTTTTCTTCAAATCATGCTACTCTTCCTGCCAAACACTCACAGAGACAAAGGTCAATTTCCACAGTGATGCTTAACATCTGCAGTACCCCTCTCTAATAGAAAATACATTAAACTTACATTGATCATCATCCTTGATTCAAGCCCAGGATTCTCTAACATGGACACAACATCATTAATAATGTTCTATACAACAGTCGTTTGACATTTCCTTTAATTATGCCTGTAATTTATTCATGCTCTTGATCCAAGATGCTTGTTGTGAAAAGCTTCCTCGAGGAATATATTATCCTGCTCCTCCCGAGGCCCATGGATTACCCGCTTTAATAGCAAACCCCTAAAGGTGTTACTTCCTTCACTATGTGCGTGAGTGTGTCTTTGTGTACATTTGTGCCCTTGTGGTATTCGTGCATATGATGGCAATTGGCATTGTGCCTTTATTGCTTCAGGTAAGCTGCAAAAGTCATTAGGTCTTATTATTCAAACCTTCAGATGACTTTTAAATTCTCTCGCTTTATTACTGTCTCGGCTAATTTGAAAGGTATAAGGAAAAGAGCAAACGGTTGCAAGATGTGCACTTACTGCACAATGCAGCGACCCCCTTGTTTAACCCAGTTTTGCAGAGGCAAACATCACCACCTAATTTGCTCTCTCACTCTGTGGGTTGGTTAATAGGCAGTGAAGCACAGCTATTTCCCCCCAGCGTAAAGGACGGTATCTCAAACGTGCACCCTTTAGAAGAAGTTTAAGCTGTTAATTATGGTGGGTTTTTTTTTAATCATAGAGGAGGTTGAACACCTGACAGAAGTGTTTTGGGGTTGCAGATGAAGATGTGTAAGGATAGGGTCTACTATGAGAAAACACAAAAAAGAGCAAAAAATAAAGGTAACTTACAATTTGAAAGCAGAATATGTCATTTGTTTGTGTCATACATACAGTGCACAATTACCAGACAGCCCATACTTCTTTGTATCGTGTAACGATATTACATTACATATGAACATCCTCTTCACTTCTGTCATAATTTCTATTTGAAAACAATTCTTATCCATTACATTGCAGTTGTGTCTTGTACTACAATCAAATATATCACAGAGGCTCTCATGGAAGTTAAATACACTGCTCAAAAAATAAAGGGAACACTTAAACAACACAATATTAGTCCAAGTAAATCAAACTTCTGTGAAATCAAACTGTCCACTTAGGAAGCAACACTGATTGACAATCAATTTCACATGCTGTTGTGCGAATGGAAAAGACAACAGGGGGAAATCCTTGGCGATTAGCAAGACACACTCAATTAAGGAGTGGTTCTGCAGGTGGGGACCACAGACCACTTCTCAGTACCTATGCTAAAACAAATTCCTTGTATGTCCAAAAACGTACTTGGCAATAAAGCTTTTCTGATTCTGATTCCGATTCTGATTTCTGGCTGATGTTTTGGTCACTTTTGAATGTTGGTGGTGCTTTCACACTCATGGTAGCATGAGACGGACTCTACAACCCACACAAGTGGCTCAGGTAGTGCAGCTCATCCAGGATGGCACATCAATGTGAGCTGTGGCAAGAAGGTTTGCTGTGTCTGTCAGCGTAGTGTCCAGAGCCTGGAGGCGCTACCAGGAGACAGGCCAGTACACCAGGAGATGTGGAGGAGGCCGTAGGAGGGCAACAACCCAGCAGCAGGACCGCTACCTCCACCTTTGTGCAAGGAGGAACAGGAGGAGCACTGCCAGAGCCCTGCAAAATGACCTCTAGCAGGCCACAAATGTCCATGTGTCTGCACAAATGGTTAGAAACCAACTCCATGAGGATGATATGAGGGCCCGACGTCCACAAATGGGGGTTGTGCTCACAGCCCAACACCGTGCAGGACGCTTGGCATTTGCCAGAGAACACCAGGATTGACAAATTTGCCACTGGCGCCCTGTGCTCTTCACAGATGAAAGCAGGTTCACACTGAGCACATGTGACAGACGTGACAGAGTCTGGAGACACCGTGGAGAGCAATCTGCTGCCTGCAACATCCTTCAGCATGACCAGTTTAGCAGTGGGTCAGTAATGGTGTTGGGTGGCATTTCTTTGTGTGCTCACCAGAGGTAGCCTGACTGCCATTAGGTACCGAGATGAGATCCTCAGACCCCTTGTGAGACCATATGCTGGTGCGGTTGGCCCTGGGTTCCTCCTAATGCAGGACAATGCTAGACCTCATGTGGCTGGAGTGTGTCAGCAGTTCCTGCAAGATGAAGACATTGAAGCTATGGACTGGCCCGCCCGTTCCCCAGACCTGAATCCGATTGAGCACATCTGGGACATCATGTCTGGCTCCATCCACCAACGTCACGTTGCACCACAGACTGTCCAGGAGTTGGCAGATGCTTTAGTCCAGGTCTGGGAGGAGATCCCTCAGGAGACCATCCGCCGTCTCATCAGGAGCATGCCCAGGCGTTGTAGCGAGGTCATACAGGTACGTGGAGGCCACACACAATACTGAGCCTCATTTTGACTTGTTTCAAGGACATTACATCAAAGTTGGATCAGCCTGTAGTGTGTTTTTCCACTTTTATTTTGTGTGTGACTCCAAATCCAGGCCTCCACTGGTTAATAAATTTGATTTCCATTGATGATTTTTGTGTTATTTTGTTGTCAGCAGATTCATCTTTGTATAGAACAAAGTATTAAATGAGAATATTTCATTCATTCAGATCTAGGATGTGTTATTTGAGTGTTCCCTTTGTTTTTTTGAGCAGTGTATATTTTTCACCTCAATATCAGCCAACACATGAAGATTTCCATGTTTGTTTTATTAGAGACCATTGGGTTCAGTAGCTGAGTTCCTTATAGTCTTGCACAGAAGACTAATGGGCCAGCATACATTTTAGTGCAGTCTGCAGTTTCATGGGAGTGAAGGATCAAAAATGTACCTTCCACCGTAGCTGATTACGAGGCCAGGCTCAGGGATGCTAAAGGGAAAAATCTACTTTGAGATAAATCTTATTTTGGTCAATACGAAATTCACTTGGCTGCAGAAGAGGCTTGAAATAAATCTAGCTTGTGAGGTTTGACCTTGGGGGGAATCCGGTATTCTCAGAAAGGAGAGATCCATCAATCTGTTTGTGTATCTATAGTACTGAAATGCATATGGCAGCATTACACTAATCTTCTCTCAGACAAGCCTAAACAGTCGCCATCTCTTTTGCAATTGGAAGCCAATTTTAAATTTATTTCAAATTGTGAAAGTAAAAAATAATCCCTTGTTATTTACTATTTAATTTAAAGGCACCATAATCTCTTGTTTTGTGTAGGTCATCAGGTGTTCATTTATTTGTATGGCATTTACCAATTTCATAGAAATGAAGACATTTAGGTATATTTTGTTAAACTCAACCATGCTACAGGTTTGTGTAAACCGGTGTCACGATGTGTTGATGTTTGGGTTTATTTTCAGGATCTCTTTGTTATTATTGTTTGGGTCTTGCTTCTGATCAGGTGGCATACTGCATTTGCTGCATTTGGAGTTTTGTTAAATTTTTGCGATTATTTCCTTTGGTTAGATTGCATCCATGTATCTTCGTTTAGTTTCTATCATGTTTTGGTTCTCACTCTGAGCTACTGCCACCATACAATTAGTTCCATTCAGTCCACCTGTGTCTTGCCAATCACTCTCCCTGTCTCAGCTGCACGTCGCCCTATATAGACTTATGAGTTCTGTTTGCTGGTTCATACTGTTTTGCTCATGCCAAGTCTGCCCATGTCCATGTCTGCTTCTGTTGCCTCATGCCTGGTTGTACATTTTTACTTTTCGTTTATTAAACTTTTTAACTCACTGTGCTGCTTCTGCCTGCCTTTCTGCAATGGGGTCCAGCTTCTAGAACCACACATCCTGACAACCTAATTGCATTTTAGAGAATATACTGTTGTTAAACATCAGTTGTTGTTTTTCTCAGTATTGGTGATGCTCTGCTTGTGACCAGTTGTCCATTATTCCGACGGACAAATGGTATCTAGGGAGATGCTTCCTGTGAAGCTTATGTATAATTACAGTGTTAGTGGTTTGGGAGAACAGCTGAAAAAATGGTAGCTTCACACAAGTGAGTCATTTCTAAATAGTAAATGGACCTATGTAAGTATTTTCTAGCATTTGTTTTCATTGTAGTTCACACTATAGGATGCATTTGCATTTATGTAGTATGTCTACTTGAATACGAGTACGATTTTTCGTTCACACACTTGCACATTTCAGAAGCCTCAAAACATTAACCTTCTGAGTGCTGGCTGACCTGTGCTATTATAGCTAAATAGAGTACCTTAAAGTAACAGTAGCTTAAACCTTTTCATTTTTTTTCACATTACATACACAAACCTAAGTGCATGTTATTGAGATCTTATGTGATAGACTTGTGTGAAGTGGAAATTATACTCCACATTAGTAAATAGTCACTCAATGTATGCTGTAATCCTGGCATTGTTGTTGAGATGTTTACAGCATTGTGAGGTTATGGAATAATATCCCAAGCTTTAAACATCTTCACTGTTCAGTCAATCATTGGATAATGGAATGGGCACAACTACAAACCTAGGCAGGACATGGCCACCAACCTACACTAAAAGGCTGGGCAAGAACAGCATTAATCAGAGACATAGTCCCATATTAGAGGCCGCATTACCTCCAATGATCTGCAGAGATCCACAGCTAATCTCCAGGTGGGAGAATCAGATGACAAGAAAAATATTCAGTTGAGCACTCCATGAATCTATCTATTATGAAACGTGACAAGAAGGAAGTGACTGTTGACAGAGACATTAAGTCATGTTGTGTTGCCACAAGGCGTGTAGCGGAGAAACATCTGAAAAAAGGAGCTCTGGTTAGATGACCAAAATTTAGCATTTTGGCCTGCATGGAAGGTGCTGTGTGGTGAAGAAAACAACACTGCACATCCCCCCAAAACACAGTCCCCACACTGAAACATTTTGGTGGCAGCATCATTTTGTATGTATGCTTTTCTTCAGCAGGGACAGAGAAACTGATCAGAGTTAATTGAAAGATGGATGGAAAAAAATACAGGGCAATACTGGAAGGTCACAGAGCCCAAACAAACAGCCGAAAACTGCCTTTGTCTAAACTATAAAATAGTTTAGACAAACGCATTTTACTGTCCTACAATAACCTTGTCAAATCCAGACCTACATTTAATTGATCGTGATAGATGACTCTCTCTAATCTGACTAAGCGTGAGCTTTTTTTTACAAGAAGAATGACACATTTTAATCTGGTAGAGACATACTCCAGATGATTTGTGACTTAGATTTCTATTTGTAAAATATCAGAAAATCATGCTTGTTCTTTCGTGTGCTTTTTAATCATGCACAACTTTTTTTGTTCTACTACATGAAATCCAGATAAAATACATTGTAACTTGTGGCACTGTGACAAATTGCAAAACACTGGATCTTCCAGCATTCTGTGCAGATGTACAACAGTACATATCTGACAAAATGCAGTTTTAGAGAAAGTTTCAAAGTCAACATAAGGTAACTTAGAGTGAACCAAAAGTCTCTTAAGCAGAACATTACACCTGCAGTAATTTGAGGTTTTATGTGAATTACTCAAGGGTCCTATGGCGGTGTGTGTGAGCTGTAATAACAGAGACGTTGTAGTTTGTGGCTTGCACTACAACTCGACAGAATATCCTAATTCCTTACAGTAGTTTATTAGAAGTTGCTGTTTCTGCCTCTGGGCCATCCCTTGAATTCTTGACATCATTATCTTGTGATGCCTTGATGACACTGGCAAAAAGTCCCTAAATCCTGAACTCATAGTGCAGAAAGAATTAGAGTTAAAGCTGGTAGTTTTGCACTTGAGGGCAGGGAACATTGGAAAAGTAGCAGGTGGCTGCAGATATTACAGGCAACATCCTCATGCCAAATCGGAGCAGACATTTCTTGCACAGTTGATTTGGACATAAAATCTGCCAATGGCAACATGTAAACTTATAAATGAATCAAAATTGCAGCAATGCTTTTGTTTCTATGAGGAGATGGGATAATATAAGTCCACTGAAGGGTGGAAAGAGGAGATTATCAAATAGAGCTACTTGCAAATGTGTTACAGATTTAAGCACGGAAAAGTCTTCCCATCCATGGGGACCATATATGGCATGTTTATACTCATATACAACTTGTGTGGCAGTTCTATTTGTTTAAGGAGTTATGAATATTTAAAATGGAGAAAATGTTGCAGAGGGCTCTGGGTACAACAGTACTCTCAGCAGAATATTCATTACCTATAAATATTTTAGTTCTCATTTTGCTTTCTCACATTGACTCATCTTATGTGTTGCCTTAGTGCTTCCTCCTAGGTGGAAATCATGCTCAGTGCAGAGCATCCTGAGACAAGTTTGTTAATGATACTTTGTAGATAAAACCAAACTTAGCAGAATTTATTGGCTGTGTGCTTATATGTGACTATCTTGTTCACACTGGTAAATCTTAACCTCCGTAACAATAATTTCGCTGATGTAGCCAGTCAATAAAACTACTGAATCAGCCTGATTCTCATGAAAGAGCATCAAACTGGAGTTTATTTTGTTGACAAAAATATCACTGAATCTGCACTATTTATTAATATCTTTAGTTGTTCCATCCGTCCTTCCGTCCGCCTAACCATCCATCCATCCATCCATCCATCCATCCATCCATCCATCCAATCCACTCTGGGTAATCCTACTGATGGTGACTGCCAGCCTATCTATATATATATATATATATGAATGCCATTCCTGGTGTCATAATCTAATATTTTGGAAAGAAAAAAAAAGAAGGTGAAAACCTTCAGTCCTTTCTAACTTCACCTTAACTATTTTACCTTCTTAGTGTCAAACCTGGGGAGCTGGAAGTTATGTTTGCTTTCATTTTGAGAGCATTACAGGCTTAAACTAAGTGAACCCTGTAGTGTAATGGAACAAACAATTTGGGATGTTATAAACCAAGTTGTTTACCCATACTTTGCCTACCAAGAGCAAGGATGTCAAACCAACATATGTGCAAATGGTTTTGTATTCGCAGTATTTTGCCAGTTCAATAAAAAGATCTATCCCAGTTGATTGAGTTTAAGGTATGTATGGATCCTAGGTGCAGACAGCTTTACGGATTTTCAATACTCTCTTTATAATGAATGTTTTAACTCGTCAATAACAAAAGCATAGCTGCACTTAACATATGTTACAAAGCAACAAGCCTATCAGCTAAAATATAAAACAAAAATTACTTCAGGTTTGTTATTTAGATGCATTTCTGTTCCATTTAGCCACCGACTTTAAGTTGATAACATAAAACAAAGGGTGAAAAACAAATCTCTTTAGCAAGTTCAAGCAAATTGAAAGAATGCAATTAACCTTGAACAGCTGGTAACAAGCAACTACTCTGCAGTTCCTGAATGTTTACTTGAGCAATTTTAGGTAACAAATGATGCAGAAATAAAGGGAAAAGGAAATGTTTTACCATCGTAAACACAAACATCACTTCTGCCAGGCTCTAAGATTTTTTATGGAGTCATTAGCTGGTTAAGGGTGGACACATCTGTTTCCAGATGCCTTCAGTGTCAGACTCATGAATTATTCAAATAACGCAATTAACAAAAAGGATCACTTAATTGTCAACATGCTGACCGGTACATAAAGATGCATATCTGTACTATAAATGTACTTATGAAGATAAATCTGGTCAACTACAAAACTGCAAGCTGTTTGAATTGGGACATTTGTTATTGTTATGTATTCCTTTTCTTTACTTCAGTACCAAATTAGTCCAATTGAGTCCCCTTTCCTGCTTATCACATATACTACCACATTACTTGATGTACATCTTAAACGAGTTTATGGAGAGGTTTTGAGTAGTGGATATTCTACCTGCAATAGATGACTTGTATTTGTTTCCTTTTGTATAAATATATATTTGTTAATTCTAGTAGATTAAGCTAACAGTTAATCTGAAACTAACAGCTTCTAACTAGAAAATTACAGTGCTTCATAAAAATGGTATATCTTTTATTTATTTATTTATTAAATAATAGAAATAAACTCCCACCTCAACCATCCCAAAAAAGTTGTCCAGAAAAAATACCTAAAAAAAAAGCACATTTAAGAAATCTAACATATTCCTTCTGGCTATAGTTAATCAGAGGATGTGTTCCCTTGACCTTACACTGAACGAAGGTAGATAACCAAACCTGTATCAAATGGAAAAAATTACAATGCAGCAAGCATCGGTTCCTGGTCTGTCATTTCCCTCTAGAACCCTGTCAAGGCAGGGTATGTCCACAACATATGGATTAAAGTGGCCTCATCACTGCCACACCAGTTACAGTGAGGATCCAAACCTGAGCACCTCCTAGCTAACTTGCATTTGCACATTTGGCCTCTGTGAGGTACCTTAAATTATAATAAGCAGTAATGGGCCTAAACAAGTTTTAACTCATAACAGCAAGGATTGAGTCACAAACATAATTATTCTCTTCCCTGTGCAGATTTTGTTTTCCAAGAAAGAGCTTTTGTTGCCACATATACCTTATTGTAGATAAGAGAGACCATTGCCTAATGGTTCAAGCCTATAGTTACCTACACTGAAGTGCTCTAGGTGGTCCATCGATGATGTAAAACAATGAGTGCTAAGCGGAAAGTGTTAAATGTATCCACCCAGAGCAACTATCTGAAGAAAAGGAAATGCAATGTAAAAAGTAATAAAATGGTGCTCACTGGAACTGGTTTAATATTTTTGTCATTTACACTCTATTACTTTTATAACGATAGTTGCTCAGTGGGCACAACGTGTTCTGGTTTGCTATATGTGCTTCACAGGGAAAGGTCTTTGTTACAGACTACAACCAACGGTGAATTTCAGTGTAAATAACTGTAGAACTCTATATAAATAACCATCCAATCCAAATATGACAGCTGTTCAAAGGTTTCTAAAATGGTGTTTGTATGATCTGATGCGACATTTTATTCGAGTTGCTTTAACACAGCAGGGGTCTGGTTTGACTTGTTTTCATAGTATCTACAAAATACAAAAACTTAAAATAAAGTTACCAAGGCAAAATCACTTTTTTTTAAAACATAAAAGAAACACTTATCCTACAGCTTTTTATATAATATGACCCTGATTATTATGGTTATGATATTGGTATTTGTAACATTTATTTAATATTTTAATTTTGTCACAGACAAATGGAGCAAGTGTGTTGACAGTCATTCTATACAAAATCTAAGTGAGCTATTTCATTTGCTCATGACAATGATTTACAAATGTATTTCTTCAGCTAAACATAAGATAAAATCATAATTCTATTGCAAGTAGTAAGTTAAAATGTAAGGTTAATGTGCATTTATTACCAGCTACAACACAGAGAGTCAGCAGGTTGTTTAAAAAAATAGACTTTTTCTTTATTTTAAAAGGTGTACACAGTGGTGACAAACTTAAGTTTGCCACCAGTATAAACACCTGACCTAATTTTGTCAACCATTCAGAGGGAAGAGTTATTTTCTATTGAGCAAATTAAGAGAAGGTCCTGCAAAGTGTTTTTACAATGTATTATTAACTACAATACAAATTTAAAGTTTGTGTTTTAAAACAGAGATAAGTCATCACATTTAATGTAACTTTCAGGGTTTCAACTGTAAATTTGTTTGAAGCTTTAACAAGTTGTACAGTAGATATAGGGCTATGAAAAATAATTTGCTCCCAAAGATAGGTCTACTTCTGTTTTTGTTTTTCTGTCACACCTGTTTCAGATCACAAAACAAATTTTGATATGATATAGATATTAGCAGAAAAAATACAAAGGGCAGTTTTTAAATGATGATTTCAGTTCTTAAATGAGATCAAAAGAAACTTGTGTTCAGACATTTTTCTACTAGAGATCAGAAGTCATGGTTCCATCAATTACAGCAGGTTGTCCACATCCAGAAGAAGCAGGGTAGCCTCCAACCAGCACATTACCACCACGTTTGACTGCTGGTATGATGTTCTCTTTCTGAAATGCTGTGTGGGTTTTATGCCTGGTGTAATTGGATGCATATCTTTTGTTTTGTCTTGTCGTACTTTCCTTAAAAGTGTTGGGGATTATCAATAATCAAGATGTTTCTTGGCAAATGTGAGATGGGTGTCTTTTTCGGTCAGTAGCGCCAAATAGATAATTTTCAATACTAAACTCGCTAATCATTATCTTGTTGTTTCTCCCTTTTTTGAGTCTTTCCAGGTTGAATTGAATAATGAACATAAACCCCCAGTCGGTTGTGGCAGATGGCCGCTCACACTGAGCCTGGTTCTGCTGGAGGTTTCTTCCTGTTAAAAGGGAGTTTTTCCTCTCCACTGTCGCTACATGCATGCTCAGTATGAGGGATTGCTGCAAAGTCAACGCCAGTGACTGTCCACTGTCTCTACATGCTCATCCGGGAGGAGGGAATGTTGCAAGTCACTGACTGGATGCAATCTGCTGGGTTTCCTTAGACAGAAAAACTTTTTATCCAATTTGAATAAAAAACTAACTCTGACTGAACTGTTCAATGGTTAGGATTAATTGGTATGTATGTACCTGACTTTGTGAAGTGCCTTGAGACAACATGTGTTGTGAATTGGTGTTATATAAATAAAACTGAATTGAATTGAACTTTAACCTGCAATGCTTCAGATGTTGTTCTGGTTTCTTTTGTAACCTCCTGTATAAGTTGTCAAAATTCTCTTTGAATAATTTAGTTAGATCTGCCACTGCTGGGAAGGTTCCCTAATGTTCCATGTTTTTTGCAAACAGCACTCGCTGTTGTTCGCTAGAGTCCCAAAGCTTTAGAAATTACTTTGTAACCCTTTCCAGACTGATAGATGTCAAAGAGTTTCTTTCGTATCGGTTCTTGAACTTGTTTAGATCAGGCAGGACATCTGCTGTTAATGTAATTTTATTATGATTTAGCAAGACGAACATTACTTTTTACATAGAGACTGGTTAGTTTGGATAGCTTTTTTCCTTAATAAATTTAATCATTGTTTGAAAACGTTTTATATTTACTCAGGTTATCTTTGTCAAGTATTAAAATGTGTTTGATGATCTGAAACAGTTAAGTGTGACAAAAAAGCAAAATAAATCTGCAAGGGGCAAACACTTTTATGGTTCTCCAGGGCCTTTATAAGTCTAGTCACAGCAATGAAATTGACAGCAGTTCTTAATTTACAACACTTATTATTTCCTTCTGCTGACATTGCAATTTCTTTCAATTAAATCTTGATTTGCATATGATTCAGACAGTCAGGTTTCTGTCAGCCAGCACTATTTGAAAGTGTCCACACATTTTCCCTCCTTGTTTGCTCGTATCGATCTGTCTCTCACACCCATCAAACTAAGCCATCCCCACACACCAAACACACACACACATAAATGCACATATTTATTTTTCTTTGTTTTAGGGGATGTTAAAAATTTATGAGTTTTCTTTCCTCATCCAGATGTGACCACACTTTCCTAAACCTTTCCTTCACCCAGAGCCGTTTCCTTACACCCACTTGTTTTGATATCTACACGAAGAGGAGTGGTTTTGTGCCAATAAAAAGGCAAAGTGAGATTGAGCAACAAGCAGAGATCAACAAATTGATACTCAAAATCATCTCTTCATAATATATTCCCAATGTGCATTTATATTAAAGTCATTTAACACTTCACTTCCAATTTTTCCCCTGGGCTGCCGTAGTCTAGCGAGGGGCCTGTAACAGTGTTAAGTGGCGATGATGTAACTCCCAGTATTCTTCTGCAACACTGATATTACACACGTACTCACACACCCCTGGGTCTTGAGTCAATAACTGAAGACAGCTAGCTTTGATTGCACTTATCAGTCCACATTCACTCCCCGTCCATCTCCATTTAGCACACATTGCATAGAGCTTATCTTGCTGGGACTCCATGAGATAATCCATTGTCCGTACAACAAAAATAGATTGCATAAAGCTTGATGTTCCCAGGCCAGCCAATAAGGAAGTCATTGAACGCAGTGTAAAATTCTTTATTGGCACATGTTCTTTATTCTGTAAAGCATTCGTCTTCAGAAAGAGTGTTGCTCTAAACTGCATCATCTCTTTTTTTACCATACCTTTGTCTGTGGCTGGCTTTTGTCAGTCTGCATGACAGTTTAAGGGTTGATTGAATCAGATACTTCACCTGAAAATGGCTGAAACACGACAGACAGATACATCAAGCTGAATTAAAGAGAACTGGACAGATAAAAATAACTGTTGGTCAGTGTAAAGAAATTTAAGAGAACAAAGTAGTATTGTGTACTCATGCGACTGTTTATATTCCTGTTTTAATTGACTTACAGTATTAAAGGCTGATTCATAGGGGTGGATGGCAGCACTTTAATGAACACTATTTGCAAAAGGTAAGGCCCTGTTGCAAGACACCAAATGTATTTTTGGGTGATTTTACACAATAGTTTAGCAAAGTAGTGGATACAGCAATTGTGAAAAGGAAAGAAAACACCCTTTAATCTGATACTCCTAAATAAAATCCAGTGCAGGCTTCATAATTCAGCTAATTAGTAAATAGTCCATCTGTGTATAATTTTATTTTAGCATAAAATGTAGCTGTTCTGTGAAGTCTCAAACGTTTTCTTTATAGAACCTAAGTTAGCAAACAACCTCATCAATACCAAAGAATACAGCAGATAGGTCAGGGATAAAGTTGTGGAGACGTTTAAAGCAGGGTTAGCTCAAAAAACAATTTTGCAAATTTTAACATCTCACAGAGCACTGTTCAACCCATCATTTGAGAATGGAAAGAGTATGGCACAACTGCTAACCTACCAATACTTGACTGTCCACCTAAACTTAAAGGACGACCAATGTGTGGATCAGTGAGAGAAGCAGCCAAGAGACTCATGGTGAATCTGGAGGAGTGGCAGAGCTCCACATCTCAGGTGGTAGGATCTACCAACAGGGAAACTATTAGTTGTCCTTTTTGTGTATTTACCAGAAGCCACGTGGAAAACACAGCAAACACGTGGAGAGAAAGTGCTATGATCAGATGAGACAAAACTGACTTGCCTGCATGCAATAAAATATGTGTGAGGGGGGGATTACCACTGCATGACTGGGTTATCACTCCTACCCCATGGTTACATCCTGCTGTGTGGGTGTTTTTCTTACAGGAAAAAAGCACAATGTGTATCAAAATTCATGAGAAGATAAATTGAACTAAATACAGAGCAATCCTGCAAGAAAACATGATAGAGGCTGCAAATGATTTGAGACCGGGTCGGTGGTCTTCCAACAGGACGACAGTCCTAAGTATACAGTTAGGAGCTACAGCGGAAAGGTTTAGATCAACTCATACTCATGTGTTAGAAAGGCCCAGTCAAACTGCACAACTAAATCTAATTGGGCAAAATGTTTTGTTTCTCGATGTGCAAAGCTGGTAGAGACATACCCCATTAGAAAGGCAACTGTAATTGCAGTGAAAGGTGGTTCTTCACTGTATTGACAACTCAGGGGGATATATACAAATGCAGGCCACACATTTTTGATTTTTTTTTTAATGGAAAACCGTGGATTCTTTTACTTACACTTCACAGATATGACAAACTTTGTGTTGGACTATCACATAAACTGCAATAAAATTGTTTGTGGTTTCAAAGTAACAGGTGAGAAGTTCAAGAAGTATGAATGTTTTGAAATATACTGTAGAAGCCAAAATGTTTTTTTATCTTACATCGCTGAAGAATAACCCAGATGGACGTTTGCACCGAGTTACCAACATTCTTCACCAGAATCAGAATCAGCTTTATTGCCAAGTTCGTACATACAAACAAGGAATTTGACTCCGGTACACTTTGCTCTTTTGTTTTGTTATTACATTACAGAATATACATATTTACAATGTACAATATACACATATATAATAAAAAGGTGCATTTGCAACATCTGTATGCTGTTGTTTTATACTCAACAGCCTGGGGGAAGAAACTGTCTCTGTGGCGGCTGGTTTTAGTAAACAGTGCTCTGTAGCGACGGCCTGAAGGTAAAGCTCTGAACAGTTTATGTGCAGGGTGTGTGGGGTCTGCAGAGATTTTAGCAGCTCTTTTCCTGACCCTAGACCTGTATAAGTCCTGGATGGAGGGAAGGTCAGCTCTGATTATTCTCTCTGCAGTTCTGATTATTTGTTGCAGTCTGGACCTGTCCTGTTTTGTGGATGAGCTAAACCACACTGAGATGGATGAAGACAGGACAGATTGAATGATGGCAGTGTAGAAGATGACCAGCAGCTCCTGTGGAAGGTTGAACTTCTTGAGTTGCCTCAGGAAGTTCAGTCTCTGCTGGGCCTTTTTTCGAACAGTGTCTATGTGTGAAGACCATCTCAGGTCCTCAGAGATGGTGGTTCCTAAGAACCTGAAGTGGTCCACGGCTGATACAGTGTTGTTGAGGATGGTGAGAGGGGTGTATGGGGGTGGGGTTCTCCGAAAGTCCACCACCATTTCCACGGTCTTGAGTGGGTTCAGTTCAAGGTAGTTCTGACCGCACCATGATGTCACCACATCAGTTAGTTGGTTTAGGTCAGTGGCTGAGGTTTAAAAAACAGTCCACCACCATTTCCACGGTCTTGAGTGGGTCCAGTTCAAGGTAGTTCTGACCGCACCAGTGTACCAGCTGATCCACCTGCTGTCTGTATGCAGACTCATCACCGTCCTGGATCAGTCCAATGACAGTGGTGTCATCTGCAAACTTAAGGAGTTTCACGGACGAGTCCGATGAGGTGCAGTCATTTGTGTACAGAGAGAAGAGAAGTGGGGATAGAACACACCCCTGGGGGGCACCAGTACTTATTGATCCGGATCGGGAGAAGATGCTCCCCAGTCTCACCTGCTGCTGTTGGTCCGTCAGGAAGCTGTTGGTCCAGTGACAGGTGGAGGCTGGGACATTGAGCTCGGTGAGCTTCTGGTGGAGGATGTCTGGTATGATGGTGTTGAAGGCCGAGCTGAAGTCTACAAACAGGATCCTGGCATACGTCCCTGGGTGGTCGAGGTGTTGCAGGATGAAATGTAGACCTAAGTTAACAGCATCATCTGCTGACCTGTTTGCCTGGTAGGCAAACTGCAGGGGGTCCAGCAGGGGGCCTGTGATGTTTTTCAGGTGCTTCAACACCAGCAGCTCAAAGGATTTCATGACCACAGACGTCAGGGCTACAGGCCTGTAGTCATTTAATCCTAGGATGGTGGGTTTCTTGGGAACCGGGATGATGGTGGATCGTTTGAGGCAGGAGGGGACCTCACATTGCTCCAGTGATTTGTTGAAGATCCTTATGAAGATCGGAGCAAGTTGATTTGCACAGGCTTTCAGGCATGATGGGGAGACGTTATCAGGTCCTCCAGCTTTCTTAGTTTTCATGCGCTGAAAGAGCCTGTTTACATCTTCCTCTGAGATCTTTAGTGCAGGCAGAGGATCTGAAGGTAGGGGGTTGGTAGCTTTGTGGGAGGAATTTGTTCCTGAATGGGATGTGGAGGGGATGATTTGAGGTGTGAATGGCTTCTTGTCATGTCTGCAGTAGAAGCCATTCAGACGGTCTGCCAGGAGACAACTCTGTTCAGGATGGGTGGAGGGGCTCCTATAGGCAGTCAGGTTTCTCAGACCAGTCCATACAGCTGAAGTATCACCAGTAGAAAGGCTGTTCCTAAGCTTCTCACTGGAGCTTCTCTTAGCTGCTTTGATCTCTTTTGTTAGTCTGTTCCTGGTCTGCCTGTACCGCGCCCAATCTCCACTGCTGTGAGCTTCTTCCTTTTCCCTGCACAGATTCCTGAGGTGTGGAGTAAACCATGGCTTGTTATTCCCAAAGGTGCAGAAGGTCTTGGTCTGCACACACATGTCCTCACAGAAACTGATGTATGATGTCACCACATCAGTTAGTTGGTTTAGGTCAGTGGCCGAGGTTTCAAAAACAGTCCAGTCTGTGCAATCAAAGCAGGTCTGTAGCATCTGCTTTGATTCCTCATTCCACTTCTTAACTGTGTGAACCTTGGGTTTGGAAGCTCTTAGTCTCTGTCTGTAGGTTGGGATGAGGTGGATAAGATAATGATCCAAAAAACCCAGAGCAGCCCTGGTAACAGCATGATATGAGTCCTTTAAAGCTGTGTAACAATGGTCCAGTGTGTTTTTGTCTCTGGTGGGACACTTAATATGCTGTCTGTATTTGGAGAGTTCATGGGAGAGGTTTGCTCTGTTAAAATCTCCCAGTATTATGATGAAAGAGTCCGTGTGTTTTTTCTCCAGGTCTGTAATCAGCTCAGCAAGATGTTTTTCCGCAGCAGAAGTGCAGCCATGCGGTGGAAAATATGAGCCAATTATTATAAACGAGGAAAACTCTCTTGGTGAATAAAACGGTTTACAGATTATGGAAAATGACTCCAGATCCGGGCTACATGTTTTTCCCAGCACTTTTACGTCTCTGCACCAACCTTCATTTATATAAAAGCAGATTCCGCCTCCTTGCTTCTTCCCCGATAGCTCCGCGCTGCGATCCGCTCTGAACAGCTGAAAGCTCGGCATCAGCAGTGCGCGGTCCGGGATGTTTTCACTCAGCCATGTCTCGGTGAAGCAGAGAACCACTGATCCGGAGGTCTGAGTTTTTACCGGTGAGGAGAAGCAGCTCGTCCATCTTGTTGTTTAGAGAGCGGACATTTGCCAGGTGGATTGAAGGCAGTGGTGTGCGAAGTCCTCTTTTGCGGAGCTTTACCAGCGCGCCAGCACGGTTTGCCCTTTGACGCTTTCGGCGCAGAATCCCATATAGTGCCGCAGCTCCACTTGCCAGGAGCTCAGTGAACCTCGGATCGAAAGATGGTGAAAAAATCCCAAGAGAAGACTCTCTGATGTTGAGAAGTTCCTCTCTACTGAATGACACCACAGAACTGTGGCTCGAAAAACATAAAAACACACAAAATACAAAAACAAAGAGAGAGCGAAGCTCCGAGGCTGACATCGTCGGCGCCATCTTGTTTAAGGCTTCATGCATTTAATAATGACTCTGAAAGACCACTTAGCTACTTAAACGTTTTAGTCCAACAATTGACCATCTCTACACAGTTAGGTTTAACCTGTGTAAATGTAGTTTTGGTGGAATGTTGACATATTTTGTGCAGGGAGACATTTTGGTTGAATAGGGAAAATGTTCAGTCAGTCAGTCATTTTCTACCGCTTATTCCATAGTGGGTCACGGGGAAGCTGGTGCCTATCTCCAGCAGTCTATGGGCAAGAGGTGGGGTGCACCCTGGACAGGTCGCCAGTCCATCGCAGGGCAACACACAGACAACCATGCACACACTCATTCATACACCTAAGGGCAATTTAGAGAGACCAATTAACCTAACAGGCATGTCTTTGGACTGTGGGGGGAAGCCAGAGTACCCAGTGAGAACCCACGCATGCAAACTCCATGCAGAAAAACACCCAGACAGGAATTGAATAAAGGACCTTCTTGCTGCAAGGCAACAGTGCTACCAACTGCGCCACCGTGCAGCCCAGGGACAATGTTTATTCATTAATATCTCCCTAAATCTTCTCCGACCACTCAAACAGAAACATCTAAAATGAATTATTCAAATGCAAATAAAAGTAGACCCACATTTCAGAATGCTAATTAAAACATTCAGAGATAAATGTTTTTGAAAATTTTTTAAAATGGGGAATTAGTGTGATTCAGTCAGTTCTTTATCAACGCTGTGCACTTTGCTGCCTTTACTAGAATAATTGGCTTTAAAGGATCAATACATGACATTTAACCTTCAATATAGCAGCAAACCACTATTTGGTATGTGAACATATGGGTGTATGATGATGTTTGTACCTGAAAGCAGAGTTGCTGTCACACTGTGTATCAGGGTGCTTTATTTCTTCAGCACCGCACTTTGTTAGATAATCAGTATGAGTAAATACAACTTTATGAAACATCAGTTTGTGAATGGCTGTAAAGTACACAAGATGTAGACAAAAAGGATCTATGTGAAATATGAAAAAAAAAAAAAAACATGTCCGTGGCTAAAAATTATTTTTTTAAGTATCAACAGAAGAAAGCGTGAAAAGGCATGACATGCTTAACATTAAATACAAAACAACAATCTTTGTTAGGCTACAATCTTTTGATGCTGAAAGATAATATTTGTTTCCTTAAGGAAATCCAGGCTTTGTATGTGAAAGATCTTCTGTATCTAATTGAAACATAATAAATGTAATAAAATGTAGGGAAAAAGCTGCTTCTGTTCTGTGATGCTGCATCCCTGGGGTGCCCAAAAATCTCAGATATCACTAGGTGGCACTGTCACACCTCAGGAGGAAAAACTGCCAATAAAATATACATATATTACCATAGCAACAGCATTTGCTCCTCTCCTTTTTTTCTTTGTGGTACAATTTGCATATTTTCTGTCTATCTATGGGTTAAAACTGATAAAAAATAAACTAAGATTTTATTTAAGGCTAAATGTTTGTTTGACTTTAACTGGTTTGTGCAGAGAATCAGATGTAGTCAACATTATACAGATCGTACCTAAAAACAGTGAGGTGCCTCGAGCTAGACAAAAAAGAAAACTCATGGTCATGATAAGAGACCAATAATGAGGCAAAGACCTCATCATGGGTAAAAATCTGTGAACTCCTACAGTGATTTGTTGCTCCCACAACAAGAAAGTTACATCCATCTCCAGAAGTCTGGGTTGCAGTGTTTGGACTGAATGCTCACTGTGGTGGCCTCCAGTCACATCTGAACTGTAGGTGACAAAGAACAACACAATAGTTAATTGTATGTTTTATTTTTTTGT
Organism: Girardinichthys multiradiatus; assembly: GCF_021462225.1. Classification (NCBI taxonomy): domain Eukaryota; kingdom Metazoa; phylum Chordata; class Actinopteri; order Cyprinodontiformes; family Goodeidae; genus Girardinichthys; species Girardinichthys multiradiatus. The sequence continues at coordinate 20,856,615 of NC_061794.1, read as the reverse complement.
TTAAGGAAGTGAATGAAAAGTAAAGTAAAACTGTAATCAGAAAAGAAAAACAGAAACAGAGAACTGCAAAAAACCCAATATATAAAATGGCTATGTCAGGTGGCTGACATAGCCATAGTTGTGAGTACTGTTGCCTTACAGGAAGAAGGTCCTGGCTATGAATTCTTGCCTGCGTTCTATCTCTCCATGTGTGGGTTCTCCGGCTTCCTCCCACAGTCAAAAAACATGCTTGTTACATGACAGGTTAATTAGTCTCTCCAAAGTCCCCTTAGGTATGAGTGTCTGAGTGTTCATGGTTGTTTGTCCTGTGTGTCTCTGCACTGCCTTGTAAAAAACTGGCAACCTATCCAGGGTGTACAGTTTTAAATGTCAACATAAAATGTGACAGTGTACAAGAATAAAAACCAGGTCTTTTAGTAGTTTTTTATTTTTTTAAAGTTTTTAATTTACACAATGGATCTATCAATCCCTGTAATAATGTCGAGTTTGGTCAGTGTGCTGTTTTTAGTGTACAGTGCCTTACAAAATGGTTCATAATGCTGGAATTCCACTTTACAACCACAAACATCAAAATACTTGATTGGGATTTCATGACCAACACATTGTACTGTTATAATTGTTAAATTAAAGGACAAGAATAATTTTTAACCTTTTTTTTGTTTGTTTTTTTACAAATAAAATTCATGGTAGTATGCATTTATTTAGCCACGTTTATTCTGATCACCCTAAATAAAATCTAGTGCAAACATTGTCTTCAGAAGTCACTTAATTGGTAGAGTTCACCTGTGTGCACTTGAGCTTGATTTCAAATCCAGCTTTTCTATTAAGGAATCACGAGTATGTTCGAGACCAATAGTGAACAAACAGCATCATGAAGACCAAAGAACACAGCAGGGAGGCCAAAGATATAAAACAATATCCCAAGCTTTGAACATCAGAGCACTGTTCAAACAATCATGAAACTTGAGGATGGCACAACTGCAAACCTCCCAAGACATGACCTACCAACACCGTCAAGCTGGGGAAGCAACCAAGAGCAAACTGTAACTCAGGAGGACCTGCAGAGATCCACAGCTCAGGTGGGAGACTCTGTTCGCAGGACAACAATTAGTTCTGCAATTTACAAATCTGGCCTTTTTCAAATATTGGGAAAAAGAAAGCCATAACAAGTCCTGCTATCAATTTGCCACAAGCCATGTAGGTGACACAGCAAATGTGGAAAAGGGTCTCCTGGCTAAATGAAAGCAAAACATTTTTTTGCCCTATATTGAAAGCACCATGTGTTTGATAGAAAACCAGCACAAACTGAATACATCATTCCTGTGGTGAAACGTGGTGGTGGTAGGATCAGACTGTGGGGTGTTGTAATCATGAATCTGAAAATATTATTTAATATTCAATATTAATATTTTAATATTTTATCAAATAATATTTTGGTCTGTTAATGGTTGTCCTGTGAATACCAGCCCAGTAAGGCGATGGTATTAGGACAAAATAGAAAGGTGTGAGATGAGCTCTGACATTATTGAACAGCATAAACTCTGCACATATATGGAATGAATTAACACCATTTCTTAAAATACAAGAATTTATTAACAAAAATAAGTCAACTCAAAGTCAAACATATTTCAATCAACAAACTCTTTACTTTGCTAAAACAATCCAACTAAACTACCAAGCAGAATTAAATAATAACGAAGACTAATGGACTATGTACAATATAAACAAGTTGATTAAAGATGATTGGAAATTATGACCAAAAAGAGTGATGCAACATTACCATGCAATGTTTATGTTTGAGAACCAAGGATTATCATGAAGAATCCAGAAATGAAGTTAAGTTAGTCTTGGAACTAACTTAGGTAATAATCAGCAACATCTAGACAACCCTTCACAAAGCAAGATAAGATAAAATATTATTTTAATAAACTAATGTTTTAAATAATGATCTGCTGAATAAAACCAACCTCCTGGATGACTAATTCTCAACGGTGTCTAATTAACTGCCTTTATTTATTGAAATAATATTTGAAGAAATATTATTAAGGGAGTATTTTGGAAAAGAGCCAAATCTTTCTGGAGAAATGGGGCTTAATGGTGTTTACTTAGTTATCAAATCTAGTAAATTATGTTCAGGGACTATTATTCACTAGCTTGAAAACCAACAACCTTTCTTTTGAATAGTCTTTAGTAGCACATGTTCTCTACCGGTTAGCCGTTAAGCTAACAAAGAAGCGGATAGCTTAGCACCACAATCAACACATACCTTTAAAATACCAGGATTAATAAAAGGGTTAAAATGCATAAGCGCGGACAGCGCGTTATGAGCAATGTTCTGGTTAAAACCACCCTTTAAATAAAGTTTATCTTAACTTTAAAACATACAAAGAACACAGAACCGGCACGTGCCGTAGCTAGCCTACTAGCACTAAAATAGCCAGGTTCCACAAACCAAACTTCATAGAATGAAAACGTTCAGATTATTTCATCCTAACTGTTAATCTGCCCAAACCTAACCTCTGACCATGGTGAGGGAATGTTGTCCAAGGGTGAAGTTTGAAGAAGGTATCCACAGTCAACAAGCGGTTAGTTCGGTAGCTAACCTCTGTGTCCGCTCTGTGAACAAAAGAGTTAGCTCCGGAGAGCTGGCGGCTCGTCCTGTCCGCTGCGGTTTCTGCCGTCTTCCTTCAGGCCGGGGCTTTTCTTGAACACCGTTTGCATCTGCGGGACCTCGGAGAGACAGTCAGCAATGCTTGTACCTTAATTATCCCCGTTCATGAATGAAAATACCGGATACACAGACAGTATTTCATTCTACTTAACTTTGCATATGATCGATGATCGTATGGCTTTGGATCCAGTTGAATTTATGTCTTTTTGCCAGCAAAAGACATCAGCGCGCTTTCCTCCCCTATCCGGTCCCTCTGGAAGGCCGCATTGAAGAGAGCGATATGTGGGAAGGGTGGCGGTCTTATACGGGCAGTGGCATCATGGGAAGTCCTCTGCTACCCCCCTTTTCCCCTTCGGCGTTTTAATGTTGAAATCCATGGCTGTAGGTCCCAACAGGGGGCAATTTCTTCAGGGATAGGGAAGCTGGTCAAAGTTGATGGGAAGATTGGTAACCTGTTAGGAGTTGCAAAAGACTTGAAATTGGTGCAAACCTTATTAGAGACATAATCCTTGCAGCTGCAACTGCAACAAAAGGTGTTTCTATAATAAACTGACTGGGGGGGGGTTAAATACAAGGGTAAAGGTCAAGGGGTATGTTCCTGCTGAATCATAGTGCATAGATAGAAATTTCACAGACATCTTTACAGCATAGTGAAGTTATCTGAAAAAAGTCTGACATGTTTATGACACAAGGCGTGGTTATTAAATGCTGATACTGTTAGTTTAACCCGCATTAGTGCCATAATGCCTACTCCCCGTTCAGGTTTAAGTCTCTTTGTGTTCGCTTTAAAGTAACATCCACACATATATAAGCATTTCCTTTTTGCAAAAAAAAAAAAAAAAAAAACGTGACAAAAGCGCATCTGCCTACAGGATGTCTCAACTCTTGGTGAGTAAAATACACCGAGCATTTTTTTTCACTCGTTGAATATGGAAATGGTATTCACTGGCTTATAGAGCGGACGTGTGTTTGGTGTGTTTGCGTTAACTCAAATGGGTGTGGATTAATAGAGTGCAAACAGAGGCACCTGCGTTTTACAGGCACTCAATATGATGCAACATATCATGAATAAGTGTCATTATTATGTGCAAATTCAGTTAAATTCAGGTACACAAGTGAGAAAAGATATCTCGGCGGGAAACGTGTCTGAATAAACGGTTACAATTTCAAGTCACCGATAATGTCCAGGCTGCTTTGGTAGCGCATAGATCAGTAAATATACATGCTGGAGGGCAGAGGAATGACGCTGCAGTTACGCACAGCCTCGCAACAAAAAAAACATTTAGCCACATTTTACTCCAAGCACATACATACTGATCATGTCCTGTGACAAGAGTCATTCAGAGTCGCTCCTTGTCCTTTGACCTCACAAGCTTCCAAAATAGAGAAACAACATTGCGGAGACTTGAGTCGGAGCGGCAGTTGTTGACAGCGCACTTTTCCCCGTCACTCAAAAGACTTGCAGCGGAGGTTATCAAACCTGTGGTAAAGTTTACACGATAGTGACGTTTGTTTGTCCTCCTGCGGAGTGGACTTTTTCTTCTCCAAACATTTCTTCAGAACCCAAAACAGTTCCTGCTCTACTTCTGCTCTGCGGGTGAGTTTTATATTTTCCTATCTTAAAACCTTTCTGATGCTACACCTCGTCAACCGTAAATTAGAGACAGAATTACAGGGCACGAAGTCAAAATTTCCAGCTAAGTATGTATGGAGCTCAAAGATAGGAAATTAAGATAAAATCTGTGCAGATTTGTGGATTTAGAGTGTAAAACCTTTATGCGGTCATAGAAACCAATACACCCGCTGATGTGCAGTACATTTAATTTAATATTAAGTTTGCATCTCACATGCTGTGAAAAATGTAATCAAAGCTTTTGAAAAACATTCCTTATTGTATTTATCATTGGTTAAATAAGTGAACCTCCGGTCCAGCTCAAGTTATAGTCAGAGTTTGCGGCTGTTTAGGGCCCCTTGCTAGCCTGGGGTCTAGGTTTTACATTCAGGACTAACAAATATGACTACTTTTTACTTTTTTTGCAATTTTCAGTTAAACTGTAGAAGCTAAGGCAAAGTACTCAAAACTGTTTCAAAAGAATGATTAAAAACACAGGACCTGAAAAATACTTAAATTCACTGTTTAAAATATCAAGTTTGATCATTTCAGCCATTTAAGCCACCTACAGTATCTAACCCTTATAGATTTCTTCTGTTTTTCCTTTTTTGTTGCACTTAAATGTTTTAGATCAAACAAACATCCACACCAACCTGGCCCTGTGTGAAAAAATTATTGCTCCCTAAACCTCATAACTACTGTAGTTGTTCCACTCTACTGCAACAACTGCTATCAAGTGTTTGTGATAACTGGCAATGAGTCTTTTACACTGACGGGGAGGAATTTTGGCCCACTCTTTGCATAATTGTTTTTCCCAGCAGTTCAATCAGATTTAAGCCCACATGTGAACTAGGCCACTCCAAAACCTTGTTTTTGTGCGCTGATGGCTGGACATTCAGGACTTTCTACCAGAGAGCAGAATTCATTGTTCAGTTAATTAGGGAAAATCACACAGGTCCTGAAGCAGCAAAGGGGCCACAGACCATTACACTACCACCATTATGTTTGGTTATCAGTATGATGCTTTTTTCTGAAATACTGTTCAGATATCATGGGATGTACATCTTTTGAAAAGTGTAATTTTTCTCTTATGTCCAAAGAATATTCTCCACAAATGGGGCTTTTTAAAATATTTTTTGGCAAAGTTTATAGGAACCTTCTGTGTTCTTTTAGGTAAGCAGCAATTTTTACATTGAATCTCTAGTGAAGGTCATTTTTGCCCAGTCTCTTTCTTGTAGTTGTACTCAAGTAAGGTCTTCAATGGTTTAGATGTTACTCTGGCTTGTTTTGTGACCTTCTGGATGAGTCTGCAATCCACTTCTTACTTTCTCACATAAGGCTAGGTTGGTTTGGATTGTCATTTTTCTCTTACAAAATAAAATGATTCTTTGAAAACCATATTTTGTATTTAATCAGGTTATTTATGTCTGATATTAATTTTTTAGATTATCTAAAATATTAAATTTTAATCCATAAAAAAGTGAAATAAATTCTGTTTAAAACCTCACTTGCATTTAGAGTAATTATTCTATAGGGAAGTAAATGGTAAGACTCATTTTCTGTCCCTGATTGGTTTGGGAATGAAGGGGAGTGCGGGTCGTATATTTGACTAGAGTATTTGGCTAGGCTGTTCAGCGGTGTGAAGCTTTGGGCAAAATAGGTTCGTGTCCTTTTCTGTAGGTGACCCAGCTTGACTCAATTGTGATAATTGCAGGGAATCTTACTCCCTGCTGTGATGTTTAGTTTGAGCTTTCAGCAGATTAATAGACAGGAGAGCAGGCTTTCACATGAAATCAGGTTACACCCTGATACACATCCTGTGCTGGGTTAGTCGTAAGATCCCTTTCTATTCCACAAACAAAGTCATGTTGTGTCATGTTGTTCCAGATCAGGAGATAAAGAAAAACTTACTACTTTTACTCAAAAACAATCAGGTATAAATCTGGTATATTATTTATTTGATATTATGCTGGGGTCACTGTAACTTTGTTACACCTAAAAAGAAAGTAGTTTATGGTATATATTTGAATAACTTAGACCATTTAAAAACCATCTACAGCAATTACACATACAATTGTGACCAGCTGAAAGGAACAAAAAATATTTACTTGTCAGAACTTAGATGCATTTTTGCCATCCATACATGTTTGGTGAAAGAACCAAGGTGGAGAGGGGAACTGAAGAGCCTGACTTACCAAGCTTCGTAGTTACTGCCTTGTATCAGCTGTAAACACACATACACCACCATATTTGATGCACATAATTTATTGCTATAAACACAAATTCAACAGGCTGCAGTGAAGCGTGCCAAAACAAAACAGATAACTAGAGCTCAGCCAAAGCTAGTTCCTGCAGTGGTGATGACTATTGAAAATAGAACAAAACCAAAAAGATGTCACACGCCAACGATGTGTTTAACTCTTTAGAGTAGTAGATGTCTGACAATATATGTGTATATATATATATATATATATATATATATATATATATATATGTATATTTAAAACTTTATGTCAACCATATTCATCTCTACGCCTCCTTTGGTTTCTTAATTTAATTTGTGACGTAATTTATAGATTTATGAACAGCCAGGGGGAGCTCAGACAGGGCCTCTTCTTTTAAGGTTTATGACAGAGCTGTTTTGAGAAAGTGTGTTGTGCCTGCTGCATAGCAGCATATCTGCATATGAGTCAGGGTGGAAGCGATATTTACTGATGGCTGAGATTTTGGCTGTGCCTCTAAATTTCTCAAATCTCAATTAATGTAAGCATGTGTGGGATGTGCCACAGATGTGTTTCCATGGAGGCCTTAAAGGACTTTAAATGACCTTGGTGCCAGATATGACACATCTTTTAGGGATCTAGAGGAGTCCATGCCTTGGCATGTCAGGGTTGTTTTGTCAGGAAAATGTGACCAGCACACTATATGGCAGATGGTCCTAATGCCTGATCAGTATAATGAAAAGAGCTCATTTATTACTGTGCAACGGCTGCTCATAAACCAGGGCTGTACAATAAATTAAATCACAGTCATCATTGCAGCATCAGTCTATGCACAATCACAAGCGCAAGGATTGCTTAGATGCAATATTTTGTAGGCTTTTATATTTCACTACAATGTATCTCCACATCTAGGTGTCAGTAATATCTTTTGGCAGTTGGATGGACTCTCTCTGCCCTTGAAGCCTGCACTTGACACAGATTTTAAATTGAGATGCTTAAGTTCAAGGGGTATGATGAAAAAGTAAAAAAAAAAGTATTAGGAAAATGAGGGTCAGTCACAGTTGATACCATCATAGCAAAATTTAACAGTAGTATTGTAACTGCATGTTTGCAAGTATTTTGCACCCCTGTTATGAACAAGGCTTCATTGCTTAAAGCTAAAATGTTTATGTGGGTGCAAAATGTTTCACTAAAAAGTTGGTTGTGGAAAATGACAAAGGGTCAAGTTTGACTAATTAGCTCCGTTTCATTATAGTAACTTAATACAAAATTATGGAACATAAAATATTTTTTTAGAGCTCATGAGAGTGAAAAACATCAATCTATGCTAATAGAAACACAGTTTTGATTTGCAAGAACTGTCCATAGATCACCTTTTTATGGAATCATGAACCATTTGGTCTTCGAAGGAGTGTTTTGACAGGTCACTTTTTATAGAATAAATTACAGATGTAGACGCACATGGAAATGTCAAAGTAGCAGTTACCAGATAACACACTGAAGAAGCTTGTAGTTTCCCAAGTGTTATAGCTATACTTGGACCATAAAGCCCTCAAACAGGAGTGATTTGTGCCTGCTCAAGGTAAATCTGTTTTTGTCAGTTGTTCAGGCTTTAATTAACTGAATGAATTGTGTTTTCTGGTTTATTAGAGGCAGAGAAAGTATGAAAAAAAGATGTTTAACACTTAAGCAATCAAATATTATTTACAAAAGTAAGCCTCTTTTAAATATTATGGGGCTGATCTACCTACTGTAAATCTAAGAACAAGAATAGTAAAAAACACCTTACTTAGGATTTAATCTACTAAGAAAATAGATGTGGCCAAACAAAATCAAAAGAAAGTGAAAGAGATATAGGCTCAGTTTGCCACAACATAATCCATTAGAGTAATACTTCATTGGCTTTTGGGGGCAAAACCCAGCCATTAATTCACTTTAATATATCTTAGATGCCTCTTTTTTAGGTTATACAAAATGCAACTTCATTGTTTTGCAATTCTTTCTCTTCTATTTTATAATGTTTAAAAAGAGAAAAAAAAAACATGTCCCTAAACTTGCTTTTGCTCAAAACAGTGAGGAAAGTGCTGAAATTCAAGTTAACTGTTCAAATTACAAAACTGTACCAACTGCCAAGCATGGTACAAAAAAAAAAACTGTAACATGGAAAATCACCAACCCAAATGCTCCCCTGTGGGAATGAAGACAGAAGATGTAAATCATCTCCTAGTTTTTCAGTGATCCTACACTCACAGACAGGTAGATACAGCATATGTTGCAACATGCTAGGCATGTTGTCTCCGCCTTGCTTCTCTGCTTGTCAAAGACATTTGGAGCTAACTGCCCCTTTAGCAACTTTGGTAATTGCATAATTGGTGCATGCTGCTGCAGTGCTCTGTTAAACCCCAAATTTGCAGAGGTGGAGAGCTAACAAATACACCTCCTCCAGTCCAGCGCATGGTAAACATTCCAGTCATTCTGAAACACATGTACACAAAAATAATGTTTCTGATTTACTAAATTTAATGAATCTAAAATGCCAAATATAATAGATATGGTGTGACAGAACGGAGTATATTTAGCTGCTGTCAGCATCTGAGTAGCTCATTGTTATCCATTAAGATCAGCTCATGCAGTTTAAGAGCCTTACCAGGCAGGGGGTGAGTCTCTCTGCCACTTAATCAGTGCTGTGCTGGGAAGGGCAAATCTCCATGGCAGTCACTTATAGTCAACAAAGTTATGGCATCATTGTGAAGCCACTGCATGTAGGAACAGAGCATGACCTAGTCATCTAATTTAGTGGGAAAAGAAAGTTGGTTGTAAAATAACTTTTCACGTGAGAACTCTCATGGGCTGTAATTTGTGCATTTGTTGTGCATTGCAGGAAATTGATTTTGGTGGTAAAACTTGGCTTATGAGGTAATTAGAAAAAAGGCAGAGACAAAGACCAAAACAAAAAAAATTCATAATATCAAAGAAAGTAGTTAGCTGCCTGGAAGATGCTAAACCTTATCACATGTAAAATCCAAGCACAGTTTGAATCAACACTTTGTTTTAACTGTAAAGCCACTCACAAATCATAGAAAATTATGTCCCTGTTAAACTGAATGCAGGGAATCTTTTAAGTGAGCAATGGCTCCAAATTATCTCTTGCTCCCTGTAGAGAAGAAGGAGTAAGTGTTTGCTTTTCTCTGAGAAGCGCAATAGTCATATATTTTACAAATCAATGGTCTTAGAGAAAGCCTTCATGTGGATTAGCTGTTTAATGCTATTTAGGATGATAATCTGACAGTAATGCATACATGAATGAATTAAACAGTCCTTGTGCTCTGCAATGTTTTTAAATGTATACATCTGTTGGAAATGTCATAACTGATTTTTGCCTGCTTTAATTACTCTGTGTGGAAACAGGATTTTATTTCATCTTTATGTATTAGACCCAGTATGCAGCTTTACTCTATCCATGATGTTCTGATGAAATGATTAGGCTAATTATTTGACCAATAACTATGAACTCCCACCATTTTGACCCATGAATGCATCAACCAAGAGCACTTTTTGGGGTATAATAAAAATTTCCATAAAGACTGCAGATATTTTTTCACATTTTGTTAAATTATAGACTTATTGTCACACTTGTATAATCTTCTTTAAAAATGAACGCGAAATAGTCCACAATAACAAAGTAAAAATTATAATTTGTTTACTTAATGAAAATATTAAATACTTAAACATAATTTGTTTTCACAGGCATGGGTTAATTTGTATCTTAAAGCATTTTTGGCAGCACTGACAGCCTCAAGTCTTTTTCTGCATTTTTCTATAAGTTTGGCCCTTGTGTTTTGGGGGAGTTTTTTTTCCCATTCTTCCCTGCAAATTCTGTAAAGCTCAGTAAAGTTAAAAAAGCAGCGTCAGTAAACAGTGTTTTTTTGTCTGGACTTCAGTTGGGTTTCAAGTCCAGACTCTGACTTGGCCACTCAAGGAGATTCACACACTGCTCCAAAAGCCACTTCTATTATATCTATTATATCTTAGTATCTAGGCTGTGTGCTTCAGGTTATCATGGTGGAAGATGAACTGCCAGCCTACTCTGAGTTCCAGAGTATCCATGAGCAAGTTTTCTTGTAAAATCTCTCACCCTCAATGCAAACTAGTTGTCCAGTTCCTGCTGCAGACAAAAGATCCCAACAGAATGTTGCTACCACTACCATGCTTCGCTGTAGTCATACATTTAGCCATGGGAATGAGCAGAGTCTGGTGTTCTGCAAGCATGACCCTGGGAGATTAGGGTTAAAAAGTTTAATTCCGGTTTCATTGGATCAGTATATGTTGTTTCTCCTGGTCTGCTTTTCAGTGAGGAATGACTTCTGTCTGCCCACCCTAACACAAAGACTTGATTGGTGGAGTGTATAAGATTCGCCGATCTCTATAAGGAAACATTAGAGCTCTGCCATAGACCACTAGGTTCTTCCTGACAAAGGCCCTTCTTCTTCTTCCGTTCATTATTTTTTTTTCCCGAGGTCTAAAGAATATATTTTTTGACATCAGTGCCTAAGCTACATCTATACTTGACACATTAAACAGGGCACGAGGGTGCGAGTGCCAACAGTGCTGTCCCAGCACAAGGGCCCCAGGCGCTGTTGTGATGGGCTGCATTCAGAATCAATGAAGTTGAAGGTGCAAACATTTCACGCACAAATAAATTACTTTTTCATAAACAGAAAGCTTTAGCTACTACATCTGTGAACTTCATCAACAACTTTAATATTTTTTGGGAAAAAAGACACCTTTTCAAGCAAGTAGTTTCTGTTTGAACAAGCCGGATCTCACATCTCACAGAACCACAGTGCTGGTATTATTGGACCTTAGAGTAGCATTCGACACAATTGATCACTCCATTGTATTAGAGCGCCTGGAAAACTGGGTCGGCCTTATTGGAACAGCACTCGATTGGTTTAAATCCTACTTGAAAGACAGGGACTTTTTTGTGTCATTAGGTAACTTTACGTCAGAGACCACAAAAATCACATGTGGTTGGATGTGCCAACATTTTCTTCAATTGAATCAAAACAAAACTGAAGTAATAATGTTTGGACCAAAGGAAGAGCGTTTAAAAGTTAGCATACAGCTTCAGTTGATACAGCTAGAAACCACCAGTTAGGCACGAAACCTGGGTGTAGTGATGGACTCAGACCTGAACCTTCAGAGGCACATAAAGACAGTAACAAGGTCAGCCATCTATCACCTAAAGAACATCTCCAGGATTAAGGGACTAATGTCTCAGCAGGACCTTGAAAAACTAATTCATGTGTTCATCTTTAATAGAATTGATTACTGCAACGGTGTCTTCACAGGTCTGCCTAAAAAGTCGATCAGACAGCTGCAGTTGATCCAGAACGCTGCTGCCTGCGTCCTCACTAGAACTAAGAAAGTGGAGCACATCACCCCGGTTCTAAAGTCCCTACAATGGCTCCCTGTAGCTCAGAGAATAGATTTTAAAATACTTCTGTTAGTCTATAAATCACCGAATGGCTTAGCACCAAAATACATTACAGACTTGTTGTCAGTGTATCAACCACCCAGACCTCTCAGGTCTTCTGGCTTAAATCTACTCTGCATACCCAGAACCAGAACCAAACATGGAGAAGCAGCTTTTAGTTCTTATGCTCCACTAATCTGGAACAAACTCCCAGAAAACTGTAAAACCGCTGAAACCCTAAATTGGTTTAAATTAAGATAAAAAATTTATTTGTTTAGAATGGCCTTTGAATGTGTTATGTAAACATTAGTAGTTAAGTTTTCAGTCCAACTTTCCTTTCATTTTCTTATCAATAATTTTATCATTAATCAATACATTTTTTATGATTATCTTTTTAATTATTCATTTTCTATTCTTTTTAATTATTTAATTATCTTTATGCCACTGCAATGTACTTTTCCTATTATGTCTCTTTTTGTTTCATGTACAGCTGTTTTAATTGTCTTGCTACTGAAATGTGCTATATAAATAAATTTGCCTTGCCTTAGCTTTTTTTTTTTGTTAAGAGTACAAAATTGTATGTAGGTACAGTTTTAGATATTTTAAAAAGAGGTCAAAAAGCGGCTTATTTGCAAGAAACAGAATCAGGTTGATAAGAAATGTTTTTGATTGTGCAGACAACCATTTTGAGTGCTTCTTCTTTCTTCTACTACATTTCCACAGTTCCACTGCCCCCTGTGTTTTCAGAGAATGCTGCAATAATGTCACTGTCAAGTATAAATGTCACAGTGCTTGTTCAGGCTTGTGCGCCCTAAGTGGCGTCCTGCGCAACATCTCCAAACTCGACTATAACTGAGCCTTAAGTTTCTGCCCTGATATGCACTGTCAACCACAGATGCACCCGAATGTCTTAGCAAAGATTGTTAAAATGACTGTGCCTATTGAGCTTAAATATTAAAACTTATTTTCTTTTACAAAACATATTTGAAAACATATTTTCACTTGACATTACTGGGTATTTAGATTTATTTTTTATTCAAAATAGAAATAAGTTTGTAATGTAACAAAATGTGGATAAAATAAAGGAAATATGAATGACACTATGCTTTGATGCTGAAATTGTTATGATTCCTTTGGGTGTTGATGCCTCTTTTTTAGGTTTGTTCTTAGTCTTACCCATACATACTGCAAATTTGTTATTTTACTCAGTTGGCAAGAAGAAGAACAATGTTTGCTTTGCTTAGACCATTTCATACTTCAGAATGAAACCCAAGTGCTGAACCTCTGGGAGGTTATCATAGGGCCCTAACACTGCAGCCATGTAGTTACCAAACCCACGTAAAATCTTCTTCACACAATCAAAAAGTTCTGCCCAAATGATGTGTCAAGAACAAGCTGCAGGAACCCCCAAACCAGGGCTACAAGAACAATAGTCCTGGAAGACAGAACAGAATTTTCTGATTTTGCAAAGAATGCAAATCTTTAGTAATTTTCTATTTTATATATTTTCCTGTGTTCCTGTGGTGTTTACATAGTTTTGAGTTTACAGCTGTTCCACATTCTGTTAATTCGACTCCCCATTTCCTCACTCGAGGAATAAGCCGTCAGCATTTATGGTCCCTGTTTTTTCCTGAGTTTTGGTTTTGTTATTAAATATCCACGCTTCATGTGGTGTTGCCTGCCTCCTGTCTGTTTTTGGGTAATTTAAACCCCACAAGTCATGACATAAATGGGGATAATCTATTAATTGCTTAATTATGTGGAATATAAAACTAATACCTCTATCAACAAACATGCAGCATATTTTTATGCTTCAGTCCTCAGAAAAACAAATCCAACATTGGCAGGTTAAGACCTCAAAAAAACAACCTACTACCAATCTTGGCCAAATAACAGCCCTATTGACTTTTCTGTAATTTCTTTATGTGTGATGTTGAATGAAATGTTAAACAGTTCTTTATCATGCCACTTCCAGCTTGAAATTTAGCCTTAAAAAGACAACCAGCATTTCTCTACAAACATCTTTCTTAGTCCTCTACTGATGCTGCAGGAAGATGACCATGAAAGAGAAACTAAAGCTCGGATGTGTGTATTAGTCTGGAGAATTTATTTCTGCACTCTGAGGACACTCAGTCCACATTTGGAATGCCTGGGAAATATTTACTTCAGTCACTGACACACGGGAAACCTTAAGCGCTCAACACAGTGTTTTAAAATAGAGGCGACATTGTCAAAAAACCGATTGCCTTCAGTCTCATCTGCCTTTTAAAACACTTGTTGATAGATTTATTAGCTTCAGAGTTTTACTCTGTCTTGTGGATTAATGCTTCTGCTCTGAGGAAAACTTTCCAGTAAACACTGCCAGCATAGATACCAGGATACTGGTCACCATGGAGTCTAGCTTTTTGCCCTTCAGAGCCAGTTCTTCATAACTATGAAGAGCAAAGGTCGCGACCGCTCCAGCTGACAAATGTTTGGTGGAATCAGTGCCTCACGCAGGAGGCACAAATAACTGAACCCTGTCTGAATTGGATGATCCAGTTTAACTCTGGTCATTTATGCTGGCCAAAACCCCCACATGTGCTTAATGTTTGGGAACTTCTGAGCAGTTCTGATGGACAATAGGCTGCGTTCCTTCTAGTGAGTGAGGAGTATGGTTTGCTGGCTCTTAAAATGCTCTTCTCCCACGATTCATCTGGACAGTGCCCTCACTGTTAAGCCTCAGGACAAACACTCACATTGAGCCAGAAATACAGAAATAAGTTGCGACATCTGTGATTCATCACCTTGTTGACTGTGACAGCATGTTCTTTCTGCTTGATGTAGAAGTTATAATATCAGTGGATCATCTGAAATGTATTTTGGTTTGTTAAACATTCAAAACAGAACCTTACAATTTAAGATGTTTGATGAAACCTATTGATAGGTTTCTTTAGTGGAGAGAAGATAAAGAAGTTGCTGTGATGCATAGTCGTGTTCATACTTGTTTCCTCCGGCAAATGCTGTTCACACAGCTGATGAAGGGATAAAACTGGCCTCCTAAACCCTGCAAAGTACAGTGTCTTGCAAAAGTATTCATACCTCTGGAAGTTATTCACTCCTTGTCGATTTACAACTACCAACCTCAATATTTAATTTTGTAGATCAACACAAAGTAACATACTGGAAAGAAAAGAATGACACTGGAAGAAAAATGATACAAGGTTTTCAAATAAAAATCTAAAAAATGTGTCCTGCATTTGTATTGAGATCCCCCTGTGAAAAGCTCTGAGGGTTTGTAAGAGCATTAGTGAACAAACAGCATCACGAAGAACAAAAAGCACACCAGAAAGGCTAGGGCTAAACTTGTTGGAAATGTTTAAGCAGAGTACAAGCCTTAAACACTGTTCAAACCCTCTGAAAATATTGCAAAACTGCAAACCAATAATTCATCTAAACTGAAAAGGAGGGCAGGGAGAGCATGAATCAGAGAAGCAGCTAGAATGCCTATTGTAACTCTGGGGGAGCTGCAGAAGGTAGGAAAATATGTAAACAGGATAACTGTAAGGTATTAGCACTCTATGAATCTGGCCTTTATGGAAAAGTGGAAAGATGAAAACTATTGTTGAAAGGAAGCTTCAAAAGTCCCAATTACCGTTTGCCACTTTCAGTGGAGGGGGGCACAGCAAACATGGGGCAGAATGTGCTTTGGTCAGATGAGACCAAACTTGACATAAAAAAAAAAATGCATATATACAGAAAATAACCTAATTCCTGTTGTTGAGCATGGTGGAGGATCTGTCAGGCAATGGGACAGTTTTTCTTCAAAATACCCTTGAAACCTTGTTAAAGCAGATGGCATCAGAAACCATTTGAAATACCAGCACAGTATACATCAAAATCTGTGGGCTTTACCAGTAAACATAAAATGGATCACCCTTGGGGCCACAGGAATTATCTAAAAGATATGGGCAGATGAGCGAGGACGTGATTAAAATTTGTCCATTGCCCTCTCTGTCCCCAGACCTAAATACTATACAGAAATACTGTTGGAGGAACTGAAGATGAGAGAAGATAAGAGAAATGTTGCAAATGGAAGACCTGTCGAGTTCAAAAGACTGTTGTATTGACAGTAAGGGTTCTATCTGTGATTTTGTTAAAAATAATTATTTCTTAACATTGAACTTTTTTCCCATTGAATAAATATACTTAAATTAAAGGCTGGACTTTTATATATTTCTTAGTGTGAGATTATGCCATTGCAATAAAAGTCACTTTTTAAGGCTTTTTAGAAATTGCTAATAATGCTGATTAAATGAATTGTCATACTTAAAAGGTACCATTTGTAACTCGTAAAGAAATAAATACGTGGGTTTTAGAAAAAAAAAAATTATTGGTGCCAATTAATCCTCCTGTGTCCTAACTAGCTGTTTGAATTTGTGCAAATGTGTTACTTCTCATCTAACACAAAAAATGTTAGATTTCCAGATTGATGATAGTTTCTGTTTTACATTTTAAATATTGTTCCTTATAAAGTTGTGAACATTAGACTTTTTTGGCACACAATTTCGGGGTATAGGTTTTTCTCATCCTCTGTTCTTTATATCAGTGGCCATGACCTTGTTCCCCCCAGTTTCCAGTGGGACGTTTTACATAGTAAGAATGTTGCGCTTTCAGAAAGTGTTGATATGCGGACACTGCATTTGCAAAAATCAGATCGCATCTTCCAGAAAATCTGAAATGTTAATTCAGTTGAGAATATTTTGATCTAGGTGTCTTGTTTCTCACTTTATTGTGTACACATTCCAGATGGGAAAAGGTCAAATAGCTTTCCTTTGCTTCCTGCTGCATATTAAAACATTTTCCTTGATAGCAATATTGTTATACAAAACAATTGCTTCTGACAGGGTATCAGGTTTTTGTACATGTTTTAAAAGATAGAAACATAATTTACCGTATCTTTGCTGACTTAAGAAACATTTTAGTGGCATCCTTGGTTGACTAAACACAGTGTAACTGCAACTGTGAAACTACAGGGGTTGGACAATGAAACTGAAACACCTGGTTTTAGACCACAATAATTTATTAGTATGGTGTGGGGCCTCCTTTTGCAGCCAATACAGTATCAATTCGTCTTGGGAATGACATATACAAGTCCTGCACAGTGGTCAGAGGGATTTTAAGCCATTCTTCTTGCAGGATAGTGCCCAGGTCACTACGTGATACTGGTGGAGGAAAACGTTTCCTGACTCGCTCCTCCAAAACACCCCAAAGTGGCTCAATAATATTTAGATCTGGTGACTGTGCAGGCCATGGGAGATGTTCAACTTCACTTTCATGTTCATCAAACCAATCTTTGACCAGTCTTGCTGTGTGTATTGGTGCATTGTCATCCTGATACACGGCACCGCCTTCAGGATACAATGTTTGAACCATTGGATGCACATGGTCCTCAAGTGACGCGCCCATCTAGCACAAGTATTGGGCCAAGGGAATGCCAAACCATCACTGATCCACCCCCATGCTTCACTCTGGGCATGCAACAGTCTGGGTGGTACGCTTCTTTGGGGTTTCTCCACACCATAACTCTCCCGGATGTGGGGAAAACGGTAAAGGTGGACTCATCAGAGAACAATACATGTTTCACATTGTCCACAGCCCAAGATTTGCTCTCCTTGCACCATTGAAACCGACGTTTGGCATTGGCATGAGTGACCAAAGGTTTGGCTATAGCAGCCCGGTCGTGTATATTGACCCTGTGAAGCTCCCGGCGGACAGTTCTAGTGGAAACAGGAGAGTTGAGGTGCACATTTAATTCTGCCGTGATTTGGGCAGCCGTGGTTTTATGTTTTTTGGATACAATCCGGGTTAGCACCCGAACATCCCTTTCAGACAGCTTCCTCTTGCATCTACAGTTAATCCTGTTGGATGTGGTTCGTCCTTCTTGGTGGTATGCTGACATTACCCTGGATACCGTGGCTCTTGATACATCACAAAGACTTGCTGTCTTGGTCACAGATGTGCCAGCAAGACGTGCACCAACAATTTGTCCTCTTTTTAACTCTGGTATGTCACCCATAATGTTGTGTCCATTTCAATATTTTGAGCAAAACTGTGATCTTACCCTGTTAATTGAACCTTCACACTCTGCTCTTACTGGTGCAATGTGCAATCAATGAAGACTGGCTACCAGGCTGGTCCAATTTAGCCATGAAACCTCCCACACTAAAATGACAGGTGTTTCAGTTTCATTGTCCAACCCCTGTAGCTTTTTTGCACAGATTTATATGAATATTAAATAAGACATTTCCGGTAAAGTATCAGACTTCCATGCTGTATAAAAAAAGGCATACCTAAAGTAAATTCAAAACAAACAAATAAAGTAATTACTTTGTATAAATTTATGTTATATAAGAATGAGTTTCACTTTCTGACATGACCGGCAAAAATATTGCACTTTCACATTGTATTCTAATTTTTTGGGATGTATCTGTAGATGAATACAGATGCAAATTATGTGCAAACCTGTTTGACCAGCATTAGCAGTTGCACCAAGATTTACAGCAACTTTGAGAATAATGCCACCAAAAGCATGTCAGTCAAGGCAATCTCAATGTCATGTCCATTAAAACCAGTTTTAGATTTTTTGAGTTCTATGAGACGGTTTCAAGGGGCTGCATGGTGGCACAGTTGGTAGCACTGTTGCTATTCAGAAACCCAGGACTATGTTCTCCCCGTGCATGCATGGGTTCTCTCCGGGTACTCCGGCTTCCTCCTACAGTCCAAGGAGATGCCTGTTAGGTTAATTGCTCTCTCTAAATTGCCCTTAGGTGTCATCAGGCATCAGTTTCCCTGTGACCCACTATGGAAGATATATAGAAAATGACTGACTGACTGACTGATATGGTTCATTGCTATTCTGCAAGCTCCCATCAAAAGATTGGTGCACTGTGGGTATAAAGAGCTGGAAATGGTTAGCAAGAATAGTCAGGTGTTTAAAACATGGTCAGTTGGTACTAAGGGGCCCAAGATGTGCAAGAAAACATCTCCAACACCATTATACCATATCCACAAGCGTGAACTGTTGATTCAAGGCAAGATGGACCCTACCATCTGAATGTTGCAACAATACTTATCAAGGCAATACTACTTGTTGTAGTCTAAATGTGATGAGCCTGTGGGAATTGTAGCCACCATTTTCAATTATTAGCTGACAGGAGTGACACCCGTGTGGTGTCCTGCTGCTGTATCCTATGTGATTTAAGGGTTGACGTGTTTTGTGTTTAGCGATGATGTCCTGCAAACCTTGTTGCAACAAGTGTTTATTTGAGCCACTCAAGCCTTTATATCATGTCAAATCTGTCTGGCCATACCTTTCTGACCTCTGAGATCAACAAGGCATTATTATCCTAGATCAGCAGTGTCTGAAATACTCGGACAAGTCCGCTTGGCACCAACTACCATGCCACATTCAAAGATACTTAAATCTCATTTCTTCCCCATTTTGTTGCTTAGTATGAACTTCAGCAAGTCATCCTTACCATGTCTAAATGCCTAAATTCATTGAATTGCTGCCATGAGATTGGCGGATTCTTCATTTGTGTTAACAAGCAATTGAACTAGTGTACCTAATATTGTGGCCGGTGTGTGTAGATTTAGTTTTGTGACAAAAACGAAGTCCTTTCCATCTTTAACCGTAGAGACTTTATGTGTTGAGGACAAACAGACTGCTGAGAGGGCTTGCCACAGCCTATCTGATTTATCCACTGGGCATTTAATCTTTTCTTTTTGTGTTAAGAATTTCAATGGCTGGTTTGCAGCTAATTCAGAATATACATGACAACATGAACTTTCTTGCAACACAGTCTCATAGGATTTTTTAGCCTGTGAACAGTAAAGCTCAGATCGTTTCAGCTGAAATGTCAATCACAAGCTGACGCCACTGGCTATACTTTGAAATTACTCTATTCAGGATGTTTTTGTTTAATTTGACTTATTAGAAAGAGCATGTGAAAGACTGGGAACAGTTGTTGGCTTATTTAAAATGGTGCAACAGCAATCAGTATTAACAACATATGTTGAGGCTGAACTGGATTTCCAGCAGTGCTGTTAACAACAGTCACTTTTATTTGGGAGAATGTTGATAATTTGACAGTTGTGTGGAGTGTCTTCATAAGTAAATTATCTCAGTTTGTAATTTCTGTATTGATTCTTGTATTGATTGTACTCACTGTGGTTGGAAAATCGTAAAACACTTGGAATCGATGAAAGAAACAAACATACAAATTCAATAAAAAGGATGGTTTCAAAGGCAGTCCATGTTCTGGAACTGATCCCCATTTTCATAAACCTCCCTTGTCATCCATCCTCAAACGTTTTCAAAAGAAATTTATTTCTGAATTTTAGGGGTGTAATTCACCCAGAGCAGGTCCTTTGTCAGATGTTTGTTGTGAACTGTAGTGATGTCCGATTGATCCAGTCATCATGGCACAGATAGGACCCTCAGTCAAAAGGGGATGCCTGCTGCAACATCTTCACATAGTCTCCCCCATTTGACTCCCCCCACAAAACCCGAAGCTCCATTGTTCCATTGAAGTAATAAGCCCAGAACAGCATGATGGTGCCTCCTCTACTGTGCCATGTAGAAAATATATTCAGTGTGATCTTCTTATCACACCACTAACATCATCAAAAGGTGTCAAGGACCATCCAGATAAAAAGTTCTCCTGTCAGAGAATAAAACTTGTCCTATGTTGTGTGCTCTCCAACAAAGTCCAAAGGGTCAAGTATGTAGTAGCATTGAAGAAGATGTGGACTTTAAAGTCATATTTGTTCTTTAAGTCCTGCTATTACAGATGCTGTCTTATGGTTATTGCATCAGTAAGGGTCTAATTTTGGATTGAAGATGTGCCAGCACGCAGCCCTTTGCATCTTGTTTTTTTTTACTAGAGGCCTTTATTTATTTTTTTTGACAGTTGTTAGACAGGAAAGAGAGCAAAATAGAGGGGAAGACATCCAGGACTTGAACCCAGGACAGCCACATCAAGGACTATATCCTCTGCACATGGTCGCTCGCTTAACCCCTACACCACCAGCGCCGTGCCCAGCCCTTCACATCTTGTGGCTTAGCCTAACCAGGTGCATTTTGTTGGGTTCACAGCTTGACTTATTTGTCCAAACACCCTCAGAATCTTTTAAAATATTTGAAATGACTTTCTTATTGCAACCAAACTCATGGCAAAGATGAAACACTTGGTTGGGGAGCTTAACAATCTTGCCACTTGAAATGACAGAAACCCGTTTTGCCTGTGCCATCTGAGGGTTATGACTCATTAAGTGAATCTCATTAAGGAAATAATATGAAAGTCTGATTTATGTGCAGATTTTAATTTTAAATTTTTTAGGCTATGGTGTTAAACCTTTTATCAGCCTAGGAACACCCTATTCGAGTTTTAACATGGGAATAATTGTCCTACTATTTGTTTTGTCTCTTGTACCTCTTGTGCAACCTGGTTGTGATCCACCAGTTCAAATATGCACAAAGATGTGAATATATGGAACTTTTGCCCTGATTGGAAGTGTATGTAAAGTTTCTACTTTAATTATATATTGTATAATTGTATATTTTTTATGTTGATTCCTTTATGTGCATGACTGTTGTTGTACTTTTGTAATGTGGTACAAATTTTGAATTGCATAATCGGGATAACCTTAATCAAGTTGTAAAGAAAAAGCAATAGTCATCTCACCAGGTTCAACTAAAGTTCTCCAAATATTATGGAGTTTAAACAAAAATTCAACATGGAAGATTCACCACCCCGTCTCGTCCAATCACTCCTCACTGGCTGCTCCAATCAATGGCAGGTCCGCACTCCTCCTCAGCCAATCATCTCCCAGGGCATCACTTTTAAATACCGTCTGCACGGAAGACACCGCTCTTCTGCTGAGCTTCAACGATCAGCTGCGACATGTCCGACTAGTTTCTGGCGACTTGGTGGTTCCTCGCACTGTTTTGTGACGAATTCCCCCCTCCTCCTCCGCTTGTAGGAGCGTTCGACTGGCCTCCTGCCTTGATGGCCCCTTTTCCCCTGTCTCAGCTCCGGGCATGTGGAAAGCGCCTTAAGAACTCCTCCAATCCTCCTACTAAGCGTCGCCAAAGTCGCCTTGCCTTCACCGCGGCTCCCGTCGCTGCGTCACCCGGCCCGGCTTCTGCAGTGGTTCTCCTCCGATCTCGTCTCTCAAACCAATCTTCACACTCCCCAGGCCGCGACGTCTTCTTCTACTCCAGTCATCCCACAATCTTCCCTGTTTCATTCATCTCATCCATGGATTGTCTCCAGAGCTTCATATCTTCTTTTACTCAGCTCCTCTGGGAGTTTGCCTCCAATTCTGCCACATCAGCATTTCCTCCGCTTCGACAACGTTCAACCCGCTCCTGGCTCCTCCCACTGACATTCACCATGGCAACGTTCGTCCTGGCTCATCTCTGAGGTTGAGATGTAACACTCATTCTCTTTTCTCATCTGTTTCCTCATTCATATGCCCTTTAAGCACTCTGTGTTTCCCACTCCTCGTTTACATTTAGGTAGATCATATACTTCCATGCATTCTAACATCTCACTCAGGCTCTGCTCGAAATCCTGCAGGGGCAGCTCATTAATCTGGTTTCTCTCATTTTACTATCTCCCGAGGTTGACCACTGTATCGCTTTCCCTGATGGCTTTAATGCTGTGTTTAAATTATCTACTCCCCACCTTTGTAAGAATCCCCTTTGGCGGGCTTTCGGACGCCTTTAAGAATTACTGAGACGTCTTCTGCTCTGTTACCTGAGCATAGAATAAGCGATATACCTATTCCTCTCTCATTGTCGACCTACAGTACAGACCAAAAGTTTGGACACACCTTCTCATTCAAAGAGTTTTCTTTATTTTCATGACTATGAATATTGTAGCTTCACACTGAAGGCATCAAAACTATGAAGTAACACATGTGAAATTATATACTGAACAAAAAAGTGTGAAACAAATGAAAATATGTCTTATATTCTAGGTTCTTCAAAGTAGCCACCTTTTGCTTTGATTACTGCTCCGCACACTCGGCATTCTGTTGATGAGCTTCAAGAGGTAGTCACCTGAAATGGTTTTTAATCAGATGAAGCATAAGAAAACTAGAATAACTATTAACTAAAGTAAACAGAGAAACTACAGGGAACATAGGAACTACAATAACAACCTAAGAACAAACAAAGAACCCATAAAGAAAACCTGAATACAAAAGTGAACAAACCTAACCATACTGACTTAAATAGTCTAGAAAGGAAACTAGTAAACAAGAAGAGTGCAAAGGAACAATTTACCAAAACATAAATAAACACACAGATACTAAAAGAGAGATTAAACTAGAGAATACAAGGAAGACAATGAACTATAATAATTACCATAACAATAATACTAATAATGAACTATACTAGGCCATAAGAAAACCAACATAAAGAAACCTAAGAGGGAAAACACTAGGAGGCGGTAGAGGGAGCAAAGGAACTAGAAGACATGATGCAAAACCCAAGATAGAAATATCTAAGCAAAAGTTGAATAACACAGCCACAAAGTCCAAAAATGTCTTACTCTGACAATCCCTCTCTTCGCCCTGTCAGGCACACGCCTCATCCCTCTCTACGCCTTGTCAGGCTCATGCCTCATCCCCCTCAACATCTTGTCAGGCACACGCCTCATCCTTCTCTACACCTTGTCAGGCACACGCCTCATCCCTCTCTACGCCTTGTCAGGCTCATGCCTCATCCCCTTCAACATCTTGTCAGGCACACGCCTCATCCTTCTCTACGCCTTGTCAGGCTCATGCCTCATCCCCTTCAACATCTTGTCAGGCACACGCCTCATCCCTCTCTACGCCTTGTCAGGCTCATGCCTCATCCCTTTCTACACCTTGTCAGGCACACGCCTCATCCCTCTCTACACCTTGTCAGGCACACGCCTCATCCCTCTCTACGCCTTGTCAGGCTCATGCCTCATCCACCTCAACACCTTGTCAGGCTCATGCCTCATCCCTTTCTACACCTTGTCAGGCACACGCCTCATCCCTCTCTACACCTTGTCAGGCACACGCCTCATCCCTCTCTACGCCTTGTCAGGCTCATGCCTCATCCGCCTCAACACCTTGTCAGGCTCATGCCTCATCCCTCTCTACGCCCTGTCAGGCACACACCTCATCCCTCGTGCCTTGCCAGACTCACTAATTTTCTTTGCTATCCTTTCAGGCACAGATTATCCCTTCTCTTCATCCTGCCAGTCAGACCACCTTCATTCATACTAACTCCCATACTGTTTCTATTTCAGCCCCGGCCTCTCATGTCATTTTCAGCATCCATGTCTTCCACCGGGGTCCGAGTGCCAAAGATATGAACTTTATCTTTAAACTCCTCTCCCTAGTCTTCACTTCATGCTTCTTCTTATCAGGTACTGTCACGTCTTCCTCATTTATCTTCATCATTTTCTTCTCGTAGGTTCAATTCTCTTCTCTTTCTCCCTCACTGGCCTCTCCTTCACTCTCCTTGCCTTCTCTGCTCATTGCCTCCGCGGCAATGCTTCTGTTTCTCGATGCCTCGCTGGCACAAAATATAATCTACGCCATTGGCAGGCGTTTCATTCAGCCTTGTCAGGCTCACTCATGCCATTGGCAGGCGTTTCATTCAGCCTTGTCAGGCTCACTCACGCCATTGGCAGGCATTTCATTCAGCGGTTGGGCTCTCACACGCCATTGGCAGGCGTTTCATTCAGCCGTCGGGCTCACACACACCATTGGCAGGCGTTTCATTCAGCCTTGTCAGGCACACACACGCCATTAGCAGGCGTTTCATTCAGCCGTCGGGCTTACACACGCCATTGGCACGCATTTCATTCAGCGGTCGGGCTCTCACACGCCATTGGCAGGCGTTTCATTCAGCCGTTGGGCTCACACATGCCATTGGCAGGCGTTTCATTCAGCCATCGGGCTCACACACGCCATTGGCAGACGTTTAAAAACATGCCTTGGCAGGCATCTCAATCCTATGCCTTGTCAGGCATTCATCTAGCCACCTTGACGCTGGTCAGGTGCAGCCCATCTTCAACCGACCTGGCATCCATTAAAGATTTTTTGGGCTGAGTTTTAATTCCCCGCTCATCTCAGATCATCCATAACTAATCTCCTTTTTCCATCAGTTCAGCCTCAGCCTGGCCTCGGTCCTTTTTGGGGGAAAACGTACCTAATCATAAGATGTTCATTCAAACTCATTTCATCCTCAGCGTTCACGTCTTCCTCAGGGGTCCGAGCGCCAAAGAAATAATCTTTCATTAATAAACTCTACCTGTCTTCTTGTTGTTTCTCCATTATGTGAGTCTTTCCAGGTTGAAATGGAGTTTAAACGAAAATTCAACATGGAGGACTCACCACCCCATCTCGTCCAATCACTCCTCACTGGCTGCTCCTATCAACGGCAGGTCCGCACTCCTCATCGACCATCATCTCCCAGGGCATCACTTTTAAAGACCATCTGCACGGAAGACACCGCTCTTCTGCTGAGCTTCGACCCTCCTCCACCCCTTCTCCACCATAAGCTCCCAACTTCTTCCATACCAAGGCCTACGCTACCACCAGGATCAGATCCCAGGGGGGAAGACGTACCTAATCATAAGATGTTTATTCAAGCTCATTTCATCCTCAGCGTTCACATCTTCCTCAGGAGTTTGAGCGCCAAAGAAATAATCTTTCATTAATAAACTCTTTAACAGTCTTCTTGTTGTTTCTCCATTATGTGAGTCTTTCCAGGTTGAAATTACATTCATAGCACACTGGCCCAGTCTATCCGAAGGGGCTGGGAAATGTGCTTCACTCTTAGTGCAAATATTATCACTGAAATCACAACTTCTCTGACAGCAAATAGGATTGCATGGTAGAATAGCATAGAAATATTCTTTATTGTCCCACAGTTGGGATATTAAGACTACAGGAGGTACAGAGCAAAGGTGACTGAGAAGGGTGATGGAGACCTATAGAAATTGTAGTAAGCATGAGTTGTGTATTTCTATTCTGTCGTTCATGTCTTCTATTTTCTTTTCTCGCGTTGTGTTATGTTAGATTTTTTTGGATTTCATGTTTTTATGGTGGCACAATTATGGTGTGAGACAGGCTGTAAGAGAGACCTGTGCACTTTCTGATTTCTTCAGGTGGTATAAATAATGATAGTTTGAGAAAGGTTGTGTTTCTTCTCAGTCTGAACAATGTCTTCCTAACAGCAGTACTGGGAAGAAAGTGTGGCCCAGGCATTTGGTCCAGGTGGTCCTCCAGGATTGATCATCAGAAAATTGATCTCTACAGATGGTCCTTATAAATATGTGTGTGTACATTGGTATTAGGATGGAAAACAATTTTACAAATATATATATAAGAGTTGTATAACTCTTTCTGAAATAAAAATAATGCAATTTTTTAAAACTTAAACAAATAGCATATTTTCCATTTACACATACAGGGAAAGATACAGGTGTACTTTTTACTTTAGTTTTAACAAATGGTATTTAGTGTGTTCATTATACTTGATGCTACTAACTATATTGATTAAAGTAGGCTGTATTACTGATATACACTGATCCTTGGTACCACCTAAGGATTTCACTGTAATCATGTTTAGGTTTTATTTTAATGTTAATAGAAAACTACCATTAGTGCATGATTCTCTTAATTTAAGCCACAATTTATGTCGCTGTACATGGAGGTGTTCCATTTCAAAGCTTTTTCACTCACCAGGCTATACTCTATATATATTCATACATTTTAGCACAATAATGTTGTGCTTGTCAGTTTGCATTACTTCACTAAATTGACAACAAAGTTAGAAAACAATTTTTGGCTTGATAACAATGCTTACCAAAACATTAGGTCCTTGTTGTCACACAGTCACTGCCTCCCTCATTGTTTTGCTAATGTTGGTACTTAACACATCATCCACTACTCTCTCTTCACTCTCTCTTTTTCCTCTCCTTTATGTTATTGTTTAACGACTGTGGCTGCAGAAGTCAAAGCTACATCAAATGTACAGTATGTGTAATTTTTAAACATTTAGCAACATCTGTTTGCAGATTTTTCCTTTTTTCTCGGACCTTTTCTGGACCACCCTTTCTTTTTTGGATTTTCATTCTGCTTCTGGCATGAGTCATTGACAGAAACAATGAGTATATCCCACTGTAAACCAAGTGTTCAATTGTAGTGATGGGAAGAAATCAAGAGGAGACAGGACAAGGGAGTGGTGGAAACCGTGAAATGTTCAGAAGGGCTGGTTAAGAGATTTGACTCTGCCAAATGAAATGTTTGTGGACCGTCTGGTTAAGACAGAAAAAAAGTATCAGCTCTAAAGTGCCCACTGGGTAAATGACCAGTATGCCGATTACCAGTCCTGCTATGCCTCACAGGATAGTAGCCAAAACATATGAAGATAATCTGTAGGCTCTAACTGACAGCGGTCACAAGATTAAGATGTCCCTTTAAACATCTTTGCAATCCTAGCTTTAGTGTTATAAGTAAGGTGTAGACTTCTACATTGTGTAATGCTGTGTTTTGCACAAATAAAATATTTATGTACCCTGTGTAGAATTTTATTCCAGACCCAATCCGACATCACCTAACAAAGATCTGTTTCCCAGTTTGACCACACCAGAGCAGTCTAGATGAAGGTTAAGAATATTCAAGAAGATGCTTGAAATGGCACATTTCATGGAAAAAATGGGTTTGAGAAATGTAATCAAAATCTTGGTTATCTGGGAGCAAGGGGAAGCCTGCAAAAGTACCTCTGATAAAGCTGCACACCTGAAGGTATCTAAAGAAATGTGTTTTAGATTTTGAAAGCCTGTCAAAATTCACTCCATTTAGAATAAGCTCGTGGCGAAAATGAGAGAGGCTAATGCAGTAGGGCCTTCATTGTAACTAGGGGATTTACCTCTAACCAATGATTTGACCGCTAGTTCGAGTTCAGTGACCGTAATTGGTATGTCTAGAATGTCTGCCAAGTTTGGGTTAATAGTGGGGATATTGATCTGATCAAAAAGGCCCTGAAATCACGTTTAGAATTAATGTTCAGAAGAGTATAAGGACCTGCCACAAACATTTTATTGATTTCTAGAGAATCTGAGGTAATATCCGAGATTAAATCTGTCGAGTTACTTGAGAAGACAACGTATTACGTAAATGGTGTGACAATAGTTTGGTTGTCCTATCTCTCTGCTCATAATATCTAGACCTTGAGCACAACAAAGGTTCTGTGGGGTATTGTGTCATCTCTAGATCGTACTCCCTTTATACTCCCTTGGTACTCTCTTTATAAATATCTTGCAGCTTGGAGGTTGCATAAAGGGAGTTGGACTAGTTGGACTAGTTGAGATAATTTATTCTTCCTTTGCTTTTTCATATGTGCTACATTGGGGATTATCTCCCTTCTAATAAAAGCCTATAGAGTCTCCCACGTGTTCAGCAAGAACATAATCCATTTAAAAACGAACATAGCAAACAACCCCTCTTTAAGGGGTAAACTCATATTCAGATGCCAGAGGTTATGTAAGTCTGAGTATTTTTGAAACTGAACATTCCTTGAGACAGCTGTATGATCTGTTTACAGTCTGTATACAGCCATCCCATTTTGGATGGATGAGAAGTTTAGTTTTTTTTTTTTAGTTGATCATGGACGCGTGTTCCCCCCCCCCCCCCCCCCCCCCCCCCGTTTTTTTCAGACCTGACCCATCCTCAAACGGTGGAGAGAAGAAATCAACGTCAAAGTAATTTTGTTCTTTTTAGGTGCATTTAGAGGTCTGGGCAGGGTGAGGCATAGTTAAGGTGATTTAGAATCACCAGTAGTTAATCCAAGGTATCAACTTGTTGCATGCAATACTGATTGAAGTGTTTTATCCTGAGCTGTTTTGATTTGCTGTGCAAGTGTGCTGAATCGTGGAGCGCGGATGCCATCAGCAAGGTGCGTGTGTATGTTTTTGTCTGGCTGATCCCAAATTAACCAGGAATTAGAAGTTGGACTTTTAAAGTTTTTCCATTCAAAGCAGGTGCGGTCTGGGCCTCGTGGCCTGACAACGTCTTTTGCCACAGTTTTATTACTGGAGTTTTTCCGCTGAGTTCTCTCCTCATAGATTTATGACCCTTTGTTCGAGATTTAGGGCAATCAGCTGCTAGTGGCTAAGGGCGCAGCCCACCGTCTACCAGCTGATTGCCACAATCGAGACATCAGCACACCAGAAGGGCTTCTCTTTCCAAGTTAACCCAAATTGCACATTTTGTCCATAAAACTAAATTATTTTCCTGAATTATGATTTTTAATTATAATTGTTGCCAGGTATGTTGCCTGACTTCATTAGTAGCCTTTGGATAGATTACTGGCCTTTGGATATGAAAAATGTAAAAAAAACACAATCCTCCAAACAAAGAACAACTAAAACTGGCAGAACATTTCTAAAAATGTCCTCAGGTAAGAAAAACAAATTTTGTCCTCTAATATTCATTAATATATCTGTATTTTATATTTGCATGAACTAGCCAAAATCTTACTGTTGCATCAAGTTGAAATACAATTATGTGCTGTGGTAGTTATAAGTTGTTTCTAATGCATACTTTGTCAGTGCACTGAAGAAGAAAATAATCCAATCTTAGGTTTCTTGACAGTGCTTGGATAAAAGGAAAGAAACCCTGAAAGAATTCTCAAAAGTGTATTACAACATTGTTGGTATTGACTGTTTTTTTTTCTCCAGCAGCACTGTGCTCGGGAATTGCCACAAGGCATATTGTATCTCTGGTTCTCAGTAAATAGGCTTTCCCTGATGCTTGGCTTTGAATATAAGACCAACCACATTGTTGAACTTCTTTTCTACTGGTGCCAAAATGATTAGGGGTTGTAGCTTTTTTTACAAGGCACACCTGTTGACTTGTTAGAAGTTGTCAAGGGAGTCATCCACATGTGGACTGATTCCATCTCAGAACAATGTATGCACTTTTATACACCAGAATCCAAACTACTGACCAAATGCAGTTAAGCTGCTAAAACACTCTTTAATGGTCCCTTTTAATTAAGGACACAGACAGGAAGAAACTTTTTAATTCATGGTGTTCCAAAAATGCAAATGCAGAAAGGCACTGACACTTTCACAGGGGTCCCCCTTTCAGGAGCCTGTGTCAGACACCAGTGGTGCTGCTGCACACACAAGCTGATGGAAGGTTCAACTTCTATGGTAGCTGTCCTAAGAGTTGTTTACGCAACAACCAAGGCTAAAAATCTCCTCAAGTGCCCCAAGCTGTGAGCCATGACATTGCTTGAACCAGGTAAA
Organism: Girardinichthys multiradiatus; assembly: GCF_021462225.1. Taxonomy (NCBI): domain Eukaryota; kingdom Metazoa; phylum Chordata; class Actinopteri; order Cyprinodontiformes; family Goodeidae; genus Girardinichthys; species Girardinichthys multiradiatus. The sequence continues at coordinate 20,826,284 of NC_061794.1, read as the reverse complement.
AGCCAGTTAGAAATAGGCATAAACAAGTCACTTTGTATTTTGTTCAATCTTAATATGGCCTAAACAGTTAGTATTGGTTGTTGGTTGTGGAATCAGACTTCAGATTTCAGAATATTGTGGCTTCTGTCAGGCAGATTTCTGTGTCCTGTATATTTGGTCTCTGAAACCTGCATCATTAGTATTGAGGTTTCACAGGGATCTGTGTTTAGTTCACTGTTGTTTTTCTCTGTACTTGGTACCACATCCTTTGTTCTTGTAGGATGTCCTTTTTGTTCTGTTCAGATTATTCAGATCTTGTGTTGTTGCTGTCTGGAGAAAGTCTTACTGCTACTCAGTGCAGCTAAAAAGGGAAATGGTTATTGTGTTAGGAGATTAAAGCATTATTATATAACATATTTGTAATATTCTAATAATTCGAAGCTGTCTCTGGTTGACTGAATATTCTGCTGCTGTCTCAAACTCAATAATCCTTGACTAAAATTATAATCTGAGAATGCGAAGATAAGATGAATCCTGGCACTTAGAGATGTTCACAAATTCTGTGATGATGTTGACATTTCTGCATTAGCTTATCATTGGTGGGTAGACCAGATCATAAGGTGCTGCATTTAGCATCTAAAATGGTATCATTGTGTTTTTCAAAGCCGATGATTCCTTTAACCACCCTCTTATTAATTCTGTTTTAACCATTACACACAGTAATTTTAAAAGACCAGTGTTTTTCCAGGTTTAAGCATTACTTTTAGCTGTTGGACCTTTGTAATTTTCTCTTTTAAAAATTGTTAAATATGATGTTTTAGGAAATCTTGGAGAAATAACATTTTTATTCTAATGACACAGTGAAGCAGACTTTTCAAAACTAATTTAATGCCACTAAAGCAAGACTGGGTTGATATGTCAGTTTAATGGATTTGGAAATGTAAATAAAAGATGAATTTCAACCATTGGTTTGTAAAACTTGGAGAAATGGATTATATGGATTATTTGACTTGCTAGAAGTCATATAATCCATTATATGGAAATGGAACACCTTCAAATGTCACACATACATTTAGGACTCAACTCTTCTCTCAAACTCATTTAATCCAGGCAAATAGAAGTAAAGTCTGAAAGATTACTTTTCATTTTTTGATTGTTCTGAGAAGACTGCAGTTGAAAGCCCTTTGAAACGCCACATTTGTTTTGGGAAAATGACAGAAAAAATTACATTTAGACACCCAGACTAGATTTTTCACATTTTAAAGGGACACTGAGAGAGAACATATATATGAGTCAGGGTGTTCACAATTATGTTTGTGAAAACCCATGGCTAATGGCAGGAGACATCTACCAATACTGGATAAGATATTAGGATAACATATTCCTTTTTCACCTTAAAGTTTCAGTGAAAATTAATCACTGTGCAAATAAACGTTTTCTAAGGTAAAGAAAATCAAAGCTAGTAAGTCACATAACGTTTACTGGATAGTCTACAAAAGTGTGTGTTGTATTTCGCTCTATTAAAAATAGAAAAAACAATTGTGGTCTGCAACAAATTCATTAAAATGCCAGTTTTTCAGTTGATCTGTTTTTCTAAGAAAACATCCAAACAGACTGCAACAACTGCAAATGGAGCCAGTGGAGATGGAGGCTTCATTAAAAACTTCATAAATTAAATGGACTACTCCTATACAATTTTGAGACAAAAAAATATAGAATATATTGACCACTTTACAAAGCCCATTTGAATACCACTTTAGGCCTTCAAGATGATCCCATAAAATAATTAGTAGCTTATCTCAGACCAGACTGCTTTGTTTCTCTCATTTGCTTCTCTGAAAAAGTGATGAACAATATGTCAGAGTTTTGGAAAGAGTGACGGGATGCTCTCATGGCTCCAGTGTTTGATGGGAGGAAGCTGAGTGTGACTTCTTGCGTCTGAATCGTTTCTGTGCTGTTGGCCGTGCAGAACTGATTTAGCTCCTGAATAACACTCTTTGTCACTCCGCAAATGCAAGGGACATATTTCCATGGCGATTTACTTTGTTTTTGTAGCCTATGTTAGTAAGAGGACTTTGACTCTTTTAGTTACATAAACATTTCTGAATATAAATTCACTGTAAAAACTCTAATGAATGTGATATCTGCACAAAACAAAAGAAGAAGAAAAAAAAACTAAAGACAGAAGAAGCAGTAGCAGATGAACTGTGCATGAGTGAAATACCAAACCTTTGACTGAGGAATCTGTGGTTGTCATAGCATGCTATGTATTTGCGTGCAAGGCCAGCTCCTGTTTTGGAGGCAGATCTCCCCATGTCACTCCACTAATCACAATGTTCTAGTACAGGAAATATTCAAACACCAACTGAGTGAATGTTGATGAGCCACACACACACACACACATACAGAAACATACACACACCTTTAGCACACTGTAAAAGGCTTTCATTATAAACAATGGAGGAGTGATTCTGCAAGAAAGTTGGCAGTTATAATTAAAAAACCTGTAAGCTTAAATTTTGTTGCCAGCTGAGACTGATCAGGGTTAGAAAGTACAAATCTGAGCAGTATTTCAAAAATGATGAGTATGAAGTACAAAGAGCAGGAGGACAACTGAAAAACATGCATTTCTCATATTTTACATGCGTATGTAAGTGTTAACGCATTTTTGTCAAATGTGTTTATGCTGTGAGTTATGAGCTATGTGCTTTGCTTTAAACCTGGCCTGCCTGTAAACAATGTGCTGCGCTACTGTTTCTTTTCATTATACTGGAAGCACAGGTTTGAAAACGTTGCGTTTGATGTGCCAGAGAGATGTTTGGGTGGATTCCAGGTTTGCACAGTTTGTATATTTAAGAGCTTAGAGAAATACAAATAAGCTGTATGTTAGGGCATTGACAGTTTTGGAAGAGGTTAAGGACATAGTAGTAGTGTTGTTTAAAGGGAAGCCTGACTTTAGACGGTTTTTGTATTGATCTTTACTGATTGATAAGCAACATATAAAATGTTCATCTTGACTAACAGGAATAAAACTGGAGGTCTGGAACAAAAATATTTTTTCTTCTTTTTAGATTTTTAAAATGAGTAATAGGGGTGACAATAGTTTGCATTTGTTCCCTTGCAGAATTCCTCTGAGTTGTGGCATATTTTTGCAGATTTATCATGTTTTGGTTGACAATATACCTTTGTTTATTGTCTCTTGTGCTTTAAACCACGTACTGTGGGTGTGCTTGTGGTTCTCTGTTTTACATATACAGATATATTTGCTTGCTGATGATTTAGATTAAGCTTTCTCCAGTTTGTTGTATTTGTCATTTGTTAACTTCAATTAAAGTGAGAAAAAAATAACTTCTTTGTTTTTTGTTTCTAATGTCTTTTGTAGTTATTGGGTAGTGGAGGCCACTACAGGCTGGGTCAGAAATATCACATGACAAAGGTTTAGTGGAAGAGCAGCCATGACTTGTAGTTGTGCATCTCGTTTGTTGTTCATGCATACCTTATGTACTAGTTAGAGTTTCGATGTTGTCAGTCCGCCAATGCATTTGTATTGAAAACATACATCAACATTTTAATATTATATCTTAAGAAACAGTGCCTTTTGAATGCCTGACTGAAATTTGTGCCCATCTTTTTTGTGATACACCTGAAGATCAGTCAGCTTAGATGCAGAGTGTGTGAATAGCAAATTTCAGGCCTTATCAAACATTGTCAATTGCATTTAGGTCTGGACATTGCCTGGACCATGCCACGCATGAATATGGAATCTAAGCTATTCCACTGTAGCTCTGGCTGTATGTTCAGGTTGTTATCTTGGTGGAAAGTGAACCTCCCCCCTAGTATCAAGTCTTTTGGACTCCTCCAGACATTTTCTTCTAGGATTGCTCTGTATTATGCTCTGTCCATCATGCCATCAAATCTGACCATCTTCCCCGTCCTTCCCATTACCATCATGCTGCCACTACCATGTTTTACTGTTATGATTCAGTGCAATACTTTCCTTGCCTAGCCTGCCAGTTTAGGTGTACAGCCATGTTTTTGTATTATATACTCATGCCATACTCTATTCATTCTTAAAAGTTGAATTAAGTAATTTTGCTGGGATGTTTAAATTTTAGGATATTATTTCATGAAATGATCCTGCTGTTTTTAACCTCACCTAAGTAGGTGATGTCTGAAGGCAAAGGATGCACTGGATTTTATTTTAGTGTACCAGAATAAAGTAAACTGAGTACAAATGCACACCACACTTTTTAGACTTTTATTTGTAAAACATTTTTATAAACCATGTACAATTGAATTGTGCTTCCACACAAATATAAGCATTAATGTGCCAGCCTATTACATACAATTAAATTGAAACATGTAAAGGTTTGTGATGTAAAGTGACAAAATGCAAAACATCGAAGGGTTATGAATATTTTGTGAGGCGTCGTAATTAGGCTTACTTAAATTTTTTTTAATTAGCTAGATAAGGCTAAACCGCCCATTATGAGACATCTTTATGCATTTATTTGCATTTAGAGCACATGAGATTATGGTTAGTGCCTTGTGTGAACAGTTATGCTTGTAGCTGTCTATTGTATCTGAATAAGCAAAGACCCGTTAGTGCCATATCTGAAGAGGACCTCAGTTCAATTCCTGGCCTTGGTGTTATTTAAATATTCTTGTTAAATAGAAATACATTTTATATATCTGAAACTCCATATAGATGTTTTATATTTGGAATAAAAATATCTATGGACCATTTAGACACATTTTCAGTAACGAAAAACCTCAGTGGTCTTCTTGAGGTATGTTGCCTTAGTTCTTATAGACCTTCATGATGTTTTAAAGAGAATATGGAGCAGCATGACACCTGGGGCTAAAGAATGACAAAGAAAAGATTAGTTCAACATTGACATTTTTTTGCTCATGAATGTTATGTCAAATATATAGTACAAAGTAAAAAAAAAAAAAAGAAGATTTCAATATAGCAAAAAATGTGTTTTTTCAGATATATGTCAGGTTTCTGTCACAGTTAGGCAGAAACCTCCAAAAATTGAATATTTCAGCACATGATAAAAATCTCTTGCTTCTTGATGAGAATTCATACTGTTTGGCCAAAGTCACATGCCCTTTTTGATACTTTTCACTGGGTATTCATCAGTGGAACCATAGACAGGTGCGACAACATAGTAGAGGTATGTCAAGCTTTTCTTTTTCTCATTTCTTTCTTACATTCAAGCAGCTGAAGTAAATCTGTTTGCCTCTACCATGCATGATGTGCAATAAAGCAATGATTAAATTTTATTCGTAATAATATTTAATAATAATATAATGCTTTTTGATAGTTTTATCTCTTTAAAGGCTTGCAGTTGATGTGCTGCTACTTTTGAGACTAAGCTTTAAGGTTTTTGTTTTTTTTCCAGAGTTTATAGAAGCCACGCTTCGTTAGACATCAACTAGGTCTCTATGACGTGGTAAAAACAGTCTTAAATGAAGTGTGTAATTATGTCCAGACTATACTTCAGACAGTAACAGGGAATTCAGTCTGAGTTGTAGGTAAGGCTGGATATGTTGCTCATCTAGAATGGCAGTTTTGAATGTATAACATGCCAAATGTTGCTGCATTTTTACCATAAAGCATGTAAGCCCTTAAATGGGGTCGCTTAGGATTTAATTGATCTAATTACAAATATTCATACCTTCTAAAACTATTTACAATCTTACTGTTCACACATTGGTAATTTTTTACCGGTATGATGCAACACATGATTCAATGTAAGACTGCCAATGAAATTTTGCCAGCACATCTTTAATAATCTACAGACATACACTGCCTTTAATTTGAAAATCCCATACCTTTTTTGAAGGGGACTGCTGTCACATTAGCAGCCATGCATGCACTAAAGTTGGTTCTTGCTCTAAAGACAGAATCATACAGAATGGAGAGCTTTTAACTGTATGTACTTCTAGGTAAGGGCTGCACCATCACAACTGCAGTGTGTACATTAACAATATTCCAAAGGATTGTTTGGAATGCAATTTTGCAGTTATTTTCAATTGTTATGAATATACACTTTCCATGTCAATAACAGAATTAGCCTGTTGGATGGAGTCTCATTTTGCACAGCTGGTACTGATGACAGTGCCCACAATGCAAAACATTACAGAGAGTGTTGGAAGCCATAATGTTGCAATTGTAATGTTGTCTTTAGTATTATTTTTATTGATTTTAAAGATAAAGTGTCTCTATTAGTGGAAAACACCCTGCTGTTCTAGGTGATTACAATTCAAATTATAATTATTAGACAAAATATGCATTGGATGGATGGTTGGGAAGGTGTGGTGGTGGAATGCTGTTTGTACACTGGTACAAATGCCCTGTTTTTTAGTTCGGTTTAACATCACTCAATCTAAGGGCTACAGATATAAATCAGCTTGAGCCACAATCTGGCATATTTATATGATAATGTCAATTAATATGCAATGTCTCAATAAACAAATTTAACAAAAAAAAGAAATATTAAAAATTAATTGCACACCCCTGTATTAGCAGTGAGTACCCCTGTGCTGTCTTCATTTGATTTAACAAATCATGCTGTGCAAGTTTCAGGATTTGTACAAATAACTAACCTTAGCTATTCAGTGATACAATTTCAAATACTTTTGACTGCTGGAAATATCTCTATATGATATTCTCTGCTATTCTGTCTCTTGGATGAATCCATGCTTTGATCCTGAGAATATAGTATTTATAGCCGTTGACTAAAGTATAGATATCATCAGAGACCTTTACGTAAAACCGGATATATAAATTGTTTAAATAGCTGGAAAAAAGATGCCGAAGGAAATGAAAAATGTCCACAGATAAGAAGAGGCGCTTGACAGTAAACCACTTAAAGAAAAATTGGAAGAAGATGCAAGAACTTGATTTGTATCAACAGCATACTGTCTATCGCAAGTAGGTTTTCTCAAGCCTGCATCTTTCATACACCCAGGAGCACTGCATGGAAATGAAGGTTCACAAAAAGTGTTGGCCTCAGAAAGTAGATGGTTGCAATAAAATCACTTGGAATGGGCTGAGTTGAAATTGCTTTACACAGTTTGTGGTGGCATCATGGAAGGATCTTGGATAAAGATGAGAAAGAAACAAAGAGGGAAAGAAAGAGTTTAAGACATGCTTGTACGGAGTCATTATCGTAGGATTTGAGAGCTTATTTGCCAAGTGAGAGGCTTTGGGAATGTCACTTCAGCAGGTCTCCTGTCACTTCTTTAGTGGCTCGAGTGGAGCGGTGGGGAGTGAGCCGTGTCTGTGCAGCAGGAGAGGAGGAGTGTGTGGTGAAAGAGGAAGGAGATGTCAGAGATGTTTGTTTTAAGACAGAGTGTGAAAGAGTTGTTTGCGTGAACTACTGATTGTTTTTTTACTCTTATATGGATGTGTGGGGTGTTTGCCTCAGGCCCCTGGCAAAGGTGGAAGATGTAAAATCAATCAAAAATTGTAAGTATGGTAACTTTACTAAAACTTGGATTTTTCTGTGGAAACATGCTTCCTTACTTTGAATTTGAGCAGATTAACACAAGACTATTACTGCCCGAATTTAAACTGTGTGCTGAAGTTTCTTCTTTGGGCAACTGAGATTTTAATCTATTAGAAGGGAAGAAAGGAAGTGTGGCGGGTCACTGTGTACAGCATGTGTTTGTCGGGATTAGTTGTGTAGTAGTGACACTCTTCATGCCTTTGGCCGAGTAATGGCTTAGGTAATGCAATCCCTGCGGATTTGTGACTGTGATCTGCCATTTGTTCAGGTAATAGATCCCTTAGCTCCAAAAACAATTGCTTTGTTATGTGTTTACTTAGGCACCCCTTGCCACTCTGTGCTCCAAGGATTTATTCTTTTGAAATGAATGGTGTCGGGTTTGTTCTGCTTAGTATTGAAGAGGCTGGTTTGCAGAGCTCCATGTGCTTACAAAGCCCAGTAATTTGCTTTCTTCACAATGTTTTTGGTTGTGCAGCAGTAGAGCAGTGGATTTGCTGCACATGAATAAAAACTGCCTGCTTCGGTGGTTGCTGTGTTGTGAGGATCAGCAGAAATCTTAATAAAAGAGCACACTTCTCGTGTCATTTCAGGGATGTGGGCTTCCCACCTGGCAAGGGCTTTTTAGATTCTGCTGGCCACCTGATGTAGTCTGCTTGATCTGATCTAAATCTAAACTCAATGCCTTTAAGGTTTCTCGCACACCTGTACGGTAGAGCTTCAGGTGATATCAGAGGCTACGTCAGTTCAGTGTGTGAGGGGAGTTTCTATAAAACTCCAAATCTTTTACTTATATATTTAAACCAAGACAAAATTATTGTGCAAATCATAAACTGTGGTAAGCATACATGGAGACTAGCATGGGGGCTGCACAGTAGCACAGTTGGTAGCCCTGTTGCCTTGCAGCAAGAAGGTCCTGGGTTTAACTCCCGGCCGGGCGTCTTTCTGCATGGAGTTTGCATGTTCTCCCCGTGTGTGCGTGGGTTCTCACCGCGTACTCTGGCTTCCTCCCATGGTCTAAAAACACGACTGTTAAGTTTATTGGTCTATCTAAACTTTCCTTAGGTGTGTGAATGAGTATGTGCATGGTTGTTTGTGTGTTGCCCTGCGATGGACTGGCGACCTGTCCAGGGTGTACCCTGCCTCCTGCCCATAGACTGCTGGAGATAGGCACCAGCTTCCCCGTGACCCACTATGGAAGAAGTGGTATAGAAAATGACTGACTGACTGATTAGTGTTAGTAAAACCTGTTACTAACCAAACAATTGTGGACCGCTACCTTATCACAAAAATTTCTAGAAGGTTGCCAACATCTCCAAATGTAGGATGAGACTGGAGGTTAAAAATTCAAAAGGATAAAACAACTTTCATGTACTCTGTTTAGTCTTCCTGTTATCTGCTTTATATTCAGCTCTTTCTGGCTCTCTCACAGCCTAAATGAACCACAGATGTTTTACAACATGTAGAAAATACATGTATGTAGAAAAGTTTTATTTTCAACGCTTTACATTTCTGTGCTTTTTATGACTTCATATAAGCTCCTCAATGACACTGAAAATAACTTTGAATTAGTTTGCTATTTTTGGTATCTTACTGCTAAATGGAAACACTTACATGTGATGTGTTCACTGGTCAGAAAAATATAGGATATTTCAGCTTTCGGTCACCTGTCATAGCTGATCAGGCAAACAATCATCCAATTCTGCTCACCAGTCGATTTCTCAATGCATGTACAGACCAGGAAAACTTTAAAACACTCCAGCCACACATTAGTTTATCATTCACAGAAGGGGTGTCCAAAGTGCAGACAGAAAAGAAGACAACTGATCCACAAAAATGTGGGAGATTAAATGTCTTTCTCCAAATATGGCAAACCTTCAAGACCCTTTTTTATGTTTCTGATCTACAATGATTTACAGAGCCCTACTTTGTTTGTTTCATGTTCAGTTTGTTGTTGAACATGTTAGAATACAAAAGTTCAAAGTAAAATTAGTTTAGCATTTTTAATAAAAAAAACTAAAGTTTTTTTTTGTCACATCTGATTTGATTATTTTGGCCCTTGTTCAATAAAGATTGGACATCTGATAGTTACATGTTTGAGTAAAATTATTATTTTTATTCTGTTTTTACTGCTGAGAACATTTTTCCCTAACTTCTCCAAAAACTATTTTTTGAGCATTTATTTGGAGAAAATGACAAATTGTTTAAAAAAAAAAGGTTGTGTTTTCAGACAACAAAAAAACACAAAGAAAACTATTTAATATTTTTTCTAAACAACACAATAGAAATTTCTAATTTAGGGAGAGTTCAGAAATCGATGGTTGGTGTAATTTTCATCACATCCTCCTCAAATATTTCACATTGCTGTTGGGTTCAGGTGTCCACCTCATTCATACCTTATTAGACAGAATGATATGTGCTTGTGATAATCCCGTAATTTTTCCAGAGCTGTATATTGTTCAGAAAAGCCAACAATGAGGGAATATTATAATATTGCTGTGAAATAAAGATAAACACTGAACTAGATTAGTTATTTTAAACCACAGATAATTCAAAAGTACCTAATGCAAATAATGCCCAATCTCTTAATATGTTTTAATTGATACTAAATTCAAGAAGCTTAATCTAGTCCAAAACAGTTGGGTCTTCCAGAGAGCTCCGGGTAGATCGCAGCCGTTCTGCAGCATTATACCTTGTGACTGCTGGAGGTCCCTGCCTTTATTCTCCTGATAGCGGGATTAGCTGCAAGGTGAAGCCATGTGGCACAGGCAGCCCTGCCGCCACAGTCTCAGTGCTGTGAGAACTAAGCTGTAAAACACTGACCGACTTAGTCCAATTAGTAGACTGCCATTTTGGATCTCTTGATTGCAGAAGACGTCAGCTTAGCCTTTGTGCCATTTAGGTTTACAGTTAGCGTGACATGGGTTTCCACCAGCCAGCAGTACAGTTCAAATCTACAGTGTAAAAACAATGAACATTGTCATGTGCAGGTTTTTAAAACCTCATTAGACAGGTTTTTCCTTCACATTGGAATTGATAAAATATTTATTCAAATAAGGGCAAAAAATACATGAGAAGTGCTTATTTACACAACATGTTTTACTGATTCAAATTGTACGAGCAAGCAAAGATGCATGTTTAGGCTCTGTTGAACAAATGTAAGAGGCCAAGTAGCAAAAACTTAACATGCTATCAGATCAGTGTGAAAGTGTGTTCGCCAAAGGGGTGGGTAACTTTAAGCTCACACCACCACTTGAATATATATACACCAGTTTTGTACAACATGCCACCATTTTTCTTTTCTTGTTCTTTTTTCCCTTCTCTTATTCTTTCTTTCACATACTATTGCATGTTCGAAAATAAATACAGGAAAAACATTGTATTTCCTGTCATGCCACTGGAATCTAGGGCACCTCTTTGAAATGCAAATATATATGAGATCATCTCCTGATTCTTTTAAGGATACTTTATATTATGATCTGAAGTGTGAAGGTAATGTCAGAATCTGTTTCATCCTTTTACCCTGTTTTCTGAAATGCACTTTTTATTCTTTTACCATTAAATTTGCTATCTGAGTTCACTTCTGTCTAATTTTCACAAGCTACCATGTTTTAATGGAAAGATTCAAATGAAGCGGTTATTAGGCAACGACGGGGTATGCAAGGCAAACTTTTTTTCTATTTGGGTTCAACAATAGGGGTGTGCTTATAGATCCAGCCCAAGACACAAAGCAGGATATTAGGTTTATCAGGATGAGACAGGTTTTTAACAATGATTTTAGGAAAATTTAACAATCCCCCCTGTTTGGTTTCAGAAATAGAAAAAAAGGTTTTGCAGATCACAAACTGTCCTTCAAAGAATCTGTAAATAGTGTAAAATATTCCAGTAGAGGTCTGAGAATGTCTATAAATTGAGTTTTTATTGTCTAATTTTAAGGTTGTTATATAAAACACTGAAAATGTTCCCTGTTTGTCTTTAGTCAAATACAAAAGTTTCAATAATTTCTGTTTAGTGTGAATCACCCAGTTCAGGTTCAAGGTTAAATATTTTAGTTTTTAATCAGGGATCAACAAATGCAGTCCTTCAAGCTTCAAATTAGATGCCAGGTGTGGCGTGGCTAACAGTCAACCAGTCATTCATATCTTGTCTTTCTTTTTTCTACCGACTACCGTAAATACTGTCACAGAAGTACAGTCATGTGGAAAATTAGGACAAACCACTACATTTGTATTTTTTGAACCTTCATTTAATGCCAAGTATATAACTTACTTTTCTTAGGAAGTTCGGGTCTTTGTCCGCATTCTCTTTGGCAAACATTAATCTGGCCTTTGTGTTTTTCTTAGAGAGAAAAGTTTCATTACTTGCACACCTTCTATAATAGTTAAACTTGTCTCTTACAGGCAGACGCTTTCATCTCAGTTGGAAGAACCTGCTGTAGGTCCTGCGATGACATTTTAGGGATTTTGGAGATGTTTTTAGCATCTTGAAATCTGCTTTCAGTGTAAACCTGCTTGGACTGGCAGTCATGGGAATTTTTGGCAGTTCTCACCATGGCATTCACTCTCACTTCAGCAGTCAGGATCTCACCAAATTAAATGTCTGTGGTTTAACCAGGGCAAACCTCATTCAAAATGCTGAGTAACAATGTGCTAATCATAGCTGCTTGATGTGATAAGCATGTGTTTAATTTTAACCACTTTAATTGGTAATACATGCGAGAATGTCCTAATTTATTTTTTGCCAGAAACAGCTTTTTTTTCACATGCAAAGTTTTCTTCAGTTTTTATTATTTAAATTACTTGAATTTCACAGTAATGTAAAAATGGCTATTAAACATTAAATATGGCCAAATAAACATGATTTCACAGGGCATTCGATTTTCTTTTTCACATGACTGTAATTTAAAAGTAGTGGGGGCTTCTTTCACTTTTTGTAACCGACAATCTTTATTAATTGACTCACACAACTGGGGATTGTAAGAATTGCTTCCTTTCTTACTTTAAAAATAAGAGTTTCATATTTGGAGACAAGTATCTCTATGGAGTCAACAAGGTGTCAAGCTTAAACCACTCACCTAATATCCGGGGTTCATAATAACATCTTAGACTTACTTTACCAGACAAAGTTTCATGCTGACAGCATCAGTATAGCACTTCATGAGACAGATTTAACTTTGATATTTTGCTGTTTTAATGTTCAAACATAAGATCTCATCACAGGGCTGCCTGTGCCAAATGGGAACACGAGTGTTGCACACTGATCTGTGAGCATATTCTGATTCTTTCGTTTGTGGAACATAAGATCTCTGTTTTCCCATTCCTACCGTTTCAGGTTCGCTGTGCCTTACACATTACAAGTGACAACAGCTGATCAGCACGTTCTTTTTAAATTTCTTCAATAATCGTTCGGGTGTGATGAGGTGGGCAGGTGGCCAGCTGCTAGTTCTGCTTTGGGCCTTCACATCCAGGGCCTCAAGCCTTAATATTCCATTCGAAGGTAGGACTGTCACAAAGCTAACTGAAATTATATTTAGTAATGCTTGCTTACAGAGTTCTATTATGTCATGTTGACTTACAACGCTTCATTGCAATAAAAGATATCCACAAGATGGCAAAGCTTTTTTGATGTCAAAACACATCAGTTAATCCTTCTTGAGCAGGATTGTTAACTGATTTTAAAACTCTTGGCAAACAATGGAAAGCTTGAGGTAAATTGTTTATGTGGCGAAGGTTGAAGGCTTGTTTAAAGTGGGGAATGCATGGTAATCAAGCTTTCAAGTGTTATTTCAGGTCAGTGTCTATTTAGGGCAGCTGTTTGCTCGGGTTATACAGAGCTATTCACTCAGCTTCACATTAAGCAAAAATAACCAGCCGAAAACAAAAACAGATAAGATAAACAAATGTGTGGATTACATTTGAGTTAAAACGTTATCCCTACTGCTTTGATTTAACATTTCTCTTTCTGGTCTTCTATTAAAGTGGAGCAGCCTCCAACTATAACAAACCATACAGCAGGTCCCATCATTGCCCTTCCTTTTGACAGTACACTTACTATCAGATGTGACGCCAAGGGTAACCCACCACCAGAGTAAGTAATAACAGTTTGCACAGAAAAGATAAATCAGAGAACATCAGTTGCTGTTAAGTCTGGGTACATCTTTTACTCTAACAGGTACAGATGGACAAAGGATGGCCAGGAGTTAAACCTGCCAAACATCCCTACAATCAAAACAGACAACAGAAATGGGACGTTCATGTTTCACAAGAAGCACTTTACCCAGTTCCGGGGTAAATACAGATGCTTTGCTTTCAACAAGCTAGGAACTGCCATGACGGAGGAGATCGAAATCATAGTTCCCAGTAAGTAAAAGGCACACAGGAACATTAGATCGATGACAGATTCTCATAATCTTCATGAAATCAGTAGATTGTTGTTTTTTCAATGTTTACTTTTATTAGCTCCACCCAAGTTCCCAAAGGAAATCTTGGATACTATTGTCGTTAAGGAGGGAGAGCCAATTACTTTGCACTGTAACCCCCCAGAAGGTGTGCCCCCACGCCAGATCTATTGGATGACTGTTCGTAAGCCACCATTCAACTGTTTTTCTCTGTAAACTTTCTTAGCTCATTTGAGAAAATAAATAAATACTTAAGATAATATTTTTTTTAATAGTTAGGTCATTTGAACTTTGGTTTTGTTTTGCTTTTTCTGCTAAATTGGTATGGCATATACCGCAAAACTATTCATACCCTTTACATTTATTTTTACGTTTTGTAAATTTTTTTTTAACATGTTTGTAATATGTCTCTACCAGCTTTGCATGCCTACAACCTAAACTATTGTCAATTTCTTTGTAATTCCACTCAAACTCAGTCAGCTTGGTTGGAGAGTGTCTCTGAACAGCAATTTTCAAATCTTGTCACAGATTCTCAGTTTGATTTAGGTCATGACATCATGCTGTGGGGAGAATTTGCTCCCCACAGCATGATGTTGCCACAAATGTGTTTCCTTGTGAGTATGCTGTGTTCAGGGTGATGTGTAATGTTAGTTTTCCACTACCTCACCTTATCTAGGGATATTAGAGTAAATGGGGCTAATGCAGTGTTGGGGTTTACCCCAGTGGATGAGAGGGTCGCATCCCTGCGCCTTCGGTTTGAAAATTGCTCAAGCTATTTTCTTTTAGAAAAAGGTTAGGGTCAGGTGTTACGAAAATGCTCTTAATCATTGCAATGAGACTTAGGCTTTAATGGTTGAAAACTGAGCCACGATAGAATGCATAAAAGGCCAAACATTAATTTTATTAATTAAAGGTCTACATAGCCAGAATAATAAAAAAACTAATTAGCAGCAACATCAAAAGACATTGATAAATGAAAAGGTAATGGGTTGCTTACAATGCACGTAAACATCTGTTTCAGCTTCTTATAACCTGATACAGTTGCACATCTACAAGAAAAAAAAAACTGCAGTCTTGATATAAAGATTGTGTTACTGAGACACAGCTAACATTACACATCACCCTGAGACACAGCTATCTTGTGCAGAGAAAAAATAAAAGAGATTGAGAGATTAAGCAGCTTGACAGTGCAGCAGATGCCTGTCAGAAACCCACAGAGGCCGATACAAAATGAACTTTAGGGCTCATAAAGTTCCTGCAATTATAGAGACATGCTAGGAATGCCTTTGGTCTCTCCTGCTCTGTGCACTCAGGTATTCATGTACATAAAAGGAATGAAGGCTAAAATTCAAATCTCAGCATGTTTCACTTCTGTGTACACCTGGGTAATCACTTCACAAGCTTGACATGATTAACTCCTGAAGAACACAGGCTAGGGTATATTCAATGGAGTTCTAATAATCTGAGACACGCCAAAGTTCAGGGATTTAATTTTTACCAAATGCTTCAACCAGGGTTTTGAAATGTATGCACCATCTTGGGTTACTCCTTGCAAATCCAATGGAAGTGGAGTACTGTGTGTATTTAAGTTGAAGTGATGTCAAAGCTTCCCACTTGAGACACAGAGGTTTATCTCCAATCAGGACTCTTTTCCCACCACCTTCAAGAAATAAATTGATTTCCTGTGTAAAAGGTAACCTCTGTCTGGACTGAAGTACTCCTGCAATGGAAGGAGGGGTCCTGCATTGTCCTGAACCTCTTGAAGGTTCTCAGCTGCTACCAACAAACCAGACAAATGTCTGAAAGAAAACCACAAGAGTTTCTTAAGTGCTCAGGAGGAGAGGCTTACTGACACACAGAATGAAAACATTTGGGGACAGCACTCGCTTTAAATTCAGTTCAAGTGTTGCCATGTCTTGGCAACTACATGTATCCAGGGACATTAATGGCAGTAAATACTCTGAACATAAGAAAAACGTGTGTTGAAGGACTTGCTGTTTTCTTAGATTATCACAAAACATATGGACGATGTGCATCTAAGTTTGTGTTCTTTGTCAGCTACAGTACGTTATAAATCTGAATTAGGTTTCTTTATTCACACTGATAAAACCACCAGTGGCTGATGGCTATATCCTTATATATAGCTCTTAAACCCAGCTCATGGGAAGATATGCACTGAACTGTGAATCTGTGTAAAACATATTTGCTTTCATAGAGCACAATTAAATGAGGAATTGCTTAAAGCTGTTTCCATTTCATTTATCACATATACTCCTGCGTGTCCCACTTTGTTATTAAACCCTACGAGTGTTTTTCACAGACGAATAAACGAAAATTAGGAAACAAACTTTTTTGATATTGATGTCTCTATCGATTCAAATGTTTTCTAGTTCTGGAGCACATAAAGCAGGATGAGAGGGTCTGCATGGGAACCAATGGCAACCTGTACTTCTCCTATGCCTTACCAAAAGACAGTCGCAAGGACTACGGCTGCTTCGCTGCCTTTACCAGGATACGCACCATTGTCCAGAAAACCACCATGTCTGTTAAAGTGCAGAGATGTAGGTTTCACCAACATGCAGAACACTAGCACTCTTTTTAAACTTATTACTAAAATATACATTTTATACTAAACATCAAGCATTGCTTTGTCATTTTTAAGCTCAAAGACAATGAGGTAATCCACATTGATAAAACAAAGCACCTCTGTCCCAACAACTATTAAGCTCATGTTGTTTCGTTTTTTTTCAGTGAAATCTGAGACCAACTCTTCTGAAAGTGATAGTTCCTGTAAGTGATATTCGCACACCAAGTCCTTCACGATCTAAACAGAAAGTTGATTTGTGTTTTGCTACAAGGTGCCGATAACCAACTGATTTTCGGCTTGTTTGTGTGGTTTTAACTGATTCAATTTTGCACACAAATGTGGAATATTGTTGTTTTTGTCAAATACATCCACAGCTCTCCCAGTTCAAGCACCTAGCCTACTGCTGCCCTCTGGTGTCCAGACAGTGAAGGTGTTGCTGAAAGGACAGGATCTTCAGCTTGAGTGTATACCAGGAGGATAGTATGTGGATTTACTGTATCTAATATTATCTTATTGCTTCACTGCTGCCAAAATAATGTAACTTTTAGATATATAAAGTTATAAAAATGCTATCTATAACATTTAATGTTCTTTTCATGGAAATATAACATGAAACATCTACAAAATTCATTAGATAGATAGATAGATAGATAGATAGATAGATAGATAGATAGATAGATAGATAGATAGATAGATAGATAGATAGATAGATAGATAGATAGATAGATAGATAGATAGATAGACTTTTTTCAACCTTAGTATACCTTGATGCCTGTCCCCAGCCCATGCTTATTTATCAGTATGTTTAGTTTATTGTTTATTTATTGTATTTTCTAACCTGTTGCTCTTTTATGTTGTAGTCCCACCCCCAGTATAACATGGATGAAAATGGGAGAAACTCTGACTGATCGGATAATACTGGATAACTTTAAAAAGCTGTTGACCATCCCTGCTGTGGACGAAAGGGATCAGGGGAAATACATGTGTACGGCTGAAAACGCAGCCGGAAAGGATGTCCATTACTTTGATGTGATAGTAGAAGGTTAGTCTTTCTTGACAAAACTAATGACACAGAGACGCTGTTTGTTTTTGCTGAGACAAACAGCTCTTCTTGACATCTTCCAGAACCACCGGCATGGCTTACAGAACCTCCTCAGAGCCAGCTGGCTGTGATTGGGTCACAAGTTCTCATTAAGTGTTCGGTGACTGGAAAACCACCACCAGTCATTACGTGGAGGAGAAATGGAGAAATATTCAGAGGTCAGAGATAATAATTGTGCCTGGGGTATTCTGTCTCTATTGCCATTTGTGTAAAAGAAGATGCAGAAATAAGGTCCTGCAACTTTTAAACCACAGGACGTGGAGTTCATTGTGTTATGTCACTACTTTGTTAAGTGTGGTACAGGGTTAACTAGGTGGACTTTATGTAGCAAAAGCATGCTGAATTTAGGTGTACACTGTAACTATTGAATTTACTTAGAGAACTTGCTTCATACCATTTTGCTAAGGGGTACTCATTTTTAATTACTCTACAGAGAATGTATGTGTAATTAAAGTCTAAAAGACTGAGTGACAATAAAAAGGTTAATTTTAAAGGCTAACATTTACTAAAGCTAAACATGAACATGAGGTCAGGGTAACCAAGCCTATTAAGCCTCTTTATTGGAAACATTTTGTAGAAAAGCAAATTAGTCAATAAATAGTTATTTAAAATACTTTTTATGAATCTGCAGACTACATTCTCTATTTGATTACTTCACATTCTACAATTCAAAATATGTCATCAAATGTTTCTTCTTACTAACAACTACATTTGGTACTTCATTCTGAAATCCACTTCAAAACCCAAAGATAATCACTGAAAAGGATATTTCTTGATGATTACAGCAAATATTCTAAACAAAGATATTTCTTTTGTGATTAAAAAATGCTTATATACAAAGAAACGATTTAAAAATAAAGCTTCAGATTTTCTCCTGAAGGCTTTGACATTCTGTTTTTGTCAGATGACAGAGTGAACAACAGACGTGTGCTCGATGACACTGTGATGCTTCACAAGGCCGAACCAGCGGACAGTGGTGTTTACCAGTGCGAGGCCTCCAACCATCATGGCAGTGTTCTCGCCAACATTAACGTCTTAGTCAAGGGTGAGTAAAATCACAAGATTTCAACCATGCTCAGTCTGCCAGGTCACGTACTGCTGTAAGAATTATGATTATTGATTAATTAATATTTATCAAGAATTATAATTTAAAATCATAATTTGAATTTCTTTTTATTTCTTAACCAAAAAATCATTACTTACGAATCGAAATCAGAGATGTCCTCTGGTGTTGTAATTATGGCTCAAAGCCCTTGATAATTACAATTATTAAATTCTCAGTAATAATTGATAACTATTACTAAATGTCACTGTTTAATCAACCGCTTCACCGAAGGTGGGGAACTTTGACCTTATTTTGACAGACAAATCACTCTTGCTCAAAATAAACACAAACGATTTATCTTTCTCTACGTGAATATTTATTAAATCAACAGCCCTGATACACCTCGCTATTCTGATTCAATAATCTTCACCTAATCAAGCATGCAAAAATTCTACACAAAAGGGGTAAAATAACTAACTAAACAAGATGAAACAGCATTGAGTGTGTATGAAAATCTAACCAGCTGGTAATGGCAAAAACAATAGAAAATATGGTACTGAGCAAAGCTTTGGGAGCGGCCTCCACCAGGCTGCAGTCATAAAACTCCCAAAGTTGGAGGTCAGTGAAACACAAAGGGTCATAAAACGTTTAGGCGGCAACCAGTGGAAAAACACTAAGAGTGAAGACAAAGGAATAGTGAGTATTCCAACATGAGGTTCTAGCAGTCCAACTTTAAGTTCACCTGAGTCTGCGCTCAGGTGTTCAAACACAGTGAGACACGCACAGCTTCAAAGCGTGGCGGCTTTCAGAGTCCAACAGCAATCAAAGTTTCAATAAGACATTGCATGCACATACAACTTAGAACACATTGGACTATAAGTGGCGATTATAAAGTGCCCCAAAATCCTACTCTATCCTACCCAAGCTATTTCTAAAAGAAATAAAACAAAACGGGTTTACTTGGTGTCATCTTTTCTGGAGCAGAGGGAGAGGGGCGGGAGTTTGTTACGTGTCCATAACAAATTCAAAGACGGCCGGCCTTCCTTCTTTGGCAAAAGGGGAAAAATATGACGGATCGTCAGCAGCTGGAACAAAAACAAAGAGGAAAATTTCGAGGTCATTTAATTTTTTTGCCTTGCAGCTTTGGTTGACTTTTCTGGTAATAATTGGTGCCGTCTACTGGGGGTTGTTTTGTGCATCAAATATTTAAAGTAATTTTCTGTAATGTAATCATAGTTTGCTTTTAAGAAAATGTTGTTATATGGCTGTAATAAATATTATCTACTACGACAGGTTGCATGACTGGTCAGATTGAGCAATACACACACCAACACACAAAACCTCAACTTGTTTTTGTGTATATTCCAGCTAGCATTACCACTGTCGCACAGCTAGCTGCTGTAAGAAGTCAGAAAAATAGTCCAAAGCAATAATCCAAAGCAACTCTGAACCATTACCTTAAAGATTAAGGGATTGTTTATGATCTGTTAATTTTTGTCATGTAGCAACCATTATTTGAGATATTTAGTGTAGTGAGTGCATTCAGTTCTTTTTAAGATTTCTGTTGCTTTAATATGTGTGGCTGAAAGCTATTATAATAAATGTTCTTTTAACACTGAACGTCTTGCTGCTAGTGTTTGTGAGATGGCAAGACTGAAAAAATCAAAAGGAATAGTTTTCTTCTATAGAAACAAGTATGGTGCTGTATTGTATAAATCGCTCTTATTTTACCTCCTTCAGAAAAAATGTCTTCCTGAGATCCTGGTGTTTAAATTGTTCAGCTCCACAGAACAGAGTCAAGTATCAGGCTGCGATTCATAAGAGTGGGTCTGCCTATTCTGCTATTTATAGCTTCACATTCAAGCCACTGTAATCTCGCTTCCCTCAATGTGCTTTTAGATATGGCACCTCTTATGCTGACAAAGGACTTCCAAGTGTATGCAGTGATAGAAGGAGGGGACATTGTCATGAACTGCAGCGTTTTCAGCTCTCCTCCATCCAGCATCTCTTGGTAAGTAGAGTGAAATTTGCCATACTTCACACCAGGCTCATTTTGATCTATCTTTTTGTGTCTTAAAATAAAAAAGGCTTCTATGTCCCCTTGATTTAGAACATTTGAAACAGACTAAGTCAAAGCTTAAACAGTAATACAGCAGGCAGCGAGGAAATAATCCTATCCTGCTTTGAGTTTCTGTGTATTATAATCTGATGCAAAAATGTCTGTTATAAGATAAAGCTGCCATTGAAATTGATCTGACTCTGACTAAATCTGTTAACTATATTTTTCCAAAATGCAACAGTGCTTTCAACAATACACAGTTTAATGTCTTCTTAAGAAGAATGACATTTTTCTGAAACTGTAACTTGCTAATATGCTGTAATTACCTACATCTGTAGAATGCGGATTATTTGTTTATTTATCTTGAACCATGTACACAAAACATTGAGCTCAAAGAGATGTTCTCCATCAGGTTGGAGCTTTTTCCAGCTAAGATCCATCTGCTGTCACAGTGACAGGTGACGAATCGTGAGACAATAAAATACATAAACAGAAATGAAAAAGATTAAGAAAAGACTACAAAACATGTCTCATAATATATAAAAGAGAATAAAATTACACACAAAGAAGTCATAAATCAATATATTCATATGCTGACAGGTTTGCAGACTTAAAATCCTTATTTGCTTCTCTGGAAAAGATAGCATAATCTGAATATATTTTCTGTTCTGAAGAGATTGTAATCCAGGCCTTTATGGCTTTATATGCAAAAGCTGTTTTTTTTAAAAATAGCAGTGTTCTGTTTTGAGATACTACACTGTGCCTGGGAGACAGACCTTACAGCTGACACCTACATTTTTCTACTTTGAAATAAGTTTGAAAACAAAAAACTAAAAAACAATTAAAGCACATTTCTACACACTCTTTAATGGATATTTTTCCAAATCTTCCCGTCTAGGACCAAAGAGGGGACACTTATTGAAGGAGAACGGTTTCATGTTTTTGAGAACGGGCATTTCTTGAAGATCATCGACACAGAAAAAGAAGACAAAGGGACATATTCTTGCATGGCCAATAACACAAAGGGCACATCAAGTCTCACAGCTCAGCTGGAAGTGAAAGGTATGTCAGCCAAAAAATTACATTCGTCTTTTAAGAGAAGTACTTACTGAAGTGAAAACACTGGTTTGAATTAATACACACCTTGCAAACATAGTTTCAGTAAGTGCTTAAAGTTGTAGAGTTATGCAGGTTTTGTGAATATATTAGTCTGAATAAAAAATGTGTTTATCATCTAAATTTTGATGCAGAATTTATTTGTTGCCATTCCATATAATATTTACAAGTCATCACCTTTTTCTGTTTGATGTCTCTCCCTGAAATTCTGTTTTGTTTTCAGACCCGACAAAAATCGTGGCTCCACCTCAGGATGTGCATATTATCAGTGGGACCTCGGCTCGGTTGATGTGCCGTGCAGTGTTCGATAGAAGTCTGCAGGACACCTTTGAGGTGATCTGGAGGAAGGATGGGGAGGAGATCTTTCGGTCTTCTGAGCAAAGCTACAGGTAACTGCAGGTGCTTTGATGGTGTTTGTGGTTTTGCTGAGCTTCTGAGTTCTTTGTTTGGTGCATTCGGTAGTAATGCAATGGTAGAAACAAGAGCAAAGTAACATAAGCTTTGTGCTGTCCTCATCAAAGGCATTTCCCTCACAAAGCACTTTATTGCTCTTTTGTTTTGTTAATGAAGTGATTGCTTATCTCAACCAGGGACTTATTGGAGATATGTACAAACCCTTAAAATAAATGCATTTCTTGCAGTAGCATACTTAGAAAATGCAGCCTATAATTGAAGTACATCTTTTTGGTTGGGGAAACACTTCAATGTTAGGTAATATTTCTTTTCAATAAAATCTCCAGTGTCTCAAAAAGTGGTCCTTGTCCTTCTGCTACCTGTTGCTGGAAGGGGCTGCTAGACAACTTAGAAAACTTTATAAAAAAAACATAGAATTAAATAAATAATAGCAACAACGTGCAGCCCTGTCTGGCATCCTTATCTAATGCTCTATATGGAAAATAAAATATATAAACAACAACCTGGCCTCTTGCGCCCTGTTGTTCCTGATTCTGATGGAATCAGAACGCTGTATTCCTGTTTCAAATGACTGGAAAGGTCAAGATGAAACGTTTCACCTATATTAAACAAAATAACGTGATTGTTTATTCGTCATGCTCTTAGTGTGAAGAGCATAGGACAACAAAGCTTTGAATGAAATCCTGAAGAATGTTATCATTTGCCCCCCTTTTAATATTCTTCAGTAGTTGGCAAATTTAATCATTGGACGGAACAGAGTTCCTCTAAATGTTGTTTGGCAGGAACAGCCCCCTGTTTGTGAGGTTATTTGTTCTTGTTGGATGTAGAACATGGTGAAGCTCTGCTTTCGTGTTATGTTGACAGGTTGATTTTCTAGAACTAGCTTAATTGAAATAAAGTGAAGTTGATATTAATGCAACTGTAGCTGTTGTGTAACTTTGTGTAGTGCCAACCTCCATTATTTAAAAAAACAATAATTTTACCTAATAATTTATGTTAAACAGATCAAGTAGTCTGTGTGCTGCAGCTACATGTTTTGCTTGTGCTGTGCAACAACAGGTCAATCAGATCAATCTCTCCTGGACAGATGCACTGAAGAAACCTTTGCTACATCTTTCCACACATGGTTTCTCGGAAACTAAAATTTTACTGTTGCAATAAAATGGCTAAACTTTCAAATTTTTCTTAATCTCCACAGAGAGACAAACAATGTGAACTGTAACTCTACATGTATTCTTTTAAATACTCTATTGATACATCTTTGACCTTGTCAAAAGGAATTCATTTTAGAAAATCAACAGTCTCAATAATCAAAAACAATCCTACAACCTTCTATTATTATGTTAAAAGTTGTGAAATAAAATATATTTGATAGTAAATACAGAATACCAGGATAGGGGGCAACCACAATCTCACCCAGGGCAGCAAAATGGTTAGAGCCAGCTCTGGAGGGGGTCCTGGGTTCTCTCTCTTCTCAAAGGTTCACCCATAGTAATGTATTCATTCATTCATTCATTCATAGTAATATAATATTACCATATTTTGTTTTGGTATCAGTTATTAGTCAACCATTTTCATCAGCTGCTTAACAGCTGCTTAACTGAAAACAAAACTACTAAACTACGACCGATTCACACTTTGGTTATTACTGCAAAAGCAGCTTTTGAGTAACCGCAATTAATCAGAAAATATCTTCTAAACTTTTCTTCTATGCTGTAAGAAATGTTTTTATTTGTTCAGATACATTATGGAAGGTGACCTGTTGCAGATCATGAATGTGAACCTCGATGATCAGGGACTGTACACTTGCATTGCACAAACAAGTCTTGATGAGGATACTGCTACTGCCTTTGTAACTGTGCTGGGTATGATTCCATATTTGGTCTCCATCACAGTCAAAATTCCTAAAATGTTTTAATTAAACTATAATCTTAAATGTATGTGGTGATTTCACTCCTTATTCACAGATGTCCCTGATGCTCCTATGAGTTTAAAGATTTCTGATCAGGAATCAAGGAATGTTACTCTGTCCTGGATACCAGGAAGGGATCACAACAGCTCTGTGACAGGTAAAAGTTTTAACAGAATGAAGCAGATCATCTGAAGTCGGGTGTAGGGGGAAACAGTGGGAGTATTGCTGAATAATTTATCACTGAGCAACATTTTACCCAGAGATCATCGGCAGCTACTGGTGCAGCCTTACTTTTTCAATTCTGTTTGATCTTACATTTTAGGTCACATAATGATGTGATCAATAAATAATTATGGTACAAATAGGCTTGGTAGATATTTTGTCCTCATGGAATGATTTTGAGCAGATCGTAAATTCAGTTTTCATTTCCGTTTATTTATAAAGTGCCAATTCACAACATACGTTGTCTCAAAGCCCTACAAAAAGTATTCATTCCAATCATACTGACAGATTCAAAGTCAGTTACATACATTCCATATTGTTCCTAGTTATCAAACAATGCAGTGAACTTCAGTTTATTATTCAACTTGATTAAATTGTTTTATCTAAATAAATTATTTATTGCAGTCACTCATTGACTTGCAGCATTCACTCATCCTGGGTGAGCATGCAGTGGACTGTGGCTTCTGACATATGCATATTTCACACATGAGCCCGCTGACTGAGAACCCAGCTGTTGCATAGAGTAAAATAATAAAAAACACACTTTAAATGATCAAATCTCTTAAATTCTTTGTATGCATATTGTATAATATTGGACAAGTCTTTCTTATACGTTCTACGTATCAGCTGCTTTTGAATATTGTAAATTATACAATCTTTTTGCATTTGATTGTTCATAAAATGTTGTTTTCATGCCCTACGCTTTCTGCACAGTTAGTGTAAAGAATTTTTTTACACCATAGTATTTCTTTTAAACACCACCAGTGGCAGTTCTTAGATGTCATTCTGCCACCCTACACACAATCAGTTGCGCATTTGCTCCCCTGTCAAAGCCTATACTGCAGAAAAAACATTTTGTTTATTCAAGTTATCCAAGGCCCCATTCGCACTGCAGGCAAATGTGGCCCAAATCTGATTTTTGGGGCGTCAAGTGACCAGGTCAGACTTTTTAAAATAAGTGTGAACGCTCATATCTGTCCCATATCTGACTTTTTCAAGTCACATTTGAGCCACGTCCATATGTGGTCCTGAATCCGACCTGTATCTGATCTTTTGGAATGTGACTCCAGTGGGAACGACCAAGGCACATTAGATGTGACTTTGACGTCACATTCCGTTGCATTCGTCACAATTTCGGGCCGCCCAGCAGGAAACGGTAGCAGTTAGCGAAACAGACAGGGTGCTAGAATAGTACTGCACAGTGGAGAGACAGCGAGACGTTAGAGCTCATTAATAAATAGATATAAAACGTTATTCAAGCCTAATTGAAAGGCTCATAGGAATAATCTGGATGTGGGACATAGTTTGTATTGTAAAATTCGTATACAACCGTTCAAACAGAGGACTTTAAAATGCTATCGAGGTTACAGATTATGTGATGATCTGCCCCTGCTGCAGTCCGATACACTGGATTGCATCAAGCCTTCTGCCTGTGGAGTTGAGCGGAGAGGTGGTGACATATTACAAGTTTACCTCGAGTTCTGAAGAAACTCGGTCTCTGTAAAGTTGTTAACATCCCTTCCCCACCATTGCTGGCAGTTTGTTGTGCTGAATAGGCAGTCAGATCTCCCTAAAATGGAGAGTTTCACTCTCCTTTTATTCATGTGTTTCCCACACAGCACCCGCTGACAATAAATGGCTTCTGTTTTGCACTTAAACCATAACCCCCATTTCTCCGTGTTTACTGTTGAGCTGCGCTTGACGACACACTAATTGTTCTTATGTTCATGTGAATCAGTTTGGATCTGCGACATTTTCAAAGTAATGTGAACGACCGCACAAAAAAATCTTATTCCTGAAAAAATCAGATTTGAACATTAAGACCTGCAGTGTGAAAGTAGCAAAAAAGGAAACATTAACCCCTTGCAGACTATTGTTGCAAATTTGCCTCAAACTGCTTGTCAGGATCTGCCATTTTGGGTTTTGTGTTTCTTTGCTTTTTCAGTAAGGTGTTTCTATTCTTTTGGGTTTAGTAGTTATGTTTGTTTATTCCTTCTGTCATCCTGATGTCAGTTTTGTTCTCTCTCCTGCCCCCTAGTTTTAGTAGTTCTTTCTTCCCTCGCCCATAGTTCCCTTGGTGGTTGCTTTCTCATTTATTTATTACTTAGAATGGTTTTCTCCTCTGGTTATTATTAGTACAGTTCTCTTTTCCTTCTTTGTTTTTTCTTGTTTACTTTCTCGCTTAGTGTTCCTGTGCTTGTTCATTGTTAGTTAGGTTTATTTAGTCTTGCGGCATTAATCTAGTTTATTAGTTCCCTTTCCCCTTTGGCTTAAGACCCCTTTTTGTTATTTTTTACCCAGTTGCTTGTTCCCCTTAATATTAGTTGTTCCTTCCCCAGCCTTGCCTTACAGTATAGTTCCCTCTTGATTATATTATAGTAATAGTTCTCTTCGTTTTAGCTCCTGTCGGTCAGTTATTCAGTAAGTCTGCTTTTACGTAGTCCCTTCCACGTCCTTAGATTTAGTTATTTCTAGAGTTACTATTTACGTCAGCTTATGTTTAGATATCTTTTCCCTGTTCCTCCCAGTTTAATTTAGTGTTAGTTTCCTGCCTTTGGGTTCCCTAGCTCCAGTCACCATAGCAACCTCCATTACCTCAGTTCCCTTCACCTGGCCAGCACACCTGTAAGCATTAAACTGATTAACTACTCCTCTCGTTCCCATTGTTTCACCATTAACCCTCCTTGTAGATAAGCTTACCGATTTAATTTGTTCCCTGTCGCCTCACTCTGCCTGCTATCACCTGTCATGCTCCTGCTTTTTTTCCAGTATCCCTGCCTGTTTCCAGTTCAGCTCCTGTAAGTTTCTGACTTGTCTACTGTTTCTGAATTCTGTCTGAGCCTCCTGCGTTGCTAACCTCCAGTAAATATGGAACAAAACCTAACCTCACGACTCCCAAGTATCTCCCTGCAAGCTGGTCCGACCCAAAACCACTCTATGACAGTACGAGGTGACCACAAGGACCAGGCAGAGGAGATAACCCTCTGGGACTACCTCCGACGTGCAGCAGAAAGTAGCTCTCGTCAGGCTGCAGAGGAGGAGAAGCAGAGGCCGCCGTTTGAAGGTTCCAAGTTGGCGATCGCCCTTCCTGGTACCGGCCTGCTTCGCTGCAAGTCTTCTTCACCTCCCCATAGTAAACCTGCTACTCCACCTGCTTCAGTGTCTTCCTCCTCACACCGTAGGCCCCGTCGTCGCGAGCCATCTACGTCTGCAGCTGCCTCAAACGAGCCAACCACGTCCGCAGCTGCCTCAGCCACCGCCGAATTTCCTGCAGGCTTTTCTTCTCGGCCGGGACGACGGCGCTGCCGGAGCTCCGCTCCTCTTCGGGACCCGACCTCGCTTTCCGGTGACTGGGCACGGCCCGGGTCTCCAGAACAGCCAGGGGCTAATGCACATCCGTCCTTGATTTTAAACTTTTAACCTGTAGTTTATGCTCTGTTTTTTATTGCAATTTCAGTCTTAGACAGTCCCAGTGCCAAGAAAGTATTGGAAATATCCGTTCTATAAAATAAAATATAGAGTAAATGTGTTTTAAACCTCAAACTTTGTTTTAAAGAATCTCTTCAGTGAACAATAATCCAGTTAAGATCTGAGCAGGCAGATTATCTAAGATTTTCTAACTAGAGATACTCATAAGCATTCTACACTCCTTACAAAAACATATAAAATCAGACACCAACTTCAGGTCCATTAGCCACTTGCTATGTACATCCATACTCTGTGCACTACACATGGTGGTGCCCTGTCTGTATTGCCTGAACAAGCAAATCAACTAAATCAAAAACAAAACTTGTTTGGGAGGCTTTTGAGGACTCAGTTTTCTTTTTTTTCTTTTAAATTAATCGCGATTCCTGGTAGGCCATTGCACTCTGGATGAAGCCGTATCACTTAGATAAAAAACAGGCACTGCACACAACTAAAGTTAAGAGAAATTTGACTGATAACATGATTTCAGTTTTCCACTGATTACAGTAATTTGTATTGGGATTTCTTAATGCAGTGATACGTCTTTTCACAAAACACTGCTTGGCAGCAAGCTGACTTATTATGTAAAATGTGCTATCTGCTGTTAGAGGCCTCTTTTACTTAATGAAGATATAACAAATTTTCTCATTTTTCAAGAAAGGAAGATTTAGAAAGTTCAACCCCTTTGATTGTCAATGGAGTCTAAATAAAATTCTTCAATAAGTGAACATCGCAAACTGCTGCTCAAATAAAACCCAGCAGGAAAGCTTGTTTCTCATTAATGCTTTCAAAAATTGATAATTTAGCTGTGGAATTTACAGGGACTTAAATAAGAGACTTTTTCTTGCAGACTTGTAAAAATAAGTAGCTTTGATAGGTTGACAAAAAAGTATGACCAACTGTTTAAAGGAAGTAAACCTTCAAAGTTTTTTTTTTTTTAAATTTCAACTTCACCATAAAGTTTAATGATTTCCTATACAACTTTCATTTTCATATAGACCTGCTTTTTTCCAGCTAGTTCAAGGCAGGCCTCCTGGGCTTCGTTTCATTTGACTGTTTTGTGTTAAATATAAGACATGCTGAACAAAAGAAGCTTCTGTTTCTGTGTCACATTGTAGTTAACATTATACAATAAAGAGGATCTTTCTGAAATTACCCACTGACACTTGATGTGTGGGTCACTGTGATTAAGAAAAGATAAGTGATGGTAGCATAAAGAGGATGACTTCTTATCTGATTTATTTTATAACTTCCAACTTTGTTTCTGATATGGGTGTTATGGATTTCTATCGGGATCCTGAATGAAAAAGCTATGTCACAATTTTTTATGAGTCTGGGCTGCATTGACCATCTTTACTTTAAAACCTTACAATCTCTGACTGGTTCAGGCCTCACCTGAGTAACAATATACCAAAGACAATTAAACATATTTTAGGACATATAAAATCTTTCGTAAAAAACACAAAAAATATATTTTTGATGCTTTCTTGGCTTTATAACTACATACGACTGAAACAAGCATGAAAAGGACAATACAGGTCCTTCTCAAAAAATTAGCATATTGTGATAAAGTTCATTATTTTCCGTAATGTCATGATGAAAATTTAACATTCATATATTTTAGATTCATTGCACACTAACTGAAATATTTCAGGTCTTTTATTGTCTTAATACGGATGATTTTGGCATACAGCTCATGAAAACCCAAAATTCCTATCTCACAAAATTAGCATATCATTAAAAGGGTCTCTAAACGAGCTATGAACCTAATCATCTGAATCAACGAGTTAACTCTAAACACCTGCAAAAGATTCCTGAGGCCTTTAAAACTCCCAGCCTGGTTTATCACTCAAAACCCCAATCATGGGTAAGACTGCCGACCTGACTGCTGTCCAGAAGGCCACTATTGACACCCTCAAGCAAGAGGGTAAGACACAGAAAGAAATTTCTGAACGAATAGGCTGTTCCCAGAGTGCTGTATCAAGGCACCTCAGTGGGAAGTCTGTGGGAAGGAAAAAGTGTGGCAGAAAACGCTGCACAACGAGAAGAGGTGACCGGACCCTGAGGAAGATTGTGGAGAAGGGCCGATTCCAGACCTTGGGGGACCTGCAGAAGCAGTGGACTGAGTCTGGAGTAGAAACATCCAGAGCCACCGTGCACAGGCGTGTGCAGGAAATGGGCTACAGGTGCCGCATTCCCCAGACCTGGGCTACAGAGAAGCAGCACTGGACTGTTGCTCAGTGGTCCAAAGTACTTTTTTCGGATGAAAGAAAATTCTGCATGTCATTTGGAAATCAAGGTGCCAGAGTCTGGAGGAAGACTGGGGAGAAGGAAATGCCAAAATGCCAGAAGTCCAGTGTCAAGTACCCACAGTCAGTGATGGTCTGGGGTGCCGTGTCAGCTGCTGGTGTTGGTCCACTGTGTTTTATCAAGGACAGGGTCAATGCAGCTAGCTATCAGGAGATTTTGGAGCACTTCATGCTTCCATCTGCTGAAAAGCTTTATGGAGATGAAGATTTCGTTTTTCAGCACGACCTGGCACCTGCTCACAGTGCCAAAACCACTGGTAAATGGTTTACTGACCATAGTATCACTGTGCTCAATTGGCCTGCCAACTCTCCTGACCTGAACCCCATAGAGAATCTGTGGGATATTGTGAAGAGAACGTTGAGAGACTCAAGACCCAACACTCTGGATGAGCTAAAGGCCGCTATCGAAGCATCCTGGGCCTCCATAAGACCTCAGCAGTGCCACAGGCTGATTGCCTCCATGCCACGCCGCATTGAAGCAGTCATTTCTGCAAAAGGATTCCCGACCAAGTATTGAGTGCATAACTGTACATGATTATTTGAAGGTTGACGTTGTTTGTATTAAAAACACTTTTCTTTTATTGGTTGGATGAAATATGCTAATTTTGTGAGATAGGAATTTTGGGTTTTCATGAGCTGTATGCCACAATCATCCGTATTAAGACAATAAAAGACCTGAAATATTTCAGTTAGTGTGCAATCAATCTAAAATATATGAATGTTAAATTTTCATCATTACATTATAGAAAATAATGAACTTTATCACAATATGCTAATTTTTTGAGAAGGACCTGTACATTGGCTAGTCAGATCCAGGCTGAATTATTTTACAATGAGTATAGATGCCTTCCGTTCGTCCTTTCGTCCATTCATATCAGTTATTACCAGAACAAAATGTTTTAGTTCTTAATGTTTTTGATGTGTGTCTTATTAAGGTGTGTTGTGTTTTTTGCAGAAGGGGCTTCACTGAGGGAGTGGGTGTTTGTTTTTGTTTTGAATGCTGTGCCTCACTCACAGTGCCATTTATGCAAGAACCACCACTGGCAATGCTGTATTTCTCAACATACTTCTTCCACCTACTTAGCAGGGACAATTAGATCTGTGTGTATGTGTTTGCCTAACAAATCTGAGACCGACTTTCATAAATGCTGACGAGAGGGGCTATTTGCTGGGAAAATGGGATTGGTAACACTCTGGGGTAACCAAATAAAATAAACAGTTGCATAATAAATAGACCTGGACAGACAATATTTAAACATACCATGGTTAATAAGCTTCATAGAAAGAACACCTAGTTCTGACTCATTATCTTTGAGCTTCAGACTGGAACTAACTGACCCTGTTTCTGTGTAAATGGCAATTATAGCCTCCTCTGAGAGCATTCATTGACTTTTTTTTCAGTAGTACGGTGATGATTAAATATGTCTGATCCTCTCTCCTCTATTTGTATAGAATTTGTGGTGGAGTATGAGGAGAGCCACTGGGAGCCCGGCAGGTGGAAGGAGCTGCAGAAAGTTGCCGGTAACCAGGCAACAGCTGAGCTCTTTCTTTACGGAGACCTCAACTATCAGTTCAGAGTTTATGCTGTTAATGCTGTAGGACCTGGACCACCCAGTGAGCCCACAGAGAGACTCAAGACACCCCCTGCTGGTAGGACTTGCTTTTTTATTTGCATGTTTTGTTGAGGTAATGTCCAGATTCTTAAAGCATCTCACTTTGAACATTTCTTTTCAAAGTTGTCGGTCAAAAAGTCAGCCTGCAGCTATATGTCTTTGTACCAGTCAGGGGTGTGAAAGATTTCACGTCACTGAAGCCCTGAAAGCAATATTTACAGCAAGATAAAATATTTTGATCATGAAATATGAATTCTTGCCTTTCAGTTTAGTGTAATACAAGTGACTTATAGCAGACATAAAAAAAAGGATACATTCTCTTCTTTGCAACAGCTTGATTATATACCCATTTTTTTCTCCCTTTGAAGCACCGGACAGAAACCCGGAAAACATCAAAATTCATGGCCACCTTCCCCATGAAATGGACATCACCTGGGACGTAAGAGGGTTTTTTATGTTGATGTGTCATTTTAATCAAAACAGCCTTTCTGGGATTTGAGACATTCAAAAATGTTCTAATTAAAATACCTCTCAATCAATTACAATATCATTGAAATTTTTATTTATGTAATAAAACGTGAAACACATTTACTGAGTGATATATATATAGTAATATATAAGTGGTTATTTCTGTTACCTTTGATGATCATGGTGTACAGCTAATGAAAAGCCAAAATTAGATTTCTTGGAAAATTAGAATCTAACATAAGATCAATAAAAATGATTTTTAATACAGAAATGTTGTGTTATGGCCTAAACAACCATGAGGAAGACTGGTGACTTGACGGTCCTCCCACAAACATTTTCTCACCAATTGCTAAAGAAGCTGGCTGTTCACTGACTGCTCTTTAGAACCACATTAAGAGATAGTTGAGTGGAAGGAAGAAGTGTGGTAGAAACTGGTGCCCAAACAACAGGGATAACCTCAACATTGAGAGGAGTGTAAAGCAAAGCCCACTCAAGAGTTTTAGGCACATTCAAAAGGCAACAACTGCAACTGCAGTCAGTGCTTCAAGATCCACCAAACACAGAAAAATATCCAGGACATGAACTACAGCTGTCGCATTCTTTGTTAATAAAACAAACTGGGCTCCCTTGATACCTCAGCAGAGCCATGGCTGATTCTCGCCATGCAAAACAGCATTGATGCAGTAATTCTTGGAAATAGTCCCGACCAGGTATGGACTGCAGATACTGGATAGTACATGGGCATCATTTTCAGCAGGTCAACATTTCTGTATTAAA
The DNA here is from genome assembly GCF_021462225.1 of Girardinichthys multiradiatus. Taxonomy (NCBI): domain Eukaryota; kingdom Metazoa; phylum Chordata; class Actinopteri; order Cyprinodontiformes; family Goodeidae; genus Girardinichthys; species Girardinichthys multiradiatus. Next base: position 20,793,302 of record NC_061794.1, on the reverse strand, counting down.
AATCCCTTTTTGTTGGTCTTATGTAATATTCTAATTTACAGAGATGCATTTGTGTTCTTAACAATCTTTATTTTAATTTGTCCCATTTTATACTGTAGCCGCTGTTACCTACTGAATATAATGGTCCGGGACTTGAGTATAAAGTATCCTACAGAAAACTGGAGGTGGAGGATCAATGGCAGGAGCACCTGGTCATGAGACCCTCCTTCATCGTGAGGAACACTTCCACCTTTGCACCATATGAGATCAAAATTCAAACCCGGAATAGCCTCGGCTGGGGTCCACAACCGAAACCCATAACTGGTTACTCTGGAGAAGATGGTCAGTCATATGTAATCTTGTCATGTCAGTTTATTTATTTTTGATTTTCTGATGTCTTAATAAACCCTGAAGCCTAAGTTCCCACACCTGGCTGTTGTTTCTTTCTTTCTTCACTTTGAACCTGCTGTGCTATCTTTTCCATCTGCGTCTTCAGTTGTCTTTTGGCACTGTCTGCGGGAAAATGTGTCAGGTTAAGTTGTTTTATTATTTTTTCCCTTTTACTCAAATGTTTTTACCACGTGCAGGTGTGTAGTCGTGACTTTTCCTCCCCTCTGACCTTTCTGACAAATACAAGAAAAACACAATTGGTATATCTAGCAGGTGGCAGATAACCTTTGTATAAGAGAAGAAAGTCAAATTTCCACCTTTGAGTCAGAAGCTGTGAGACAATTGACAGATCACGACATATTATGTGCTCTAGGTCTACTGAGCTTTTTCCTCCACTTCTTACATCAGTGCTTTTATTTAGTCTTGTAGAAACTGCAGTAATAGGATTTAGAATTATCTAGCTTTGAATGTAATTTTAGCTTTAGTGGCTTTTATATTAAGTCTTTTTTTTTAATGTTTCTTTATGTAATGTAATGTATATGTAATGTTTTCATTTGTGAACCCAACAAGAATTAAGCTCGATCACTGCATAGTCTTAACAAAGATCTTTTAAATGTTTTTTTTGACAAATTCTTCTGCACTAATTTTATGTTATCTTATTTTATGTTTAGCTAATATCAAAACATTTTATTTCTTTATTTATAACTTCTCTGTGAGAACAAAAATCTTTAAAACATTTTTTGACTGACCTCTACACAGGTTTTACGTTATTTTAAACCGGATGCCATAGTCATCTAGATAATCTTAATTTTATTTTGTGATGAATTCTTCATTTTTATATACTTTTTTTCTTGTAATGTCAAAACCACTTTATATTTGTGTCTATAATTTGTTTTCCCTTCCTGTTAAGTTCCCACCACAGCACCGCGCAATGTGGCGGTGGAGGTGATCAACACCACTGCTCTCAGAGTCAGCTGGAGCCCAGTTCTCCCAGCCACAGTGCGAGGTCATTTAGGTGGTTACAATGTGAGTTTCTTTGGTCTTACTATGTTTTTCTTTTGCTTACTTTTTATATACACCTTATAAAAGATATCACATTTTCACCATAATTATTTCTGAGGAAAGCCTGTCGTTGAAAAATATATATTTTTTTACTATACTCGTGGAGTTTCAGTGTTTGGAAGAGTGTTAGTGAGTTTACAATTAATATAAATAAACAAGTGTTTGGTATTTGAAACTATAGCAGTGGACATGCATGCTGGTGTCTCAGTGTCGTGGCCTCTAGTCAGCCACAATCTAAAAAGCAGGAAGAGACATTTTTACACCTTCCTTCACAACATTAAACTGCCACAAGCACCTGAAGCAATGTCCCTCTGGTTTTCCTGTGGTAGACAGATCCATGAGTAGAGTTACATCAATCAAAATTTATTGACAAATTTCATTTCATTTTTGGCAAGTGTCACCTGCCAATAACAATTTTGTCAGATTATGATTGTTTTCAGATCTTTAATATATTAAGGCACAGATACAGAAATGAAAATATTTCATCCTGCCTGTTTATTATTTAGATTAGGAGCAGAGGTGACATCACACTAAGTGAGCAGTTGCTGTGAAACAGGGTTTGTCTAATATTTTAAAACAAAGACAACAGAATTAAGAAAGAGACATTTTAAACTGGCCATAAAATGTTGTATTTTATTGATTGGCATTACAAGAACTGATTATTCTGTGTGGGTTTTCCAGAGAATATAGAAAAAAAAGAAAGCCCAAAAAGAACAAAACAGAGCCTGTTATTTGGGTCTTGCTCCCTCTTGATGTCTTGCAGAATGACCCACAAACTTGTTGACATGTGCTACAAAACAGATTACCTATAAATAGCTTTTTATAAGGTATTGGAATCCTGCTTATAGCCTGCTGTTTCTGTGCTTCCTCTGACATTATTTTAAACTTGCGACTGATAGTGAAAATAGATTACCTGGAGTCTTCTATCACTAACAGTGTCCACACTGAAGAGTGTGGGTGTAAGGTTAACCTTTGTCGTGCTTAATTTGAAGCATTCACTGAGTGCTTAAAGATTTGAATTTGTCTCTTTAATAATTCCCATGTGGCTACCAGCCATTTTTCAGGTTGCTTAAAGGTCTCCAACTTGGGTCACTTTTGTGTTTTTGCAAAGATTCTGCAGTCCTAGCATCTGATGTCTTTATAATGAACTTTTGGATCAAAAAATAATATACATGTACAACATGTGTGAGACAGTTAATGATCTTATTTAGTGAAAGAGTCTTATTTAGTGAAAGAATGCACTTCTTGTTCTTTACATTCTCCCTTCTATCTGACACCTACTTGCTGTCATCTCACAGGTTTACTGGGAGAAAATAAAAAGCTTCCTGAGTCCTGACGAGGTTTTAGAGGAGCGTGACTCTAAGTCTTTCTCTGGAAACAGGACTCATGCCATCGTGCTAGGGCTTGAGCCTTTCTCGGAGTACAGACTCACTGTCAGCGTTTTTAACAAGAAGGGAAAAGGACCTAAGAGTGATCCAGTCACCTTCCATACTCCAGAGGGTGGTAAGATGGCAAAACCATGAAACAAGTCATTCATGCTTCTTTTGCATTCATGTAGATAATAACTAATCTTTAAAAGTTAGTCATTTAAAATGATATAACTTCTTTTAAAAGTTTTTTTTTTTGCTTTTCTGTCTTTAAAAATTGACCTAAAAGTAAAATGGAGAGAAAATGGGTGTAACTACAATGCTATGTTAAACTGTCTTCAAAAAAAGGATGTCTGGAGCCTTATATGCATTAGTATTTATTGTATACTAATGCATGAGTGGGTCAAAATTACATTTACAAACACTATATAAAAACACACAAATCAATATTTTCACTGTCTGGCATTAAACCTGACTGAGCTTTTCCTGAGAGTTTTTTTTTTATTACTTTCCTCAATTTTAAAATGCAATAAGATTACCATGCATTTAAAAAAAAATGGGGAAATCCTGATGATGATGTCATAGCGTTGTAAGCTTCACAACATTCGAGTTAAATGGAGACAAACTGGGAATGTATTTTAAGACAACGATGCGTTCTTGTGCGGCACAATAAAATAATTACATTCATCTGTTCAAACTATTATATGCAATTATGAATTACTTGAGAATGTGCAGGAGAAAGATGGTTTCTGTCTCCCAGAGATATAGATGTTTTGGTATGAAATCAGTCCCAGAATTAACCCCAGACCAAAAGTTAATGCATTGTGAAGGTATTGCCGAAGCTGGAAAAGAGTTTCAATATCAACAGTTAGACAAGTCCTGTACTGACATAGGCCAAAACGCCACTTAGTGAGAAAGAAGCCATTACTCCAAAACCAACATAAAAAGCCAGAAGACACGTAGCAAATGCAGTCAGGAACAAATACTTACATTTCTGGAGAGATGTGCTGTGATAAACTAAGTGATGTGTTTCGTCAAAAGCAGTGTTAGATTCACATTAAAACTTGTTTTGGTTCAGTTAGGACTAACACAAATATTTATGTCAGACATTTAGAACAAAGTCTCTTGTGTCTTTATATAGTGTGTATTTAAATATCAGGTTTTAAATATATATTGATTTCAGATGCTAAAGCATACATTTATAGTTCAAAGTTCTTCTGATTTATTGATCTGTCACTTGCCCTGCAGTTCACTTAGCATCTATAATAGAAAGACCTAATATTGAACCTGAGATCACACTTTGTAAGAAAGGGATTTAGGTTTCCTCTATTAGACCAACCGTCTTTCTACATCTTCTGTTAAGTTAATATAGTTAATATCTATTTATTCAGTGTATATAAACAAACCAACATTGTTTTTATTCCTCAAACAATTGATTCTTTGTTGTGTAAAACTCTCCCAATTTAATATTGATTTCATAATTTAAATATGTACTGCAACATAAATAAATAATGCTTGAAACAACAGTTACAAGAAAAAAAAAAATTCTGTCACAAGGAAGTATGATAACAACAGAATACATTAACACCCTTACTGCATAAATATTGTATCATGAATATGAATTTGTGCAAATAAGGTGTAATAATACAAGTGAAGTAGTTCAAAGACAGAACATCAGACCTAAACAAGTTCCTCAATAAATAGCGACATCTCAACGATGTTCACATCAGTGGTATTAGTTCCCTAGACTAGTCTACCCATATATTAATTACAAATTTCCACCTTCAAAATAAGGAAGGAAATTATTTAGCATTTTGACGTGATCACATTTGTTTGCTCAAAACAATGGGGAGTTTGCTGAAAAAATGTGCATTTCCTAAAATTTCAAAAATGTTTCACTTGTATTTTCTTGGGATTTAGTCAGTTCTCTCTTGTTCTCTGTTTACCATAGGCAGTAGTTCTTTAAAATGTGGAATGCTGTGGTTTAGTTGGATTATTTTACTTACTGTATCCAGGGAAATTGTTATAATCAAGCAAATAGGATTTAGTAGCAAAAATGCAATTACTGTCAAATTTGATGTAGAGATCTTCAGCTATGTTGTCTGCTTATGCTTTCCACAAGCCTCTGAACAAAGGAATATTATTTAGTTGTTTTGTTATTGCGTCAAATTTAATAAAGATCTGCAGCATTTGCAGACATACTATTAGGTTTGTAAGACTGATGAAAAAAGGTCTTGGTTGTAGATATGGTTCTTTTGTAATTATGTCTATAAATTTATCTTTGTTGACAATAAGGAACAGATGGATCCATTTTTAGCATTTCACATAATTTAACTACTCTGACTCATGCTCAGGATTTAGACTAAAATGGACAGAAATGGAGGCATTTATCGTAAAAAACACAAAAAGAAATGAAATTTTTTTTTTTTATCCTAATTTGTATATTTTTGAAAATAATAAAAATTCTGAATTGTCATTTGGTTAAATTGTCTGATTTGTGGCTTTTGTTCTTGTATTTTTGTATTTGCATATTGAAATGTTCTCTTTTTGATAGTTCCAGGGAAAGTGCCCATACTGATTGCCTCCAACATTCAGGATGACTCTGTTCTGCTTGAGTGGGGCATACCGTCGGTGACAAATGGCATCCTCACTGGATTTCTTCTTCAGTATCACCAATGTATGTAAACACACAGTGCTGCTCTGCTTCCTGCTGATTGTTGTACAAACTTTCTATCTTTTTGATTTGTGCAACTTAAATATTAACAGTGTTATGTTCATAATTTCTGTCCAGAAAAAATATTATTTTACTGATCTTTCTCTAAAATGTGGCACCAGATTACCCATGTTTGTGTTTTCAGAACAGTTTCCTTATTTAACTGAGAGAAAACAATGTGCAAATTGAAGGCCTTAATACATTAATTTACATTTAGATGTTGCCTTTTATCTTTGATTTGCCATATTAAAACGTACATTTTTGCCATACTAGTTGAATGTGTTGCTTTGGGGACCTGACAGAACTGACAGATCTATGCACACTCATTTAAAATAATAATAATGCTAAAAACATTTTTGCTGCTTTTGGCCTCTAGACATTCTTAAATCCGGGTTTTAAACTAGACCTGTGGATCTTAAACTGAGTCCAGTTTAGATGCCAAACTGTCAAACCACTGATAATATATATTTTTTTCAATATATGGAAAGAAAATAAAGTTAATGGTGAAATAAATAATAAGAATTCAAAGTAGGTTAACCCAGTCCTGATTTTAAAAGTCCAAATGGAATAATTTTTGAAATAGAAATGATCTAAATCAATAAAAGCAGTGAAATAGACCTTTACCAGACAGCTGGACCAGAACTCCAGCATTGTGTAGTTTCATAGTTTATGGAAAATACAGTTGATAAAACCCAACTGTGTAAAAGATTTTGTGAGAATGGAGAAGGTCTTGAGGCATTAGGTTCAGAACCCCAGGGCTTTTCTTAACACATAAAAAAATATTTATTTCTATCTGAGAATCGGATTTCCAACGACCCTGTCCATCCTTCTTCTTTTCCGGTGTATTATCTCATAAGACAGTTGGGGGCACTGTTTAACACTGAACCCCCACCACATTCTCCTTAAAGCTAAGTTCTAACAGCTCCCACATTTCTGCTTGGACGCCAGCTTTTTTTCTTTTAATTCCCGGTAGAAATGTTTAAGCCAGTGCTGGTGGTGCCTTTTGTGTAAATTTCACTGACATTTATCACTCCTCGTCCAAGCGCTTCTTTATGCGAGAAAGCGCCTCTATGCGGTAGTACAGCTAGGGTGAACGAGCGAGAGTGAAGCTTTCATTATGATCTGTATTTTCAAAGCCTACACCCTCGTTTGCTGACATTTCTGAAGTCTTTTGTGTAAAATGTGAATGCAGAGACAGCCCTGCACCGCCTCCATCTGCACCCACAGAGTCTGGCCAGCTCTTCAATACACTCTGCTCCCCCCCCCCCCCCCTCCTCTTTGCTTATTTTTCCAGTATCAGATGTCCGACTTTACACAGATATTCCCACACAGTGCAATCTGTGGGTGTCTGAATGTTTCTTTTCAGCTGAATTGATTTAATATGTTACTAAAGCATGTTTAAAATTTAGTTTTGCTGTTAATGAGAAAAATAACAGAATATGTGGCGCAACAGTATATGTGCAGTCTGCACTTACAGCTGGTTCACATAGCAGCTATGTGATAGATAAATGAGTAATCTGTTGTCACCGGAAACATAAAATATGCAGCGCTGTGCGCCGCCGAAGTGGCACAAAAGATCTGGCATGCCGAGCTCTCACCTGCAGTTCCAACATTTGCACAGTGGTGACATCACTGAGAGGGCTTTCAGGAGGATATAAGAGTGCTGTTTTCACCAGTCTGCATGTAGGCTTTTCTTTGATGTAAAAGCTGTACTACTGAACTTGTAATTGCCAGGGCTTTCTAATTTATTTTCAGCTCTTTGTTGTGACTCTGTCTTATTTCCATTTATCTGTTCTCGTTTTTTCCTTACATTTAAACACTTTTCAAACATTTAACCCTTTAATGTCTGAAAATTGTATCTGTTTTTTTGTATTTCTATCATACCACCTTTGCATCTTCCTCTTTTTATCCATTGCCACTTGTTTACAACCTCATCTTCTTGAGCTCTCCAGTTCTACCTTTCATCTCCTTGCCTTTCGTCGTAATGTATTCCTCCTCGGCTTACCTGTCACCACTTGTATCTCCCATTTTCGCTTTATGTATGATCCAGTATGACATCTCTTCGTCTTCCTTCTCCCTGAAACATTGACCCCCATTTAAGCTGGGTAGCATTACGATACAACATGGCTTACCAATGATGGCTTTTTTGGCGCTGATCCATCCCAATTGCCATGTCATCTAAACTGACCTGACATCTTTCTTCCCTCCTCTACAGTAAATGAGACTTCGCTGGAGGTAATTGATTCCTTTGAGCTTAACATCACATCGCCTGACGCTACTCAGCAGCAGTTTTGGGGATTAGTTAGGGACAGCCTCTTCCGCTTCGACCTCAGCGCATGCACTCGAGCAGGATGTGGACCAACACAGGCCCAGGAGTACAGAACTGGGGTTGTTGCAAGTAAGTAGATCAAATCACTGCATCTACTGGGGTTAATGTTTGCATCTCTTTGGGTGAAACGAAACTCAGCCTTTGGGTTTGAAGTAGAGGTGCAAAAGTATTCATACTCTATTAACTTTGTGATATTTTGTCACATTAAAGCTACAAACTTGGATTTTTCTGTTATAGACAAACATGAAGTAACCATATTTGTGAAGTGGACGGAAAAGGATACATTGTTTTTAAAATTGTTTACAAATAAAAGAAAATATAACATGCTTATGTATTTATAAATAAGATTTAGAGCCACCAGTTGCCTTTAGTACTCACCTGAATGTATCCAAGACTGAACATTTTGGTCAGCATGCAAAGCAGAGAAGTAACACTGCACAACACCCTGAAGACACCCTTCTCAATGTAAAACATGGTGAGGGTAGCATTATGCTGTGGGGACTCTTCAGCAGGGACATGTCCGAGTTTGGTCATAAATCCAATTGAAAATCTGTGGCAAGACTTGAAAATTATTGTTTAAAGACACTAGGCATGTTTATGTGGAAAAAAGTATTTAAAGTAGTAAAGGGCTGATCACAATAAAAATGCGTCATGTAAAAGCGCCAATCAGAATATTCTGATCGGAATCTGCTCGATCGGAATAAAATTGCATTTCGAATAACTGGGCTGCTTTATGCCAGTCTGTGTGCCCTATGTCAACATGATGCATTTCAGCCTTTAGTGGCAAGACACATAATCACGGGGAAACAACTGGTCTGTTGCCACATAAAGCCTGTAGCTTAACCTCTTAAGACCCAAAGGGTTTTTTGAAGTTTATGCTCGAAATAATATGCCCAAATCTAACTGAGTTTTTCTCAGAAATTACAAACTCTATTTAAATAATCATTATGTTAACAGTTATGTTTTTAAAATGCAAGTGATAATTCTGGTCTTCCTCTGATGCTTTTATTTCACAGAGACAGTAAAGCTGGTCAGAATTGATGAGAACAGAGATGAGACTAAGCACAGGGCAATAATGGAAGAAAACATGTTTGTGTCTGCCAAAAACCTGAGACTGGGACTGATGTTACTGGGACAGCCAGAGCTACAATGGAATGATATGAACCAAAGCGTGTTTATGTTTTAGAATATAAAGTAGTTTGAGGAGGAGGGATACATTAAAAAGGTCTTGTTTTTTGCCTAGCTCTTACCTTAGGGTTTATTCACAACTGCCATGTTTGGTTTAAACAGACCAGAGTTCGTTTCCCCCCTTGGTCCCCTTGATGTCTCTTTCTGGGTTCCCAAACAACCGGACCGAGAAACACTTTTTGAGGTGGTCTCGAATCGCTTCCAAACGGACTCTGGTGCATTTCACTTCTGATGTGAATACAAAATCCTGTTAATCAGAGCACGCAGAACACATCATCTCCTTTGGTTTGCAGCACACATCCACCGATGTCGTTCTAAACTTAGAAATAGAACTTGGGAAACCTGCGTTGAATGAGCTGCTCTTGACGCTCACAATGATTTTGCAGGTGTAATATCTGCACAAACGTGCAGAAAAGAAATGCAGCAGGCATTACTTCTATGATAGTTTTCCTCCATTTTTGGGTCTGTGCTCTGTCCTGCCCTAGTCATTTCTGTCCAATGGGAGCAACAATTGTCACGTATGTGGCTTTGTTTACACTATAGTTTACTTGCAAAAAGTACAATGTGAAAACGAACTGCACCAAACAATAAAAAAATAAAGTCTGCTTTTGGTCCGGACCAAATATGTGGACCAAAGGACATTCCTGGTGTGAATACACCCTGAAAAGGCACATTGAGTTGTCTCTATAATGATATGGTACACATTGTAGGATTATTATGTTACCCCTTTTCCACTGACGTGGTTCGGAGCCTGTTCAGCTTTCCGAAAGTGATTTCCAACCGATGACGCGTGTTTCCACCAGACGAAAAGAGTTTCAACTCAGGTTCATTTTGGGCACTGCCAAATACTTGTTTTTTTTGCCCGAACCTTAATGTCACCCATGGGCGGGTTGAAGCTGCAGATAATTAAAGCAACAAGTACGGTGGCAAAGACGAGGAACGTACAGTATGAACATTATATATATGTTTGTAAAAACACACTAAACAAGCATTGTATAACAAATTGTTTCCGTTACACTTGTGTATACTGAGCATATGCAAATGAAAACATTGTACGTATCCCTCTCCTTCCGTATTAACTGTAGTTTATGGATGCCCTCTTTTTGCATTAAAAGGAACATTGTTTGCAATCTCCGCTGTCTCACAACCACGCTTTCTCCCTGTGCGTAACGCCCATGGTTGATGACGCATGCTAAGTCCCCAAAACTGGCGGAAAGGTGTATCGGTGGTCAACAAAACACCAAACTTCGAAGGCACCCAAACCAAACCAGTTCAAGAATGAGAGTTCTTGGGCCAAAAAAAACTGCAATAGAGAATCTAATAGGCCAACTGCAGGAGATTTCTTTGGAGTTCTGAGCTATTGTTTGGAATTATGAAAATATTTATTCTGTATATGCTCTCATGAATAAGGATTGGGAAACATGCTAGTAATAGAGAAACATACAGACCATGGCAATGTGGTGGTTTTTTATTGTTGCCCAACAGCAAAAAGGTCTGCAGTTCATCGGAGCTATCCTTTTGACGCGCATGCTTGGGTTTTCTCCAGGTACCTTAACTTCTCTTTCCACCCACAGCCTCAAAACAGTTCAGTCCGTAGAACGAGAAATAAAGATTTAGAGATTGTTCTTCTCCTTGGCCTTGAGGTCAAGGAAAGTTTCAGAAAATTTAGCAATCCTTCTCTGAAATGATTGTACCTTTTCTCTTACTGTCAGCCTACACACTCTACCACAATCCAGCTAGTAAAGCAGAAAAAAGAAAAGCATTTGCTTATTTTTTGCCAAATCAAATGACTAAGGGTTTAATTTCCCTTTTATAAACCTTGCAGGTAAATGAGGGAGAAAAATAAACTGTGTGCTCTACTTGTAGCTTATTCTGCAGCTACAAATGAGTATTTTTCCCTCTTAAATGAGGCAGACTTGACACAAAACACTGCTTTGTTTAATGTGCTGAACTCACAGCTTTAGTTTATTTGATATACCAAAACCACATAGCGATGTGCCTTGGAGCAGCTGAAAGCAAGGTTGCATCAGTTTTAACTGTGCTATGGTGATCAAAATAGAAAGAAAGGGGGTTGGCTTTGTGAGTGGCTGCAAACCAACATGTTGCTTGAATTATTAGTTTTAAAGTTAGATGCAAGCACAAAAACAGAAAGTGAACGGAACTTCATTGATGTACGTAGGGAGGAAAGTCTGGCCCATGTGGCCCACTGGATCCAACAGTTGCTGCTGTTGCCCAAAGCGCTGAAAAACGTCATGCTGGTTATGATAAAAAGCTGTCAGAATGCACATTGCATTGCAATTTGTTGTGTATGTTTCAGGATACACATTATGACCTATGCTTATTGTTGGCTAACAGGGGTCAGGGTGCCTATGCTGACCCCTGTTCACTAACAAGGAATAGACCACAGAAAAATGAAAGAATGTGGCTTGATTTGATTAAATAAGTTTTCTTTTACATCTTGTGGCTCACTAGGTGTATGAACCTGGGGAACACATTGCACCAGAATTCACTACGGGAAGAAGGCAAGTCGGTAGAGTGCTTTGGGGAATGTCCTGCTGGGAAACGTTGGCCCCTGCCATCTGTGTGTGTCACACCAAAATGATAAATGGACTTAACTGCCATTTTTAGCACTTTTCTATACCACTTTGATACTGAACACTCAAAGCACACTCACAAATGCACAGACCCATATTCTTATACCGATATGCGGATTCGTAGACAACTTGACCTGTTGCGAATGGACATGTAAAAGAGAAGGAAAATTTAACCCAAAATTTTCTGATTTTCAAGATGACTACTCTTCCCATTGAGCCACAGTCAGTCCATATTCCACCTACCCAAGCACTGTTGCAGACCATAAACAACATTTCATGGAAACCGTAGGTGGCTGTAGAATCTTACAACAGGATAATAACCTTGCTATGAAGCAAAAACTGTTCAGTAAGGATTTTAAAAGCCCAGCCAAAAGTAGTTTTTTCTGTACTGTTAATGAGACAACCATGACCTAAAGCAATTGAAAAGATAAAATCTGATAGAAATGTTTGAGGAATTTTTGACAACAAAATTATCAGTTATGTTTAAGACTTGTGCATGTTAATCTTTTATCAACCATTTGCAAATTGAAAATGTAAGGTTCAAGTAGGATTAGTGGTTTAAGATGTAAATTGCAAATCATTTTCCAGATTAATAGTTAAAACCAAATCTTTTATTTTTTCTTCTCTTCACAGTGGACTACAAGGTAGGCAAAATAAGTGCTTACAGAAACACTTTTTGAAGATATTTGAGTTTATTGAAATGTACTCAAGTGCATAAATGTAGTTTTATGAATGCCACTTATGACACACTTATCGATGACTGATAAACGAAAATGATTGCTTCATTGTGTGCAGTTAAATTCACAGGAAGCTATCTTGTATATTGTGAGTCACATGACCTGCAGTTGAAGGGATTCTCTCAAGCCAATGACTGTGTTGGGAAGAGGAGGTGTAATTTGTATAGATTTTCTCAAATGTGGAATAAGTAATGGTCACCAATAAATAAAGCCCTGCAGAGGCCTCCAGCCATCACCTTGCAGAGCAAGAGAACAAGAAAAAAGGGAAACATAAGAGAATGTTAGTAAATTATAAACCCAAACAAGACAAAAATTTGTATTTTATATTTCTGCAAACATCTGTAGATGAAACGCCTTCCTGCATCAGTGAATGCCCAGCCTGAGAGCCATTTGATACATTGTTTGTAAATGTAGTTGAGCGGAGGCTTGATGGGAAGATGAAATACTTCTGTTTACAAGAGGTGTCCTCAGGGTATCAATCCAGAGGAGAGATTTATGGATGCCAGTAGGACAGAGCAGGGGCTCCATGAGTCTGGGCATATAAACAGGAGGAATATGGTGATAAATTTACAAAATGAGTGCATATGAATAAGGGATCTTATTTTTACATTCGTGACTGTGAGTTCTTTAAGTGGTGGAAGCGCTTGAATTAGCGTTTGCTTCTCTGAACAATAATCTGACTCAAAACATCTAGATTTCAACAGATCTTTCTTTACATCCAAAGGTCTTTGTTTGGAAATGTTATGATGCCAAAGGAGTGTCACAAATGTGAGATGAAAACACAGAAACATTTGCAAAAACCTAGAAAAACAAAACAGAAAAAGCTGAGAGAGAATTTCAAACAGCTGGCATAGAACAAAGAGAAAACTCTCATGAGATAAGAAAGCAAGAGAAACGCAGAACTTCAGTAGGCTGCAAAGAAAGACAGAAAACACAGAGGAGTATATGCCTAGAAAGTCACATAAAAATAAATCACTTCTCAACAGATAAAATAACTTGCTGCCTGGTAGAGCAGCTGTCTTCACAAATCAATCCGTAGGATGTTAAACCTAAAAGTTAAGATGTGACCGCATTAATCAAGGCCTGATTTCCTCTTCACATTTATCAGCATGGGATCAGTCGTCACTATGAAAAATATTGTTTTCTCAAAAGCAGCAGTCAGTCAATGTGGTTTCTTAAAATGAAGGATCAGAGTGAGCAGATGGTATCCATGTTTCACAGTCCAATTAATAAAACAGGTGAGGACATACATACAAACTCAGTTCATAAAAAAAAAAAAATGGACTAAAAATGCAGACGCACTAAATTTGTTTCCTGACCACTATATATGAAATAAAATACTTCTTGCTAGAATGGTGTCCTGGATGAGCCCTGATTTCTGTCCACACTAATATAAATATTCTATGTATATTTTGTTCTATTTGCACTTCACAGCCACAAGGAAACAGAGTTTATGGTGAGAAAAGCATTTTTAAATTTGTGGTGTGGACTGTATATCCAAAGACTGCTAAATAAAACGACACAGAGGCTCCAATTCTGCCTTAGCAAATAGCTTGAAAACTAAATTGTGCAGTCCTTTTTATGAATGTTGTTCATATTTGTCTGGCTTTGTCCTGACTTTATCTTGAAATTAAGGCTTAAAATGTGAATACTGAGAGGAGGGTATGACAAAAAACAAAAACTAATGAGGCAACTCAACTGTTGCAATGTTTTTCCCCCCACCCCCAAATTAAGGAAATACATATTAATATTAAAAGCATCCTGATTAATTTAGCAGGGGCTGAAGGTGATTCTGCTGCAAAGAAACAATAAAAAATGCAATTTTTTAAAATGTTTTTTTTACATCAATTAAATGTTTCACATATTGCAAAATGTATCTTATGGCCGGTATACACTGTGCAATGTTGGGCTGTCCCAGGCGAAAGATGAAGATTGTAGGAAAATCGTGGAGAAATCTTTGGTCATGGCTCTAAATCTGCGTTCCTACGTCACACTGTGAGACTAGTTCAAGAACGGCCGTTGTTAGCGTCTTGCGACCAAAGATGACCTGCAGTAAATATCTGAAAGTGCCAGATATTTTGAATGACTATCTCGCAGTGTGACAGCTGCTTCTACCTACATCTCCTAATCCACCAATTGAATTGCAGCATAAAACTGGCATCCCAAGTTGGCCTCTTTTCCCCAGCCACAACGGCATCCACATTCCCCACCTCCTTCTCCTTTTGCTTTTATTTATTTCAAGGCAAATAAATGCCACAACAAGGGTTGCGTTCTTCATTGTCTGTTTGTTGTGGCTGTCTCTGGCGGCACAGATCAATGGCGTGCGCTGATGATGTTTATTGCCGTTCGTCGTAACTGATTTAGTTGTAAACAGTCATCTTGCAATGTTTACACATCAAACTTGACGTTGTTCCAAGGTTTATTAGATCCTTGTCGCATAGTGTGCCATGGAATAGTCTTCTAAGATTGCAATGCACAGTGTAAGAAGACCATTAGAGTCTGTGGGTGCAGAATTATTCAGTTGAGGTCTGACCATTCTTAATATAAAAAAAAAAAAAAATAAACCAGATAGGGTCAAAAACTTCCCAAACATCTTAAAACACTAAAAAAGTCCTTCAGTTTAACATCAAATCATAAGCTGTGAATGAGACACAAACGTTAGCATCATCAGCCACTTGCTGTGTACAAAAATATTTTCTTAAAGTCTGCATGTCCAAATGCTTGGACATGCAAATTAAGTTGACGCCAAAATAATTTCCATCCACTTGCAGATTATGGTTTAAAACGTTTAATTTTATCAAAGTGTTTCTTTTGACTGAAGGCAATATTAATGTTTTGGATTGGTCCAGCCTGAGTTCTGACATCTATGAGGCCTTCCAACCTTAAACACTTGGATCACTGCTTTAATGCCAGTAAAGATTATTTATTAAGTGATGCCAGTCTCATTTCTTATCAAAAATAAACTTCTTGATTGAAAGAAAATACATGAAAACCTAAGTCTACCAGGGTTATGTATTATTTTGGGTTTAACTGTAAGTAAAAGAAAAATCTTTTTTTTTTTTTTTTTATCTTTGCAAAGCCACCCCAAGTTTTGCCTTCCTGGGCAGAAAGCCATATCCGACAAAAACAAAAAACAGTGATCACTTGTCATCTTGTGCAAAGTTAATGCAAGGAATATGCATAGAATTGCTTCAGTATAAACCTTGTATGCAAATTTTGATATTTTAATGTTAGAAAATTGGCCAATATAAACAAAAGCCATTTTCTAACATTATATGATAATGAGCAATATATTCTATGGAAGGTAAAGTATTTTGTAAACCAGAGGAGAAAGAGCACTTGACTTTAAAGCTGATAAACCTTTGGATAATGCTAAAGTCCTGAAAAGTAACAAAGTCACCATCATTCTCATAAAAAGCAAAACAGTGAATGCTTTAGCTTTGCTAAAATGATAACCTAAATGACTTTGCTTGAATTTTTTAGAAAAAAGGCAAAATACCATGATTTTTTTTTTCTTTTGCTCTTTTTAATAGTTAACATAATGATTTTAATTTAATTTAATTATTTCTTCAATTATGTCACTAACAAGCAGATTGCTCATTCTGGTGTTTGTAAGGCTGCTACATTCCTGCAGCTGTGTTGAAATATGTCTGAGCCTGCCTGCTCTGTAAACCTTGAAGCCAGATTGCTGCTGTCTTCTTCTGCTGTATTTTATTGTCCTTTTTTTCTCCTGAACATTTTTCCCTTGCTCCAGCTGTGGTTCCTGTTCTGAACAGTATGTACCAGCGCCTGCAGCTGATGCTGCTAGTCCACATAGACGTAAGCTGGTATACCGATAGACAAGGTTGTAGGAGTGCTATTCTTGTAGTGCAGAGCTGGTCGTAGCCTCAGCAAAAGCTTGTCCTTCAAGGCTGTGCTAATGAAATCTTAGAGATGATCTCTTGTTTCTGACAGTTCAGAAAAAGCAACACAATAGTTGTTAGTTTAGAGATCCTTACTTACTGATCACACTTTGCTTTAGTTGCACTGTTCTCGCTCCAGTAAAAGTTTGACTTAACAGTTTTCCAATGTGTTGTAACATCCCCGACTTAATATAGTCAATTGTGCTCCCTTGTTGAGTATGCTACCTGACAGCATTGCAGCAGAAATCCAACATCTGAGGCTTTACTTTTATTGCAGTGCTAAAGTACAACCTGTTTCCCGTGCCCTGTTCCTAACATTTCTTCTTGTTTTCTTAGAGGCATAAAACTAACACTCTCCTTGCACAGCCACTGATGCTCATGTAATCTCATTTTTAATAGATGCAGCGTAATTTCAACCTTTTCTCATATCTGTCCTTGGTGGGTGGTGTCAGGAATTGTCGTTATGCTTAATACTGGATGAAGACCAAATGTGATGTCCTCTTCCCATCTGGAAATCTTCTCTTCGTGAGAGTAAATACAGCTCCTCTCAATTACGTCTGAGGCCCAGATTTAGCTTTTGAACTGTCTTCTTGAAGAGTTTCTGCGAGATGCGCTGGTTTCAAGCCACGGGGGATCCTGTTTTCCTCTGCTAATCCTCTTTTCCCGCCATCTCTCTCCTTTTCTCTGTGCCTATCTCGTTTCTTTTCCTCCTCCTGTTTCTTCTCTCCGTTATCAGTTCCAGCCCTGTTCAACATAAGCGCTTATGTGAGTGACACCTTTGCCAAAATCAGCTGGACTGCCAGAGAGGAGCAGGGCACTCTCAGCTTTATGTGGCTTATTTGAATAACTGTAAGCTACTTTTCCTGTCCCAGCCCTAGGTAAACATTGATAGGAAGCTTAGGGAGTATCTTATGTACTGGTCCTTCTCAAAATATTAGCATATTGTGATAAAGTTCATTATTTTCCATAATGTCATGATGAAAATTTAACATTCATATATTTTAGATTCATTGCACACTAACTGAAATATTTCAGGTCTTTTATTGTCTTAATACGGATGATTTTGGCATACAGCTCATGAAAACCCAAAATTCCTATCTCACATAATTAGCATATCATTAAAAGGGTCTCTAAACGAGCTATGAACCTAATCATCTGAATCAACGAGTTAACTCTAAACACCTGCAAAAGATTCCTGAGACCTTTAAAACTCCCAGCCTGGTTCATCACTCAAAACCCCAATCATGGGTAAGACTGCCAACCTGACTGCTGTCCAGAAGGCCACTATTGACACCCTCAAGCAAGAGGGTAAGACACAGAAAGAAATTTCTGTACAAATAGGCTGTTCCCAGAGTGCTGTATCAAGGCACCTCAGTGGGAAGTCTGTGGGAAGGAAAAAGTGTGGCAGAAAACGCTGCACAACGAGAAGAGGTGACCGGACCCTGAGGAAGATTGTGGAGAAGGGCCGATTCTAGACCTTGGGGGACCTGCGGAAGCAGTGGACTGAGTCTGGAGTAGAAACATCCAGAGCCACCGTGCACAGGCGTGTGCAGGAAATGGGCTACAGGTGCCGCATTACCCAGGTCAAGCCACTTTTGAATCAGAAACAGCGGCAGAAGCGCCTGACCGGGGCTACAGAGAAGCAGCACTGGACTGTTGCTCAATGGTCCAAAGTACTTTTTTCGGATGAAAGCAAATTCTGCATGTCATTCGGAAATCAAGGTGCCAGAGTCTGGAGGAAGACTGGGGAGAAGGAAATGCCAAAATGCCAGAAGTCCAGTGTCAAGTACCCACAGTCAGTGATGGTCTGGGGTGCCATGTCAGCTGCTGGTGTTTGTCCACTGTGTTTTATCAAGGGCAGGGTCAATGCAGCTCGCTATCAGGAGATTTTGGAGCACTTCATGCTTCCATCTGCTGAAAAGCTTTATGGAGATGAAGATTTCATTTTTCAGTACGACCTGGCACCTGCTCACAGTGCCAAAACCACTGGTAAATGGTTTACTGACCATGGTATCACTGTGCTCAATTGGCCTGCCAACTCTCCTGACCTGAACCCCATAGAGAATCTGTGGGATATTGTGAAGAGAACGTTGAGAGACTCAAGACCCAACACTCTGGATGAGCTAAAGGCCGCTATCGAAGCATCCTGGGCCTCCATAAGACCTCAGCAGTGCCACAGGCTGATTGCCTCCATGCCACGCCGCATTGAAGCAGTCATTTCTGCAAAAGGATTCCCGACCAAGTATTGAGTGCATAACTGTACATGATTATTTGAAGGTTGACGTTGTTTGTATTAAAAACACTTTTCTTTTATTGGTCGGATGAAATATGCTAATTTTGTGAGATAGGAATTTTGGGTTTTCATGAGCTGTATGCCAAAATCATCCGTATTAAGACAATAAAAGACCTGAAATATTTCAGTTAGTGTGCAATGAATCTAAAATATAAGAATGTTAAATTTTCATCATTACATTATGGAAAATAATGAACTTTATCACAATATGCTAATATTTTGAGAAGGACCTGTACAGTAGGAATACTTGGTAACTAAAAATATACATCTTTCTGCTTTACTTATTTCCACAACTATTTCTGATTGTGTTTAGATATACTTACATTTATTTTTGCTCCAACAAATACGTTCGATAGTTTAATTGATGACACTGACTTCCACTCAAGATCCTCCGCCTGGTTGTTTAGGTGATGATAACCGGTGCTTCTCTGTAGTTGTAATCACTTCCCAAAGCTTTTACATTATTGACGGGCTCAAACCCTGGACAGAGTACACTATGCTCCTTATGGCCAAGGAGCTAATTGATAAAACTAGCATTTTAAACGGCAATATCCAGAGAAATGACAAAAATGAGTGGTGGGATGCAAAGAGGCATCATCAGAATCAGAATCAGAAAAGCTTTATTGCCAAGTACGTTTTTGGACATACAAGGAATTTGTTTTGGCATAGTCGGTGCAATACAATACAAATTAAACAGTATAAACATATCTACAATCATTAGCCCCTTTCACAAAATAGTTCAAATCAAGACTCAGCTGCAAAGGTAGGAACAGCCCCATTAACTTAGAGTGTGCCTAATTGAAACAGTACATGAGGACATCCGACATATGTGTGGCCTGTTTGCTTTGAAAACTAATAAAACTATGACTGGATCTTCCAAATGAATGAAGAACTTAAATTTATTGTTCAGCTAATTTTGATAAATAGCTTTAATACACCACAATATAGAATCCTTATGTTCATACAAAAATGCTAAAAATAATCAGCAGACCTTAAAAGGACTGAACAATCATAAGATACCTAAAATCATTTAAACTTTATGTTGTGATGACAGATGGTTTTTGGAACCAGCCGGAATAGTTGTGAATTTTGAAGTGAACTTCTGTTAAAACATTACAGTGACTTAATATCTTTACTGAAGTATATAATTGTAAATACTAATCCTTTATTTTATCTGGTAAAATGTTTGGGTACTAGTTCTCATTTACAAGAGGCCAGGGCATGTTTCTACATCATAACCTTAACTCTCTTGATTATTCTCCAGGGGTTAATTTAGTAATGATCAAAATCAGAAGGTCCTGGAAGCTAAAGCTTACAACTAGTCTGAGAGGAACCAAGACCAACGCAGAGTTCCTCTGTCTTAAACCAACTGCAAATACTTCTTCATGAACTTTTCTCATTTGTATTTGACAGTTATGGTACAGATTAGCTTACGCCTTTTAGTGCTGGAAAAGGAGGTGGGAGGCAGTGCGCTACCAATGCTTCTGTGTCAAATGTACTTAGAATGAAACATGCAAAACAATTCTAGTCAAAGTAACTGTCTGTTATAAAAATAAAGCAGTGTAAAATGCAAAAATATTTTATAGTAATTTTGCTATTTTATTGATTTTGACGCTGCCTTACTTTGCTATCATCCACTTACTGAGGTGGGGAATCCTTTAGATGATCATCCTCTTCCTTGTTTTTAATCGTCTAATCCAAACATGACAATAGTTTAACCATTCATAAAATTATCTTACCAAAATACTGCTCAGAAGTCTGCTTTTGCCTTTGAGCTTCTCAGACTAGCAGTTAGCCTCAGCCTCTAGTACCAACTAATCTGTTTTTATGCCATGAGAGTTGTGTGGTGTTGTATCTGATACTTCTCAATTCTTGCCATTTACATGCTGAACAGGTCACTGAATTGACCATTGTATTTAGCAGCGGCATTCTTCCAGACGCCCGTATGTTCTAAAAAATGAAACAAATAATAGAGGGACATTTTTTATGTCATACAACTCTGTTTTATTTACATCTTTAGAAGGAAAGATGTCCTATATACAGTTCATTTTATGCCTAGTGCTCAGCATTGCCCCAGTTGAGTTCCACTCCATGCCTTCTTTGGTTATATGAAAGGCACTTTATTTAGAAATGCTCACATCTCCATTGGGCATAGGCAGATCGGTTCAGGATTTCTAAATAATCACAGACAGATTAAAGAGGTGTTACTGCAGCTAAACGAACTGTTTTGGGAAAAAGCTATTGTCAGTAGAGTTTCGATGATTAAAGATTTAATGATGCCTGCTCTTCAGTGACACACTGACTTGGTGGTTTATTGACTCTGGTGAATGTAATGCAGTGGTTGACTTTGTTCAGGCATCTGTGTTTGTTTTGATTTTTTCCTGTTTAATATTCTATTAGAAGTGACAACGTGTTATAGATGAAGGGAATGTGAGTGTAATTCAATGTAGAACTAGCCACTCAAACATCTGCTTATGCTTAAAGAGGTCTGGAAGATTGTTGAGCTCTGTGTCTCTTGCTCTTTCTGTTCTCAGGTGTGGGAAGGACAATGGCCAGATTTACAACTCAGCGCTGGTTCATCGGGACGCTGTGTGCTGTGGCATTACTCACCCTTGTTGCAGTTATCATGTGCTTTGTGATGAGAAACAAAGGTGGCAAATATGCAGGTATGCTGCCACGCCAGCAACAAGACACGCTCTCCATGGGAAAAGGTCAGTTAGCCTTGACCAGAAAAGGATCCCTTTATCATTTTGCTCAGGGAAGTAAATCAAAGATTCTGCAGAAAAAAATCTATTCTGCTTTAGAGTTGGTCAACTCTGACCCTAACCTTGTTTGGAGATGCTTGCCATACAGTGCCCCTAGACCCCTAGAAGCTTTTCATATTTTGTCATGTACCAACCACAAACCTCAATGCATGTAGTGCAAAACTGTGAGACAGAAGGAAAATAAAATTGTTTTCAAAGTGTTTTACCAAAAAAAAAAAAAACATTTGAAAAGTGTGCCCTGCATTATTATTTAGCTCCTTTTACTATTTTACCTCTAAACAAAATCCAGTAAAACCAAATGCCTTCAGAAGTGATGTATTCAGTATATAGAGTCCATCGGTGTGTAATTTAATCGCTGTATAAATGCAGCAGCTCTATAATGTGGTGAATACATTTAAAGCAGTGTGAGTTTATAAAACAACTGTTTTAGCTTTAAACATCTAATGGAGCACTGTTCAATCCACCATTGGAACATGGAAAGGCTATGGCTAAACCACAATCCTGTCAATATATGGAAATCTAGCCGAACTGACTGGCCAGGCAAAAGGAGCATAATCATAAAAGCAGCTAAGAGGCACATGGTGACTCTGGATGAGCTGTAAAGATCCACAGCACAGGTGGGAGAATCTGTTGACAGGACAACCATTACATATACACTGCACAAATCTGGCCTTCATGGGAGAGTAGCAAGCTTAATGAATTGCTGATAGAAAGCTAAAATAATCCCAGGTTAATGTTTTTCACAAACCAAGTAGTGGACATAGTAAATGCTCACTACCAAGATCTAGTATGCAATACACCTGATTTTATTATTTAAGCTGAACATAGACCCTTATTGACACGATTTTTGTCAATGTTTGGTTAATACATAGCCCTAATTAGACCTATTAAATTTAATCTAGGTTTAGGCCAATCAAAAGTGACTGTTCCTAATTTGTTCCAAGCCTAGACTTTGAATTAAAAAATTAATAAGGTCCTCAAAAATCTGTAAATCATGAAAAACTAATTCCCAGAGCACACCATCCGTTTCATGAAACATGGTGGTGGCAGCATCATGCTGTCGGGATACATTCCTTTAGGAGGAGCAGGACGTTAGTCCGAGTTGATCAGAAAATGGGTAGCACAAAGTACAGATCAATATTTTTAAAAAAAACTTAAGACTGAGGCAGGGGTTCACCTTAACAACACACCAAAACCTACAACCACAGCTGCAATGGAGTTCTTTGGATCAAAGTATGGTTATGTGTTAGAATTACCTATATTTTATTTTATTTCATAATCTGTGAAATAACTTAAAAAATCACTGACAATCTCATTCCAATTTGACCAAGTTTGAGCTGTTTTGCAAAGAAGAATGGGCAACGATCCTAATGTTTGCATCTGCCGTATTATACCTGCAAATCGAACACTGGAAGTTGTACCATCCTGTTAGTTCTGCTTGGCAAAAATAATGGCATTTCTTGTCCAGCATGGTAAGTGAGAATAAGCATTCACTATCAAAGCCAGTTTCTATCTCAGAGCATTTTGTCCCTGTAAATGGTCTATTTCCCATTCCAACCTGCTTTCCAGACTTCTCCCCACTATAGCTACTATGCTTCTTTGCCTTCTTGTTTGACAAGAAGAACTAAATATTTAATCAGTGTCTCTGGATTGCCCTTTGTCCATCTAGGTCTTTTTACAAAACCTCCTTCTATTGTGTCCTTCAAAAGCATGTTATTTTCAGAGCGTGTTTAGTCAGGGAACTGACAGCACTTTGTGCACACATGCAGAAGAGATGCTCTGCATGTTATAGCTTAATGTAATGCGCACACAGTATGTCAAGCTTTATATAAAATTGTCACAATTTTGAACATTTATTGCAATGCCTGATCTAAGTGTAAATGGGAGTCATTGAGAAAGAACAAAATATCTATAATCTTATCTGATTTATTTCCCTTGGTAAAATGTTAAAAATACATAAATTTTTGTGCAAATCTCAGTTTGGAGTATTTTAAATGTCTGCAGCAACAATAATGAACATCATTCCCTCCCATTGTAAAAGTGAAACAGTATTGCTAAACTGTTGTATTTGCCTATTTCAGTAAAAGAGAAGGAAGATCTCTTCCCTGACACGGAGTCACAAGGAATGAATGATGACACCTATGAATACAGGTAAGCTACATCCCTGCACTGCTACTGCAGCTGCTGCTGGGCACAGCTGCAGTCCAGATAATAATGAAGTTAATTCAGCTCCTTGCTAGGCTTTATGTTCTAGCAACACTGCAAGCCTCAAACAACCACAAATGTAAATGGAAAAAAAGAGTACTCACAAATCAGTTATGTTTTTTTTTTCCCTTTCCATCCTAAAAGCAAACCTTGCGCTCATGACGTTTACCAGGATCAACCTGGAAGCCAGTGTACTCATCATTTAATGGGCTAGGTAATCACAAAGTGTAGACAAAGTAGTGGATAACCCTCAGCTTAAGCTTTGTTCCCTTTTAGCTGGAATTATGTTTTTTTACTCTGTAGTTAGATTTGGATTGTACGTGTGTTTCTGCTTTTAAGACTGTTTCCCACATTGTGCATGTAGGCTGTTTTAATGTTAGTATGTGTGTTTGAGTTTGGAATTTTTAAATTAGTGTACAGATGTGCTTATGTCCTTAAGCAAACCTGAAATGGGTGGAGGTTGTTTGAAACATATTTGATTAATTGGTATTTGGGAGTTTTTAAATCAAGGGGGTTATGGAATAATGCAAAGATTGCAGGAACAAAAGGCATCAACTTCACATTTTTATTAGAGAATATAAAGACAGTTTTTGTTTATTTATTTATTTAGTTTACTGCAAAGACAAACTTCCCTTCTTTTTACTACTTCAATGTATTTTTTATTTTATTTTATTTTAACCAAGATGGTTGTTTCTGAAATGAGACAAGCTTTATTCAAAACAAGTATATGTTTTTATTCGAGTTTAATAAAAAAAAAATTGTTATGTTGAAAACTATTTATTTCCTCCACAACAATCAATGGAAAAATCTTCAATGGCATTACAGCAAAGGTGACAGTCCTGCTAAAGCCTTTAAAACGTCCTAAAAAGTACTAAGTGAAGTTAAGTACGTTTTGGAAGTCATTTCATACTTTAGGAGCAAATGCTTGGAAATAACTTTGTCCTAATTCTGTTCGTGACCTACAGGAACTATCAAAAAACTCTTTTCATGGAACACGGTGTAAAACAGACTGGATATAGCCATGGTCCAGCTCATAAAGTTTGTTCTTGCTGGTCCATGACAAGGCCAAGACTAGTTTGACTGCGGCACAGTTGTCCCACTTCCAGAAGAAAACACTGTTGGTCAAAACTTTCCATACGTCCTTTTCTATCCTCCGTCGTCTCTTTTTATGTCAGAAGAAACACTACTTTGGAATCCCTCCCCAAAACAGGATCAGATTACCAGTTAATGAGCTGTTAAGATCTAGGTAGAGATCCTAGAGCATTTAGCATAACTCTCTTTTAATGATGCCAGATTGTAGGGGGTTTTCCTGCAAATAATCAAACATGTATTTTAAATGCCTAAAATAAATGTTATAGGTGGTCACAATAAAACAAAGCTAAAATGTGTCTTTCTTTTGTTTGGCTTTCAGTTAGAAACCATCAACGTTTGATGCTACAGTCTTAAAATGTGTTTCTGTAATGAAAGCTGGTTTGCTTCAAATCTTCAAGGCCCTCTCGGAAGCCCCAGAATGCAAATTAATATGTGCACCTGCTAATGCTGATTAGAACCAGAGCAAATTAATATCAGGAACTTCTGGAGAGTCCTCTGATATGAGTCAGACTTCCAGTTAATCACTTTTCCATTGTGCTCAAAAGCCAGATGTTAGGTGATGTTAACAGGATTTTGACTGATGGTTTGGGGGTTTATTTTAACTCACATTCTTGTTGTTTACATCAATAATCATGGGAAGTTATTCAGAATTGGATGAGATCCTCAGCAAATATAACTGGAGTTACTAGATTAAAAATCTATGAAATCCATAAAATACATAAGGCGTGATCTTTAAAGATCCCAAATAACGGGCGCTGAATTGCTTGTACACAAAAAAAATAGCATGTGCAATAAGTGGGCGTGTTGCGTGCGATGGATTACAAGTGCAAAAGCGGTGCAGACCGCCCTATTTAAATGAGGAAATTGGGGGGCTACTGGCTGGCAGCTACTGCCCCCAGCGGAACTAGACGAAAAAGCGAGCAAAAGCTGTGTTCCTAGAAACATGCAGGGGTTGTTGCACTGCATCATTATAAATGATCCAGTTGCAGATTTTTTTCCTTCTGTTCCATTCTGCTCCTGCTTTTCTGGACTGTCACAGTTAGTTGGCTTTGATTGTTGGTATTCACAGCAGCAGGTTTGTCATCTCAGCCTCTGCCCCGATGAGATTATTTCTCCTATCTATTCATTTGAGCTGGGCGCTTATGAGTGCATAATTGCGCATGCAGAAGGCTGAGTTTGAAGTTGTTCTGTGAGTCGATGCTTTATGTTTGGACACAGTTGGAAATAATAAAATCAAAAGATACAAGGATTACATTTGCATATCCCCTCCCACAAATTTGCATGTTTGGGTCATTATCATATGTTTTACATATTGATGAAGGCAAACATGCTAATAACTTTGTGTCCGCTGTTTAGCTGATTTTACTCACGAAATCCGATTAGTGCCTGGGTTGTAGATCTGCTTTGTGGATGCAAACAGGTTTGCACGTGGTTTTGTACATGCAAACCTTTTCAATATCAGGTCCATAGTGTCTTGCTAAATAAATGTATACCAATAAGACAAGAAATTAGCATAAACCCAAAACTAAATTATGCATTTATTTGCAATTGTTTGGAAAAAGGTCATAACTAATAAACTAATGAATTATTTGTCTGGAAAAAGGTCATAACTAATGAACTAATTACAAAATGTACCCTACTTCGGTTTTAATGCTGTCTGATACAGATTGTTTTTTTAACACTGCATTTCTGCGACTCTGGAAACTTTTCACAATTTCACATTGTAAGACAGAGTATATTACATGAAATATATTCAGCTGAGACCGCAACAGAAGAAGATTCCACTGCAGATCGACAGGTTTTGGAAGTGAAGCAGGCATAAACTAAACATTAGAAATGGTGAAAAACTAGGCCTTCTAGTTTCAAGCAGACAGCTTTCAAACGTCTTTTGAATTTCTATGCTTCACATTGTTTAGCTGCTACAATGGCAGCGATGGAAAAATTAACTCCACCGTATTTTCTTGGACTGCATGAACAGTGTCACAATAGGATGTTTTTTGGAGCAGAAATCACCTGAAATATCCTCCTCTGCCTATATTCTGCCTGTAATCATATTATTCAGAGCATGCTTACTCACAATTGTGTGGCTCCTGCCAAGTTGCTGTTTTGTTTTGCTATGATTGTAAAATTACATTCCTGTTAAACACGACATTTTTTTTGTTTTTTTTTTAACGGTTTAAACAGTTTTATATCAACATAGTATGGCTTCAAATCACATTTCAAAGGAGTTTTTTTTTGTGAAGGAAAGAGCAGTAAACAATAATTGCATATTTTTGGTACATACAGTGCCTTGTAAATGGATACCCTTTGTACTTTTTTGTCAATTTTCTCACATTACAACTAACATAAAGGTATTTTATGGGATTTTATAAGGCCAACACAAAGTAGTGCATATTTGTGAAGTGGAGTGAAAATTATATATGTATTTTTCAAAAATCTTTGAAAATAAAAATCTGAAATTTGCCTTTGCAGACTGCATTTCAATCAACTCTTGAATCAGTTCTAAGGAGCCACCTTTCTCTACAATTACACCTGCAAGTCTTTTGAGGCATGTCTGTAATAACTTTATACATCCAGACACTGAAATTATGCCCATTCTTCTTTGTAAAGCTCAGTCATATTGCACGGAGAGAGCCTCTAAACAGCAATTTTCGGAATTTACACAGACTTGCAGTTGGATTTAGGTCTGGACCTTTACTGACTGTATTTTTAGTGTTGTTCTATTGGAAGGTGAACCTCCACCACCATGTTTTACTGTGGAGAGTGTGTGCTCAGGGTGATCCTGTTTTCCACCAAACAGCATTTACTTGCCCAGGACTAAAAGGTTCTTCTTTTGGTCTCATCTGACCAGAGCACCTTCTTATACATGTTACTTGTTCCAAACTTCTTTTGTTTTTTTTTTTCAACAATGGCTTTGTTCTTGTCACTCCTACATTAATGTAGAGGGCAACACTAATAGTTGTCCTGTTAAAAGATTCCCCGACCTGAGCTGTGAATTTCTGCAGCTACTACGTAGTTACCGTGTGCCTCTTGGCTGCGTTCATTGTTCAGCCTGTCAGCATGTATTATTTTTCTTCCACTTTATAAAATGTTCTACTTGTGTTGCCCAATCACAAGAAATCCAAATAAAATTAACTGAAGGTTGTGTTGTCAATGTGATTAAAAATGTGAAAAAGTGTCAAGTGTTCCATTCTTTTGCACTATGTAGGAAGAAACAACACAGATAGTCTGATATTGTGTTATAAAGAGTTACTATATCTCCTCAGCAAACAGGAGAGTTTGTTAGTGAGCGTGTACAGACTCCAACAAACTACTTAGAATGCTTCTCATGGTTGGTTTCATGAGGCTGTTTGCAGTGCTGTCCCCCCAGAGTGCCCTTAGCCTTGCTGTGATGTTGCTTGGCTGCCTTCAGAGATGCTTTCAGGGCTCTCTTGTGCCCTTTGAATCTCTGAAGGCAATAGACCACCCACTGGTATCCCATGTGTCTGGGGAGCTAACAAGTGGTAATTATGCCTCTGATGCTTTCTCCTTTGAGACCGCCATCTATGCCTTTTGCCCCTCTGTTCACTGTGAAAACAGCAGGTATCATTGATGCACCAAGTTGCTTGACTCATGTAAATGTTTTTCCCTCATCTTTGAATAAATATCCTTTTAGGTAATGTGCAATTTTGAAAACTGGTAGATGTGCTGAAATGTTTCTCTTGATGTTCTTATTTAGGACTTTAATAAAAAATTTAAAAGCAGAATGAAGAAAAGGCTCCTGAAATGCCTGCCATAGACCCAAATTGAGTCAACGTGTATCACTTCCAAGACATAAATGATTATTTTGTGTGGAGTGATGTTAGTCTATTGGCTCCCTTAACCTATTTGTGAAGCAGGTTTTTTATTGAAGCAGGAGTAAGATACAGCAAATTGAGGTCCTGAGTAAGCTGAGGCTCAAAAACTCTCAGCCCCATTTTGCCACAGTATTCAAAGTCACTGTGGGCGGGCAGTTGTGGCAGTGGCATTTCACAGCTCTTAGATAACGGCTACTTATCTTCGGCGCTCCAGAGACGTCAGAGAAAGAAGGTTTGATAAGGAAAAGCCTGGGAAAAGAAGGTTGTAATGTGGACCTTATGTGGCTTGCATCATAAATGGCTTTACAAAGTGGGCTCGATAAGATTGGTTATTAAAAGTCCTCGTGAAGGAGACTCAAAGTATAATCTTTGCCTTTAGCGTGGGTTTCGTGCTTGTATGCCTACTCACAATTTTGTACGTCTTTTTGACTCAGGTGTCAACTGCAATATGCCTCAATATGCAGTGTCATGTATGAGCCACCTGAGTTTTTGTGTGCGTCACTGCTTTGTGGTATGAATACAAAATCAAAGTGGAAGAGAGGTGTTATTAAAATTGACAGTTTAGAGGACTTGGGGGAAAAAGGCAAAGGAGGAAGAATATTAGTGTTTTGAGGTGACCCCGTGTCTTAAAGGGAGACACCTGCAAGTTGGCCACATGCCTGGCATTAAATTGGCATCTAATCTCCTCAGCTCGCACATGAGCCCCTGGGAATACCAGGAATGACAGGCTGTTTGTCTGGGATTGCATACGTTCCACCTTTTCTCCCCCCTTCTGCCTTCTACCAATCTCAGCCTTCTCTTCCGCAACAGACACAAACCTTCCACTTGGCATCTTTCGCACTGCAGTCTGGCAATTTCCATCGCTGACTCTAAAGAGATTTGAAATTGCCTTTGGTCTTGGAGGCTTGGCAATTAGCAAGTAGTGAAGTTATTGCAGAAAGCCCTCCCTGCCACCCGTGTGCTCTTTTTCCTGCTGTGCAGTTGCTGCATCTTCCCCCGCCTTGTGCATGTAGTTATATACTGTATTTTGTTGTTTGCTTGTGGGCTAGTATGGCCTAGCATTCAGTACTGCCAAAAATACAATGTGTGTGAAATGCACTGCGACCTCCACCCCTGATAAAGATGTACAAAAAGGTTTAAATTAACAATATAATAATTTTTTGTTGCAGTGCTTTTATTTAGTGGAGAAAAAATCCCACATAGAGAAAGTATTTTACTTTTCAAAATTACAGGTGAGACAATTAATGGTTTTACTAAGTATTCCAATACAATAAATGCAACTAAATCATTTCCTAACAGTATTGTTTATATATTTATGTTTTTTTCTGATTTGTAATACATAAGCCACAACCTTCTGAATCCCTTGGTTATAAACTTTCCAAAACACAGTTCTCTTTCAAAAATAGGAAATAGAAGAGAACATGGGATTCAAGTAAAGCAGATGTGTGTTGACCAGAAATGTCCGAAAATGACAATAAAAAATAATTACTTGCCTAATCTTGCAATATCAACCTTCAAGCTAATTTTGGTTGAATAGGACGTAAAGAAGGCAATGTTGCATTTTGTTTAAATGTTGAAAGAATCTGGTTTAATGGACTTACAATGACTGGCTTTAAATGTCTTAGTTTAGCAATAATTTGGACATATGGGCCAAACAAAAGTCACATTATCATTGTATTTTTTGGGGCTAAACAAAGACAAGGACTTACCTATCTTAAATAGCCCGAAAAAAAGATATGCCTGCACAGCCAGAATTTTAACGGTGCAGTCAGAGTGATGATTAAGACATAAAACCACTGTGCCTGTGACAAATAGGCTGAATGACGACCTGTGTTTATCTTACTACAACCAAACCTTGGGGAGGATGGTAAGGGAGGAAAACATTTTTAAAAGCTCAGTATTAGACAACTACAGCAGATTTTCAGTGTGAGAATTCTGCAAAAATGCTGCTTTTATTGATTGGTATGTTCTCTTGTCTTTCCCATTTTGAAGAGTGGCTAAGAAAAATGGGCCTATGTGTCAGGTCACGAGGTCATGGATTTTTCAACACTTTAATCCACTTTTTTAAGTGACAGGACAAAAAAGTGCTTTAAAAGAAAAAAATACTTAAGTTACATTTATTTCCAAGGAGTTGCTTGTAGAAAATGAAATAATTAAAAACATTTTTTCCACTGTATAAATGTAATCTAATTAAATTTTGAACACTTTTGTTTACACAGTCTTACCAAAGGCCAATAAATGATGAGGGTGCTGTATGTGCATGTGTCTGGGATTGTCTCTTAAAAACAGTTATGTGCAATTTTTCCCATTGTATGCTTGCTGTGAGATGTTTATGCTTGTGCATTGTGCCACTAACTGCAGTAATCCTTCTCTGTTGTTACTGATGGCAGTGACAACGATAAAAAGCCACTCAAGGGAACTATGTTGGGTTCCAGAGATGACACAGACTGGGACAGCATCAGCAAAAACAGCTTGGGTGATTACGCAGATGAAGAAGGAGAATTCAATGAGGATGGGTCATTTATTGGAGAGTATGCTGAACCTAAGAACAGGGATTCTATCAGGGAGCCCAGCGGACCCAGCACTGCCACCGCATAAAGCCAGGATTCACTTCAAATTGCCTTTATTAGTTCTTGGGACGGTACATTTAATTTCTTTTACTACTACTACTTTAGACCTAGTCTGATTGACCAAACATGGTTCAATAAAATATACTCGGGTGTTAACAGTTTTATTCGTGGGAGAGTTTTTGTCCATGGTGTTTTATAGAAAGTGTACATTTCTGTCATAAACATCAGTGTGATGTCACGTGTGAATCTGTACATACTGTAAAAGAATGAACTATATTGTAATAGAGTTGTTTAATTTTGACATTAACACTAAATTGCTTTTATACCAACCAACCTATATCAAACACTTTTTTACATCTTTATACTGTCTCGGAAAAAGAAGAGTCAAAAAGGTTTTCCATAAAGTAAACAAAAAATTTTGAAGTTTTTCCTTTTTTTTTTTTTTACACAATTTTATACATACAGCACATGTTCATGTATTACCACAAATACTCACCTGCTTTTTGCTGTTCTTTGTTCTTTTTCCTTTCTGCACAGTTTAAATTACATTTTTAATAAACAAGTATAACTACGGAAGATATGCTATTTTCTACTGTCAGAATAGTTTCTTTTTGTACTGATCTATCACTTTTTTTAAATTACATTTTTAATAAACAGGACACAGCAAATGTAAGAAAAATGTGAACTCAAGAATAAAATGATGTCTGTAAATCTCCAGAGCATATTTTTCATTTCTTATTGGAATTTATTTGGAGCATCAGTTTGTAACAAAAAGAAAGTACACTCACCAGTCACTTTATTAGGTATTAGGTAATTCTTTCCTGCATATATTCAACATGGTTTTGGAAACATTCCTCAAAGATTTTGGGTCATGCTGACTGAAAAAAAAAATGTATTTTGCAGATTCAGTTTTTCCAAAGCCCTATTGTGCAGTTTTGGTGGGACTGAGTCAACTTTAGCCTCAGTTTCCTGTTCTCAGCTAACACGAGGGGTGCCTAGTGTGGTCTTCTACTGCTGTAGACCACCTGCCTTAAAAGTCGCCATGTCCATTCACACAGGGTATTCTGCATACCTTGCTTGGTTGTAACGAGTGGTTATTTGAGCTACTGCTACCTTTTTGTCATCTGGAACCAGCCTGCCCAGTTTGCCATGGACGTGCCCTTTTTTTTCCATATAATTGCCGCTAACTGGATAGACATGGTTGCGCATGAAAATCCCAGTAGATCAGCATTTTTTTTAATACTCAGACTGGCCTGTTCGACACCAACAACCATGCCAGTTTTAATTAAATCCCCTTTCCTACCGATTTTGATCCTCACTTTATACTGCAGCAAGCCGTCTTGACAAACACTGACTAAGAATAATTCAAATGTGGTTAAATTAAATTATTAAGGAACCTGTCAAAGTTAAATGGTGAATTATGCTTTCACCTTTTGGCCTTTGGAGTGAATTTGCAGCAATTTTTTACACCCTTAGAATCCTTCAAACTTTTCACATTAGCTGACTTTATTGTGCAGAGTACCAGGATGAATCAGATACTGTGTGCTATCTCTAGTTATTTAATGGATTTCTTTTAAAACTGCCTCTTGTTCTCATATTCCGAGCGCTCAATTTGAAGTTCCTGTTGAAAGCTCTTTTCACTGTGAACAAAAAAAATAAATTTATTCTAACCCATTTCAAACAAATTATGGACACAAATCAAGTACGTTCATTCAAAGCATAATGATGTTACCAATTTTATTTCACATCTACCTAATGCATAAGATAAGATTTGACCATGTGTTTCTAAAACATTTATCAATGGTATGCTTAAATTACACTGAGACCATTCATGAGATTGAATTAAACACATAAAAGGAAATCAACAATAGGACACCAGTGATTCCAGCTGCAGTGCTTTACCAGTGAGAGGTTTTCTTTTTTTTTATCTGAACTACATACATTTTAAAATTCAATGACCATTTAGAAGTACAAGACAACCTTTAAGTAAATCACCTCAAAATACTTTTGGTATTTCAGAAACAGGCTACTTGGCTTTTAGAAGCACATATCAGGCATACTTTAAAGACCAAATTGCATTTACAGTATCCTCAACATTTATCTGCACCCCTGGTAAAGACGTGTAAAAAGCCTGAAAATAACTTAATTAATCCTTCAATTTCAGTACATACAGGTCCTTCTCAAAATATTAGCATATTGTGATAAAGTTCATTATTTTCCATAAGGTCATGATGAAAATTTAACATTCATATATTTTAGATTCATTGCACACTAACTGAAATATTTCAGGTCTTTTATTGTCTTAATATGGATGATTTTGGCATACAGCTCATGAAAACCCAAAATTCCTATTTCACAGAATTAGCATATTTCATCCGACCAATAAAAGAAAAGTGTTTTTAATACAAAAAACGTCAACCTTCAAATAATCATGTACAGTTATGCACTCAATACTTGGTCGGGAATCCTTTGGCAGAAATGACTGCTTCAATGCGGCGTGGCATGGAGGCAATCAGCTTGTGGCACTGCTTAGGTCTTATGGAGGCCCAGGATGCTTCGATAGCGGCCTTTAGCTCATCCTGAGTGTTGGGTCTTGAGTCTCTCAACGTTCTCTTCACAATATCCCACAGATTCTCTATGGGGTTCAGGTCAGGAGAGTTGGCAGGCCAATTGAGCACAGGGATACCATGGTCAGTAAACCATTTACCAGTGGTTTTGGCACTGTGAGCAGGTGCAAGGTCGTGCTGAAAAATGAAATCTTCATCTCCATAAAGCTTTTCAGCAGATGGAAGCATGAAGTGCTCCAAAATCTCCTGATAGCTAGCTGCATTGACCCTACCCTTGATAAAACACAGTGGACCAACACCAGCAGCTGACACGGTATCCCAGACCATCACTGACTGTGGGTACGTGACACTGGACTTCTGGCATTTTGGCATTTCCTTCTCCCCAGTCTTCCTCCAGACTCTGGCACCTTAATTTCCGAATGACATGCAGAATTTGCTTTCATCCGAAAAAAGTACTTTGGACCACTGAGCAACAGTCCAGTGCTGCTTCTCTGTAGCCCAGGTCAGGTGCCTCTGCTGCGGTTTCTGGTTCAAAAGTGGCTTGACCTGGGGAATGCGGCACCTGTAGCCCATTTCCTGCACACCCCTGTGCATGGTGGCTCTGGATGTTTCTACTCCAGACTCAGTCCACTGCTTCCGCAGGTCCCCCAAGGTCTGGAATCGGACCTTCTCCACAATCTTCCTCAGGGTCCGGTCACCTCTTCTCGTTGTTCAGCGTTTTCTGCCACACTTTTTCCTTCCCACAGACTTCCCACTGAGGTGCCTTGATACAGCACTCTGGGAACAGCCTATTCATTCAGAAATTTCTTTCTGTGTCTTACCCTCTTGCTTGAGGGTGTCAATAGTGGCCTTCTGGACAGCAGTCAGGTCGGCAGTCTTACCCATGATTGGGGTTTTGAGTGATGAACCAGGCTGGGAGTTTTAAAGGCCTCAGGAATCTTTTGCAGGTGTTTAGAGTTAACTCGTTGATTCAGATGATTAGGTTCATAGCTCGTTTAGAGACCCTTTTAATGATATGCTAATTTTGTGAGACAGGAATTTTGGGTTTTCATGAGCTGTATGCCAAAATTATCTGTATTAAGACAATAAAAGACCTGAAATATTTCAGTTAGTGTGCAATGAATCTAAAATATATGAATGTTAAATTTTCACCATGACATTATGGAAAATAATGAACTTTATCACAATATGCTAATATTTTGAGAAGGACCTGTATATTCAATGTTGCAAAAATCCCACATTAGAAAATAGGGTCAGATGAGAACAAAATGTAACCTTTTGGCTTACATTCAAAATGCAATGTGAGACAGAAAACTAGCATTGCACATCACCCTGAACATACCACCCCAACTCTCAATCTTGGTGGTGGCAGCATCATGCTTTAGGAAGACTACAGGGCAATCCTAGAAAAAAAAAAGGAAAAACTTGAGTCTGGAGTGGAGATTCACCAGAAACACCACTCCAAACACACAGAGCTATAAAAGAATCATTTGGATCAAATCCTACTCCTGTTTTAAGATGGCCCAACCCTAATGTAGTCAAAAACTGAATGGAAAGAATGGATAGAGACTTGCTGATCTCTGTCCACTCTGACTGAGCTTAAGCATTTTGGAATATAAGACTGGGGATGTTAGTCTCTAGATGTGCAAAGCTGGTCAAGATTTGCAGCTGCAATGGCATTAAAATGGGATTTGACAAATTATTGGCTAAAAGCAAGGGCATTCCCCAGTTTCCACATACAGGTCCTTCTCAAAATATTAGCATATTGTGATAAAGTCCATTATTTTCCATAATGTCATGATGAAAATTTAACATTCATATATTTTAGATTCATTGCACACTAGCTGAAATATTTCAGGTCTTTTATTGTCTTAATACGGATGATTTTGGCATACAGCTCATGAAAACCCAAAATTCCTATCTCACAAAATTAGCATATTTCATCCGACCAATAAAAGAAAAGTGTTTTTAATACAAAAAACGTCAACCAGGTGCCAGGTCGTGCTGAAAAATGAAATCTTCATCTCCATAAAGCTTTTCAGCAGATGGAAGCATGAAGTGCTCCAAAATCTCCTGATAGCTAGCTGCATTGACCCTGCCCTTGATAAAACACAGTGGACCAACATCAGCAGCTGACACAGCACCCCAGACCATCACTGACTGTGGGTACTTGACACTGGACTTCTGGCATTTTGGCATTTCCTTCTCCCCAGTCTTCCTCCAGACTCTGGCACCTTGATTGCCGAATGACATGCAGAATTTGCTTTCATCCGAAAAAAGTACTTTGGACCACTGAGCAACAGTCCAGTGCTGCTTCTCTGTAGCCCAGGTCAGGCGCTTCTGCCGCTGTTTCTGGTTCAAAAGTGGCTTGACCTGGGGACTGCGGCACCTATAGCCCATTTCCTGCACACGCCTGTGCACGGTGGCTCTGGATGTTTCTACTCCAGACTCAGTCCACTGCTTCCGCAGGTCCCCCAAGGCCTGGAATCGGCTCTTCTCCACAATCTTCCTCAGGGTCCGGTCACCTCTTCTCGTTGTGCAGCGTTTTCTGCCACACTTTTTCCTTCCCCACAGACTTCCCACTGAGGTGCCTTGATACAGCACTCTGGAAACAGCCTATTCGTTCAGAAATTTCTTTCTGTGTCTTATCCTCTTGCTTGAGGGTGTCAATAGTGGCCTTCTGGACAGCAGTCAGGTCGGCAGTCTTACCCATGATTGGGGTTTTGAGTGATGAACCAGGCTGGGAGTTTTAAAGGCCTCAGGAATCTTTTGCAGGTGTTTAGAGTTAACTCGTTGATTCAGATGATTAGGTTCATAGCTCGTTTAGAGACCCTTTTAATGATATGCTAATTTTGTGAGATAGGAATTTTGGGTTTTCATGAGCTGTATGCCAAAATCATCCGTATTAAGACCATAAAAGACCTGAAATATTTCAGTTAGTGTGCAATGAATCTAAAATATATGAATGTTAAATTTTCATCATGACATTATGGAAAATAATGGACTTTATCACAATATGCTAATATTTTGAGAAGGACCTGTACATCTTTAAAAAAATGTAATACCATTGTATTATCTTCCTTCCATTTTAGAAGAATGCACTTCTTTGTGCTGGTTTATTACATAACGTTTGTGGTTGTATATGAAAAAGTTCAAAGAGCAGAACTACTTTTGCAAGGCACTGTGTTTGAATGCTAGACGAAAGTCCTGCAAGCCATAAGCATCTTAACCTCTTAATCCTGAGAGTCCATTTTCTCCAAAAAATGCATACTTATACTTTACAAGGCATTTGCCAACTTGTACAATGCCTAAACTGCAAATCTTGATATCAACTAACAGAAATGTCCTGGAGGATGATGTGGATGTGAAAATTTGTAAATTATTCTGGACCTCATTAAATGAGGTTTAAATGCCCCCCATAAAATTTCCACCTGAAAAAAACCAGATGTACAAAACCTCTTACTCTTGCTGTAAAGAAGGAAATAAACACAATAAGTTGTAATTACAACATCTGAGTGACATCTGTAGACAGCCGGTTTGTCAACACAACAAGCAATTGAAAGTTATACATGTTTAGACTGAAACAAATCCAGGTAGACCCCTACTGTGCCATTTTGTGCCATTTTGGGACAGTTTGTCACAATTATTTAAATTTTGAATTTATTCTTGAAATTGAAAATAGCTTTTGCTAGGCACAGATTGGGCGAAGACTTGGAAGCTCCTACAGAATCAAAAACCACAGACCTCCAAGCTTCATGTGGCCTTCAGATTACTGCGCAGAGAGCTTCATGGAATAAGTTTATATGGCCAAGCAGCTGTATAAAAGCTTTGCATTACTAAGGGCAATGTAAAATTTTGGATGCAGTGCTCTAAAGCATTTCAACCTGGAAAGACTCACAAAGAGAAGACAGGGATGCAATTAGAAAAGTTTATTAGTGAATGTTTATATCTTTGGCGCTCGGACCCCAGTGGAAAACATGAATGCTGAGAATGGCATGCGCTTGAATGAACATCTTAGGGTTAGATTTAAAGATGTCTTCCCCCCTGGGATCCGATCCTGGTGGTGGAGTGGAGGCCTGAGGAGATTTGGAAAGAGTTTGGAAGCCAAGTGGTGGAGATGGGGTGGAGGAGGGTCAAAGTTCAGCTGCAGAACGGAGGGTTCCATGGATGAAGATCTTTTAAAGCTGAGCCTTGAAGGATGATTGGCCAGGGAGAAATGCAGACTTGACGCTGATTGGTGGAGCAGAGCCGCATGGAGGAGTAATTAGACGAAGCTGGAGGTAATGGTGAGTTTTCCATGTTGAATTTTCGTTTAAACTCCATAACTCTACTAGAGCAGTGGCAATGCCCTCTTTGAACTAAAGAATCATGACCCCCTGTCTACCAATTTAAATGAAAACATTTTTGTATGGATCTATTTTTTAGAAGTTGGGCTCAGGCTCCTAGTAATGAAAGAAACTCTTAATACTTCAACATAAAATTTTTGGACAATAATGCTGCAAACTGTGTTGGAACACTTTGGCGATAGTCCCTTCCTGTTCTAACATTATTGTTTGGTGTGGAAGAGCCTCAACCCTATAGAAGACTTGTGGTAAGAATTACAATAGAGACTGTTAGCCAAGTCTTCTTGTCCAACATCAGTGTCTGACCTCACAAAGGCACTTCTGGAACAAAGGCCATAAACACACTCCTAGACCTTCTACAAAGCCTTCCCAGAAGAGTTGAAGCTGTTATAGCAACAAAGGGTGGGCCTACATCATATTTATTCCATTGGATTAATAATGGGATGTGTGTGAAGGCAGATGAGTGAATACTTTTAGCAATAGCTATATACATACTTTGTTGCTTCACATCTTTATAGTGTCCTCTTTTATTCCCACCATTATTTCAATTTAGAATATTTTTACCGATTACCTTTAGTAAAAACATCTGTTTTCCAGTTCTTACAAACAAAAGTTAAAAGAAGAACGTTTACCGAGATATAATTGCTTTTATTTAAAATTGAAAACCAATAACTATGTCTAGTCATGCAAAAATGTTACAGTAAATATTGATTACAACGTCATATTTAATATAGCAAAATTGTTTTTGTATCCATTTATATAAATGTACTTTATTGTATTTAGATTTTAATACTCATCAAAAATATAAAACTCCT
Source organism: Girardinichthys multiradiatus (assembly GCF_021462225.1). Taxonomy (NCBI): domain Eukaryota; kingdom Metazoa; phylum Chordata; class Actinopteri; order Cyprinodontiformes; family Goodeidae; genus Girardinichthys; species Girardinichthys multiradiatus. Next base: position 20,754,555 of record NC_061794.1, on the reverse strand, counting down.
TGCTATACTTTAGTAGTTTTTGATTGCTTGTTGTGGAGAATATAAACCTATTTTTTTGCTTTTCTCTTTGTAGCCCAACACAACTCATATTAGCTGCTTAATATTTCAGGCCATCTGTGCTGTTAGACTGTTGCTGACATTGGAAACAGAACTCCAACTAGAATGATGGATGGCGCTCCTTTAGTTTCCGACCATTGGTCATGTGAACGTTTATTTAAGAACAAGCCTTAAAACATTGCTTTCCCCTGAATCTATTTTACATCTTAACACACCTCATAGCCTCCTTAAGTTACCTTCAAAACTGTTTAGCTTGCCTGATTATTTGAAATAGATATTCCTATAATCAAAGTCAAGATTGGATAGGGAAGTTAAATATAAAGGTCATTTAAAGGGATAATCCCTGTATTGCCAGGGATTAAGCCCTCATCTTTCTCCGGACATCATAAATCCTTTAAGCCCCCCCCCCCCACACACACACAAACACCACCACAACCACACACACACAAGCAGCATTTTTCTCCATAAAATCTATTTTGAGGATATGTACAGGTGAACAGTTTAGAAGTCAGGCTCTGAAACGATCATCAGGACCATAACCATGTCAAATAGAATAGCCCTGCTTGTTGCGTCTCTTGTGCTCATGTCATCATGGTAGACGGTGCAACATAAGTACAGCTTAAATCTGAGTTCAGAGTCAATCAATTCCTTCCGTTCGATGTGATCGGAGCTGATATTTAGGCCAAGTACTCTGGAAATTGCCTTGTGGGAAGAAATCGATAACATGTTTGCACATGCTGGGAGCTTGAGTCAACTCTGGATAAATGTTTAAAAGCATCGAGGCTACAAGGGCAGGATGCTGTGCAGACACAGCACCACAGAGGGAGGTGTGGAGTTTTCTCAGGGTGCCACATACTGCGTTTACACTGCAGCTTACACCCCAGAGAGGTGGATGGTAACAACTTTGACCATGAAGATCTCATCAATATTAAACATTCTTGGGTTCACAGAGTGGGGAATTGTGACAGGTGTGTCTGGAGGTATACTCTTCAGGAAATCCATCTCCTCTTTTAGTTTTCTGAGTCTTGCTCTTAAAATGCTTCTAGTGAGGAACTTGAGGTGAACCAACATTGTGATTTTAGCTTTTAAATATTTTACAGTTAAACACAAATTGTCTCTTGACCAGTCTACAAACATATTGCTAGAAAAAGGGGGTTAGGATGAGGTGAGAGAAGGAGGGCTGAGGAAGTATGTTTTGAATTAAAGCATGTTTCTGCATTCTTGAAAGGTAGCTTATGACCTTGACATCCAATCAAAAATGACTTATTTATGATCTTCTAATAGATTTCTCTCTGTAGAAATGAATGTGTATTTATCTTATTCTCTGGAGCAATCTGATGCAAAAAATTGTGAAATAATGATATCTGCCTAGCTTTTGTTGGGAAACACTAGGATATATACAGCATGTTTTTGTAGGTGCTAAACGTGGCCAAACCTGCCAAAAAGCTTGTGCTTCTCAGAACTTAGAACTTAGAAACAGAAGTAAAATGAAACAGGAACTACGGAGAAACCAGTCCAGAAAGGACCAGGCTGACAGAAATAAAACAGGAACAACTTAGAAACCCTAACTGCAAGAAACCTAACTACATAACAGAAAAAAACACAAATTCTAACATATCATGACACTAATTTGCTGAAGTGGATCTAATAATTTTGCAAATACATTTTTAAATCACATAAATTGTCTAACTTCTATTTCAAGTCTGTTTGTCTTTTTTATAAATACGGAATCCAGACAAACCCAGATCTTTTTTGGGGGGAGAGGGTGCAACCGTGGCCATTATGGTAGGGGTTTGTCCTGTAACTGGTGATTTGCCGGTTAGAACCCCCCGCCCTGTCCTTCACCCGCCTTGCTGCTAATGGTGGCCAGAGGACTCAGTGGCGGCGATTGTATGGCAGCCTCCCCTCTGTGAGTCCGCCCCAGGCCAGCTGTGGCTACAATGTAGTGTAACACTGTGTGAATGTGTGTATGAATGGGTGGATGACTGATTGTAGTGTAAAGTGCTTCGTGACTTGATGAAGCGCTATACAAGTACAGACCATTTACCATTTATCATTATAAGTTACAAAAGTCTACATGTAACTACTACATGCGCGACAGGCATGGCATGATCAAAAAACAAGACATGATCTGAGAAATGTTTCCACCCCAAAAGACAGAACAGGTGTGTATTTATGGAGTGTAAACCAGGTGGAGCTAGGAGACAGATTAGTTTGGAGCAGGTGAACCGGATAAAGATAATTAACAGAGAACACAATGTGACAGGAGCAAAACATGGCTTGAACAGAACGCAAATCCAAGGAAACAAACTAATAGAACTATTACTAGAAAAACATGAAACAAAAACATAAACAGGAAAAGAATAAAGAGAAGCATGATTCAAAACTCGAGCAGTGAAAACATATAAGGAAAAAACCCGAAAGCAAAAACCAAACAACCCCAAATCATAACATGTAATAAATCACCTCGATATAGAAATGCTATCATGACGGGATTCCTCCTGCGAGATTTTTTTTTCAAGGTTTTAAGGAGTGCCTCATCAAGTCAAATCCTGGAGTTATCTGTTAATTGAAATAATAATAATAATAATGAATGAGTGTGTGCGTGGTTGTTTGTGTGTTGCCCTGCGACGGACTGGCGACCTGTCCAAGGTGTACCCTGCCTCTCGCCCATAGACTGCTGGAGATAGGCACCAGCTCCCCCACGACCCACTATGGAATAGGCGGTAGAAAATGACTGACTGACTGAAATAATAGTAGAACATTTTCACTGTTTCTATATGTTTCTGGCTGAAGAGAACACAGAAGTTGCTTTTAATTGGCAGGATGGGGATATGAAGAAGAATGCATTGTTTCATAACCGCCCCCCCAACACACATTGTTCCTGGAACAGTCAAAAATGCATTTTCCGATTAAAATTTCCCAACACATATTGATTCCATCTTTAAGACAAAAAGAAAATCAAAATGAAAAATGTCGTCAGTAAGAGCTGTCTCCACAACTAAAAAAAAACCCATTTAGTTTGTGTTCCTTTTCTGTTTCTGTTCATTCCCTTTGCTAAAATTGAATTTGTCTCACTGAAGTTCAAATGGAATGGAATGATTCTGCATACAGAGAATCCTTTTAGAGGGCTATTATTTCCCCAGTAAACTGTTTTAGATGCAAGCCCAGACACTCTCAAATGCTAGCCAGCGACTGAGTGGATGTTTGTGTGCATGTGTGCGCTTCTTTTGTGTGCTTGAACAGTAGGAAGCAGGGACATTCAACCGTGGCAGAAACTAATGAAACATGCATGTGTAATATGATTACCATGTCAGCATGCCTATGCCACTGAACAGAGGTCTGCTTCGACAGAGATATCTGCACAACACTGCATGCTCTACTTGTAGGTGAACGGGCAGCAGGTGCAGAGGAAGAAAAATCATGGTTGGCTTTGGTTAGCCTAATGACAATACTTAGAGCCACCCAAAAGAGCTTGATGATGATATAAGACTATTCAGGTGTACGTTTCATTAAAGAGTGCCATTTTGGTGTGTTTTTTTTTTTAGGTCAACACATTCTGGGTTTGATCCAACAAAAGATTTCATCTTGACTACTGCTGCAGAATTAGATAAGAGACTTGTAAGTGCTGTGTGGGTGGAAAATTATTCTCACCTTTGTTACTTAGCTCAGAGCTGTCAAAGCAACATCTTGGCACAAACCACAATCTGCACACAAGTGTTTGATCAAACTCCTCGTCATGTGGCAAATGGCACTCTTAACTTGCACAGTTAAAGCAAAAGCTGTTTACATACTCCACCTGCTCACTTGCTGAATGTTAGATTTTTTGTATTCTGGCCAGAATGATCTAGTCCAAGTTTGACCGGTCCATAGGCTTGTCTGGGCCCAAGGTGATCCGAATGTCAAAACCACATGTTAAAATCATCTTTTTGTTTTTTCACAAGCAGAATAAAGGTTTAAGAAATGTCAGACTGTGTTTTAAAGAATTTGTGTTCAGTGTAAAATTATGCTACCTTATGACTTTAGTTTCTGACTTGGAGATGATCAGCTGCAGTCAAGAATCATTAAAAACTGTAAAAACAGGCCTGTATTTTAAAACTGTACGCTCTAAAGAAGATGCCAATTTTAGGGCCATTAGCAGCTAAAAGTGAGGGTATTTTAGCAGGGTTTACAAATTGCATCTTGTCTGTCACCAAGTCACAATTATGTGTTTCCTACTAAGTATCCAAAATAATGACATGCAAGATATTTTAAAACGGTGGAGGCAAGTGTTTTTATAAACAGGTTTTTTGGCCCACCTGATAAAACTGTGAACCCAAGAAGTATTTCTTTTTTAAGAGACTAGACCAAATACAACAGGTTGTCAAGCTTAAAGAAGTTCTCTTTATATCTGGGCCCATATTAATAGGTACAACTTACAGGTCTATATATTGCGCTATAAATCCAAAATAATCCTAAAGCCAAACAAAGCCATAAAATGCTCTATTTTTCATAAACAGAATATTTTTGAATTTTGATCAAATGCAGCCACCATTCTTAATAAAAAAACCCTGAAAATATCCTTCAGTTTAGTGCCATATTGGAACTGCAACATACAACCATATTATCTTGTAGTGCTTAAATCATCTACTACTGGTAGTGCAAATAGGAACCTCACTCAGGTTATAAATGACAGATAACCTATGTTTTTTTCTGCTTATTTACTTGTTACACACCTTGAAAAGACAAAACCCTGGGTACTAACCATATCACCAACATCAAAAACCACTTCTTTGATGTACTTGAATTGTTTTTATAGTCAACTTATAGCAAAGGTGAGAAGTCTCTTCCAAATGTTGGAAGTTTTATTGAGAGTGGCTAATTAACAAAACATTCATGTTTTTGGACAGTGAAAGTCAACTGGAGTACCGAGAAAAAAACCAAGCAGGGAATGAAAACAAATGTTTGAAACCCATACAGAGAGTTCCTGGAAGGTATTTAAACCCAGGAACCGCTTGCTGGAAGGCAGCAGTGCTTACAACTACGCCCCCATGCAGCCTAGCGAGAAACATATTCTGATATTTGGTTTTTGAAGTTAGAATAATAAGCAGAAGCATAGGACAAGCCGAGCATACAGAACATGTGCACCTCCTGTACTTCACAAGCTAATTAAAAACATTTTTTTTTTCTATTCGCTGGTTTTTGTTAATTAGCAAGTGATGAGCAGTTCTGTATATCAATGAGAAAAAAGAGACAGTCTATCAGTTCGATTTTTCTAAAGAAATTCTTTTTTTTTCTTTTAAGGGTGTTCCTGCCGTTTGTCTGCCATGAAACATCTTTCCTGAATTATTCATGCAACCTTCATTAAAACACCTCAATTTGCATAACACACAGGGCCGTACAGGAAACATTAAGGCTTTTGATCGTGGTGTACATGTCAAATAATTTAACACAGATATGGACCACCAAGAAGCCATGGAACATCAAAAGCTTGACATTTCTTTAAAACGATTAGGGACTTTAGTCAGCTTATGTTTAAAAATGAGAACTTTACATGTAGTGTGGTATATGGGTCAGTTTCATCCCATTTGGTGCAATAAACTGATACAGTCTGATGAAGGATTTGTGATTTGTGAAGACAATGTTCAAGTTATTTTTGGTGGAAGTAACTACAGCATGTTCTGTTGCCCAGAGGCATGTATAATTGCAGCTTTTGCAAACCAATTTAATCGCACCCACATGTCTCTGAATCTTTTATATTTAATTCAGTTTGCTAGCGGTTTCTCCTTGGTGGTACCAATAAGGTTAATGAGGCCACAATAAAAGTTTAAAGGAGCAGAAGAGGCAGACCTAATGTTGTCTTTCATGAAAAATGGTGAAAGTAAATTGTGTTTGTGCACATAGGAAAGGAACCAGTATAAACCTCTAACGGACACACTGCATGAGCAAATGATGCCGACATTCACAAGTAAATATGAAACATTTAAAATGTTAAGTTGGTGACATGGTACTTTTATCTATATGGACAGAATGCCTTGATATCACTAGAAAATGGGGCTTCCTCTTCCTCTGCCAATTCAACCCATTGTCTTTAAAGCAACAGAAAATAAATGGATTGATGGTTGTGAAATTCTAAGTTACCATCTACTCTGTCGGTGCTCATAATAACTGAGATTGAACCGATTACATGAGACTGACTAAAACATAATTATTAGCTAAGAAACTTTCTTCATAAACATTTAAAATAAAACTTACAAATGTTTCAAGGGAACCTGATAAATAAATTAGGACTGCTTTTATACATAAACTTTGTGATGTTTTAATCAAGTAAGGCACATCATGCCATTCAAAGAGTTTAGAATATGCATTCATTTGTAAACAGTTGAATGGATATAAAACCTTTACTGTTTTTTAGTTTCAGGTTTCCATAAACCATGTCAAGGCTTTCACCCAGTTAATCTTTGAGGTTCCCTGGTTTCCTCTCAGAATTTAGTCTGACCCTCTCTGCAATGCTATGCAGGAAAGGGGGAAAAGGCGAGGAAATAATGAAGAGAAATGACGAATAGAACTGGGTCTAAAGCCAACATTGGGGTGCACATAATGATACATTCAACAATGACATCCTTGGTGAACATTACGATCGAAGCTTGAATTTTCCACCCCTAACAGCAAAAATCTTTTCACTGCCTCTAGATAAAATTATTGATTTATGTTCACAGAAACAATTTTCTTCTGCTGTGATACAGAAACACAGAAAGATGGTTACATAATGTAATCACTGTGTTGTTGTATCATATTTAACGAGGAAATGTTTAATATTGGTGCTCAAATAGGTTATGTGGATTGCACAGATGATGGTCAAGCAGAAATACTAGCCTAGTGTATTGGAGTACCCAATAAGCTTTGCAAAGAGTAAAATATTTTCCTATATTTATACTGAAACTGTTCTTTTATTGTTGAAGGTGTGGCAACAGGACAGTGATTTGAGAGGAGATCATGGAGTGAACATAAAGAGCTTTGTTTTTGGAAGGAAAAATACTTCAGCTAAACTGCAAAAGAATACATTAGCCAATTTTCCTCCGAAAATCCTGGAATTTAAATACCTGGGGTTACTCTTACTCAGGTAAAAAGGAATCCCTAATTTGTGTGCTTTCTCTTTTCAATGCTCTAAAAGGCATGTATTTATATCAGCCTAATGACGTATGAGGAAGTTGTAAGGATATCTGTACTACACCTCCAGTCTCCATTTAAAACTACCGGTGGCAAAATGCATTGTGGGATATCTTGCTACACAGATCACTGCCCCTTTAAGAATCTGAAAAATACTACTCCCAGTCAAGGACATTTTATCTGTGAAAGTATGGACCCAGGAAAGCAACATTACTCGGATAAAATTGTGTTGAAATGTGCAGAGGGCTTTCAAAATCCCAACATTGGCTGAAGGTCCCTGCAATGGAAATTGAGCTATTGAGGAATGAAGACCTTTCAATAAAACTGAACGAAAAACCTCTAATACAGATCCTTCTCAAAATATTAGCATATTGTGATAAAGTTCATTATTTTCCATAATGTCATGATGAAAATTTAACAGTCATATATTTTAGATTCATTGCACACTAACTGAAATATTTCAGGTCTTTTATTGTCTTAATACGGATGATTGTGGCATACAGCTCATGAAAACCCAAAATTACTGTCTCACAAAATTAGCATATTTCATCCGACCAATAAAAGAAAAGTGTTGTTAATACAAAAAACGTCAACCTTCAAATAATCATGTACAGTTATGCACTCAATACTTGGTCGGGAATCCTTTTGCAGAAATGACTGCTTCAATGCGGCGTGGCATGGAGGCAATGCCTGTGGCACTGCTGAGGTCTTATGGAGGCCCAGGATGCTTCGATAGCGGCCTTTAGCTCATCCAGAGTGTTGGGTCTTGAGTCTCTCAATGTTCTCTTCTGAAAACTGAAATCTTCATCTCCATAAAGCTTTTCAGCAGATGGAAGCATGAAGTGCTCCAAAATCTCCTGATAGCTAGCTGCATTGACCCTGCCCTTGATAAAACACAGTGGACCAACACCAGCAGCTGACACGGCACCCCAGACCATCGCTGACTGTGGGTACTTGACACTGGACTTCTGGCATTTTGGCATTTCCTTCTCCCCGGTCTTCCTCCAGACTCTGGCACCTTGATTTCCGAATGACATGAAGAATTTGCTTTCATCCGAAAAAAGTACTTTGGACCACTGAGCAACAGTCCAGTGCTGCTTCTCTGTAGCCCAGGTCAGGCGCTTCTGCCGCTGTTTCTGGTTCAAAAGTGGCTTGACCTGGGGAATGCGGCACCTGTAGCCCATTTCCTGCACACGCCTGTGCACGGTGGCTCTGGATGTTTCTACTCCAGACTCAGTCCACTGCTTCCACAGGTCCCCCAAGGTCTGGAATCGGCCCTTCTCCACAATCTTCCTCAGGGTCCGGTCACCTCTTCTTGTTGTGCAGCGTTTTCTGCCACACTTTTTCCTTCCCCACAGACTTCCCACTGAGGTGCCTTGATACAGCACTCTGGGAACAGCCTATTCGTTCAGAAATTTCTTTCTGTGTCTTACCCTCTTGCTTGAGGGTGTCAATAGTGGCCTTCTGGACAGCAGTCAGGTCGGCAGTCTTACCCATGATTGGGGTTTTGAGTGATGAACCAGGCTGGGAGTTTTAAAGGCCTCAGGAATCTTTTGCAGGTGTTTAGAGTTAACTTGTTGATTCAGATGATTAGGTTCATAGCTCGTTTAGAGACCCTTTTAATGATATGCTAATTTTGTGAGATAGGAATTTTGGGTTTTCATGAGCTGTATGCCAAAATCATCTGTATTAAGACAATAAAAGACCTGAAATATTTCAGTTAGTGTGCAATGAATCTAAAATATATGAATGTTAAATTTTCATCATGACATTATGGAAAATAATAAACTTTATCACAATATGCTAATATTTTGAGAAGGACCTGTATAAGCCCTATCTGTTTGCCCAGCTTCTCAACTGGGCAACCAGATGACAAACTGCTTTAAGGAGTGCTGATTTAATAGAAGGTCAGGCTAGAGAGCAAAGGACACTAAGCATTACATGTGGAGTGGAACAGAATATTGCAACAAAGAATGAGGCAGAGTAGGGTGATTAGTGAAGTGGACACAGCTCCTGAGGAAAGTGGTTCTTTCATCTGACCCGTATCAAAGTCAGGAACGTGGAGCCGTGGTAGCACAAAAAAACTATATAAAGCAAGAGCTGGACTGTAAAGGACACATCAGAACAGACAACAGGTTCCTGCAGGTGCTTTGGAACTGGCAAACATGCTCCATTATCTGAGGTAGTTGAACTAAAATCTGAACTCCATTCCATCGAACAGCTTTCTTGCTTTAAACTCGAGGTTACTTGGATGTCCCCTGTACCAGAAGATGTGACTAGCACTGCCGCTTTTCTAGATGCACCTTCTACAGTCCTCCATTGTAAAGGGTCTTTTGAGACCCTTTACAATGGAGGACTGTAAAGGGTCTCAAAAGACGTTTTCATAAGCTTTTAGACCCTTCTGATGTTTGCAGAGGAGATTTTCACCTTTCTGTCACCTCTGGCAGAGCTTCCTTGGGACATAGATGAGCCACCATTACAAATTTGCAGAGCGGATCCCACTAGAAAGCGTGCATCCTCTCACCCCACCTCACAATCCCCTGACCAGCTGACACAGTATTTTACATTCCTAAAATGCCAACGACCTCAAAGTCTTTTGCAGTGTAATGTTTCCCCCACTGTTAGTATAGACCTCAATCTTCATCTCCTTATGTCAGCAGCACAGCCTCTCCTCCAACGCTTGGAGCTCCAGCTGTGTGCATTGGCCACCAGCAGCCCAGCACTTGGCTTTCAGGTCACAAGGCCACATCACTGGGCACACAAAGCATTACCTAAACCCCCTGCCAATCAATCTAACCTGTTGAGTCCTCCTTAAGTCAAACTTACAACCTGCAGCATTTTAGCGGCAGACGACAACCCAGTCATTCTGATAATGAAAACTCCATCATCAGGCATTCATCCTTTCCCAGTGTCATCACATATTGTTTTTCTGGTGAGAATACAGTTGAGCTAATTGAACTGATTCCAGCTCTTATTGACTTGGATCGCTTTGTAAACTTTGTTTTCTGGTCCCAAAACTCCATTTCCATTCCAAATACTGTAGGTCATGGTCATCCTCTGCTGATATGCTGAAGTACATATCAAGCCCTCTCAGTTTTACTCTTCTTAATGTTAGATCTCTTTGTAATAAAACCTTCATCTTAAATATATCATAATATCTCATAATCTTTTGACTACATTCTCCTTACTGAGACTGGCTTGACAATACAGGCAATATTGAATTAACTGAAGCTTCTCTGCCAAACTTTTAATTTGCACATTGCCCAAGGCTTGATGGGAAAGGTGATGGTGTTACTACCATCTTTTTGCATGGTCTATCACAAAATCCTGTCTTATTTGGTTGCTGCTTCACTTTTGAATGTTTAGCTCATCTACTGAAAATATCAAGTCCATGTATAATGTTTATCATCCTCCCAGACTTAAAACTGATTTCTTAATTGAATTTGCTGAACTTTTATACAAGTCTTAGTGGCTACTGCAGTAGAATTTCCCATTCTGGACCCATTCTGTCCTCCACTGTCTCTACAGTGGCGGTTTCGGGCATTGCTGAGTTGGCGCCTTGAGCTGGCAGCTCGAACTGATAACACTCAGGCCCGCTGGGCTCCATAATGCCTCCCTCACCTCCTTGACCTACAAGGAGGTGAGGGAGGTTAAGAATTAACTGAGATTTTTTAGATTCTGGAGTTCTATTTTGTATGTCAGTATTCTGGAGTTTAAGCTGTTCAAATAAAATTTTTGAATAGCTCAAAACTTGTGCCATGAATTTCAGATGGCTTAAGAATTGCAAGAACTGACTCAAAACTATGGAAGCAAATCGTTACCATATTTCAAATGAAAAAGCATTTTCAGAAATGCTTTTTCATTTTAAGATTGTGGCTGCATTGTTTGACTCATAAATGAAATTAGTAATCAATAATCCTATTTGCATTTTAATTTTCTTCTTCAAGACTGCTCATTCTTTCACTTAATTAAAATGAAAAAGAAAAAGACATTTGAGATTTATTTTTCAAAATGTACCCCAGCAAATAGATACCAAAATTCAATTTGAAATGTAAAATTTGAAAATGAAAAAGCATTTCTGGAAATGCTTTTTCATTTTAAGAATGTGGCTGCATTATTTGACCCATAAATAAAATTAGTAATCAGTCATCCTATTTGCATTTGCATTTTCTTCTTCATGACTGCACATTTTATGTCATAATCAAAAAGAAAACAAAGCAGACATTGCTTTTTTGTTTTCGTGGTCTGCCCGCAAAGTACTGCCCAGAACTCGAAAACGAAAAAGCATTCCAAGCTGCGGGCGCAGCAGAGTGACGTCAGCAGCCGCTCTTCCTCAGCTCCCTGCTGACCGAGCTACCCATCTTGTTCGGTAGGGGGCGCTGTGCACGTCTGCAAACGTGCCGAGAAATTGATTGAATTGCAGCAGGGCCGAGCTCAATTTGTGGCAGTGGCAGGCAGAACTGGTAGTTCCAGTGGCAGGCTGTGGCGGAAGCTGCCACCGGAACTGCCACAGCCTGCCGCAGGGTGGCAGGGGATTCCGCGAGGATGCCAGAAGGTGCCAGACCGGCCGTAAAAGCTTGCCAATGCGGTTGCCGCTGTTTTTGTGGAAGCTGATGCTGACTATTGGCAAATGGGATGTCATTGTTGTTATAGCCTGTTACCTTTACATAATGATTTCATTATTGATTATTATTTAATAAACAGCTTTAGACCCATAACATAAGGTGATTGTATTTACTTGACATGGAAAATAAATAGCACTATGTGTATGTGTGACGTGTTGAAAGGATGACGAAGATTTATTGCACAAACAGCCGGTTTATTATAGAGCAGCTATTCTGAATTGTCACTCACAGAAAATTATAAATAAATGCTTAAAAACACGCTGGATGTCCCAGGCCATAAGGCTGCCACCGGAACTACCAGTTCTGCCTGTCACTGCCACAAATTGAGCTCGGCCCTGCTGCAATTCAATCAACTTCTCGGCACGTTTGCAATGTAATGCAATGTGGACGTGCACAGCGCCCCCTACCGAACAAGATGGGTAGCTCGGTCAGCAGGAGGCTGAGGAAGAGCGGCTGCTGACGTCACTCTGCTGCGCCCGCAGCTCGGAATGCTTTTTCGTTTTCGAGTTCTGGGCAGTACTTTGCGGACAGACCACGAAAACGAAAAAGCAATGTCTGCTTTGTTTTCTTTTTGATTATGGCATAAAATGTGCAGTCATGAAGAAGAAAATGCAAATGCAAATAGGATGATTGATTACTAATTTTATTTATGGGTCAAATAATGCAGCCGCATTCTTAAAATGAAAAAGCATTTCTGGAAATGCTTTTTCATTTTCAAATTTTACATTTCAAATTGAATTTTGGTATCTATTTGCTGGGGCATATTTTGAAAAATAAATCTCAAATGTCTTTTTCTTTTTCATTTTAATTAAGTGAAAGAATGAGCAGTCTTGAAGAAGAAAATTAAAATGCAAATAGGATTATTGATAACTAATTTCATTTATGAGTCAAACAATGCAGCCACATTCTTAAAATGAAAAAGCATTTTCTGAAATGCTTTTTCATTTGAAATATGGTAACGATTTGCTTCCATACAAAACAAAATACCAATTAGTTACCAATTCAGAAATTTATTACAATTCAAGAATCCTGAAATTTGGCAATTCTTGGCGCTTCATATTTTTTGTGAGCTGTGTGGACTGGGGGTATAAACAATCAAATATTTTCCTACATTACTATAGAAATTGTTGATTTATTGTTGAAGGTGTGACAACAGAAATATGTTGCTTGCAAAAAATGTGTAATGTAAGTGTTCAGCTTAACAGTGGAGGGAAAAAAAAGCAGTATTAAAATCTATGAAAAATGAACACTGTGACTTCAAAAAAACAGTATAATTTATTGAAAAAGCCACATGATTTAGTAACAGGTTAATGTTTTATGACTTATTTTAAACTTGAATAGTTTTTCTATCTGAACGTTTGGGAAAGTAGTTTGCCTTTAAAAAACAGAAATTGTTTCAATGATATAAAAGTTTAATCCATTTACTTATTTAATTTTAGTAAAACTAAATATTTCAAAAAGTATAAGTAGATAAGTAGAAGTTGTAAAAAGAAGTCATAGCCCACTACCATGAATGAGCCGTATATTGGAAAAATGTAATAACTAAAATATAAACTATCAGGAAGGAGTTAGTATTCAACATGAATGTGCATTCTTGTGTGAATGCTTTAAAGCATTCATGCAAGAATTCTAATTAATTCAGGGGACATCCCTTTATACATCAAAACAAAACCAGTCGAAAAGCATTCAGTGATGTATCCATTGCTAACCACCCCTTATGCTGACAGGATGAAACTGGACTCATTGTCAAACTTTACCTCCAGTGTTGGCTTTGATGTCTCTACTTCCCATGAGAAGAAGTTGGGTGCATTTAGCTTGACTTGTCTGAGCTCATAATACCCAAGTTCTTATAATTTTTACACTCCAGTGACTGCATGCTTCGCCAAGGAACTGTGTCCTCTGCATCTTTCAGCATAAATCACCTCATCCTGTTTGCCTACATAATAGTCTATCACATCCAAGATCTTCTGTATGACTTTATGTAACCTGAATTGCCCTCTATTTTCTCTGGGACGTGCAGTCAAACAATGCAGTTACCTCTCCTCAATTAGCCGTCAGTCATCCCCCTACTGGAATTCATCAAACCCTGCCTACCTCGTTTGTCTGCTCTTCGTTCCTTGTCTTAATTCCATATTTTCAGCCCGAGAGAAATCTATTCTGACACGCATGATTACAAGAAAGCCTTTCACTGTCCTTTCCCATCATACTTACTCAGCTGTGATGGAGCCTAATTTAGCTCAATAGAATATGGAGTATGAAATTCTTTATTATCTATATGTCTTTTTCCCTGTGTCCTGTGTGTGGTGGGATTTTTGCTAGACAAGACAGCCTTTTTGTTTCCAGTTAGTCATTCAGATGGTCAATAAATCAGTCATTGCATATGGGAAAACAGGCCCTAATAAATGTGTTTTTGGTAACCATACATAGAAAATCAGTGGCGC